>NC_141139.1:23116136-23852802 GCF_053477565.2 Lygodium microphyllum | reverse complement strand
ATAGGGACATCTACTTAGTGACTCCAAGTTTCCCTCAGTCATCTTCAGGGGTGGCAACCCTATGGGTGCTACTTTGAGAGATACTGACCCTGTAGGTATGCTAGATGTACATGGGTCTCTTGGTTATGCCTAGGAGCATGGTCCCAGGTGGGAGAGGACACACCTTAGACATACCCCAATAGGGTATGGATACCTCATAGATGACAAGACAAGTGCTATGATCATGAACGATGATGGAAGGAGGGTGATGTCTTGCATGAGAGAGTTGTGCCAACCAGTATTTAGGCACAACGTTTTGAACCATTGGAAGAATATATCGAAGGGGAGCAAGGACTATGTAGTGGCATCTTTGCATGAGGAGTATTTGGTACCTATGACGGCAGTGGGTGGATGATGGAGTGCATGCGTGCCTCAAAGCTCGAGTGGCTAGACACAGAGGATTGGTGAAGACTCAAGGAGGAGGCCACAAATTCTCCAAGACGATGGCAGTAGTAGTAGCAGGAGGCAGCAAGGGCATGATTGGAGACAGGGATCATGCATCATCTAGGGAGTGATGGCCACATGACTTATCTGGAGGACTTTGTAAGTTTTCTTTTGGTTCCTCTCGCCTTCTTATTTGAAATATCACTTGTACTAACAATCGTGTTTTTAACAATGCTATTCTATTTTTTTTGTAGCACTCTATCACAAACCATGATCCCACAGGTTTGGAGACTCAATATGCAGAGAGATACTATCTCAATGCACTTATCGATAGATTGTACATACATAGCAGTCTAGTAAGTCAATCATCTTTCTTGTCTGTAGTCATTGGTTTTTTTTAATGCATTATGTATGGTGGACTAATGTCTAGTTGTACATTTTGCAGAGTTCGTTCGATGCTCCTTTGCGTCAAGATGAGTTTTCAGATGGTGAGGATCTGTAGCATGTGCTTGGATTCATGGAGCACATATCATCTTCTTTTTTGGTATTGTAATCTCTACATGCCTCTTCCATGTAACTCTAATCTTGCCTCCTCCCCAAACTTGATCCTGTGCTTAGAATAGGGAATAGAGAGAATCCTAATAACTAGAAAAAGTGAAGTTACATATCAACTTGACTTTTGCCTCAATGTCACTTTGTGACAATTACAGCCTAGCATTCCTTGCACACAAAGCATGCAAGGAATGCTAGTGTTCTATTATATCAATTTATTTAAGATACATGAGTTAATGATTTATTTATATGAATTCACTACTTAATTTAACGCTATCATAATGTCAAAAACTCATCACAAGAAGTGTTACATGGCTCTTGCAAACTTGTGAAGTCCCATGTTACATTGAATCAAGTCAATGTGCAAGCTCTTAAAAAGGCAATTCATGCTTGCAACTACTTACAAACATGCTACATGCAACTAAATACTCATTCTCATTACACAAATGTAATGCAACATAGGACTGAGTGGTAGAGAAGTATGGATCTATAAAGCTGTGAGAAATACATGACCATTATCTTTTTTCCATTAGTCAAATATTATTTAAGGCTTCCTTGTGTGGATCTCCCACCATAACTAAGGGGCGAGTACCTTGCTCCACCATTGCAAGGGGTGAGTTCCTTGCTACCTTTATCAATTTCTATGGTGTAATGCTTCAAATTAATAATTAGATTATAGGTTATGGCAATCTTGATCATGGCTTCCATAGTTTCTTAAGTCTATGTTGTATTTCTTTGATAATGGAGTTTGTCTCTTTTACCTTGGTGTCAGAGCTTAGATTTGGATCCTGTTAGAGATTCCCTTTTCATGTCAACATTTAGTTGGAGTCATTGAAGATGGGGAACTACAATTAGATCTTGGTCACAAGGTGTGGTCACATCATAACTATGGCTAGACATGCTTTACCATTCTTAATTGTAATCATTTTGGAGACCACTAATAAGGTTATGGAAGAAATGGTGGTCGAGATGCTATTTTAGCAAGTTGTGACCTTTTTGGAGACTAATTTCTGTGTAACTTGGACAAAATGGCATTTAGAGAGTTTGGAGAAGACTAGAACCTTGTTACTTTTCAAGAAACCATTACTTTCCTTTCTTCTTCAAGGTTTCTCCATACTCCCATGGAAGATTTTCCTTCATATGTTCTTGCCCTTGCAACTGATGCCTTAGACCCCATCATATCTTGATTCTTAACAGTAAGAGGAGTCTATTAAGCACTAGAGAGGTGGCATTTGTTGCCACGTGGCCACATTTGTGAGTAGTCTACGGAAAACTACTGTGCCTCAAATTCAGGGCTAAAATTTGTACCACAATTGCTACAAGGCTTCAATCTTGGCAATGTTCTACTCATTCTCTTCATGTTTATGACTCATTAAAGGATTCTACATTGAGCATGAAGGACTCCATTCAACCTTGAGGCTTGAAGTTTTAGTATAGAAGTTGAGTATAGAGTGGATAGCAATCGATACTTTGATCTTTTCACAAATTTGGAGTAGTAAGTACTATCTACTCTTGTTCAAGATCATTCAATGCCATTATAACAAGCTATGAAGGCTATAATTCTACCTTGAATGCTTCATTCTTCTATCATTGAAGCTTGAATCCATTGGACAATGATAAAGGTCTCTGATTATCTCCACTTAAGCTTCAAATCTTGATCTAACTCTTGAGCATAGTCTCTAGCAGTTACTTGGAGTTGGAATAAGCCCTATCCCTTAACATATAAGCCTCCATCTTTCATCTTTTACTCGATTCACGATCTCTTAAAACTGTTAAAACATGGCGACATGAGTTTTGGTTGAAAATTTAGTTAAATCTTGCCTATTTCAAGGGGCTTTTCAAGTTCAATCACTTGGTACCTTCAAGATTCAGCAAGAATTTTGCCATATAGTAGATAAGGACAGTGTTGCTAGGCCTTAAGATAGAAATCACTTTGTTTGGACACTCCAATCAAAAGTTATTATAATTTTTGTGATTGTTGGTCACTGTAGATAGATTTATATTCAAGATAGCCAAGAATATGAGAAAAGACTAGATTTTGAAAACAATCAATGAGGGTGTCGAGACCCACCAATTTGAGCCTAATGGGTCTAATCTTGGACTAAATCAACACCAAGAAGATGATGGTGGTACAAGCATAATTAATGCTCAGCATAGTCATCCTAAAAATGTAGAGTTTCATATATCTTAAGGTTCTAATGGATGCCAACAATTGTTAAAGGAGTTGAACAGCATGAATGATCAATGGACAATAAATTTGATGAGCTGATTGCTATTATCAAGGACTTGGGAAGCAAAATGCATAAAACCCAACCTATAGTTGGTAGTATTCCATCCCCAAGGGACCCACATTCCACTCCACTTCTTGATCCTACCATCTTTGAGAAAGGAGAGCCTTTTAAATTCAAAGATACATATCAACCCAAGAATAAATCAAGACCTCAATGGAACCAAAAGAATGATCAAGGCATAAAGAGGATGCATAAGTGGATGATGATGAGTGTGGATGCGATCCCTTTTATAAGTCATTCTATACTCAACCCACTACAATGCCAAGAAGAATGGAGTTCAATCTTGATGATAGACATGAGGGTGCATGAAGATCTATGCACGATCAACTTCCAAGAGAGTGATAATCATTTGAAAGACCCTCTAATCATGGTAACTGATCAATCACCTCATTAATGTTTTGGTAGCAATCAAAATGGATAGCCCTATAGCATAAGCAACATTCATGGAACAAAGATTCTTGGAGATATCAATCCTTTGGATAGCCCAATTTTAATCAGTCACCTTACAATGACTTTGAATATAAGGAGAAATGTATGGATGCTAGTGGAAGAGGTACTAGGGCTATTTTATATCAAGATCATAGAGTCATTGCTTATGAGAGACAAAAATTGGATGAAAAGAAATATCAACTCCATGTTTATAAGCAAAAAATGCTAGTCATTCTTCATGCAACCAAAAAGTGATATCACTACATCTATAGCATCCAATTTAAGGTCAAGAGTGATCATAGAGTGCTGAAATATTTCCTTTCTTAGCCCACTTTTTCTCTTAAGAAGTGATGATGGTTGTCTACACTTCAAGGCTATGATTTTGACATTTCATATATGCTGGGTAAATACAATATTGTGGTAGATACTTTGTCATGAATATGGGCATATTCATTGTCTTCTATTATTATTCCATGTAATGTCTTCCGTGTCAACAAAATAAAGATTCCGTGCTTCTACCCATGGGATTACTTTAGCTATTACTTATTTCTCAAGGTAAATGGACTGATATTAACATAGATTTTATGACGAGACTATCAATAATGAAGATGGTTGGAATAACATTTATGTGGTTATTGATTGGTTGATAAAATCTACCCATTTTATTTCCAATAAAGTCCAATTTATAGCCAAACAAGTGGTTGATTAGTTTATGGAGAGTGTGTTTAGACTTCATGAAATGCTACTAAATATAGTATCTCGTTGTGATACTAAACTTAAGGGCAATTTTTGGTGGAGTCTCTTTTCTGTTATGGACACTAAGTTGACTTCTAGCATGGCCTATCACCCCTAAACATATGGACAAATGGAACATGTCAATAAATGGTTGGAAACCTATCTTTATCATTTTTTCCATGATACTCAAGCTTCTTGGAACCAATGATTACATTTGGTTGAATTTTGTTATAATAATACTCAACGTATATGAGTATTGACATATCATATTTTGAAGCACTCTATGGGTATAAAGTGCAAATACCTTTTGCTCTTTTCGATGATGATATAAACCCACAAGTTACAATCAAACTTGAGAAGATTGAAGCTTTGATGAGTCAATGCAAGACAAATATTCACAAAGCCTAAGATATCATAAAAGCTTATGCTGACAATAAGCTTGCTCAATGGTTTTATGACCCTTACCAAATCCTTACCAAGTGGGAGAGCTTGCTAATAAGCTTGAATTGCCTTCTTTAACATGCATTCATGATG
This sequence comes from Lygodium microphyllum, assembly GCF_053477565.2. Taxonomy (NCBI): domain Eukaryota; kingdom Viridiplantae; phylum Streptophyta; class Polypodiopsida; order Schizaeales; family Lygodiaceae; genus Lygodium; species Lygodium microphyllum. The sequence goes on along the minus strand of NC_141139.1, from coordinate 23,847,838 downwards.
TCTTTGATATCTCTCAATTAAAGAAGTATGTGGGTCTAGCCATTACAATTTTGGAAGAATTGCCTTCAATTAATGAAGATGGTCTCATCATTTTTGAGTTGAAAAAAGTCATTGGAAAGAGAGAGAAAGTTTTGAGGAACCGAATATTACTAGAATATCTTAAGTACCTAAATCCAAGTAGGTAATTTTGAAGGGAGGTAACAATAAGCTTCCTCATCGGTTTTATGACCCTTACCAAATCCTTATGCAAGTGAGAGAGCTTGCTTATAAGCTTGAATTTCCTTCTTCAACATGCATTCATGATGTCTTTGATATCTCACAATTAAAGAAGTATATGGATCCAACTACTACAATTTTGGAAGAATTGCCTCCAATTGATGAAGATAGTCTTATCATTTATGAGCCAAAAAAAATCATTGAAAAGAGAGAGAAAGTTATGTGGAACCAAACATTACTAGAATGTCTTATTAAATTGTGGGGTTTGCCTCTTAAAGAGTCTACTTGGTAGCCATCCTTCTATCTTGATTCTTTTCCATGGCTTCTAGATGAAGAACAGTGAATTCGAGAATAGGGTAGCTTGTGGTATTAAAAATCTATCATGAAATTAATAGGCTTAACTTGGTCAAAATACTTCTTTTATAGATGAACCACCTTCTACTTGGTGTCTATTTTCTAAAGACACATCATTTGATGGATTTGGACATGTCTACACTCAGTTATGGCAATTTTCCTACCAACTATGCTATTTGGACAATTATAGCAATCGTACCTATTTCACTTCCTTCAACATTATGTTTCATGAGGGATCTTCTTCGAATTATGGCATTCTTGTTTTGCCATTCTAAGCTTTGAGAACAAGGCTTCTTTAGGCCGGATAAGCTTGTAATGAAGCATAGGACTTAGTGGTAGAGAAGGGGGGTATATAAAGATGTGGGAAACACATGTCCATTATCTCTCAGCTATTAATCAAATATTGTTCTTGAGGCTTTCTTGTGTGGACATCCCACCATAGCTAAGGGATAAGTACCTTGCTCCACCATTGCAAGGGGTGAGTTCCTTGCTACCGTTATCAAATTTCATGGTGTAATGCTTCAAATTAATAATCAAATCATAGGCTATGACAATCTTGATCATGGCTTCCATAATTTCTTGAATCTATTTTGTATTTGTTTGGCCATGGAGTCTAGCTCTTTTACAACAAAGGATACTCATTCTCATTTTTCCATACATCCATACATATTGCAAATAACGTATATAAACTTAGTAACATGGAGAGAGAGAGAGCGAGAGAGAGAGAGAGAGAGAGAGAGAGAGAGAGAGAGAGAGAGAGAGAGAGAGAGAGAGAGAGAGAGAGAGAGAGAGAGAGTAGTATGTAACTCCTATTCGCTATATCTCTTCCAACATGTGAATCTTCCACCGCCTCAAGATGGAAATATCCATTTTGAAATCAATACAATCAATATCAACATTTACAATCCTTTCTAAACAATGGATTAAGATTTACTATCATTTTTGCAAACTCTGTGATTTGGAGAGAGAGAGAGAGAGAGAGAGAGAGAGAGAGAGAGAGAGAGAGAGAGAGAGAGAGAGAGAGAGAGAGAGAGAGAGAGAGAGAGAGAGAGAGAGAGAGAGAGAGAGAGAGAGAGAGAGAGTAGTATGTAACTCCTATTCGCTATATCTCTTCCAACATGTGAATCTTCCACCGCCTCAAGATGGAAATATCCATTTTGAAATCAATACAATCAATATCAACATTTACAATCCTTTCTAAACAATGGATTAAGATTTACTATCATTTTTGCAAACTCTGTGATTTGGAGAGGGAGAGAGAGAGAGAGTCTTGACCTCCCTCACCACTCATCTACTCTCAACATGGCACCTTTGCCCCACCTATTGACAATGCAGCTCCTTTTACTTTGTTGCATGGGGATATACCCTCATTAGGGAGAACCCCTTCAAAAGCACTATTTACTAATGAAGGCTTTGTAGAGTCAGGAAAGTGGTGGTGCTTGTGCAATTTGATTGCTAAAGTTAGCTTTGCAAGTTGGAACTCATCAAGCTCTTTTTTTAATTGAAAGTAATCTTCCTCCAAACTTACAACTCTTTGACACCTACACATATTCAACCTTTAGGATTTTACAATTTCTATATTTAAAAGAAACCTCAAAATTCAAATTGACATGGTATCTTCCCTCACCACTCCACATGATGACTAAAAATTAGCACTCCAAGTTGCAGCCTCATGGCTAAAGTTAGCACTTGCAAGTTGCAAGTCGTCAAACTCTTAACACTCTTTTCCAATGTGAATGTATTTCTAATTCGAATATATAAGTCTTTGACACCTAAACATACTCAACTTTTAGGATTTTAAGATTTCTATCTTCAAGAGGAATTTGAGAGGCCATGGGTCATCCTACATAAGAGCCCTATCATATGTAGGTCAATCGACCTACACATTGGCAAGGAGGCTAGCAAAGATACCAAGCCACACAGAAGTCAATATTGAGGAGTGGGATTCACTGCCAACAGGCAGAGGAGGGGAGATAAACATACTGATAGGAGAGAGAAGGCAAAGTCAATGTGAGAGAAAGGAAGAGCATGCTAATAAAAAATATCCATGTGGACGAAGTCTATGGTAAATTGAAGCTTCTCCATTTTGGAAGCTACTTCGTCTAGTCTATCGAGTTCTCCTTTCCACGGGGTAATGGCCTGCATTAACAAGACATGTGCAAGTTAACATCGACTTTGGTGAATTGCACAAGTCAATTGAGCTGTGCGTGTCCTGGCTCTAAGTCAATTAGAAAGAGATCAACTAATATAGACTCATAGATGGCATGCGAATAGGGATGTTGCCACAAACCGAGTAGCACCCAATTCAACGGTTAAATTAATTTTTGCTTTTCTTATTAGTGGGTTCAACGTGTTGCATGGGAAAAAGAGAGGATTTGGGATATACGGCGTGGGGATTTCGGGGGTATAATTTGCGACTCCTTTTCGTGTATTATACAAGAAACCCACTAGATAGGTCCTTCCGATACAATGCAAAAGGCTGATTAGGACGATTGGCTCATCATATCCTCTCTCCCTGATCTAGCCTATTCCTTTGAATCTTCGCCAACGCCGCCCGCGCTCTCCTTCAAACGGATTCTCATACGCAAGGCTTCCTATTCTGCGAAAGGAGGACGGGGGCTTTTGCTTCTGTCCTTTTTTCTGTGGTACCGGAGGCACCGTGTGTTCTCACCATCACCAGCAGGTAGACGAGCACACTAACTCCGTGCGTTTTGTAAATCGTTCTGTATCCTACCGTTCTTGAGTTCTTTGATAGCCTGTGTGCCTCGTGCTTTTATGCAAAACATCCCTGGGCTTTCTTGGAAGCTCAAGAAAATGGACCTGAGTCTGTGACAGGTTGATAACATAAAGAGACCGTTTCTGCAGATTGAGAACAAGTGGAAGGGGGTGGATCTAGCTCCTGTTTTCGTGCCACTCCCTTTGAAAGAGAGCCTTATGGGACTGCTCGGCGCTGCGGCACATGCAAGGGCGTTGGCGTTGAAATCTGGAGTGTGCCGGATCTCGTTCACCATGGACATTGTTGTCTTGCTTATTTTTGTTGCAATAGCCCAGCGAACTCAAGCTTTAGGTGTGAATTGGGGAACACAGTCCTCGCACAGGCTCGCGCCCTCCATTGTCGTGAAGATGCTGCAGGACAATAACATCGACAAGGTGAAGCTCTTTGATGCGGACGAGAATACCCTGAAAGCGCTGGTAAATACAAACATTCAGGTTATGGTTGCGATACCTAATAACGAGCTGGAAGCCCTGCAGAGCAAAGACGCAGCGAAATCGTGGGTTGAAAATAACGTCTCGAAGTACACCTTCTCCGGGGGGGTAGACATCAGGTAGGTACTGTGGATGTGGATGCCGTGTCGGGCACTTTGACAGCTTCTGTTTCTAGGGTTTTCTTTGAATGAATGTAGGACCGGGTGTTTTGTATTAGGGAGCTGATGGATGTCTGCTGCAGGTATGTGGCAGTGGCCAACGAGCCGTTTCTGAGCTCCTACAACGGAAGCTTCATCAATCTCACGTTTCCGGCGCTGCAGAACATCCAGAGTGCGCTGAATGATGCGAACCTGGGCGACAAGGTGAAGGCCACCGTGCCGATGAACGCAGACGTCCTGGACAACAGCCAGGTGCCGTCGGCGGGGAAGTTCCGGGATGACATCGCAGGGGAAATGACGAAGATCGTGCAGCTGCTGCACGAGAACAACGCCCCTTTCACGGTCAATATCTACCCCTTCATTAGCCTGTACCTGGACGCCAACTTCCCGCAGGAGTACGCCTACTTCGACGGGGATTATGTGGGCGTGACGGACGGCAGTAGGGTGTACAAGAATACGTTCGATGCGAGCTACGACACGCTGCTAGCAGCGCTGGGGCAGCTGGGGTACCCGGACACGCCGGTCATTGTGGGGGAGGTGGGGTGGCCCACGGATGGCTTCTTGGAGGCGAACGCAGCCAACGCGGCGCGCTTCAACCAGGGCTTCCTCAACCACGTGGCTGCAAACGCCGGCACGCCCGCCCGCCCCAACACCGCCATCGACTACTACCTCTTCGGCCTCCTGGACGAGGACCAGAAGAGCATCGCGCCGGGCAACTTCGAGCGCCACTGGGGCATCTTCCGCTACGACGGCGTCGCCAAATACCCCCTCAACCTCCCCGCCCCCTCCCCCTCCAACACCCTCCTCCCCATCAAGAACGCCACCGGCGTCAAGTACCTCCAGAGCCGCTGGTGCGTCCTCGCCGACACCGCCGCACTCACCGGCCTCGACGCCCCCATCACCTACGCCTGCCAGAACTCCGACTGCACCGCCCTCGGCTACGGCTGTTCCTGCAACCCTTACCTCGATGCCCGCGGCAACGCCTCCTACGCTTTTAATATGTACTTCCAGGCTCAAGGTCAGGGCACCGGCACCTGCGATTTCAATGGCCTCGCTTCCATCACCTACCAGGACCCTTCCGTCGGCTCCTGTCTCTTCGTCGTCCAATTAGACCCGTCCTCCACCTTCACTCCTTCCTCTTCGTCGTCTGCCCTGCCACATTCCTGGTTCCTCCTCCTCATCATTGTCTTCTCTGCCTTTCTCACAATAGGATTGTAACTGCAGTTCCCCTTGTTGCAGAAATTCACTCTCTCCGTCTCGTTGAGAAAGAGAGAGAGAGAGAGAGACACACGCACAACCCCCCACATTCCAGCCCCGATGGATGTTGGCCTGAGAACATGGCGACGCCCAACGCCTGCCCAAAGCTCCAGCAGCTACTTTCCCTGGCTTTTGATTCTTCCGTATTTCTCTACTTTTGGAAACCCGCGGGGTAGCAGAGAGTGCCGGGAGTGAAAGATTGTTTCATCACAATTTTCTTGTAATTTGTTTGTCGTTGTAATTACATTACATTACAATCACTTTATTGGAAAGATTTTTCCAAGCCTCATGAAAATTCTGAAATTTGGCGCATGCATGCATTTTCATGAATCGATCCGCACACTACACGAAAAACGTTTTTCGTAGCAGAATCAAATTATATGTGTTTGCTATTTTTATAACTAAAAATTTTCAAAAGTTCGAGGTTTAAACCTTTTTTCAAATTTGAAGGTTTTTTAAAAAAATTATAATTCACTTTACATTAAAGCTTGGTTTTTCGTGAACACCGAGCTTCGCGACCAGTCCAAAATTAATTGACAGTTCAAATCCATGGCGCTGGGCGTTCACGCGGTGCGATTGACCCTGGCGGGCAAGTCGAGTAACTACCTCGCACGACACGCCACGGCCCGGCCCATACGACTCAACGCGCTGGAAAAGAAAGATCAGAAACCGTAGGTAAGGTAAGGTAGGGATTTATTTACTCCAGGCCTGTTTTTTGTCTTTGGCTGATGTGGTAGGCCCAGGGTCGGTCGCGGTGCGCAACTGCGCATCGTGTGAGCTTTCAAACCGCGTCTCTTGTCGCTGTCAGTAGATGATGAATCTGTTTACGGAAGAATGACGTTGGAGCCACATCTTCAATAAGTACAATGACATTAAATTAATAACGTGGGGGTTGCTCAATGCATACACTTCAGAGTCGCATTTTGGAGAAAATTTGTGGGGCACTTGAAAGTTGAAACTTCTATCGTCCCTGCCATTTTCGTGGGCCGTGCTATTAGCTATTTTCCTTGAGGCTTGCGTCCCACATATTTGTGGAGGAAGTGGCAGTTTAAGGGTGGGTCTTGAAACTTTGACATCCTATCCATTGCCCAATCTTAGATAACAGCAAAACATACGGATTCCGGGGCAAGGGTTGGTGCTTTCTTCCAAAATGTTAGTTGGGAGAGTGAGTAGGAGCCACGTTGGTATTGCACACCTATGCAACTTGCAAGGCACGGCTGGGGTGCATTTGGACTCAAATGTTAGTTGGGAGAGTGAGTAGGAGCCACGTTGGTATTGCACACCTATGCAACTTGCAAGGCACGGCTGGGGTGCATTTGGACTCTTCTCTCTTACTCAACAAGGAGGACTAACCAAAGGGGTGGGGTGCATTTGGTGCATTTGGACTCTTCTCTCTCACCCAACAAGGAGGACTAACCAAAGGGAGCTTGGTTGCTTCCATTCGGGCACCTTTCCCTAAGGACGAGAACTGATCCGACTGTTCAAGTGGGCAATAGTTTATATTATACTCTCACAAACATGCCATGTGAACATAGCTACCAACAACGTGAACATAGGTATCAATCAAATTAAGTGATGCACTTAGCAAGACTTGAACCCACAACCTCACAATTATAAGCCCAAGTATTTTGCATGAGGTACACCAAAACATCTAACCTAGCCTTTAATTAAGGTCGATAACAAGTTGAAAAACTTGGAAAATTCAAATTGCTTACCAAAGAAAATCAGAGTTTAAAATCATTTTTGGTCTATGTGCAACTTGGCTTAAGAAATGTGACACCCTATTTAACCTTATCTCAACCTCCACTGAGATGAAGGTTGATAGTAAGTTGAACAAGTTGAAAATTTAAAAAATGGACTTTCTAAACATGAAAGATTAAGAACCTTATACATTTTCTAATAGAAAGGAATTGAGGGAGGGAGAGAGAGAGAGAGAGAGAGCATTAAAGTCCAACCCAAGGTTCAAATGGTGATGTAAATATTTTTTACCACATGAATGAAATAAAAGCGCATTACAAAAAAGAATCTTACATTTTCTAATAGAAAGGAATTGAGAGAGAGAGAGAGAGAGAGAGAGAGAGAGAGAGAGAGAGAGAGAGAGAGAGTCTTTGCACATTAAAGTCCAATCCAAGTTTTTATAATAATGAGTAAAATTGTGTTTGAACTTTTGAATTTCCCCCTTCATATACCAAAATCATAACGAAAAATAGTAAAGCTCTAAGCTATCGTTATTCACCATGACAAAGCGCTTATGAATGTCTTCATATAATATTTGATAAGGAACCCACTAAATGACCCTTTGTCTCTTTAGAAGTTCTCAAATACACTACACAAAGGCTTAGTGTGGTAGATGAAACACCTTTAATGAGGAATTGATAAAAGGCTCATTAACTTACACTTCGCACCCACAATAATGCTTTTCTACCATACACATAGTAATGATTCATAGCTTTAAAATGACTCAGCCTTTTGTTAAACTTTGTACTTGTATGCAAATCATGCACAAGTTCATTGAATCCCTCCAATTATCATGTACCAGTAGGTACTCCGTGCCTAGATTCTCCATGCACTTCATGATGATGTTTTCCCAATGCTTCATATTGGGGCTTGAATGAACATTTCATGTGGCTTTGTGCCTAGATTCTCCTAGTGGTTCATGCTAGAGTTAGTATTTGTCATCAATGGGAAGGTGACATTCTTAAGATAAGAATGACCCTATGCACACTCTACACCTAAATATGTTTTAGTGTGATAGATGTTCAAGCACACATGATATATATTGAGAGAGAGATGTTCACACACATGCATGTGCGTGTGAGAGTGAATAAGTAAGAGTGAGAGTGAGTGAGAAATTAAAATCAATTAGCATAGCTATAAATGTTAATAATCAATTAACCTAGTTAAATGGCACCATCAATTAAGACCTTTAATTATGGGTAGATGCTAAATACTATGAAATAGTAAAAAACTACAATCAAGCACAATCTATCTGTGCAACTCACGACTGCTTTGAGATTTGTGGAAGGGGGGGTTTGCACCAACTACTATGAGAGAGAGAGAGAGAGAGAGAGAGAGAGAGAGAGAGAGAGAGAGAGAGAGAGAGAGAGAGAGAGAGAGAGAGAGAGAGAGAGAGAGAGAGAGAGAGAGAGAGAGAGAGAGAGAGAGAGAGAGAGATCACTAACTCAAACTCCAATTTGGGGGCTTGAAGCACTTTCGTCTATCTTATCGTCTTCAATAAACCTTATCCTATCTTCGATCTCTAAGCCTCGTTAAGGAAGCTAAAGCTTTTAACATGGCTGTAGCATGATTCTCTCTCTCTCTCCACACTTTGTAAAAGTATGAGAGAGAGAGAGAGAGAGAGAGAGAGAGAGAGAGAGAGAGAGAGAGAGAGAGAGAGAGAGAGAGAGAGGGAGGGAGGGAGGGAGGGAGGGAGGGAGGGAGGGAGGGAGAGAGAGAGAGAGAGAGAGAGAGAGAGAGAGAGAGAGAGAGAGAGAGAGAGAGAGAGAGAGGCCACTATTTTGTCTCTCCTTACATGTGTGTGAGGAGCTCCCTCTCTCTCTCTCTCTCTCTCTCTCTCTTCACACACATACATGTGTGTGAGTGTGAGGAGAGAGACAAAATAGTGACCTCTCTCTCTCTCTCTCCTCATGCGAGGAGAGAGACAAAATAGTGACTTATGTGTGTGAGGACAAAATACTGACTATTTTTGTATCTATCTATCCACAATTTGACATTTACTAAAACTCAAATTATTACATAAAACCAAGATCCATTTTATTTAAACAATTTCTTCCCTCCCCCCCAATGTAGTGCTTAGAAAAAAAACACATATTCCATGGTTTTGAGGTTGTTCTCCTTCAAACTTGCAACATTAGTTTGAGTTCAAAACTCCTAAAGCTCTCTCTAGTATTGGCATTGAATTGATCTAAATGGAGGTTGAATGCAACTACAACTATAATGTGTATTGTGCATAAAGGGGATTTGATTCTATAGCCAAAGTTGTGGTAATGGCAATATTGTGTAGAGGGGTGGGATGTTGTGTATGTATCCTTGGTTTATTTTATCTCATATGAAAAGGTGTGGATATAAGAGTTTAAATATGTGATGCAATGAACATGTGGGTATGCATGTATGTGGATGAGTAAGTACACATGCACAAATATACAGATACATATATGCATGTATTATATGCTCACTCATAAAGTATATCCTTGATTAACTAATGAATAAATTATAATTGAATTAACACACACACACAATTGTGCTAGGAGACATCTACACAAGGGGGTGAGCGCCTTCAATGGTTCTCACTTGTGTGCACATTGATGGGATGAATGCTTTGAATGGTTCTCCCATTAGTGTGGGGCATATTCCTAATAGTGAATTATTTCTCGTCTTGGGTGGAAGGTTGATGGGGACGCCTATCCTTTTCGAGCGTGAGACTTGCAACTATGAACGCAGGTGAAACCGTACGTGGGTGTGCCATAATATTCATATCTCAAGTGGTTACGTCTACGTGATTTGATTATTTAATGGAATTCCAATGATTAGTTGCTTTATTATGGCTAGCTAGATTTATTCAGTTAATTATTTTTCTAACATGATTTTTTAAATTTTTGATAGTAGCTAATGTGTAGAGCAAGATGAATTGGATATATGCAGTAAGCACAATTTATTTCAATGACTTTTTCATTAAATTATTTAAATTTATAAATTATTCTAATGACTTCTTCATTAAATTTATAAATTATTCTAAGATGTGTGTATATTCTCTTTGTAAATATTTATTGATACTTGAGAGTTTTAGAAGGTATATTAAATATAGTTTAGAAATATTTTATGGCTCTCAGCAATTGTGGGTTGTGCAACTAATTATAACCATAGACTTAGTTAACTTAAACTCTTTTGCGAAAGGAGTGATTGTAAAGGGCCTATCTTTGGGCAAAGCAAGATTTATTTTAATATTATAAATATGGCATGGAGCAGATACACACTCTGTGTACGAGAAAAAATTGCACCTAATAGTGTCGCTTAAATTTTGAGTTTCATGAGTTGTGCTTTCAATTTTTATAAGAAAAGAGAGTAAGTGAGAGCTTCATTTGCTTGCTATGCGCAAGTCTCGCATTTGATCTGCACAATAGTGGTATCAGAGCTCAACTTACATATGGGGCTTTCAATCACATATTATCTTACACGAAGGCAAGCTCTTTAGAGCAATTGGGCTTTATGGTTTGTCTTAGCTTGTAACGTGTCCACCAGTTCTCTTCAGGACACGTCTTAGCAGTCCATCGAAAAGGATGTCTAGAAAGCTTCGCCCGACACTCCCATAGAATGTCACGGGGTTTACGATCTAGGACTTTTCGTGTCTGCTACGTAGCAAAAGTATTCCGGCCGTTCTCACTTAGGACCGACCTGAATTAGGGTTTTCCTTATTGGTCATTTCCTAACGGCAACTAGCGTCGAACTCGAGCGAACTACTTTACGCAGAAACGCCAGATCCGAAGCGGATTCACACTGCACTTGGTTCAAGGAGAATGGGAAACGAGAGGGGTGCAAAGCTCAACCTCTCTGCCATAAGGCATAGTCCCATTCTGTTCCTCTAAAACAACGTAAATTGGGATCAGTTATAACTCTAGGTCAATGCAAAAGTTCCCGGCCAACTGGGACCACCCATTCGTAGGACGGACCTATGGCCACATCCACCGCGCTTTCCTCAGGTTGTTTTAGTTATTTAATTACCTAACACATTTAGTTGGACATGTATCAATCAGCTTCCTTAATTAGCCCGTTAGGCACTGGTTCCTTCACATAATCATAGCACTTGAAATAGAAAAGCAATGTCAAACAAGTTCCTTTTTAATAGGTTATCATATTTATCTTTGAAATACATAAAGTCCAGTCCATAGGCTTATTCACAATTTGCTTGAAGGTTATCCAGCAATCCATAGGGATCACTAATCCAAGATTCCGCCCGTAGACTAGTATGTGGGCCTCGAGATCCAATCCCGAGTCACGTTAGCCTCTTCTGTAGGGCCCGGAAGGCGAGGGATTTACGGCCAGAGCCCCCTGGTACCCAAGCGTCCTCCTACTCCAAGTAGCGCTCAACGGAGAGACCTCTCGCGGCGGGTTCGGTCCACCTTCTCGACGCGGTAAACAACCCCCTTGGTTAGGGCCAGGCAGGTAGTCGGGGGTAACTGAAGCTGCCTCTCTCTTCAGGCCTTCAACATGAAGCATTAGATATCCATTTATCCTTTAATTCTTTGATCAAACAAAGCAAAACAGTGCTCTTAAATCTGTAACAAGCACAATCATTTCCATTGGTCGTTATTGTTGGCCAACTGCTAATGAGTGAATCCTTCTTTCCGAATGCATCCAGCACTCGATCCAGGATTACTTGCGACTTTGCAAGATCCCCTAACCTGGGTTAGGGCCGTACCCTATTAACCCTATTCGATCAATATCTTAAGTTCAAATGTTATTTCAATTTATCGGTTGGTCTTTTGCTTCCAAGTAATTATCTTTTACCCAAGGAAAATACTATATTAGGATGACTATTCATCCTCTTGCAAGATAACTTGCGCAAAAATCTGCCAATCTCATTCCGAGGAATTGGCCATTCCCTTGTGATCAAATCACAAGATCATGGGACTCTACCACTTGTTGCACAAGTGTCGCATCAACTATGGGACTATTTACCCATCGAATGGAGTCACGAAATAGTCTGTTCCTGATGGCATTAGGCCGACTTGTCAGTCCTAGGGTTTCGAGTTTCATCTTTTTAGCGAGAGATTCTTAGGAAAATCCTAGATCACTTCTCGCAAGTATGTCCTACTATCCCTACATTCCGTGAATGTGGGCAAGTATTTAGGGTATAGGAGTTTCAGTTTTTGGCAATACGTGCGACTAGGTAAATGTCTTCACCGTGCTAACCCTAGTCAGTTCCTTGGGATACGTTGCATTGAATTAACCTTTTCCTAAATGAGTACTCCGCGGTTTTAGGTGATTAGGTTTATGTCAATTTAACCTGTCTATTTTTGAAGATAATTACGTTATCATTTCCATAACCACATGGTTTATTGTTTACGCGTAAGTTGATTTTCAAATCCTAACTTTTTGGTTTAAGATTAGGTTATAGCCTAATTCCAATTAATCATTCTATAACTTGCGAACAAGATTCATGCTAAAACAAGCAGCCTTTTTGGTGCGCAGATCGGACGCAGGTAGCTCACGTAGTGAATTCCCAAAGGTCCCCAAGAACAAAGTACTCTACTTTTTAGCACAAAAACCAATGTAAAAGCAAGCACGACATGAGACAAGAGACAAATTGGGTTGAATCTCCCCCATGCCTTGTGTGAGCGCTTCACAAAGCATGTATTTAATATATATTTCCAATCTTTTTGCTCAAAAATAGCCCAATTACAAAAATATGACAAGCTTTTAGCTTTTGAGTTTGCTTTCTACCAAAAATAGGAAAATAAAGCTAATGGACGGTGCCCAAAGAGTCTGGCACGCCCAATCTCAATGTCCAAATAAAAATAACATATCCAGGCGCATAAGCGCATACAAAATAATAATAAATAATCGATATCTCTATAGACATAATCAAAATATAGGTGTGGCGCCTATCAAAATATAGTCCAAAGATCGAAAACCCGCTAGACTCCAATGCTTTCCTCCGCCACTGCTGCTATCTCTACACATCAACTGAAGCATTCACAATCGTTAGTAAAATAACACAATTAAACCGACAAAAGTGAATACCTAGCAGTCTTCAGCTACATAAATAAATCAACTGGTTAGAAATAAATCCTAACCTTAATTTATTACGAGTGGGCACTCTAAACTCATAAACGTTTATTAATTTAATATGCATTTTGCGGAATCACCCGCTATGGAATCACCCATGTACACACTAAATTAATGAAACGCCCGAAAAGGACAGGCGTCCCCATCAACTTCTCGCACAAAGAATCCTCTTTGCGTATGAGCCCCGGTCATCTAAGTTTACGGAATCCACCGTAAAACCTCACGGAATCCACCGTGGAATATGCCTCCTGGCATCACTTTTACTAATAATTATGCAGTTGAAAAACGATAATTGACTAGAGTTATGCAACGTAAGAATCATTTCATGCCTTGTAATTTCCTATGGGTTATTAGCACTTTCCATAATGACTCTTTTGCGAAGAAGATATATCCTAATAATGCGACATGCAAATTATACTCCCATGCCTAAACAGAGTGCACTATCTTAATTCCATTTTGTAAATATGGACATTAATCTAAGTTCAATTCATTGAAATGCACAAAAACTACTTGCTAGAAATGCATATCAATTTTTTGCTCACTTTATTTTGTTCGTTTTATTGAAAATACTAATGACCGAACTCTTCTGTCTCGTGAGCTAATTCTTTCAAAATTAACCAAAGTATTTAAGACGAACAATGCATCCTATCTCCAAAAATTATCCACGCACGATTGAATTATAACAATGTAAAATAAAAATTAGGAAGGAAAACCTGGACTTGTGGTGAGATGTCCACCTGGATGCTAGGAGACGATCCTCCTACGGTTGCACCTTGTGCTTTCTTAGGAGCCATCCCGAATGCGGCCTTTCCGTCTTGGATGTGGCTTTGCAAAACTCCCTTTGTAATTCCATCGCCCTTTATGAGTTTTCTTTTCCTTCCTTTCGTAGAAGCTCTTTGAAGGGATATTTCTGTGGAGGAGGGGAGAAACCCACGGAAAGGGTTTAAAACTCGGGAAGGGGGTGTTTTAAAAACCTCCGCAAGTAAGGCCCATTAAAGCCACGGGAAAGGGCTTAATGGCTTTCTAAGGACCCACAAGAAAGGGGAAGATAAAAGTTGTAAAAGACCCTTACGAGGGTTTTTGTATGGGGGAAGAAGGTGTCAAAAACCCTTAACAGTGGATTTTGTGTGGGGCTTAAAGAGGGGTCTTTTCTTTTTGTGTGGGGGGAAAACAAAGGTATAAAAGGGCCTAAGAAGGAATTTTTCATGGGGGGGGGGGAGGGGCGTAAGGACCACATGAAGGCCCTTCAATGGCAAATGTCGGGGGGGGGGGGGGGGGGGGGGGGAAGGGGGCTTATGGAGCCCTTAGGAGGGAATTGGTGGGGGTAGTCTTAAAGGGCCATAGGAAAGGGGGCTTCTTAGGACCTTTAGAAGCTTCCCCCAAGAAGCTTCTAAAGCTTCTGGGCCACGTGGGAATTGACTATGAGCTGATGGCGGCAACAGATGGTAGTTGCGTCTTCACGGTAGCACCAAATTTTCCTCCTTCACAACAACGATTAGCGCCTCCACTCCTCCTCTCCCTCTCAGCAGTGGCATTGAGCAGAAACTCGGCGGCGTGTGCAGCTGCTCCTCGGCAACACCAGCGTGTTGGTGTGCACCAGGGTGTCGGCTCTCTTCCTCATGGTCGTCTCTTGCTTCCCACCTTATGGCAGCGGCGACGGTACTTAGGATGCACAGGTGGGCAAGGCAATTCACATTATCCTTATTGACTTTTCATGAGCATGCGGTGACCCTCAATTTAAATAGGTGAGGGGAGGGGGATCCTCCCTCCCCTGCGTGGCATCTTGCATGTCCTCTTCCCCCCTGTGCAAGCTTCATCGAGGAGCTTGATCATACCTTCTATTCCCCTCCCCCTCTAGCACGAAAGTCGGCTGGGGGGGATAAGGGGAATTAAATTTTTTTTTGTCATTATCCTAACCTTATAGCCTCCTGAGAGGGGATTCGTATGCAGAATGTGTGTTTTTATTTCGGAATTGTTACATAGCTCAAACAAACTATATGACTAGATTTCCAGGGCTTCAAAACCCCAAACCCCTCTATCGGTGCCTCAGAAATTTTGCAATTCGAGCCAAGATTGAAAAATTCAATACCCCTACTATGGTGCAATCATTCTGTTAGTTTCACACTGAAGGAAGATTAGTAGAATCTTAATTAAGCTTTAACTTAATCCTTTCTTAAGCTTTAAGCTTCTTAAAGCTTAGTTTTGTAATTCATGGGGAGGGGGCTGTTTTCAGGCCATCGTCAGTAAAATGATGCCATCCTTTTATCCTCCGAATTGACACTTTTAATCAAAGGCTATAAGCCTTGCTTAATCTTGGCTTACTTGCCCAATTTCAGCCTCTTTTACATCAAGTCACATGCTGACTTCTTAGATTAGCACAAATCACTATTGACTTCCAGCTTTTAAGAGGTGATTCATGTGCGGTCACTTTGGGGCTTCAACTTCATTGAACTACCATAAAAATTTTCAGTCTTTCTTGCCTATTCCATCTTATCATTTTTCCAAGAAGCCACTCTTTATTTTGGTGCTTACATGTCAAAGTTTTATTACCATGGGTGAAGCGTCTCTTCAAGACGTCTTTATTATTCGGATATCTTCATCAAGCCATCTGCAATCATCATGTCTTGTGAAGGACCATCTAGCATTGCAAATTTTGATTCCGCATCGCCACTTCCTAAAACCAACCATGGAGCAACTCATTGATTTTTTGGCCATGCAACTAGAAGAAGAGCGTCAATATGGAGCCCAATTGGAGCAAGAACTGTGATCTCTCAAGTGTTCGCCATCCCAAATTCCTTCTACCAACAACGCTATGGTTTGCACCATCAATGCCACCCTTGAAGCACAATCCAACCGCAAAGAGGCGAAGATAAGTTAAATTTAATACTTATGATGGAATTAAAGATGATCATAAGGTTCTCTCTTGACTAAGTCAATTTGACTCATATTTTGATAATGAAAGTTACGTTGAAAATGATAAAATCAAGTGTACTTCACATTATTTTATCAACAAAGCTTCTTTATGGTGAGATGTCACATGCACGAGCATTAATCGTCCTCTTACATGGGAAGCATTCCATAAGAAGGTTCTCATTAATTTTCTTATTGCCCAATTCGAGCTTCGGGTGCAACAACAATGGGATGTCTTTATGCAGCGAGAGCGAGAGGCCATTCCTCAGTACACCAAAAGATTCTGGAATACTATGTTGTAACTTCAAATGGTTGAGCTTGTAGCAAAATCAACTTTTAAAAGAAAGTATATGTCCGGCCTTCTTATGTTTTTCCAAGCTGAAGTCAACATGTTTAAACCCAACACATTGGATGAGGCTATCTCTTTGGTGCATGATGTCGAAAAGAAACAAACTAAAAGATTAGCAACAACTTCCAGCTTCCACAAGAAATAATATGGGTAATAACTTTTCTCATTTTACTTCTTTTCGTGGTTTCCAACTTTCAATTTGGAAAGAATCATCCTAATTGTTGACCTTTGACGAGAAATTTTTATAATAATGTAAGCCAGTCTACTTCAAATTCTAATCCCAAGATTCCTCATATGCCTTCTACTCTGACTAAATCATCTAAACCTAAAAATGTTAATCCAAGTTTCTCAAATACCAATTCTAAGAATGTAATTTGTTATAAATGTAATTGCTCTAACCATATTGCGAGTCATTGTCTTATGGCCAACACTCATGATTGGAAAAGGCCTACTGCACATTTAAATTATCTTAGAGTTGATGAAGCAATTGAAGACCTTGAAGTGATGCTTGATTTTGATGAAGCCATGCTCATGGGAGAAAACTCTAATGATATTGATGAACATGCTAATAAAATTTCTATCCATGCTTTATTGAAAATGAGATGTGTGGCTAAAGGAATATGCAGACGTATTTCCTAAAGAGTTGACAGAACTCCCGCCTCAAAGAGAAGTGGATCATGAAATCAAGCTAGTACCAGGAGCTGCACCAATTGCGAAGAGACCATATAGAATGTCTATTCCGAAAGCAAATGAGCTGAAGGAACAACTCAAGCAACTGCTGGATCAGGGCTACATCCATCCTAGCAGTTCACCATGGGGAGCTCCAGTACTGTTCCAGAAAAAGAAAGATGGAATACTTCGACTATGTATTGATAATCCTTAATTATAAAATGATTATTTTACATGATGACGAAAGTATACATGAGTTTGTTTTAGAAAAGGTAGTCAAAAAATTGTAACTTAAAGTTGTTCAATCTACTTACAAAATTAAGGTTGCATTTTTAGGGCAATGATATAATGGAACTACAGAAGTACATGGATTAGAAATTTGCATTGGACCTTATAGAGAAAAATGAAAATTTCTAGTAGCACCATTATAGTTTACCAATGTAATGTTAGGTATACTTTGGTGGCATCAATTTAGTCCTAATATTGATTATGACACACATTTGATGGATATTCAATGAAAGTAAAACTCTTTTTATTAAAGGACTAACAGCCATTGAGTTATACTCATTAATTAGCCATATTTAGGAGAAGCGTGCCATTTGAAAACAATCTAGGGCTATTTTGGTATTACTTAATGAAGTCCAAGCTGCTAATTTTAAGTTGACCATATGAGAGAAAAATTTTATTAATATATTTTCTAAATTTTTTTCTTTTGCTTTGCCTCTTCATCTTCCTTCATCATTACCCAAGGATAATCAAATTGACCTTCTACCTATTAGTCAACCTCCCTATAAAGCTCCTTATCACCATAATCGGATAGAACACAAAGAAATCCTAAAAAAAGTTGGAGAACTATTAAATAGGAAATTAATCTGACCTAGCAATTTACCTTTTGGAGCTCCTATTCTTTTAGTAAAAGAATCAGATCTATCATATGTATATAGACTATAAAGCTCTAAAATAAATTAATATTAAAAACTAATATTCAATTACTCGTATGGATAATCTATTAGATAAATTGTAAGATGCTACTATATTTAGTAAGATTGACCTTAAGTCTGGTCATCATCAAGTATGCATGGCTACCCATGACATTTATAAAACTACTTCTAGGACCCAATTTGGCCATTACACATTTTAGTAATGCCCTTCGGTCTTACTAATCTACCTACCACTTTTAGTAGAATGATGAATCGAATATTTCTAATTTTTCAGCATTGTGTTATTGTCTTTTTCAAGATACCCTTGTGTTTAGTAAAACCAAAAGAGAACATGAAAATAATTTATATTTAGTATTTAGTTTGAGTCTAAAACAAAATCATCTTTTTTCTAATCGAGAAAATAGTACTTTCTTTCAAACGAAAATAAAATATTTAGGTTATATTGTATCTGCTAAAGGAATACAAGTTGATCCATGCAAGATTGAGGCTATTAATACATGGCCTACACCAAAAAATGTGCACGAAATCCACTCATTTTTAGGTGTAGCCATTTTTAAATAATAAATTATTAGAAACTTTTCATTACTTACTTTGCCATTAATTGTATTACTAAATAGAAGTTTTGTGTTTCATTGGGGTAACAATCAACAATGATCTTTTGATTTACTAAAGCATGGATTAACTCACGCACCTGTTTTACAATTCCCTGATTTCAATAGACCATTCTTTCTAGTCATTTTATTGATGCTGATGGTTTTGGCATTGTTGTTGTATTGATGCAAGATGATCTTCCAATTGCATACTTTAGTTGTAAATTGAAACCTTCTAAACTTAAGTATAGTACATATGATAATGAACTTTTAGCTATAGTACGTGCATTATCAATATGGATACATTATTTGATGAGTTTAGAAGTTATGATTAAGATAGATCAACAAAGTATCAAACAACTTTTTTCTTAACCGTAAATTTTTGATAGGCATATACAATGGGCATATTTCATTCAATCTTTCCATCCTCTAATAATCAAGTATATCATCCTGATAAAGAAAATATTGTAGTTGATGCATTAAGTCATAGACTATCTATAAATAATATTTATGTGTTTTTTACATCTTCATTAGATGCTATGAAAAATACTTATTTGCATGACTCTAATTTTCATGATGCTTGGTTGAATTTGTCTCAAAAACAATGATTGCTATTGATAATTTTTTTTTCTTTGATGGATTTCTCTTTTATGAGAAACATTTGTGCATTACTCAACCCTTTCATCATTTTGTTCTCCAAAAAGTTCATGATCCACCTTATATGGGTCATCATGGTATCATTTCTACTCTCCATAATTTTCAAGAAAATTTTTATTAGCCTCACATGAATTAAGATGTTTCTACCTTTATTTTTGAATGTCTTATTTACCAACGGATTAAAAGACATCATGGTAAGTAGTGTGATTTGTTAATGCCTTTACCTATTCCTAACTCACCTTGGGAACAAATCTCAATGGACTTTACTACTAGTTTGCCGCTGAATTCTTTCAAAAATAATATGGTTTGGACTATTATCGATAGATTTAATAAACAATCATATTTTATTCCATGCAAGAAAACTCTAACTGCTTCACAAGTAGCTAATATTTTTCTTAAGCATATCTATGTATATCATGGTTTGTCAAACATTATTGTATTTGATCGTGATCCTCATTTTTGATATAATTTTTGGATAACTCTACACTCTAACCTTGTACTAAAATTTATTTTAGTTCATCCTTTCATCTTGAAACTAATGGTGGTGAAATTGAAGCTACTAATAGCACTATTCTTTATTTGATTCATGCTTATACTATTTCTTCCCCCGGCACATGGGATTAACATTTTCCTCTTTTATAATTTGCCTACAACAATACACCTCACTTTGCCACCAACAAAGCACCTTTAGAATTATCTATAGTTGCAAAATGCTAATCCCAATATTTCATTTAAATAAAAAAATATCTTTTACTGATGATTGGATCCATACTCATTCCACTATTTTTGATCAAGTTAAACAATTGATTGCTAAGGCTCAACAATCCTATCTTAAGCAAGCTAATAAGAAATGCCAAGCTATGCATTTTAAAGAATGTAATTATGTTTGGTTGTGCATTGAGAAACATAGATTGATAGGGTTGAGAAGAATCCTAATGTTGAATTTGCCCCTAGATTTTATGGTCCCTTCAAAATTCTTCATTGTATGAATGCTAATGCTTTTAGATTAGAATTGATGCACATAGGAAAATTTATAATACCTTTCATATTAGTCTTCTTCATCCATTAAAGGTTCATTACTTGTCCATCCTGTGTATGATTCTCCACCTTTGCTTGAAGATGATCATGAACTTTGAATTCGTGAATCTATTATTGATATTGATTATATGACCACCTGCATTGGCAATACATCCTTGCTATCTTGTAAAATTTCAAAACCATCTTGTTGAGGAAGCTCAATGGATGATTGCACATACTTTGCATAAATCTCCATATTTATTGACTCCACATCCAACCAATAGCAATTGAGGACAATTGCTATTCCACCCTTGGGGGGGTGTTGCCAAGAGGCATCTACATGAGGGGATGAGCGCCTTCAATGGTTCTCCCTTGTGTGCACATTAAGACATGATGAATGTCTTGAATGGTTCTCCATTAGTTCAGGGCATGTTCCTAAGAGCGAATTGCTTTTCATCTTGGGTGGAAGGTTGATGGGGATGCTTATCCTTTCTTCTAGGCGTGAGATGTGTAGGTGTAAAATGTAGGTGAAGCCATACGTAGGTGATGCCACAACATTCATATCTCAAGTTCTAAAATCTACATGATTTGATTATTTAATGGAATTTCAATGAGTAGTTAATTTATTATGGCTAGTAGCATTTATTTAGTTAATTATTTTTCTAACACAATTTTTTAAATTTTTGACAAATGTGTAGAGTAAGATGAATTGGTTATACATGGCAAGTGCAATTTATTCCAAAGACTTCTTTATTAAATTATTTAAATAGATGCACCATCGTTTATTCTAAGATGTGCATGCATTCTCTTTGTAAATATCTATTGATACTTGAGAATTTTAGAAGATATACTAAAGATATTTTAGAAATATTTTATGGCTCTCAGCAGTTGTGGGTTGTGCATTTGATTATAACCATTGATTCAGTTAACTCAAACTCTTTTGCGAAAAGAATGATTGTAAAGGCCTATCTTTAGAAAAATCAAGATTCATTTTAATATTATAAATATGGCATGGAGGAGATGCCCACTCCATGTACGGGGGAAAATTACACCCAATAGTGTGTCGCTCAATTTTAGTTTACTCTTCTTTAAGTCTATTTTGACTTTATGAGTCATGCTTTCAATTTTTATAAGAAAAGAGAGCAAGGGAGAGAGCTTCTTTTACTCGCTATGCTCAAGTCACGCGCACGCGCGCGCGCACACACACACACACAGAGTCTCTCTCTCTCTCTCTCTCCACTATAGTTGTCACCCTCTTCGCTTTAACCTCCATGATTATCCACCTTTCCATCCGTGCTCCATCTACCCACTATTGCTTTGCCTACTTTGTGCTTGCTCATTGGCACCTTGTCTACCCATCACTTGGATGCTCCACCTCTCATTGCCTTGTTGTGTTGCCTTCGGGTTGCTCTACTTGGCATCTATCCACACCAATCTATGCATGCAACTTGTACCCCCTTACCCACATCATTTGTCCAAGCCCTTGGCCGATATTGTGCTAGTGGGGAGCCACACACACACACAGAGAGAGAGAGAGAGAGAGAGAGAGAGAGAGAGAGAGAGAGAGAGAGAGAGAGAGAGAGAGAGAGAGAGAGAGAGAGAGAGAGAGAGAGAGAGAGAGAGAGAGAGAGAGAGAGAGAGAGAGAGAGAGAGAGAGAGAGAGAGAGAGAGAGAGAGAGAGGATATATTATTATTAACATCTGCAAAAGGCCAAAATTACCTATGATACCATGAGTTACAATCATGTGTATGATGGTACAACTATTTGGGCAGAATATGTAGCACAAAGCAAAATAAGAAAGGAAATTAACTATGGCTATGTTAGAACATAAAGCTCTATCTAGTAACAATGAGCTCTAGATAGTACAATGTCATGTGGGTGTGGAGGGCCTAGCTCTAGCCTGAGCAATACTACCCCTGTATTCGTCTATGAAGGTGTCCTGAGTGTCTATGTCGAGACCTAGGACGTCTGGACTGGCTAAATCACTTAGTACTCCTTGTTTGTGTGTGGATTGTGGTGGTGAGAGAGTCTCTCATGTGGAGTGGGAGTGTAACTGTACTGAAGTCTCCTGAGTCTCCTTTGCAAAGAAGTCTATGAGTTACCTTTGTAAAGGGGGAGAGAGAGAGAGAGAGAGAGAGAGAGAGAGAGAGAGAGAGAGAGAGAGAGAGAGAGAGAGAGAGAGAGAGAGAGAGAGAGAGAGAGAGAGAGAGAGAGGGGGGGAGGGAGGGAGCTTAGAGATAATAGATCATAGTATTCGAGAACCCTTTCCTACCACATTTATGCTATGAAATCAATAGTTTTCAAATGATAGGAAGTCTTTTGTAGATGGATGTGTCAACCATGCAGAAGTGCACCATGCCATCTGATAATACCTTACAATGCAAGAAGCGTAGCATGTATTTTTTATTTCTTCATCTGTACCCATAGTCATACCATACAATCCTTAGCTTGGATTTCCTCTCATCCATCTATCTAGGAATAAACTTGTTTGTATTATAAAAGAATAATAGTCAATATAGGAAAATGGATGGATATTGATATAGAATGAGAATCTAAGTTTTCATCCCCTTAGGGATTTATGATATAGATCTTATGCATATCGGTTTCTTCTCATAGACTATATTATTGGCTAGCCCTATGGATGTAGACTCAACAATCTACAATATAGTATATGTAATAATCTCAAATGAAATCCTATGTAATCTAAGCTAATTTTCACAACCATTACTTCTTTAACTCTATATAACCATGAGATGTTTGTGTACAGTGAACAAAAGACCAAGAGACAACATTTTAAAATGATATCTAGCACACCCCAAAATTAACACTCTAACCAAAATGTCAAAACAATAGCTGAGTCGACCCATCATGGAGGGTTATTAGCTATTCACTCTTCCATTTAGACATCATACATGTTGATAGTTCTATCAAGGTGGTTTCTACTTTCCTTATTGGCTTAAGGTGTTAGCTATATAGAGGCTACTTGTGTTTTATATATATAACTCAAAAAGCTTGGAGTATCAACTAGCTAAAATTGTGTAGATCGCCTCTAGGTAAAGGCTAGGAGGCAATAAATTGGATGTTGATATAGTTATTGTGGTTAATCTATGTGAATAAGAGATGGTGTCTTGCAAGAATAACATGTTAGAAGTTCAAGAGATCATTAGGGGAGTTTTGAGGTCTCGAAAATGCCCTGTAAGAGATCCTAGAGAGAGAAAACAATTTAAGAAATAAAATTATTTTATAGAATTTTTAAAAGGTTTATATTTTGGTAAGTTAAAATATCAAAATTCGTTAATAAGTCATTCTCGTGATATTCTCGTGGTCACATCAAACCTAGAAATCTAGGTCGCCATAAAGTTGGCAAGGTTGTCATAATGAAGATCTTATCTCTCCTCATTAAAGTGAAAACTAATATTCAATTTGAATTTTGGTGGATACTCGATTGCCTCCCTCCATTGTTTCTCTCTTCTTTTTTTCTCCTCCTTAGTGGTCTCTTCTTTGTTTTCGTTCTTGCTTCTAATCATATCCTTAGCTATGGATCAATCACCCAATGATCTCTGTAACTCAGATATGGATCAATCATCCAATGATCTCTGTAGCTCTCATAAAAGACCTCTCTATCATTTTCATATTGAGTTGGATAGTGAGTATAAACCAATAAGAAAGAGAACAAAATCTATCACGGTTACAAAGTCTATGAAACATATACTGAGGTTTGAAGGAAAGAAGAATATTGATCTTTGGTTAGATGGAAAGCTATATCCCAAAGATCCTAGCAGAAATAGCACTCCTCCTTTCTATAATAGCTCATCATTAATGAGGTTTATTGGTGATGGCTACAATGGATTTTTAGGTTATACACTTAACCTTGTTGCAGAAAAGGATATCATTGGACTAGAGAATCATCTTTTGATGAAACACAATATAGAGTTGTTGCAGAAGCTAGAGGATTTCAACAAAAAATTCATTCATTGGAAAAGCGTATCAAAGCTTATCAACGAAAGCAAACTTTATTAGGCCTTCGAAATCAACGAAGAGCTCTTAAAAATATTGAGAATCTCAAACGAGGAGGAGGAGGCTGTGGTAAAAGAATCCAAGCAGCAATGTATATTTTTTTTCACTTGAAAAATCTTAAATATGGCTTTATTTAAATTACTTGCATTGATTTGTGATGTTAATTTTGCTTAGATATCTTCTACAACCAAATGCAAGTGAAAGAGATTCTTTAAAAGCAGCTCAGTTTTATTATCATCTTCTTCCTTCAGTAGTTTCAAAGGATATTTTGGAGAAGAAGAAATTTAAAAAGGCAAAGAAACAATGCTTGGAGTCATTTGTAAAGGATCATTCTTTGGATTCTGAGTTAGTACAGAAGACACTGGATAGTATTGGTATCAGTCGAGATGCTTATATGCAACTTTTCCAGCTTTTACAATCAAATATGAAGCAAGGACAGGTACGCAATTGCATACTTCTGAAGCCATTTGTGGTTAGGACTATCAGACAAGAGAGTTAATAACAAAGTGATGGGGATTCTAGGTGAGCCTTTTCATATCAAGGCTACCTTCAAGGGCAAGAAAAAGGAGGTTACATTCAATGAATTTAACAATATTTTCCTTGACTTGCGCACCCTACAATGCTTAATGATCAAATTTTATGACTTGTCAGTAGTAGCAGAGGCACAGGGAGTGGCTAGATTTGTGATTAAACTTGATGAAAGTGAGATTCTGAAATGTAAAAAATTGGAGAGAATCTCTATCACCTTGATGAATAGAGCACTTTCGTCAGGTCATTGCAATCACTCAATATCATTTAGTATTCAATCTGAATATAACATCTGGTGGCTAGGAGCATTTGAGGTAGATACTGAGAATTTTGATATATTATATTGGGTTTTTCATCAAACATCAATACCTAATGTTATTCAAAGGCAACAAGCAGGAGAAGAGCTATTTGTTGAAGGATTTGGGAACTAAGGATTGAGTGGCACATAGCTGGTGACCTAAAGACACTCAAATGTATGTATAATGTATAAAAGGGAGCCAACTCGAGATCTCCTTGCTTATACTACATGTCACCAGCTGTAGAGTTAAACTTAAGCAATTGGAATAGAGCTCCCTCTAGGCACAATAAGGATCCACAGTTTAAACCAGTCTTGGACATTCCTTTAGCGAATGCCCATATTTGTACACTTCATGCACTTTGCAGGATAATTGAAAAGCTTGTTCATCTCTATATAGGATTTGCATGGAAGCTGAAGCCATTATCAACTAGAACAGATGCTATAACAAAGGTTGAAAAAGTTCTCTCTGCAATTGGTTTGCATGGTGGCAATGTTGTTATTGAACTAGATCTTCAGAAGTCTAAGGATGGTAATTGTGTCCCAAAAAAACCATCTATTGGTGGAGTGAAGGCTAGAAGGTTTCTAGGCTTTCATGGGAGACTTGGCAAGATAAACTCGAGAAATGGTGGCTCAACTATTAAATTTAATCAGTGGAAATCCCTACATAATGCAGTTAAGGATCACACGGATAATGGATAAGCTCAGAATAGAAAAGCTAAAGTTTGGGAAACACTAGACAAAGTGTTTTTTTATTGTGATAAGACTGAATGGAATGATGATGATCTCAAAGACTTTAAAAACCAATTGAACCTTTTCAAAAAGGTGATGACAGAAGCTTGGGGTGATCAACACTTTACTCACTATATGGTAAGAAGTTTGTATATGTTTGTTTCTTCATTGTCGAACTCATATAATATTTTTAAATAACTTTATTTATTTGTTGACTATGCAGCATATTCTATACAACCATACTCCATACTTTATTAAACAATATGGATCTCTATCTATCTGGTCAACCCAAGGCATGGAAAAATCACATTATCAAGCAAGAACAAAATATTTCAGACACACAAGACATGGAGGTGGAAGATACAAAGCCAACAATTTATTAGAGGTCTTTCAATGGTTCTATCGACAAATCTGGCACAAATTCAAGCTTAAAGATACAACCACATCAAGCAATACATCATCTTTAGCAAGGAGTATACAAATTGTTACCCAAAGAAGAAAAGATAGATATTTAAATTCTTGCGCAAAGCAAAGATTTATAGAATGGTTACAAACCAAACAAAGAGTTGGGAAAAGATGGGTTTCAAAAAACCCTTAATCTTTGGCATCTTCTAGTCTGATTGTGTTGCAGAAGAGTTCTTAGTTTCAAGCACCTCGACAGGGCCTCCAAAGGAGTCCTTAGTTTCAAGCACCTCAACAGGACCTTCAGAGGAGTCCTTGGTTTCAGGTAGCTCGACAGGGCCTCTAGAGGAATCTTTTGTTTCATCCCACTCAATAAGACCTCTGTATTTCAAAACTCTTGTTTCTGATAGCCTGGAAGAAGCTTCAAATTCTTACTATCTCCTACATAAGAGAGCAAATAGGAGCCAAGAACTCCAAAATATCCAGCTCTAGATCCATTGTATCTAGGCATGAAGCCAAAAACTCTTATGGCTTCTTCCTTCTCCACTAAAATGATCTTGTCCAAACCTCTGCTGAAAACTTGAGATCCAATTACCTTTGAGATAGCTCTCAAAGCCATCATTGGTAGACTTGGAGAGCTTGACAATCTACTATGATATATTATAATTGTTTGATTGTTTAAGTTTCCAATATAATGGCCAAGGCTTTGATTTTTCCCAAGCTTCATTGGCCTAGAGCCCTTGGCCCTTCCAAGAAAGTTGTCCAGATCTTCAATCTCAATCTACACAACAAACCACAACAGTATAAGATATAAGATATTTATCTATAAATGCATAATAAAGTATAACATAAACTCAATGGGTAACTTCGAATTATATTTCATACCTTAGGGTGTTCATCTTCTTCGAGAAGACTATCATCGTAAAGATTTATTGAACTCTTGGGTTTCTCATCTGATGGAGACTTCAATCTCTCTTCATACCCTACATTATCAATATGAAGTTTCTTCTGGACCTGCAAGAACTCTTCTTCTGTAGGTAGCCCCCCCTTTTCGTATTCTACGATCTGATTAATACATGTATGTAAGGCTATAGAGCTGTCTTGGAAATTCTCTCCCTCAACATCAAGACTTGCTAGTGGTTCTTGTTCATAACCTATAAAATTCATGTCATTTTTGCCCCAACCTACAAGGATTGCTAAGCAATAATCTTCTCTAAGATCAAAAGATGTTGAATATCATTTAGCAACACATATCTCTTCTTGTTGAGATAAGATAAGTGGAAAATGTTGGAATACATGCAAGAGGACCTTCTTCATCAACCTGTGCACTTGGCTTGATCTCCTTTTCTTCCACCATTGTGATATTGTCACTCTTGAACAAACCTACATAAAAAACTTGGACAAGTTGATTCTCAATATCTTCTTGGAACATCTCCTCCTTCTCTTCGACCTCCTTATCCATACTTGCAATATCCTCTAGCTTTCCCTGTTGGTCTATATCTAGAGAAGAATTTTCCATATACTGATGATACACAATAAATCCAACGTCCTTGTGGATCAGAAGGCATTGGTGTTGATATCTGTGGAAAGGGCAACATGTTTCTCTCTTTCTGAATTCCTCATCAATGAGGTTGAACCTACCTAGCAAAGTTGACTTGGATGTACTAGTGGCTTCCATGACATCACTATAATGAACAAATCCATTGACTTCTAAACCTTGCACATGTCTATCATAAAAATATATGTACTCCTTAAGTTTATCTTCAAGTTCCTCCAATAACTCCTTCAAATAAAAAGGAACATTGAAAATTTTCATGATATAGCTAAACTTGGAAGAATTTCCAGTTGTGTGTAAGAAATCAAAGAGCCTATCATCAGAAGTCTCCATTAGCTCCTCCTCATCCATTCCTTCCAGAGATAGCTTTCTCTTTGTCATCTTGACCAACAAAAGATTTATCCTTGAAAACAAAGTAGAATGGCAACAATGTCCAATAAAACAAGATGGAACTATGGAAAGAGGCCCCAAAATTACATTTTTCAAGACAAAAAATTAAAAAAGGAGAAAATTTTTAATTGACCGGTGAAACGCGAAAACAAGGTGTCCAAGGCAAAAGCCGGTGAAGAAATCGCGTTTCACCGGACACTACTTGAAGATGAAAGTTATTTGAAGATTTCACTGGTGAAACACGATAGTTAGCAAAATACCACTAACCAGAGACATTATTTTGCGTTTCACCAGTCAAAAGATGTAGAACAAGAAGACAAACATGAACTATGAATTAATTCTATTAAAACACAGGAATTTATGATAAAATCCTTTTTGGAAGTGCCATGCTCCTTTTAAAAGACACAAAGCACATGTCATCTGTAATTTTTCAAGTGTTATTAAAAATTCTTTCTATATTAATCACATTGATTTTGTTCAAATACTTGTAATAACAAAATTTTGTTACCTATCAGAAATTGTTGAACTGCTCTTCAAACAGGAAGCAAGGACCTTGAAGGGAAGTCGAAACAAAATTTCGGGAGAAATAAAGACAATATCGGAGAGAATGGCTTCGAAAAGCTTTTATATTGATTGTCAAACGTGTGTTGATAGTTCCAACGAAAAAGTTTGCGTAATGATGGAAAAATAAACGTGATCACAAATTTGGACGAAATTTCCAATATTTTTGCACGCATGAAATACCTCAGAATACGTGCGCACGTGTCTCACTTAACACACCGTATCAAATTTCTCAGAAGACGTGCGCACTCCCTTTTTTCGAGAATACGTTGCACATGTTTTACTTAACACTTTGCCAAGTAATGCATGTATCATCGATTTTAAAAAAATCCCCCAATAAAGGGAAGCAACGGCCAAATTTGTTTCATATTTTTATGGTCATGGAGCACATTTTCATGGTCATGCAGTAGGGTCTTCGAGCACATTTTCGTGGTCATGCTGTGGTTGTGAAGAACGTATTCGCATTTCACCAGAGCTATTGACAAAATTGGTTCTAAACATATTTTTCCCAGCAAAGCGCCAAAGAAGGTATGGTTTTCTGCATCCGTCCTTCTCAATGCCCAGGCATCCATTCAATGCATTTTTTTGATACTTTTCCTTAATTTTTTATATCATTATGAGCTTATGAGCACTATAAATGAATTTTTTCCATAGTGTGAGCATTCCTTAATGTTGTGGAGATTTTAGGTAATGGTAATGTTGTGGAGATTTTAGGTAATGTTGTGGAGATTTTAGGCAATCCTTCAAACTTTTTCCTTAATGTTGTGGAGATTTTAGGTAATTTTAATAGTATTCCTTAGATCAACATTTTGTTTTTCTTCGTTTTGTTAATTCCTTTGCTATTTATGTGTTGTCCGGTGAAACACGAAAACAACATGCTGCAAGGAGGCCTCTTGTCTGAAACTCGCGTTTCACTACACACACTGGACAAGAAGTAACATGTCTTTTTTTGGCAGATGGCTAGGACTAAAGCAACAGCAAGGAAGGAGAAGATTGATCCTAGGGGTTTAACATCAAAGATTCATCAATCTTCAAAGCCTCCGAAGCTCTCTAGAAAGTCAAAGCCAAAGAGAAAGTTTTCTCAAAAGGTCATATGCCTAAGGGAGATTAGGAAGGCAATAAAGGCTCTTGACAATACAATTCCAAAGTTGTCTTTTCAGAGGCTTGTCAGGGAGATTTGTGACAAATATAGTTTGGATAGTTTCAGATGGACAAGAATAGCCCTTAATTGTATACAAGAAGCCACAGAGGATTTTTTTAGTTGAGTTTTTTCAAGATACCTATATTTGTGCTGCTCATGCTCATAGGCTCACACTCATGGACAAGGACATGGTAATTCTTAGGAGGCTAAGATATAGATTTTCAAAGGTCCTTGAGCGAATTCCCCTCACTGATGAGAAGACATTTAATATCCTTAATGTGCCCCCAGCTAGGAGAAAGAAAGATGATTCTGGTCCCAAGATTGAGGATGTCACCCATGAGAGGGATACAAGGCAACATGAAAAAGAGGAGAAAACTAAAGAGGAACAAGCAGATAAATGGAGAGAGTATAGGAGGCAAAGGGCTGAAGAAAGGGAAGCAAAGCAACTAGAGTCATTTGAAAATGAGTTGGCCACCCTTCTTGAAGCAGCTAATCCAAAAGGATTCAATGTGTTTTGTTTCTTATCTGGTGACTTAGGCAAAAGAACTGACATTATCTCCTTGAATGCTGCATGTGTTCAGATTCTTAAGGATAAAAGAAGAGAAATAAATGACAGTATTATTCTTGTTGGCCTAAGGTATATCCACCCATAATTACTTCTACTTTTTGATATTTTTTTAACAACAAGATTTTTCTTGTTTATACTCACTATTTCTATGCCTTTTCTAGGTGTGTAATGCATGAGTTTCCTTTGGATATGCAACAAAAAATTGAGGTTCTTGATCCATCTATCTCATTCTTTATGAGGAACAAGCTTGATACAAGTTTTGTTGAGCAGTGGTTCAATCTGATTGACTTTGATACTTTGGAGCTCCTTATAATTCCATATAATGAAAAGTAAGTAATTCAATATTCTATTAGATTTTTTGAGATTGCAATAGACTGTGTGGATAAGCAATGTTTTTTAATCAACTCTATGAAAGGAAGCCATGGAAATGCTAAATTGTAAGTTATATTATCCAAGGGCTCCTTGATATTTCAATTATTTTTTTTTTGTAAGTACTCTAAATTTCAATATATTTTATATATAGAGGTGCAAAAATATTAATTGAAGAGCTAGAGAAAAGACCCCCTATGCCGTTTGATTTTCTTGCAACAATGCAATATAGACAAGTTGCGGTAAGTTATTGATTAAAATAATTGAAACATAAATTTATTCTATGAACTACCATCCGTCCTCTTTATAGTTTTACTTTGTGTTGGTGGTTGCAGTGTCCTCATCAGGATGATAGTTATTCTTGTGGCTAGAGGGTGATTGCAAATGCTAGAAGAATGGTTAACTTTGTTTATCTTAATGATGATAAACATGTAAAGGTAATATGATGCTAAACTTTAAGATAGATATTCATTGCAAATAGTCCATTGATGATAAAAATATATTCTATTGTAAGAACAATAATGAACTAAAACTCTTTTTTCTATAAATGCGTGACAGTTCTCAAAGGATTGCTATGCATCTGAGCATGTTTGGTATGTCAGAGCAAAGCTCTTGAAGTATATAATTGTCAATTGTATACAACCAACAATAGAGATTGGTGGGGATTTGCACCATGAAGGAGATGCGGTGCCTATAACCACGGAAGGTGAAGCCACAACTTCAACACCTTTACCCACACCTTCTATATCCAAGACATCAAAGAAAGGCAAAAGGACTCCTAGAAAGGATAGTTCTCCAAAAAAGAAATAGCTTTGCCATATCGCCTTGTAAGCCTTCATATATAGAAATTTGCCCTTCAGCCCTTGTATATCTCATAGAGATGACAGATAGACATCTACTGCAAAATTTGTACATATATTTTATATTGATAGTAAAGATATATTTTCTTGAATGTCCTTGCAGTGTATATTATTTTCTCTCCTTTTCGATATCTGCAAAAAATAAATTACAAATGCTTGTTAGTTAGGAAGTGAGATCTTGATATACATCTAAGTAGATATAATATGATGTGAAAACTTACTCGTTTCTTGTCAAGTTGGAATATAAAGGAGCATGGTAGTTCAATGTCATCAGTTTGTAAATCCATCCTCACTTGATGTAGTGTACATGATTTTCTGATATTTAAGATTGCAATAATATCCTCATTGAACCAAATATCAAGATCCACTATAGGATCTTTGCTGAAATCATTAAGATTCTGGTCTAAAGCAACTAGACTACTACCAAAAAAATGCCATCGACTATAGTAAAAGCTAAGGATAAAATTTTGAGTAGCAATCATATATTTACAAGCTGTAGAGTCTTGATCTATCTTACATATAATTTTTCCTTCTGTCCTTGTATCCCATCCTTCATCAACAAATTGTATGATATGATCATATGTTAGTCTCTTCACTGAAAGCATGGTTTTTGTTATTCTTATCTCCATATTAGAGAAGAAATCAAAAAATATATTAATAGGCATAAACAAAGTAACTTTGCTTAGCCTACTTGAGATATTAGATTTTAGTGCTTTTTCTAGATCTCAGAAAATATCTTACATCTATAGCCCTCACTAGCTGGACTTGGCAAAGGCCACTCAAAGCTTGAAAAATCTGACAAAGGAAGGAGGTTTATTGATCCCCATTGGCAACGACGCATAGGAATAACATAAGAATGGTCATAAAAGAATATTCCATTCTCTGCAAGCTATGTCTTCTTTCTGCCTCGATACATTTCTTCTCCAATTGAACCACGTATAACATCAATAACATCAATAATAGACTCCACTGGTTGCCATTCCTCAAGATTAGAGGGATAGACATCTACAAGACAAACAAATATTATAATGGAAAAACCTAAACCATGTTTAAGAAATGAAAAACTTTAAGAATCAAATTCTTACAATTTGGTCTATGCATTGGAAGCTTTGAAGATCAAGGTTTCAAACACAGCTCTCTATGCATGAACACATGTTGCACTAGTACCTCTTTGATGCTATTCTTATTTGCTCCAAGCTTAAAATCTCGGATTCTGCCCTTCCAAGCAGAGATAAACGAGGTCTCATGTCTTTGCCTTTTTCCACGTTTTGCTTGTTGCATGGTGATCCAACTACCTTTGCTAATGATAGTAGGAATCCATCTTCCATCAGTTTGGAATGAGTTAAACACTGATATGGATGTGATTTGGGAGCTTGGATGCCTTGTTGAAGGTCGAATTTCTGTATCCATGGTAGAAGAGAGAGAGGCATGCATAGAGAGAGAGAGAGAGAGAGAGAGAGAGAGAGAGAGAGAGAGAGAGAGAGAGAGAGAGAGAGAGAGAGAGAGAGAGAGAGAGAGAGAGAGAGAGAGAGAGAGAGAGAGAGAGAGAGAGAGAGAGAGAGAGAGAGAGAGAGAGAGGCTACCATAACGGAGGGAAAAACAATAGAGGAATAAAAGAAAGGAGGGAAAAAATTGAGCGCCATGCTTTTCACTAATTTGAATTTCGATTACATCAGTCATTATCATTAATCTAGATACATCATTAAATAAAAGTAGCCGAGATTCTATGCTATTAATGCAAAAGATGTCATAATCACGAATATAGGAGACTAAAAATAGATAATAAAAATACAAATTTGTAATATTATTATATTTATATGTTTTTTAAAAATGATTTTTTAATTTTTTTAAAATAGAAGTTTCGTTACGGAGGCTTTGCTCTTATTGGTGTAGAGCACTCTCTCTCCACATCCTAAAAGGCATTTTCGAGACCTCAAAACTCCCCTAATGACAGAAAGGAAAGGGTGGAGCAAGAACAGAGTAGTGTGCTCATTGCATTCTCTTCTTCATTATTCTTCAATCCTCAAGGCAGTAAGTCTACAATAGTGATTAACAGATAGGTCTAAATGACCATAGTGACTAACTAGAGTTAAGTCTACCCAACTTATTAAAGAGGTCACACATGTCTAGTTGCTAAGCTATAACTGTCTAGTGTTTTTAGAGTAGATACGAGCTTGATTCTCAACACTCCCTCTCAAGCTCAAGAAGGAATACTATAGCCAAAGCAAATCTCTCAAGCAATTGAACTTATCTTTATCTGGTAACTTAGTAAAGATGTTAGCTACTCGGACTTTGTTTTTGACATGTAGGAGATCTATCTACCCTACAAGTACTATATGTTGTATGAAGTGATATTGTACCTCTATGTGTTTGGTTTTGGCATGATATAGAAGATTCTCGACCAACAACAATACATTGCTCATATTGTCACAATACAATGTGACTAGAGCATCTATTTGCATATCCAAATCTGTCAATAACTTTAGCAACCAAGAAATCTCACAACTTCTATACTTTGCCTTAGTACTAGAGAATGCAACTTCTAGTTGGTTCTTGCTACTCCAACTAGTCATTCCATTGCCAAGATTGAAAGCATATCTACTAGTAGACCATCTATCGTATGGACAACTTGCCCAATCTACATCAGTACATACACCATGAGCTTCAAGTGCTTACCACTCTCATAGGAGAGTTCATAGTCTATTGTAGCTTTGACATAATACATAATCCTTCTCACTGCATCCAAATGGGGTTTTCTAGGCTTTTGCATGAACTAACTGATAAGTCCAATTGAGTAGCTAAGATCAAGCCTAGTAATGGCAAAGCAGATGAGACTTCCTACCATCTGGCTATACACAGTAACATTTGAAATTTTAGCTCCAATATTCACATCCAACTTAATACTCTAATCCAATGGAGTATCCAATGGTTTGCAATCTGTCATACCATATTTCTTTAGCATCTCAAGTGCATACTATCTTTGCATCAGCCAGAGTCCTTTAGTTGAATTCACAACTTCAATGCCTAGAAAGAACTTGAATTCTCCCAAATCCTTCACATCAAATTCAATTTTCAACATGGCCATAACATTATGTATCCCAATTCCATCATCTCCTATAATGATCAAATCATCGACATAGATGACTAATACCACACGACCTGCATTTTGTTTTTTTTGTAAAGAGACTATGATCAACCTTTCCAACTGCAAATCCAAGACTATGCAACAAGTAGGTACTAATCTGTGTGTGCCAATATCTTGGAGCTTGTTTCGGCCATATAGTGCTTTATTCAACTTGCATATATAACTTAGATTTCGAGGGTGTACATATCCTTTCGTCGATCCATAAACACATTGTCTATCAAATCTCCATTCAAAAAAGCATTCTTCACATCCATTTAATGTAATTTTGAGCCCTTTATTGTAGGCAAAGCAATCATTGTCTTTATAGTTGCCATTTTGGCAACTGAATGTCTATTCATAATCCAAGCCATACTGATGTGCATACTCTTTTGCCATTAACCTTGCTTTGTATCTTCTAATACTGCCATTAGACTTGCACTTAACTTTACAAACTAAACCAATTGACTTCTTACCATTAGGCAATGCAACCAATTCCCAAGTCTGATTTTCAGCCACCAATGCATTCACCTCCTCATCCATTGCCTTGCACTAATTTTTGTTTAGGATAGCTTCATTGAATGTAGCTGTCTCTTTGTGTTCAATGACCTTTGTCATATATACATAATGCTTTGCTAAAAATCCACTATACGTAAGCCTGTCAATAGGGTACCTCACCTCTGTGACCTTCTCAATTGAGGCAGCATACTACTTGATTCCCCTCTCTAATGAGATGGTATGTATCTAGTCTGCCTACTAACCCTAGACGTGTAAATAGATGGAATCCCAAATTCATTGTCCAAGCTGTCTATTGAGTCATATCCTAAAGTCATCATCCTAAGAGCATTATCAAGAACTTTCTCTTTGCCTTTTCCTTCTTCATTTCTCCCCCTCACAAACATAAGATGTCAGTGGATGGTGATGCATGATTGTGTAACTTGCTAGTCCAAGGAGAAACACTCGGAGATACATCACCTGTAGGTTTAGACATAGTAGTACTCTACTCTACAAAGTAGCAGTAGATACATGATCTAAAGGTTGATCATGAGGAACAATAGTAGCAGATGACCCATACCATAAAGCCAACTCATCAAATATAACATCTTTGCTGATTTCTGTTTCTGTAGTAGGATTAAAACATTTGTAAACATTTCGCTCTTAAACATAGCCAATAAACACACACTTCTGTGCCTTAGGATCCAACTTTTTCCTCTTTTAATCTAGAAGATGTACATATGCAACTTTTCATAGTAGTGGTAGTCCTTATCCTTATTTGCATTTTCATGCGTACTTTGTGATTGCCACAAACCTTTGCGTCTAGGGCTAGATCTCCCCCTTGCTTGGAAGTATCCACCACCTCTAGCATTTCACATGTGCTAATTATACGCATTCTGAGATGTAGTCTGATCAATCCCTTGACCATGAGAGAGCCCTCTACCATGATGTCCTCGGTCTCTTTGATTCGAGTAAAGAACTGCATCTCTACCTTTGGAGCCACTAGAGCCAATGACTAATCCAAGCTTAACTTCTTCATGAACAAGTAATGACATTGGTTTATTAAAATCAAGCATCTCTGATCGCACTGAGATAGACATATCAAATGCCTTATACTTAGGTCCAAGACCCTTCAATGTAATTGCAACCAATTGTAATGTGTCCGCTCGTCCACTTGTGGGACACGTCTTAGTAGCCCATCGGGAAGAGAGTCTAGAAAGCGCTGCTTGGCACTCGCAAGGAATGTCACATGGTTTGCGATCTAGGTCTTCCCGAGTTTGCCCCGAGCGGAAGTGTCCGATCGTTCCCACTTAGGATCGACCTGAAGTCAGGGTTCCTTTCCTATCAGCAAAGTCTCTAGGAAGTAGCTAGCGTCGAGCTCCAGATAAACCACTTTGCGTATGAACAACAGAGTCGAAGCAAATTTATGCTGCACTTGGTTTATGGAGAATGGGAAACGAGAGGGATGCGAAGCTCAACCTCTTTGCCATAAGGAATAGTCCCATTCCTTTCCCCTAAAACAACATAAATCGGGATTCTAGCTCTACTGATGCTAGGTCTTCATAGTCTCGTTATCTCATCTTTTGAGAAAAGTTCCCAGCTAACCGAGACCACCCTTCCGTAGGATGGACCCAAGTCACGTCCACCGCACTTTCCTCGGTTTGCTTAGTTATCTAATTACCTAACACATTATGTTTGACATGCAAAAGCAGCTTCCTTAATTAATCAATTTAAACATAGGTTCATTCACGTAACTTAGGCACTGACACAAAAACAATGTCAAGCAAGTTCATTTTTCAAATATCTGATCGTTATTTATAATAGTCCCGGAATACATCAAGTATCATGCTCGAAGGCTATCCCAGCAATCTACAGGATTACTGCTCCAAGTTCCGCCCATAGACTAGTACACGGGCCTCGAGATCCCATCTTGAGTCACATCAGCCTCTTGTGCGGGATCCAGAGGGAAGGAATTTATAGCAAGAGCCTCCCCTAGCACCCAAGCGTCTTCCCGATCCAAGCAGCACCCAGGGAGAGACCTCTCGCGGCGGGTTAGGTCCATATACCCGGCGCGGCTAACAACCCCCTTGGATAGGGCCAGGCAGACAGTCGGAGGTAACTAAACTTGCCTCTCCCTCCAGGATTTTAACCTGAAGCATTAAGTGTTTTGCCTTGAGTTAGTTCCTTGAGTAAAGAAGTTCAAACAATGTACCTAAGTGTACAATCACGATCATTTCGGAGGCTGTTTGTATGACCAACTGCTAAGGTGTGATTCCTTTCTCCCGAATGCTCCCAGCATTCGATCCTGGATCGCTCGCGACTTGGCAAGATCCCAAGGGCTTGGCAAGCTAGGTTGCTTGTTTCCCCTTTATCTTTGGGTTAGGGTTTGTACCCTAGCGACGTAATTATCCTTACCTTAGGACCATGGATGACCCCGTCCTCCTCGGTTGGTCAACTTGCTGGTTATCTCCTAGATTCCTTGAAGTACCTATGTACCTTTATCTTTGATCCTAATTGATCAAGATTGTCTATCCCCTTGACCATGGCTGGTCAAGAAGGCTCTGTTTAGAATAGTTCCTACTCCGACTTAAGTATAATCTTCTTAAGCCCTCTTAATAATGCTTACAAGCACTAAGCTTTTACCTATCCCTCTTGAAGTCACCAAGGACTTTGTCATGGGATTCATGGATCTCAGTCCCATTTGGTAAATTACAAACAACATTGAATTTTCCCAACAACTTTAAGGCATGCAACGTAATGCCATGCCTTCATTTCAATACTTACAATATTGATATAATCCATGCGTTATTTTATGCCACACATGCGAAGGTACTTTCTATGCATGCAATCTTAACATTATCCTCTATGTAATTATTTACACGACCTATAACCTTCTATGCATGCAATCTTAACATTATCCTCTATGTAATTATTTACACGATCTATAACCTTCTTGAATGATCTATCTTTATTTGATCATTGTATGGGTCTAACTGCACTTTAATCTTTTCTGTAGTTTATTACGTGTACCTTAGAATCCTTCTTGTGATGTGGACATGCACTTTGTTTCTTTCAATGTCCTCTGAATCACATGTTAAGCAAGAACTTGTGCAAGGAACAATGCACTTTATGCAGGAATTCTTGAGAGTAATTTATGATGCAATTATCTAATCAATTTCACCTATTATGATGCCATCTTAACGAAAGTTAGCTTGCTCGTTACATACATCGCGACTAAGTTCATACTTAGGAAATTATCAACCATGCAATTAATGTGATGCATGTGAATATGATTTTCACCATGATAATTATAACCTATGTTTTAACAATAGAGTAACTTGGGTTTGGAGTGATGCCGTGATTCCAGTGGTATTGACACCTGATGAACCGTTCGCGGTTGCGGTGCCACCTTGTTTCGAACCTCCATCCACACTTGCAGGGTTTCCGGTCATCTTTGTAGAAGTACGCTTTGGGGCCATACTCGAAGATGCATGTACGAGTGATAGAGTTCTCTCACTCTAAAATTCTCCCCGCCTTTCCTTGAGTGGAGGAAGAGATAATGAGGGGGAGGTGTGTATTTTCGGCAATATAGAGGGGTGTGTGACCTCTCTTTAAGGAGGGGGAGGGGTGAAGAAGCTTCTAGAAGCTTCTCTCTCTTCTTTCTTTTTCTGTCTCTCTCTCTTCTTCTTCTTCTTCTTCTCTCTTCTTTTTCCTCTTCTTCTCCTCTCTCTTTCTCCCTCTTCTTCTTCTTCTTCTTCTTCTTCTTCTTCTTCTTCTTCTTCTTCTCCTCTCTCTTTCTCCCTCTCCCTCTTCTTCTTCTTCTTCTTCTTCTTCTTCTTCTCCTCTCTCTTTCTCCCTCTTCTTCTTCTTCTTCTTCTTCTTCTTCTTCTTCTTCTTCTTCTTCTTCTTCTTCTTCTTCTTCTTCTTCTTCTTCTTCTCTCTCTCTCTCTCTCCCTCTTCTCCCTCTTCTTCTTCTTCTTCTTCTTCTTCTCTTCTTCTCCTCTCTCTCTCTCTCCCTCTTCTTCTTCTTCTTCTTCTTCTCTTCTTCTCCTTCTCCTTCTCCTTATCTCTCTCCCTCTTCTTCTTCTTCTTCTTCTTCTTCTTCTCTTCTTCTCCTCTCTCTCTCTCCCTCTTCTTCTTCTTCTTCTTCTTCTTCTTCTTCTTCTTCTTCTTCTTCTTCTTCTCCTTCTCTCTCTCCCTCTTCTTCTTCTTCTTCTTCTCTTCTTCTCCTCTCTCTCTCTCCCTCTTCTTCTTCTTCTTCTTCTTCTTCTTCTTCTCCTTCTCTCTCTCCCTCTTCTTCTTCTTCTTCTTCTTCTTCTTCTTCTTTTCCTCTCTCTCTCTCCCTCTTCTTCTTCTTCTTCTTTTCCTCTCTCTCTCTCCCTCTTCTTCTTCCTCTCTTCTTCTCCTCTCTCTCTCTCCCTCTTCTTCTTCTCTTCTCCTCCTTCTCTCTCCCTCTTCTTCTTCCTCTCTTCTTCTCCTCTCTCTCTCCCCCTCTTCTTCTTCATTGCTAGGGGGGCACTGTTCACGGACAATGGGGGGGAGGGCCGCTACTTATTGACAATGGGGGGGGGGGGGAGGGGCCACCTTTTGTAGAGGGAGGGGAGGGAGGTGGTATGGGGGAGGGGAGACGGCTCTTCACAGTCGTCACCCTCCACTTGGGGGGCTGCATGCCCCCCTCTCTTACTTACTCACACACGCTCTCTCTCTCTCCCCGTCATGTAGACAACGGGGGGAGAGAGAGGGAGAGTTAAAAAGATTTAAAAAAAAATTTGAAATAAAGGGGGGGTTCTTATGAGGGGAGGCACGGGGGGAGCAGGGTTGGGGGGGGGGGGGGGGATATTACATCCTCTCCCCCTTAGAGGAATCGAGATGTCCTCATCTCGAGAAGACCTGGGGGGTATTGTTGGTTGAGAGTATTTTCATCCATCTAGGTGGCATCCTCTTCTGGATAATCTTTCCATTGGATGAGGTATTCTCTCAAGGTCCTTGATATCAAATGCCTCTCCCTAACATCTAGGACTCTATCAGGCCGTAGCTCAAGGACTCCTTGGCTAGGCATTACGATTTGCTGATCATCAAGTACATGATTCACATTAGGTAGATACTTTTTCAATAGGCTAACGTGGAATACATTATGAATATTTAGATTTGTGGGTAGCTGTAGTCTGTAAGCATTAGGCCCTAGGCACTTGGTGATCTTATAAGGTCCACAATACCTCGGACTTAGCTTCTTGTACTCTCCCAAGGACAGTGAACTCTTTTTAGGGCATACACGGATGAAGACCATATCACCTTCAACGAAGGATCTGTCTTGTCGTTTCAAGTCAACATAAGCCTTCTGTCTATCCTTGGCAGCTTGAATGTCTTGTCTTATTGATTTGATTTGATCATCCATGTCTTCCAGCATCTGTCTAGAAGCCTCTACTCTCAAAGTTGGATCCGAGAAGTTCAAAGGGGTATGACAATCATGCCCATAAAATGCTTGGAAAGGGGTCATCTGAATACTCTGTTGGTAAGAAGCATTGTAGGCAAACTCAACCAGTGGTAAATATTGAATCCACTTTTTGGGTTCGCCACAACAGTATGCCCTAAGCATATCTTCAATGACTTGATTGACTCATTCTATTTGACCATCAGTTCGGGGATGGTAAGCTATACTATGAGTTCCAATAGCCTCAAAGATAGCCCTCCAGAAGTGTGATGTGAAAAGAGGGTCACGATCACTAATGATTCTTCTGGGTAACCCATGAAGTTTGAATATTTCCTTGATGAATAATCTTGCGATGTCTGAAGCTTTATAGTTTGTCTTGACAGGGATGAGATGTGCGACCTTGGTGAGCATATCAACTACAACCATAATAGAGTTATATCCTCCTTGAACTTGGGGTAGGCCAACAATAAAGTCTATACTAATGAATTCCCATTTCATTTGGGAAATGTCAAGTGGTTGCAATTTCCTAGGTATTTCAACATGGTTTGCCTTAATGCGTTGACAAGACAAACATTCCATGACATATTTGAGTATGTCTCCCTTGAGCCTTTCCCAATAATAGCTCTTTCTGACCGCATTAAGGGTCTTGGCATAACCAGGATGTCCTGAGAAAGGAGAGTCATGCGCTTCCCACAGTATCTTCTGCTTGAGAGTTTGGCTTGTAGGGATACATAATCTTTTCCTAAAGTAGACAAGTCCATTACTGATGGAGAATTCTTGATACTTCATCTTTAGCTTCGGGTCCTGATCCTTGATGGGGATCTCCCTTAGCATTTTCTGATAGACTCGGTCATGATATGCCCCTTCTTTTGCTAGCTCAAGTCGGGTTATTTGGCATTGATACCTTTGTGGCTAGTGACCTTGCTGTTGATGGATCTTGCAAAATAAGAGATCAGGATGGGTACTGATACTAAGCTTTGCTTTAGTTTGTCAAAGCTGGTCTATTCAGCAGGTGACCATGCAATTACTACTTGCTTCCTTAGCAGATCAGTCAGAGGTGTTGCAATCAAAGCATAATCTTTGATGAAAATTCTGTACCACCCTGTCAATCCAAGAAAACTACGTATTTCTTTGACAGAAGTTGGTGTTGGCCATTCCAGAACGTCTCTGACCTTAGCTGGATCTACTGAAATTCCTTCTGCTGATACAATGAATCCCAAATATTCAATCTGTCACTTGAAAAATGTGCACTTCTTCTTGTTGGCATAAAGCTTGTGTGCTCTCATTGTTTCAAGAACGATGCGAAGCTGGGGTTCATGATCCTTTTTCTATTTTGAGTAGACTAGGGTATCGTCAAAGAAGACAAGTACGAAGTCATCAAGATAGGGCCTAAAGATATCCTGCATTAATCTATTGAAGGTAGCAGGAGCATTCGTCAGCTCGAATGACATCACTAGGAATTCGAAGTGTCCATACCTTGTACTGAATGCAGTCTTTGGAATATCTTCTTCCTTGATCCTTATCTGATAATATCCAGATCCAAGATCTATCTTTGAGAAGATCTTTGCTCCTTGAAGATGGTCAAGTAATTCATCTATTCTTGGAATGGGGTATTTATTTTTGATGGTTGCTTGATTCAACCCTCTGTAGTCAATGCATAGGCGAAGCGTTCCATCTTTCTTCTTTTGGAACAAAATTGGAGCTCCCCATGGTGAACTGCTAGGACGGATGTAGCCTTGATCTAACAGTTGCTTGAGTTGCTCTTTCAGTTCGATAGCTTTCAGAATGGATATCTTATACGGCCTCTTTGCGACCGGTGCAGCTCCTGGCACAAGTTTGATTTCGTGGTCGACTTCCCTTTGAGGAGGAAGTTTTATCAGATCTTCAGGAAATACGTCTGCGTACTCCTTTAACCATGAAGGTTCTTCTCTAGATTCTTGATTCTGATCTAGCTTATTCAGTTTGATCAGATAGATAGGTAGGCCCTTTTGAACATCTTTTATTATCCATGTTACTTTTGCCAACTGTATTTTTGGCTTACCAGCCTCACCTTGAGTCGTGACTAGTTCCCCTTCAGAATTTCGGAAGGAGACTTGGCCCTTCCCACAGTGGATGTGGGCATCATTGGGTATTAGCCAATCCATTCCGAGCAAACATTCGTGGACACCTAGGTTCATTACCCTGAATCTCACAGAAGTTGGCTTCCCACCCAGTAGGAATTTCACCTTAGCAATTTGCCTAGTACAAGTGACTTCACGACCATTTGCTAATTCCACAAGTAAGGTAGGTGCATCTAATGTGGTTATCCCTAATCTCTTTGCACAAATTGGTGAAATGAAGGAATGTGTACTGCCACAGTCAATCAAGGTTTTGAAGCTTTTACCTTGATATTCTGATGGAGTTTGAATCACCGAGAATTGGCGATTCGGACCCTTTTTGTGAAGAGTGGCATGAACCGTTGCCCTCTCCATGTCAGCATCCATGGATGGATCTTCCTCATCTTCCAACTTCTTGTTGGAAACACTGGAGGTTCTCCCTCTGGCCATAACGGTGGTTCCTTGGCCATGAGCAGCTCTATTTTGACCTTGGAATTGCCCTTGGTGATGTCCTCTGCTAAGCTTGGGACACTCCCTCCTAAAGTGTTCGAGCTCGTTGCAATGGAAGCAACATGGGTTGCAATCATTACTTTGTGTTGGAACAAAGTTATTGACAGCATTGGCCCTAGCTTTCTTCCTTTGGCCCTGATTCTGACCCTGTGCTCTCTTAGTCTGAGCCTTAAACATACCCTTATTCTGATCTTTGTAAGGCCAAATCCTGTTGTTCCTTGGTTTGGTCTGCATCTCCTATATTATTGGAGCAGCTCGAATGAGTGCATCTTGTAGGTCTGTTGGGCGCATTGATTCCAATCGAGTGTTTATGGGCGGATTCAACCCAACACAAAATTTTGACACCTATTGTGTCATATCCATTGGGGGTGCATACTTTAGGAGTGAAACGAACTTCGAATAATATGCTTCAAGGGATAATACTAGCTGCTTCAAGTCATAGAATTCATTCATCTTTTGTGTGCGATAGGCAGGTGGCAGATACCTCCCTCGTACGGCTTCCTTAAGCTTATCCCAAGTGATTGTCCCCTCCGAGATCACTTGGTCT
This sequence comes from Lygodium microphyllum, assembly GCF_053477565.2. NCBI lineage: Eukaryota > Viridiplantae > Streptophyta > Polypodiopsida > Schizaeales > Lygodiaceae > Lygodium > Lygodium microphyllum. The sequence continues at coordinate 23,804,088 of NC_141139.1, read as the reverse complement.
CTGTACCATTGTTTCCACCAAAGTCTCGCTTCACCTATAAGCTTAAGTTTGGCGAGCATGGCTTGGTTAGCAGGTGCAGTTCCTACTGTCTCAAAGTAGTCCTCCATGGACTCAATCCAGATCTCGGCGTCATCTTGAACAGTCCTTCCCTTGCCATCAAAATCGGGTGGCTTAATTTGTTTGAGAAGAAACTTCTTCTCTTGATCCACAGCTGGACTTAGTGCAGGAGTCGGATTTGGAACCTGCGCTTGGGGTTGCATCTGAACCATAAGATTCTTTATGTTAACATCTTATCATACGCTCCCATATTACATTAATACGACTAGCACAACTTTTTAGCTAGGTGATTTAATCACTTACACCTTAGCTAACATTTATGATCAAGATAGACAATTGTAAAAAGTCTTATTTATTCATGAGGGTATAATCCTTTGAGTATATTTATTTTGGATAAGTAGAACAGGCTGATTGATACATCAGTTTGGGGAAAATAGGATTGTGTTACAATGGGTTACAGTGACGGAATAATAATATGGAGTGGGGTCATGGATTTTTAGGAAACGGTAAGTCATAGGAAGCTTAGGGTATCCCTTCCTTTGATACCCGTTCTTCTCATAGCGCCCTAACACTTTGATTCTATCATCAGCAGAGATCACCCGGGTCACTTCTTCATAGATATACTTGTTCTGCTTGACTTGCCGACCACTAATATGCAAAGTTGCGTTTACGTGAGCTTCAACAAAGATGAATAGATTCACAATCTTTACATTCTCCATCCACAATCCTCTTCAAGTTGGTCTGAAGGTACGTGAGTTGTGGGCGGCTATGTAGTATATTCCTGAGTCTCCCGTCCATCTTTGCTTTGCATACAGAGGCGAAGGATTATAGATGTGGTCCAAGATATCCATCATGCCAAGCCTCTACGATAATTCGAAGCATGATTGCAGTCATGAACATGACCTGGAACACCAAGAACTTGCTCCATGCTTCATGACTCTGCAACCCAGCAACCATAAGTGAGTAAAGAAATGTTTTCAACAGAAAACACTTCTCTATTCTACTCATCTTCCCCTGTTTATCCCCTTATTCCCTTTATTTTCCTCCATTAAGCTCCCTTGTAATCTTTAGATCTCGTTGGTTCGCTCTGATACCAACTGTAATGTGTCTGCTCGTCCACTTGTGAGACATGTCTTAGCAGTCCATCGGGAAGAGAGTCTAGAAAGCGCTGCCTGGCACTCGCAAGGAATGTCACATGGTTTGCGATCTAGGTCTTCCCGAGTTTGCCCCGAGCGGAAGTGTCCGATCGTTCCCACTTAGGATCGACCTGAAGTCAGGGTTCCTTTCCTATCAGCAAAGTCTCTAGGAAGTAGCTAGCGTCGAGCTCTAGATAAACCACTTTGCGTAGGAACAACAGAGTCGAAGCAAATTTATGCTGCACTTGGTTTATGGAGAATGGGAAACGAGAGGGATGCGAAGCTCAACCTCTTTGCCATAAGGCATAGTCCCATTCCTTTCCCCTAAAACAACATAAATCGGGATTCTAGCTCTACTGATGCTAGGTCTTCATAGTCTCGTTATCTCATCTTTTGAGAAAAGTTCCCAGCTAACCGAGACCACCCTTCCGTAGGATGGACCCAAGTCACGTCCACCGCACTTTCCTCGGTTTGCTTAGTTATCTAATTACCTAACACATTATGTTTGACATGCAAAAGCAGCTTCCTTAATTAATCAATTTAAACATAGGTTCATTCACGTAACTTAGGCACTGACACAAAAACAATGTCAAGCAAGTTCATTTTTCAAATATCTGATCGTTATTTATAATAGTCCCAGAATACATCAAGTATCATGCCCGAAGGCTATCCCAGCAATCTACAGGATTACTGCTCCAAGTTCCGCCCATAGACTAGTACACGGGCCTCGAGATCCCATCTTGAGTCACATCAGCCTCTTGTGCGGGATCCAGAGGGAAGGAATTTATAGCAAGAGCCTCCACTAGCACCCAGGCGTCCTCCCACTCCAAGCAGCACCCACGAAGAGACCTCTCGCGGCGGGTTAGGTCCATATACTCGGCACAGCTAACAACCCCCTTGGATAGGGCCAGGCAGACAGTCGGAGGTAACTGAATCTACCTCTCCCTCCAGGCTTTTAACGTCAAGCATTAAGTGTTTTGCCTTGAGTTAGCTCCTTAAGCAAAGAAGTTCAAACAATGTACCTAAGTGTACAATCATGATCATTTCGGAGGCCGTTTGTACAACCAACTGCTAAGGTGTGATTCCTTTCTCCCGAATGCTCCCAGCATTCGATCCTGGATCGTTCGCAACTTGGCGAGATCCCAAGGGCTTGGCAAGCTAGGTTGCTTGTTTTCCCTTTATCTTCGGGTTAGGGTTTGTACCCTAGCAACCTAATTATCCTTACCTTAGGACCATGGATGACCCCGTCGTCCTTGGTTGGTCAGCTTGCTGGTTATCTTGTAGATTCCCTGAAGTACCTATGTACCTTTATCTTTGATCCTAATTGATCAAGATTGTCTATCCCCTTGACCATGGCTGGTCAAGAAGGCTCTGTTTAGAACAGTTCCTACTCCGACTTAAGTATAATCTTCTTAAGCCCTCTTAATAATGCTTACAAGCACTAAGCTTTTACCTATCCCTCTTGAAGTCACCAAGGACTTTGTCATGGGATTCATGGATCTTAGTCCCATTTGGTAAATTACAAACAACATTGAATTTTCCCAACAACTTTAAGGCATGCAAACGTAATGCCATGCCTTCATTTCAATACTTACAATATTGATATAATCCATGCGTTATTTTATGCCACACATGCGAAGGTACTTTCTATGCATGCAATCTTAACATTATCCTCTATGTAATTATTTACATAATCTATAACCTTCTTGAATGATCTATCTTTATGTGAACATTGTATAGGTCTAACTGCACTTTAACCTTTTCTGCAGTTTATTACATGTACCTTAGAATCCTTCTTGCGATGCGGACATGCACTTTGTTTCTTTCAATGTCCTCTGAATCGCATGTTAAGTAAGAACTTGTGCAAGGAACAATGCACTTTATGCAGGATTTCTTGCGAGTAATTTATGTTGCAATTATCTAATCAATTTCACCTATTATGATGCCATCTCACAATGGAAATTAGCTTGCTTGTTATATACATCACGACTAAGTTCATACCTAGGAAATTATCAACCATGCAATTAATGTGATGCATGTGAATATGATTTTCACCATGATAATTATAACCTATGTTTTAACAATAGAGTAACTTGGGTTTGGAGTGATGCCATGATTCCAGTGGTATTGACGCCTGATGAACCGTTCGCGGTTGCGGTGCCACCTTGTTTCGAACCTCCATCCACACTTGCAGGGTTTCCGGTCATCTTTGCGGAACTATGCTTTGGGGCCATACTGGAAGATGTGTGTACGAGTGATAGAGTTCTCGCACTCTAAAATTCTCGCCGCCTTTCCTTGAGTGGTGGAAGAGATAACAAGGGGGAGGGGTATATTTTCGGCAATATAGAGGGGTGTGTGACCTCTCTTTAAGGAGGGGGAGGGGGTGAAGAAGCTTCCAGAAGCTTCTCTCTCTTCTTTCTCTCTCTCTCTCTCTCTCTTCTTCTTCTTCTTCTTCTTCTTCTTCTTATCTTCTTCTCCTCTCTCTCTCCCTCTTCTTCTTCTTCTCTTCTTCTCCTCTCTCTCTCTCCCTCTTCTTCTTCTTCTTCTCTTCTTTTCCTCTCTCTCTCCCTTTTTTTAAAAAAATTCTGCTCTCTCTCTCTCTCTCCCTCTTCTTCTTCTTCTTCTTCTTCTCTTCTCCTCCTTCTCTCTCTCCCTCTTCTTCTTCTTCTTCTTCTTCTTCTCTCTCTCTCTCTCTCTCTCTCTCTCTCTCTCTCTCTCTCTCTCTCTCTCTCTCTCTCTCTCTCTCTCTCTCTCTCTCTCTCTCTCTCTCTCTCCCCCTATTCTTCTTCACGTCCGAGGGGGGGTGCTGTTCACGGACGATGGAGGGGGGGCGCGCTGTCCAGCGGAAGGAGGGGGGGTGTCGCTGATGACCCGCGAGGAGGGGGGGAAGGGGCCACCTTTTGTAGAGGGGGGGGGGGGGGGGGAAGGGAGGTGGTTCACAGCCATCACCCTCCACCCTCCATGTAAACGCCTCGAACAACGTAGTGTGCTTAACAATTATGATATTCACTTGTTTTCGAGATTTAATATAAAAGAGAATGAACACTTAAAGCTGAAAATGAAAATTACTCACAAAATTACAGCCATGAAAATGTAAAAGTAATGGAGACAAGATTGAGGGTTGAAGATGGGCAACCCCCCCCGAAGGAATGTATTTCTGCTCAACCCAAGTCCCTTAGGGAAGAGCTCAGTTACAATCAACCTGAGAGTGAGAAGAAGTAATTCTCACTCTCACAAGATCATGCAAAGATGTACAAACATACATGCATTGTCTATTATGCAATGATAAGAACTGATTTCTTTACAGTATGAGAAAAGAAAAAGGGAAAATCAGCCTTTCTCCATCGTTGATCAGTAGTACATGGATAGGGCTTGCTTCTTGTTGCTAAAATGGAAGAAAGAGCTCGAGAAGGAGGTGTTGTAATGAATTTACAGGCTTGCTGTCCTGTAAAACAACAGTGATAGAAGAGGGAATATGGAGGAATTTGATAATGCAGAAGTGGGGGATGATGATGGGGATGGATGGGGCCAGTTTCTGGCTATCTATGGGTGCTGTACATGAGTTTATAGCAAAGAAAAATGATGTTGAATGAAGAAAAACGAGCTCTTATTTATAGGAGAGGGGAGAGCTAGTACAAAAGGGGAAAGTGGAGTAGCATAAGACAAGTGTCCAGCCACATGTCATGAGATGTGACAAGTGATGGGACACTTGGAAACTTGTGTGACAAGTGTCTTGACACTTGTCTCTTCTCTATGGCCTTCCTTTTTGGGTTGAATACTGTCAAGAATAGAAACAACAAAATTTAGTAAGCATAGTCAGAGTACAGAACTTACTATTTTTAGAATAACATCCCTATTTTTTAGGACTAGCATTTTTAGGCTAATTCGAGGCTCCTAAAATTTAGGGACCTCCTAAAATTTAGGGATCTCCTAAAATTTAGGGACCCCCCCAATATGGGTGTCATATGAAAGCTTTTTCCGTGTACATCGCAAAAATGGTATCCGAATCTTCATGTGACTTTCCTATGCAAAGAAATGTGCATTTCAAGCTTTCAACCCACACATGCACATTATACAAGCATTTCATGATCATGCCCTCTTGTTGATTGTAACTGTTTGTTCTGGTGGATCTAGCCCACACTTCAAGGCATCAATACTTTCTGTGTGCGAGTCTAACCCTGATATGCGTGAGTTCTAGTCACAGACGCCCAATCGGGCCATATAGGTGGAAGTGTGAACTATCTTTTCTCTAACCCATCGCGTGGGTCCACCATAACCTGTGACCACTCATCAGTGGCCAGCTCCAATGCACTTTTCTTTATATCTAATTAGTGCAAAGGAAATAAATTTAATAAATCATTATATAGACAAATTAATAAAAAAGGATACAAATTCTGTTTCTATAGAGTTGTGACAGTCCTCTGGCTTTTATTCAGCTGTCCTCAGCTGAAAAGCTTCTTGATATTGCTGTAGAATATTTGGGTAATCCTTCATGAATTTTTCATCTACCCACTGTGCATCTGTTGTGGGTAGATTCTTGAATTTTAGTAACAATTTTCGTGTCACAAGGCCACTTCTCGTGGTTCGATCCTTGAGAAACAAAATCTTTTTAGGTTCCAAGAGTTGCTCTGTTTCTTCAACTTCTGGGGGATCTTCAGTAATGGGTTCCTTTGGTTCTGGTCCTATGTAAGGTTTTAGCAAACTTACATGAAAAGTGTTGTGTATTTTCCAATGATTAGGAAGCTCAAGTCGATAAGAAACCTCATTTATTTTCTCAATCACTTTGAAGGGTCCAAAGTATCTACTGGAGAGCTTTGGAAAAGATGAATTTCGACCAGAACCTTGTTTGAGCCTGCTTTTATCAAACTTTAGCAAGACATATTGACCTTTTTCAAAAGCCAAAGGTCTTCTTCGTTTATCTGCTTGCTTCTTTTGTCGCTCTTGGGCAACTTTGATAGTGGCTCGAACTTGATCGATTGTGGTTTTTAAATCTGAAGCAAACTCATCAGCAGCAAAAATCTTATCTTTAGTGCGAATAATTGGAGGAGGAATCACTTTACCCTGTACTATTTCATTTGGAGCTTTCCCTGTGGATGAGTGCACTGTATTGTTGTAAGCAAACTCCAATAATGGAAGATATTTCTCCCATTGTGACTTATGTTCACTAACATAAGCTTTCAACATATCCAAAAGAGTGAGATTCATCACCTCTGTTTGGCCGTCAGTTTGAGGATGAAAAGTTGAGGAGAACTTTAAAGTGGTTCCCAAATTCTCAAATAAAGCACGCCAAAAGTTACTTGTGAATTTGGAGTCTCTATCTGAAATGATATCAGAAGGCATACCATGTAATCTGAAGATATGTTGAATGAAAAGTCTTGCAGCTTGTGCGGATTTCAATGTTTTATGACATGGAATAAAATGTGATTGTTTACTGAATCTATCAATTATGACCCAAATCATATCATGACCTTGAGGTGTTCTTGGAATACCTGAGATGAAATCCATTGTGATAGATTCCCATGGATCTTTGGGCACTGGAAGAGGTTGCAACAATCCTAGAATCTTCTGCCTATCATATTTGGATTTTTGGCATACCAGACAAGCCTCAATGAAGTTATGTGTATCTCTTCGTAATGTTGGCCAATAAAAGTAGCGCTCAATTGCACTTAGAGTGGCTGCCCTCCCTCTATGCCCTGCATAAGGGGGTTCATGACTTTCTTTAAGCACCTTTTGTCGAACAGGAAGAGTGACACAAAGGCGATTGTTCATGAGAAGGTAACCGTCTTTGATGGAATAATCTGGATGAGAAGCTCCTTGCTGTAAATTTGACCAAATTGCTGCAAAATCAGTATCTTCATCATAAGTATTCTTCATCGTTTGAAAATCTTCATGATGAGCCACTGTAATAGTTGCAATGTGAGGCACTCTAGAAAGTGCATCAGCAACTACATTTTGTTTCCCTGGAGTGTACATAATTTGAAAATGAAACATAGACAAGAAATTTTCCCATCTTGCATGTTTCTCCTGCAAATGCTTTTGAGTCTTGAAATACTTCAAGCTTTGATGATCGGTTTTAATAAGGAATTCATTGCCTAAAAGATAATGTTTCCATATCTTTAAAGCATGAACCACTGCTAAGAGCTCCTTTTCATAAATGTCATACCTTTTCTCCACATCATTTAGACGGCGGCTTTCAAAGGCTACGGCATGGCCTTCTTGATTTAGCACTGCACCAATACAATCACGCAAGCATCTGCTTCCACCACAAATGGTTTTACCAGATCTGGAATGATAAGAACAGGTCCAGAAGTAAGAGCTGTTTTCAGCCTTGTGAAGGCTGCCTTCTCTTTTTCCTTCCATTGGAAAGAGATCTTCTTCTTTGTAAGGTCATGAAGTGGAGAAGCCATATGTGCAAAATGCTTGATGAAGAGGCGGTAATAAGAACATAAGCCAAGAAACGATCGCACCTCATGTACATCATGAAGATGAGGCCATTCTTGGATTATCCTGATCTTTTCAGGATCCATCTGAATCCCTTCAGAAGAGATGACACGCCCAAGGTAATTTATTTTATGCATGAAAAATTCACTCTTTTTACCATTTACCAAGAGTTGATTTTGTTGTAGTAATTGTAGAACAATTTCCAAGTGTTGATGATGCTCCTCTTCATTCTTGCTAAAGACAAGAATATCATCAAAGAAAGTACCGACATATTGTCGATGCTCTCTAAAGATGCGCTCCATCATTCGATTAAAGGTGGCTGGTGCATTGGTTAATCCGAAAGGAACCACCAAGAATTCATAAAGACCGTATGAAGTGCGGAAAGCAGTTTTGTGTACATCTTGTGGTATTACCCTAATTTGATGATAACCACTCTTTAGATCAATGCGGCTGAAAACCTTTGAGCCTCCTAGACGATCCAAAATGTCGTCAATTCTGGGAATAGGAAACCGATTCTTCACAGTGATTTTGTTGAGGGCTCGATAATCAATGCACATCCTGAATGTGCCATCTTTCTTTTGAACAAGAAGAATCGGTGAACAAAATGGTGAGCTACTTGGCCTAATTAGCCCACGGTTGAGTAGGTCTTCGACTTGCTTTCTGATTTCTTCTTGTTGAGGACGGCTCACATGGTATGGTTCTATATTAGGAGGAGAACTGCCCGGGATAATATCAATATGATTGTCTTCTAGCCATTCTGGGGGAAGCTGATAAGGAAGATCTTCCGAAAAACAATCTTTATGCTTTTCCAAGAGCTGAAGTTGCTCTTGGTTTTCAACATTCATATTATCTTTTACATCAGTGACATAAAGCAGACAACATTGAACACTATCCTTAATTGCTCTAGAGACTTGCATATGGCTTACCATAGGTATGGTGTCTCCAGAAACTCCAGCTTGGATCTCGTACTTCTTGCCTTTGTTGGTGAGTTCTACCTTCTTTTTCTGAGAGAAGATGGTTGAATCTACTCTATGATTCCAAGGCATGCCAAGAATCACATTGCAACCATCAAGGTCTCCGATACAGAAGGTATCTTCATCACTGTAGCCTTGAATTTGAAACTTGAGCTTGCCAATGTAGGGTATCATAGTCTTCACTGTGTCACCTTCATCAGCATTTAAAGCTTGGCGAACTTCTGTCGAAGTGTCCATCTCTTCATTCTTTAATCCAAGCTCTTTAGCTAATTGCAAGGAAATGATATTTTCATTCGCCCCAAGATCTATCAAGAATAGTGCTTGCTTACCTTGCAACTGTCCCCAAGCTTTTAATAATTTGCGCGTCTCCGGAGTGTGAGTTGTGTTTGCAACTACATCACTGATAGCATTGATTTTCAATGGCGACTTAGGCTTGTTGTCAGAAACCTTGCTTTGTCCCTTGTTTGGACATTGCTTCGCTCTGTGGCCTGTTTGTCCACATTTAAAGCACTTCCCTTCTTTCATGAAGCGTTGCTTTTCTTCTTCGGAAAGTTGCTTTGCTTGTGGGTATAGATTGGAGAGAAATTGAGGAGCATTAGAAGGTGCATAGGGCTTCATCTTCTTTTGACTTGATGGCTGCTTTTGCCACTGTTTTTGTCCTTCATTTGGGGCTGAATACTCCTCATCATCAGCTACTTTCTTGTTATCATTCTTTTGGAATGATTTGTTGCCATTGTGCTCCATTTCCCATGTCTCAACACGGTCAATGAGTTCCCTGAGTCTAGAACAATGATAATGATTAAGAGCAGTACGAAGTTTAAAATGCAAACCTCCTTGAAACTTCCTAAGCTTTTCCGAACTGCTGATCTTCTTGAAATGTTGGACCTTCAAAAGTAGCTCCCAAAATCTCTTGGTATAGTCACCAAGTGACTCATTTTTCCTTTGCCAAAGCCGATCCCATTCCATTTTTACATCTCTTTTGAAATGAACAGGAAGAAATTGGCTTTGTATCATGTGAACAAAGGACCGCCATGATTTTGGGGCAGTATGATTATATTCCAACCCCGTCCACCAAGTATGGGCCAAGTCGGTTAAATATAAAGCTGCAAACTTAATCTTTTCTTTTTCTTTATACTTGTCACGACCATACAAAATTTGAAATTGACGAATAAACTTCAGAAGAAGATCAGGATTTCGGGAACCGTCATACATACTGAACTTGATCTTCTTTTCAAGTTGAGATAGTGACTTAGTCTTCTTCTTCTTCTTATGCCTTCGTCCATGCTCGGATCTTGAGGTTGAAGATGATGATGTGCTTGATGGGGATGAAGATGGAGACGAGGGTGAAGAATGTCGACGCCTTTGACGATGATGAGGTCTTCCACGAGAAGGGTGTGACTCTTCGTTACTAGAAGAGGATCCATCAGAATAGGCGCCAGATGACTTTGAAGAAGAGGATGAGCTTCGACGCGATCTCTTTCTTTGTCTTGAAGTAGAATGGGACTGCCTCTTAAAAGTAGTTGGACTTCTTGATCGGCTCCTTTCATTGGTATGGCTTTGTCTCCTTGAAGTAGATGGGCTTCTTTCCTTGAATTCTTTGGGATTCTCAACTTTTTCTAGTTTGAGAAGTTGCTAACGAATTTGCTGATTCTCCTCTCTAAGACTTTGAATGGCTTGAAGGATAGCACTTGACTGATCCATTGAGACTCTTAAGAAAAAAAAAAAGCTCAAGCACTCAATGCAAGGGCTGAAAACAAACAAACTTATAATTGTAAGCACTACCAGTGTTGGGGGTGAGGACCGAGCCAAAGCTCTGATACCACTGTAAACGTCCCGAACAACGTAGTATGCTTAACAATTATGATATTCGCTTGTTTTTTAGATTTAATATAAAAGAGAATGAACACTTAAAGCTGAAAATGAAAATTACTCACAAAATTACAGCCATGAAAATGTAAAAGTAATGGAGACAAGATTGAGGGTTGAAGATGGGCAACCCCCCCGAAGGAATGTATTTCTGCTCAACCCAAGTCCCTTAGGGAAGAGCTCAGTTACAATCAACTTGAGAGTGAGAAGAAGTAATTCTCACTCTCACAAGATCATCCAAAGATGTACAAACACACATGCATTGTCTATTATGCAATGATAAGAACTGATTTCTTTACAGTATGAGAGAAGAAAAAGGGGAAATCAACCTTTCTCCATCGTTGATCAGCAGTACATGGATAGGGCTTGCTTCTTGTTGCTAAAATGGAAGAAAGAGCTCGAGAAGGAGGTGCTGTAATGAATTTACAGGCTTGCTGTCCTGTAAAACAACAGTGATAGAAGAGGGAATATGGAGGAATTTGATAATGGAGAAGTGGGGGATGATGATGGGGATGGATGGGGCCAGTTTCTGGCTATCTGCGGGTGCTGTACATGAGTTTACAACAAAGAAAAATGATGTTGAATGAAGAAAAATGAGCTTTTATTTATAGGAGAGGGGAGAGCTAGTACAAAAGGGGAAAGTGGAGTAGCACAAGACAAGTGTCCAGCCACATGTCATGAGATGTGACAAGTGGTGGGACACTTGGAAACTTGTGTGACAAGTGTCTTGACACTTGTCTCTTCTCTATGGCCTTCCTTGTTGGGTTGAATACTGTCAAGAATAGAAACAACCAAATTTAGTAAGCACAGTCAAAGTAGAGAACTTACTATTTTTAGAATGACATCCCTATTTTTTAGAACTAGCATTTTTAGGCTAATTCGAGGCTCCTAAAATTTAGGGATATCCTAAAATTTAGGGACCCCCCCAATATGGGTATCATATGAAAGCTTTTTCCGTGTACATTGCAAAAATGGTATCCGAATCTTCATGTGACTTTCCTATGCAAAGAAATGTGCATTTTAAGCTTTCAGCCCACACATGCACATTATACAAGCATTTCATGATCATGCCATCTTGTTGATTGTAACTATTTGTTCTGGTGGATCTAGCCCACACTTCAAGGCATCAATCCTTTCTGTGTGCGAGTCTAACCCTGATATGCGTGAGTTCTAGTCACAGACGCCCAATCGGGCCATATAGGTGGAAGTGTGAACTATCTTTTCTCTAACCCACCGCGTGGGTCCACCATAACCTGTGACCACTCATCAGTGGCCAGCTCCAATGCACTTTTCTTTATATCTAATTAGTGCAAAGGAAATAAATTTAATAAATCATTATATAGACAAATTAATGAAAAAGGATACAAATTCTGTTTCTATAGAGTTGTGACACTCCACCTGGGGGGCTGCATGCCCCCCTCTCTTACTTACTCACACACACTTTCTCTCTCCCCGCCATGTAGACAACAGGGGGAGAGAGAGGGAGAGTTAATTTAAAAAAAAAATTGAAATAAAGGGGAGGGGGGTTCTTATGGGGGAGAGGCACGGGGGGAGCACGGGGGGGGGGGGGGGGGGGGATATTACACCAATTCTTCATCATCTACTTCAGCTCCAATAGAGGCTAGCTAATCAATAGCGGTCTTTATCTCTATTGCATAGTCTTGTATTGATCATCCTTTCTTATGCATGGTATTAAACTTCTGTTTCATCTAGATCTTTTGTGCACTCGTAGTAGTACCATAATACTGCATCAAGGTGTCCCATGCATCTTCTGATGACTTGCAATTCATGATCTGCATTGCATTTGAAGAAATACACAATGAAAGCTAGTGCAAGACTCTGTGAGCTCATTCAAGCCAAGCAGGATGTGCTCTCTATTGTTTAGCAGTGGGATTTCTTTACAGAAGCTTTGATTTAGCCTTATCACATGTGATAAAATCCCAACATCCTTTTCCAATCAAGAAATTCTCCATATGGAATTTCCATATTGCATAATTGTTATTATCCAACTTTTCACCAACAATTTATGTGATATTTCCATATCTACAACAATTGAAAGTTTTTATTGCAATATCCAAGTTTTATGATAATAATGCTTGACTCCCTGCAAACCTAACAGTCTTTTCAAGGCACAATGCTTGCTTAACATCCAAGCAACACATGTACATTGGATAGTTCCTCTGTATCTAGTTTAGTTCAATCATATGGCAGACATACTATTTATAGTACCCAATGCAGATGACTTTGTTGTCCATGTTTAGTTCCTTTGTATCTAGTTCAGTTCAATCATATGACATACATACTATCTTTAGTTCCTATGTATCTAGTTTAGTTCAACCACATATGACAAACATACTATCTTTAGGTCCCAATGCAGATGACTTTATTGTCCATGTCTTCTAGTGCTTTCAACTACAGTTTACTGTATGTCTGAACTCATCAACGCTGGTCATAAAGATCACACTCAGTGACTCAAAAAAAACACAAGGATCCATATCTCTATTATTGCGCAGTCACATAACTACTTATTCACTTGCAACCTTTGGAAATTTTCACATACATTGGCTGCTCAAAATAGAACTTACATACATCAATACTTCAGTTAGAGTACTCAGACTTTGGTCAAGTACACTAGATAGTATAAATCTTTGTTAAGGAGGACATTATAGTCCCAATTGTTGAGTGCACAACTAGCCCCAAACTGTAGTAAGATTTTTCGAGCAATATGACCTAAAAAATAAGACAAAGTGTCTATCACACTGAGTGCAATTCACTCACAATTTTGCCCAAACTGTGACAAGGCTAAAGGCATTTAAAACCTAGAGAGTTTGTCTAAAAAATGACAGCACACAGTTTGTAACATATACATTTAGACCACTTCGAGGAGTGCTCAAATACATGGATGTAATGCCAAGTTCATTACTAAGTATTTTTTTATTGTCCAAGTATATCATTATCAAGTACCAGATGACTAGACTTTCTGATTAGCACAGTCAAAGACCAAGAGCATCTTCCCACTGATTACATTGATTCGTACATGCATATTGCTATTCATTTGTAGCTCAATGAATACTTATCCCAAGCAAGAATATCTAGTGCCAGTACTCAAGGAGATCTTCCAATTTTTGAGTGTTTCTAGCTCTCAAAGGAGTTGCCATTTGTTGCATTTAATGCTCAAAATGTAGGCACAATTTCTGGAGTCCACGGGATGTTGATGTGTCCACGAGTTTATTGCTAATTGTTGCTATATCTAGCACTTAATAATACCTAAAATGCCACACAATAATATCCAAGATGCAATAGAACTTCCATTCAATTAGTGGCAAGAAGGATGTCAAACATTACTTTGATGCTACCCCATGTTTTCATCCTGGAACTAGGCACAATTTTAGCAATCCATGTTGGTATTTTGCTGTTGCTTGGTGCTATAGTAATTAACACTAAATAGTGCTTCATATGTATTGGAAGATAGGCTATTGAAACCCCTTTGCATGCCACAACAAGCCCTGACCAAGAGATACATCAAATGCATGCCTTTTACCTAATACTATAGTTTCCCATTTGTAAGGAATTTTCCTTCATAGATTGCAATCCACATTTAGCTTCCATTTACACTTAGGCTCCTGCAAGGTTAGGCTTTGATACCATGTTAGAATTTTAAGAGATATAGAAGGACGTAAGGGTGGAGCAAGAACAAAGCAGTGTGCTCATTGCATTCTCTTCTTCATTATTCTTCATTTCTCAAAGCACTAAGTCTACAATAGTGATATCTAGATAACCATAGTGACTAACTAGAGTTAAGTCTACTTGACTTATTGAAGAGGTCACACATGTCTCTAGTCCACAGTTGTCTAGTGTTAGTAGAGTAGATACGAGCTTGATTCTCAACATAACATGATTGCACGAAGCATTAAATGATCATTTGTTCATGAGCATTAGCATTCTAGTTATCTTTACATCCATGTACATGCTTGCATTTTCATAAAAATATAGGTGTGACATTTGGAATAACTAGAACTTATGGGAATTCAAATGTAACTACAAGAGATAAATGTGTTTGCTTTGAGGACCACACGTGAGGCAAAAAATCCACCAATATGCAACTTTAACTACCACTTATTAACAACAAATCAAACCACCATTCATCAACAATGATGCCCAACCTTACATAGCTCCAAGGTAACTCATCTTATTTACATTTATGGAACCATCCTCAAATCTAGTAAAATAAATACAAACACATGATAGTCATGTTGTTTTGAAAATGCACTTTGAGGATAGTAAAATTATATATGAAGTTATTTGATGATAGTGGGCTTAACTAGCTAGCAAAAGTATTGTTGGCTTGAAGCAACATGTTGCAACTAGACCTAGCTTCAAGACTCTATCAATCAAAAGTTAGAAACTTTCATCTAGCAAGTCTTTCATGTCTTCAATAATGACAACAAAGTCTTAGCTTCAAAGAAGCAAATTCTCTATGATCTCTAATTTTCTTGAACACATACTTGGTACTATGTCAAGAAGTTAGGTAAAACAACAACTCTCAAGATAGCGGCCAACCCAAAAAGTAATAACTCCTTAAGATTGAATTGCACACTTGCATATAGTACATTATTAAATAGATAAGTACACAAATTCCAAACTTTCTCCACCTCTTTGGTTGCCTTGATTATTTTTCCATTTTTGCACTATCATTCTTATAGAATTCTATCATAAACACAAGGTGACTCAAAATGAAACCTATATATGCAACATTGCACAAAACCTTAGATTAAGATAATAATGATATTGATAAGGTAGGGATCATGGGCTACTCATATAGGGATATATAGGAGGAAGAAAAAGTTAAAGAAGGGGGAGCCATATTTCTTTAAGGAATTATTGCCTTTGTGTCACCATCCTAAACCATTGCAATGATGGAAAAACCCAAGCAAAGTGAAGGAAATTTTGTTTTTCTTATAGGGAAGAAATATTTTACATCTTCAACATGCTCTTCAAAGTTGAATATATTTGTTTTGGCATTCATGCTCAAATGTAACTACATTTGGTGCACAAATCATTAGCAAATAAGATAAGGGATGAGAACCCATATAGAGAAGCAACCATTCACATTCCCTAGTCCTTCAAAGTTATCAATACTTCTAACTTAACAATGCCTATGACTTCATGTAATGCTCAACTTGCAAACTAGACATCATAAGTGAAAAACCCCATGCACCACAACATCATTGAACATGGACCATTTTAAGAAGGTGATTGTGAATGATGAAGACAATCTTTTCATATCCATGACAATTGGATGAGCACATCACCAATAATAAGAAAAATTCCCAAGAGCAAAGGATTAAGAGGTTTGGAAAATGACATCCATGAAATTAGATGAGGTGGATAACAATGCCACATCCAATTCTAAAATTAAAAAATCTAAAACTTGGAACGAATGTAACTTTCCCATGAGGATGTGGGAGAATATATGTATGAGGAATAGAAATCATATTTGCAAGGGGACATGAATGTTGAAGAGAGAGAGAGAGAGAGAGAGAGAGAGAGAGAGAGAGAGAGAGAGAGAGAGAGAGAGAGAGAGAGAGAGAGAGAGAGAGAGAGAGAGAGAGAGAGAGAGAGAGAGAGATGTATTAGTGTCTTTTTAGATGACTTGAAGGCATATTAGACAAAGATATAAGTCAAAGTTTTTAGTTGCAGTCCACTTCAAGGAGCCATCAACACAAAAAGAAAACCCTCAGCAAGGCATCACTAGTACTAAAAAGAAAAGCAACTACTAAAGCTATTAAAGCTAATCAACACATCATAATCCAAAAGTAACTTAGTGCATATACGATGAATTTGCTCCTTCAAAGTACCTTAGTATGCAGGCCCTTGGGTGATTGTTGGTTAGTAGAGGTGGTGGGCCACCTTGATTAAGGTGATTAGATGGTCTAATCAAGGTGATGGATCACCTCGATCAAGGTGGTGGCCAATGGAGGTGGTAAAGACTATGTTGAGTGGAGGTGATGGTGTCGAAACCTAAAATGGGCCCGGACACTGACTCTAGGGCTCTACCCAGATCCTCCTACACTCACCAAACTACCCTCATGACCTTGCGGCCTAGGAGCTTCTCGAGGTTGTACACTATTCTCCTACACTCACCAAACTACCCTCATGACCTTGCGGCCTAGGAGCTTCTCGAGGTCTAATCAAGGTGATGGATCACCTCGATCAAGGTGGTGGCCAATGGAGGTGGTAAAGACTATGTTGAGTGGAGGTGATGGTGTCGAAACCTAAAATGGGCCCGGACACTGACTCTAGGGCTCTACCCAGATCCTCCTACACTCACCAAACTACCCTCATGACCTTGCGGCCTAGGAGCTTCTCGAGGTTGTACACTATTCTAAATAAATCATGTGTTTGTATCAATTGTAGTCCAACGATTTTCCCTTTCCCAACTCCAACAGAGGGAGTATTCCAACGTATAGGTGATCAACACCTCGATTCACATATACAAAGAGCTCTTCTAAATAAAATATTGTGACTCCTACAGTTCTTCTACACCCCGGGGATTGGCCCCAGGATGCACTATCTTACACATAGAATACGAATGTAACATAGTCCTCTCATAATATACAAAATGATTTAAGAGACTATACATATTCCTCACATATTCAATTTCCCCAAGATATCGAGCTATCCTATATCAAAGGAAAATCTTACACTCTCAACATTGGTCTCGTCACCTAGACATACAATTACAATACATCCAAGAATTTATCTTCTTATACCATATTTAGATTACACATGCAAAGTGTATGGCACTCTGTCCTCAAGTAACTTAACTAAAAACCAACCAACGTGAAGTGCACAAAGAATCTTTTTATGATTTCTTTCTACTAATGTTGTGATGCATTGTGAAGGAACAACACTAGGCTAACTCGTGCTACTGAACCTCTTAAAACTTATATAAACCACATCCTATATGCTAAGATATGCAAATAAATCAGCAACTTAATCAAACATCTTTCCATTTCAGTCCCACACCCTCTATCGTTTGTATTTTGCTTTGATTGCACAAATATAGGGTGATTTCATAATAATTTTCCATGGAAACGAGCTCTAAACATGCACATTAACATACAAATAAAGGAAAGTCAAGGTAAACCCTCATGCTTTGCCTTCATCATACATCCACAAACATTCTCCTAATTTTTGCTAATTTTTAATACATAAAAACTATTTTTTGTTAATTCCTCCCCTTTATTTGGCTATTTAGAAATAAAATTTCTCATTTATTTCAACATAATTTATTGATTTTTTTGATTTTTTAAATTTTTATGACTTATATGAAGTGTGATCCATTAGGATTTTCATTTTCATGCTATATGAACATCATTTGATCCCCAAAACCAAAGAACAACATAATTTTTCATTAAATCTTTCATTTTAAGTTTTACAAATTTATTATTTTTTCAATATATGTGAATAAAAATGAATGTGTTTTTGAAATTGCAGATATCAGCGAACATATTTTAATCATTTGCACTAATGATTCATCATAAAAATTAAATGAGAGCTGCTTACTAAAAATTTACATATGTATGTCTCGTATTTTGAGGAAATGGAGCCATTGATGTCATTTTCTAGCTGACACATCCAAATTACTTGATATACGTGCTATTACGCTTTTGAAACACATAGTCTATCATCAATTCATCAAATTAGCCCTCTCTCTCTCTCTCTCTCTCTCTCTCTCTCATAAACAACCATATGAACAAGGAACAAAGAGGATAAATAAACATGAGAGAGAAAGACTAAAATTGGATCTTGCTAATTACTACATCATTTTTCACGATATTTGAAGTGATCGATTGGCGAAGAATTGATGGAACTCAGGCCTGAGAGGGAGAGGAAGATCATGTCATGCACAAAAATGGCATTTTTTAATGGGAGGAAGAGGCATTAAAAAAAGTGCCCCTTCCTAATCTCACGAGAATTTTTGGCTTTTTCTCTCTTGATCATGCTTAAGACACAACCTACAACATATCTAGTTCCCTTTTTCCATATTCACACATACTCATAAGTGGTCCGGATCTGGTTGAAGGGGCAAGCGGCCTCAAAATCATGATTCAACTGGACACACATCTTTCTAGCATTGAAATCTATCACCTTGGCCTTTGTCACATACTTTTCGGCTTTCAGATCTAGTAGCTGCCAAACCTTGTGGCCATTAAATGGGGGGGTCAAACGAACTCCAATTGATGAATGGACACTTGTGTTGGATTCTTAGCATCAAAATGTATCTAGGAAAACTCAAGATCCTTGATCCGTGACCATTTCATTTTTCACCAAAAATGCCTCTTTTACAAGTCTCAAACTTCTTTTGCAATTGGATTTTGGCTTTAAAATCTGCTCTCATTGGCAACTATGGGATAGGACAACTCAGTCGTTCGAATCCACGAACTGATATGCACATATAGAAACTAGAAAGAGCATCAAGCTACTACAAATAAAATACACAACACAACAAAACACAACTCTCACCCTACCCCCTTACAAGATCAAGGAATAAAGTCCATGAGGGATATGCCAGGCATAATCTGATAGAGATTTGGAGCTAGCTGCTAACCAACTGCTCCAACATAGAATTGCTAAAAAGAATTATCAAAGGAGTCATCCTAAGTGGTGGTTTGACCCAACTACCTGACTTAGGACAATTGGGCTAGGAACTTCTATTAGGTGAGGAATCCTATAGCCTAGTATATATATTTTTTCCATTTTACTACAACTTTTTCTTCAATATTTTATACTTGGACATGTCAAAAGGAGGGAGTTAAGTATATTGTGACCCAAGGAGAATAGGGCATTGGCCTCAAGTCCTGTCTTGGTACCCAAGAACCTACCAAGCTCTCACAAGGTGACACTAAATCCTTTTGTTCTTTTTCTCACCTTTATTTTTGCTCTAACCATCCTTATTTATTATTTGGCTAAATGCCACCCCTAGGGAGACAAGGCATTGACCTCGAGTCTAAGTCGTTTCCCAAGAACCTACCATGTATTTGCAAAGCAATGATAATCTATTCTTGGAAATTTTCTTTTATTTTCTTCTTTGGGATTAGAACCTCTTTTTACACACCTCTGTATTTTCTTCTTTGGGATTAGAACCTCTTTATTTTCTTCTTTGGGATTAGAACCTCTTTTTACACACCTCTGTATCTTGTAATATGTATTTCAAATACGTTCATTGTTTCTTTCCTTTTATTTGGTAGGCTTCTCTAGCTGCCTCACAACTAATAAGAATTCCTATAAATAGCTGCCTAATAGGCTATCAGAACAGGGTCACTAGGACTACTCTCAAAAACAGCTCTTAGAGTATTTGACACTACCTTTACAAGAGGTAGACAATTGCTCAAACCTCCTTAGACACACCTAACCTAACTCTCAGACTTCATGCCTTGAATGTCAGTCCCCCACAAAAAGAAAAAGAATCCCATATACATATACATATAAAGCATAAAGGGAAATAACTTGGAAAGAAAGGGCATTACCTAGACTTGGCCACAAGAAGCATCTATGCAGCAAGAGGCTCTCTCCATGTTCTTCGTCGAGTTTGTTTAGTATAGCACTAAAACAAAAACCCATTAACCACACCCGCACCAAATGAACAAATGGCCCCCTTGGCCTAACGAAATCAAACAATTCTCTACAAGAACAAAGAGCCTTCTTGGCCTAATGAATTAACCAATAAAGCACACCTTTTAGCATCCTACTATTGAAAACAAAACCTTGGTTCCAACATAAAATCTATTAAAGCATAAAACTAGACCAAGGGGATGGGCTGCTCAGGCCCTACATTAAATGCATCAAATTATTAGCTAACCCCCCTACATAAATAGCAAGGGGTGTCCTACAAATATGCTATTTAATGATGTGATGCATCCATGATAGAATAAGAGGATGGTCAATCGCTATGTGGTGCATAACCCATATAAACCATTGGTGGCCAAAACAAGATATGTCAGCAAGCAATTTCCACAGTAGCCTTGGACTAATATCAGGAGGCAATTATAAAAGCCTCTTAGGACCACAGTTAAAAAACATATCTTTAACAAAGGCATAGTTAGATAGGGAGTTTGCAAAGTGATTCCATTGGTTGAGAATTAGCTGGCATGCCACAACCTCAAAGATCTCAAGGGTATCCAAGGTTGCACAATGGTACATTCTTAGAATGGGGTCCCTCACACTATAGGATCCATTCAATTGATTGATCACTAACTGCAAGTTTCCTTTCACCAATAATCAGAAAATACCACCACGTTTGGCTAGATTTAGCCCCATAAGCAATGCCTTGTCTTCTGCCATGTTATTTGTAAAAGCAGTGCCTAAATACACTCCCATTTATAAAACCACTTGACGATGGGAATCTCAAATGACAATTCCTACACTCTTATGCTTAGTAGGTCCTTGAGAGCTTCATCAAAATACAATGTGTAAATCTAGGCTTCATTGATATAACCTACCATGGCAATCAACCTAATCATACTTATGATAATCAAAGTCTAATCCAGAGAGAGGGTGTATGATAGGTACAATCCCTTCTTCCTAACTCAACTCGATAGGAACACTAGTTAGAACTTGCTGACAGTGGTGGCAATAGACTCGAATATCCCACGTAAAAGATCCAATAGTCTTGGTACCCTCTGCAAATGTAAGTTGAACCTTGATTTGCAAAAGGCACTAAGTTCAACATTAGTCCCAATAAATAATAGGGCTTCAATTTATTGAAATTTAATTTAGTTTTTAACTCTACCCCTTGCAAATCCACTAAAAGGACCATAGAGCCATTCTTTCCTATATGAACAATCTTATAAGGACCATCCCATTTTGATTCTAACTTGCTTGGGAAGAGCTCATGATGAGCATTGTGATATAAAGCCAACTGACCCTTAGCAAATTTATACTTCTTAGCCCAAAGGTCATAAAGTATTTTCATTTTCTTCTTCAAGCCTTGTAATCTAATATTGTCTAGATGTGCAAGGAAAATTAGCCTTTCTTGCAATGCTTCCTCTTCTCCCAAAAGAATGGTTTAGACAAACTTTATTGTAGGCAACTCATTCTCCAAAGGTAAAACACACTCTTCCCCATATACCAATTTAAAAGGGGTATGCCATGTAGCTCTCTTGAATGTTGTATCATAAGCCCAACTAGCCACATACAACTTCTTATCCCAACCACGCTTACCTTCAGATACAATCTTGGATAAAATCCCCACAAGTTGTTTATTAGTACACTCTATTTGCCCATTAGCCTGGGGGTTATAAGGCATGGTCATGTTGTGTTTAATCTTCAAAGCTTCTCTCAAAGCCTCAATCACTTTATTAAAAAAATGTGTTCCACATTTAGACACGAGTACCTTAGGTGGACCAAAATAGCAAACAATTTGCTCCAAAATAAAATGGGTAATTTCCTTGGCATCATCCTTCATTGTAGTGTAGGCTTCAGACCATTTCATAAAATAGTACGTTGTCACAATGATGTAATGCTTTCATGTAATTGATGTGAATGTATAGGTCCAATGAAATCAATGTCCCACTTCTCAAAAGGTAGTATAGCCATATTAGGAGTTAATGGGTGCTTCCTATTCTCCCTATTATCATGTCTCTGACATGTATCACATCTCTTGTATCCAGCTCTCAAAGCTTTTTTTGCAATCAATCATCTAACAAAGTGTCCTCCACAAGTGGAGTCATGGCACTCTTCTAAGATAAACGGAACCTCGTCAAGCATAACACATCAGCAATAAACATCATTGACCTGTTGTTGATTATATAGTATTCCTGCAATCAAGGAAAATTTCAAGGCTTGCTACCTAATTTTTCTCTTTTTAGCCTTTGACAAAGTGGCTCTAGCATCTCCTATGGATAGATTGTGCATTATGGGGGCATACCAAGATGGAATGGAGGCTGTATCAATTTTGAATAGACCCTCAAGGTCACTATCTTTAGCCAAGACTTCCTTCGGCTCCCCAAAATCCATAAGGCATTCAACGATGCCCTATAACTTTGGTCGCTTACTCCTAATTTCATAGTTAAGCTCCTGCATAAGTGATCATCCACTTTGCTAGATGGTCAAGTGGCTGCAACTTATTCAACAATAGCCTCAACCCCTTTACCTTTGTATAAAAATACTACCTTTTCATACAAGATGTAGTGTCTAAATTTCTTAGTTGTAAAGACTATCCCAAGGCACAATTTTTCCATGTAGGTATAATTAATCTTGGATACTCCCGATTTGAGAGACTAGAAAATGCAATTAGATGGTACCACTCCTCCTCCCAAATTTGGGCTAAACAATAGCAATTGATACTATACATCGTAGCTGCCAAAAATATATAAAATATCTCACCTCTTTTAGCTGCTTTCAGGACTAACACTTTTGCCAATTCATGCTTCACATCTTGAAGGGTACTTCATATGGATCACTCCAAACAAATAGACAATTAAATGACAATGGATTCGTCAATGGCAACGTCCTCTCAACCACTGTATTAATAAATAGTTGATAATATCCCTGAATGGTGACGAAAAGCTATGCATTTCTTTAGGGGTACGTGATGAACTCATGGCAATGACAGTCTTTATCTTTTCAAGATCAATTGTATACCAGTTGAGCTAATCACATGGCCCAATAGCAATCCAACCATAAGGCACTCCAAAGATGCATCCTTGGGTTAAGAGGAATACATAACTATCTACAACACTCGAAAAATTTTCTTAAAATAAATAGTTGTCTTTTCCCTTATGGTGGCTGCTCCCAAATCATCAATAAAGACTTTTAGCTCCTCTGGGAAAATATCACCAAAAGTTTTATCAGCAATACATTGACAAAACCCTAGCGCATTACGTAGGCTAAAAGCCATTACATGATACACAAATGTGCCAAATACAATAATAAATATTATTTTTAAATTTTCTTTCTCTACAAGCCATTTGGTTATAGCTGGCAAAACAATCCATAAACGAATAGATATTCCTAGTCACTAATAATTGATCTAGAATCTGATCAATAAATGACAGTGCATAGTAATCTTTAACCGCCTTTTTATTGCACTTTTTAGAATCTATGCAAAGCTGGATTTGATTATTTTTCTTCTTCTTGATAACCATTGGCAAACACCCCTTCGAGTATTGTACAGGAAATAATTGTACATTAGCTCAGTTGGTATTACATCATTTTTGTAGCTTGTCAAATAGTCCATCTCTTAGCCCAAAAGGCATACACCTCACTTTTTGTCGAAAAACAGGGCGGATATGTTCCTCTAGGGGAACAATATGCACAACTAGACTTGGAGGAATACACCTAAGCTCATCATAGCTTTAGGCAAAAATGTCATGAAATTCTTGGATTAAGGACACGTAGTCCTTCCTCTCTTCCAGTCTAAGCATAGATTCTAATTTAATCGGTCATGGCTCATCCAAGGTACCAAGATCTATCTCAATCACATCTGTGTCTCTAATTCTATATTGAGCTTCTATCGAGCTTCTATCAACTCATTCAGAGTCACCTTGTACACATCTTTTGCAGTGGATCCTTCTCTTGATTCATCGCTTCACGAAGTGTCACTGCATCTAATGCATCTAATTCTATCGAAAATAAAGATACTGTCTCGCTTTGAGGAGATTCAGGATATGCATCTACTATCATGCATCTAACATCTCTGCTAGCAGGTATTAACTTTGCTTTGGTATAACTTTTTGGGTCGGGTATGAATGTAGATCTATGGTATAAGTTTGAGTTTTGATGTATAATTTATTTATTTTGGCATGAAGGCATTTAATACCATAGCTAGAATTCATCAACAAGTATAAGCAATCGTGGATACCATTCATGCATCATTACTTTATTTATCGAAGGTCAATGGTGTATGCTACATATCATATATATGGATGCCATTGTTTGATATGCATTGAGCCTTGATAAACTATATTAGAATCTAATCTCTCTAGAGGCAAGATATTCTAATCTTGCAATATCATATATATGGATCCCATTGTTTGATATGCATTGAGCATTCATAAACCAAATTAGAATCTAATCTCACTAAATACAAGATGTTATTGTGGACAATAACTTGTTGAAGTGGATGCCTACTATTGTCAATATGAAATTTAGTCAAAGCTAATTAGTCTTATACCTTAGCACTGTTTTGAGGAATATATATCATGAAAAATGTGTGATGGAAACATGTCATGGTCAAACACGGAAAACATGAGTGTCTAGCCAACAAGAAAACCATAATCAAGAGTAGAAGAATTTTGACTGGCATGATATGATCATGTTGATGCAATATTTTAGTTTTGTCAAGTGCGGAGAGGGACAAAATATACTTTTTGAGCACACACTTCTATCTCTTTCTCATTCATTTATGATTAATTATTTAATCATTCTCTTCTTCATCTTGGCTTTATAAGAGTTAATTGTGCCAACCATGTTATTGTATTCTTTGTGTTTTTTTGGGAAACAATATATTCTCACATGATATTAGAGCTGGTACTCTTTAAAGAATATCTTGCATGGCTATCTTGAGAGCTAGATTTGTATGAGTGACACGTACTAACCTATGATGAGCTTTACATATTCTTTAGGTCCTATTTCCTTCCTCTTTAGTGGGCCATATGCAAGTCAACTAGCTTCAATTTTGGGATCATTGTGTTTCCCTCAAGTTGTTTAGATCCTACCTTAATGTGTGAAACATTCTTTAGGTTTTCCTACTTATCCTATGATGAATGTTAACAATACATGTTATATGCCATCTCTTGGTTGTGAGTCTATTTGGATCTCTCAGGAGGAATCCAAGAAAATAAAAAAATTATTGCAAGAAAATCAACATTGTAACACTAACGAGATACACATTTTCCATTAGGAGAGTTTTGGACTCAAGTTTAGGCCTTTTACACCTCAGCATAGAGAGAAGTAATTCAAAAATGATTAAAAATGACAAAAAAACTCAAAATGTTTGAAATTCAATTTTTTTTAAAAAATAAAAAATTAGCACATAGCCTTTAAGGTGTCAATTAGACCTAATTAAGAGTCTAGAGGTCAGTTCTTGAAATTAAGTGCTCAATGGCTTGTATTTGGATTGATTGGGATTAAGGGTGTAGTCTCTTTGATCAAAAGATGACCCAAAGACAACGTAAAGCCTTGAATTGTGCCTAGCATATTATGTTTTAAAGCATTCTCTGTATTATCTCCCTCTCATTTTTTGGAAGCAACTTCACAAACATCACAAATAGGGATGACTAGGGTGAATCAATGTCACAAACAGAGATGGCTGGGGTGGAATCAACAAAGATGGTTGGGGCAAAATCTACATCACAAATGGAGATAGATGAGGTGGAATTAGCATCACAAATAGAGAT
Organism: Lygodium microphyllum; assembly: GCF_053477565.2. Taxonomy (NCBI): domain Eukaryota; kingdom Viridiplantae; phylum Streptophyta; class Polypodiopsida; order Schizaeales; family Lygodiaceae; genus Lygodium; species Lygodium microphyllum. Next base: position 23,778,210 of record NC_141139.1, on the reverse strand, counting down.
AGCCGTGCTTGAATCATCATCAAAGAGATACATGAGAGAGGCATATCACCTCCATATCAAGCTTTTGATTGCGAGTATGAGCCATTGAGTAAGAAAAAAAAACCCTATCTCATATCCTCTACATCCAAAGAATTGTGTAGGTTACAAGGAAAGAGGAATATAGATCTATGGTCTGATGGGAAATTGTATCCAAAAGATCATTTGCTTAACTCCATGCCTTTGTTCAAGGATATTACATTAAGCTTTGTTGGAAATTGTTGTAATGGCCTCTTAGGATACACACAACATTTGGATGCCATTAGCAATGCACATAAGTTAGAAATAGATTTGTTACAGAAGGAGAATGCCTATTTGAGGCTAACATTAAAGCAATGTAATCACAAACTATTGGAGAACAAGGATATTATTTTAGAGCTAGAGAAACAAAGAGACCAGTTGTTGAGGCTTAAAGAAATAGTATTAGGGATTTGGAAATGATGCAAGAAACTTTGAAATATTCAAGATATAAAGTTACGAAGCGATGGCATTAAGAAAAGGATATATGCATTAAAGTAAGTTGACTCTTTGTTACTTCTTCCTCCATCTCATAAAGTATTTATAATGTACCATATGATAATTGAACATTTTGATTCTAAATACAAAGATATCCTAACCTAATGAAGAAAAGTTTTTAAGCATGGAGGTATCAATTAAATAGATTAAAATGCTTCTTAATAAGGAAGCTATCAAAGTGATCCTCAGGGATCCAAAGTATCAAAAGCTTACATAAGAAAATATTGAGGCCTTCTTGAGAGGGAACCAACTTAGCTCAAGCGATATGAAAACTTTCTTGGATGAGGTAGGTATATCCAGTAGGGGATACACATCTATTTACAAATCTCTTCAATCAAAGATGAAGGAATTTAAGTTGCATGGATCAATATTGTCAAACTCAACATCACTTAAGAAGAATGCGAAAACAAGTGAATGATTAAGTTCTAAAGCTCCTAGGAGCTCCATTTATAAGTACTATGGAGCATTAGGGGAGGCAATGGTTTATAACAAATACAACAATATATTTTACAGCTTCGAGGCCTTATAGTCATACTCTGTTCAATTATTTGAGGAAACTCTGGATAAATGTGATGGTGTCCTAAAATTTGTACTCAAGCTTGATGAGTGCCATATTATGAAGGATACAAATCTAGAATGAGTCACCATCACCTTGATGAATAGGGCACTCAATCCAACAATTTCAAAGCACAATCCAAAATGGTTTATTGTCTTGTCAAAGGATAATATATTCTCTCTAGGGCCGTTTGAGGTGAGTAGTGCATTTATATTAGAAGTTTACTTATGCTATTAGTGTGGGTGTATGTCATGCTTATAATATGAGTGTATTCCAAGTTATGTCCAAGAATTTCAAAACCTTGCATTGGATTTTCCATAAGACAAATATACCACAAATCATTAGTGAGTAAATGAATGGGAGAATCTTGAATGTGGAAGGTTTTGGAAGATTCAAAGTAGAGTAGCATCTAGAAGGTCATCTAAAGATCCTAAAGTGCATGTACAATGTCTCAAAAGAGGCCAATTAGAAGAGCTCATGCATATATTGCATGCATGCCGTAAAGGAACTCAACAAAAAAGAATTAAAAAAAGGCACTCGATAGGCACCTCAAAGATCCAAAATTTAGAGAAATTTTAGATATTCTCTTGTCTCTAGTCCATATCTGCACAATGCATCGTCTGTGAAGAATCATTGAGAAATTACTTTTCTTATATATGTTTTGCCTTGACAATGCAACCTAGGTTTGCACAGGACAAGGCAATTGCGACACTTGAGAAGGCATTATCAGACATTGGTTTGCATGGTGAAAATGTAAAGGTTGGAAAGGATGAGAAAAGAACAAAGGATGGTAGAGACATTCCAAAGAAAATTTCCATTGCAGGTGTGAAAGTACAAATATTTTTATTTACACCATCCTCGAATAATCCTTATCAAGTAATATAGTCCCTCAAAGAATTTAATTCAATAGGTGGAAGTCCATTCATAATGCGGTCGTGGACCATGTTGATAGTGGTGAGGCATGATCGCGCAAGGACAACATTTGAAAATCTTTAGATACAATCTTTAAGTTTTATGACAAGCGGGTATGGAACTCACACAACTATCAAGGCTTTGAAACAATATTGGAAAAGTTTAAAAAGTCAATGGTTAGTGCATGGATAGATCAACACATTACCCACTACATGGTATGTTATATTCATAATGTTTGATAAAGTATAATCACTTAAATGAAAGTGCATCACTAATTTGCCTTCCTTTCTTATGCTTTAATAGCACATTATATATAATCACCCCCTTTGGTTTGCTAAGGAATGTGGTACTCTATTGGTATAGTCAACTCAAGGTACGGAGAAAACCCATTATCAAGTTGCTACCCGATATTTCAACCACACAAGACATGGTGGAGGAGTAGAGAAAGCTAACAATTTAGAAGAATTACACTAATGGACCTATAAAAAGCTTGTCCATAGATCTAATAGAAAAGAAGCACTAAGAACATTTGAAATTAATAAAGCAATGTAATATTTGGAGAGACAAAAAAGAAAGGAATCGTGGGAGAATTGTAATGTAGCAATCAGACATACTATGTGGTGACAAACTAGACAAAGATAAGGAAAGGCTTGGATACCCATAAACAATACTTCGTGGTAAGCCCATACACAATGAAATAAATACAAGAGGAAGAAATCTTGACACAAAGGAACACTTATAGATTTTTAGAATGATATTTTTACACAATAAAAACACATCTTATTTTTTTGGAAAACTACTATTTCTGAGTAAGATGACAATACAATAAATGCTCAAAGCTTACTCCTCTACTTGTGGCCTCTTTGAAGATGGCCCAACTTCATCTTGTAAATCTAGTTGTTTTAAATATTATTGATTAATTTTTGAAATTAATCTAGTTCTAAGTAGGTGCTTTTTCCATATTCTGCAAGCACATTTGGTTCGTTGATCCCGCTTATTAGGCCAAATGATGCATATGCTAAGTGGTATTTACCACGTCGTAAGTGCATACCAGGGCCTTGACTAAAAATTTGTAGAGATTCTTGTTTCTCCAAAAACATTATCTTCTCTATGATCCACCTAATAGGATACCCTCCAAGATAACTTGACAAGTTCTTGAATGTAAAAAGAGGGAACTTTGCATTGTCCCTCGAGATCTTGTGATGGGAAACAACAAACTTTGGAAATCAACCATTTAAACCTCTCTTTCATTTGCTGCCTTCACGACCAATGGACCCATCCATCCTCATATACAATAAGCTAAAAAATAGTAAAAATACCTCATGAATTATTGTGAAATTCTTATGGAAATAAATATAGTATCCAAATGAACATAGTCTATGAAACTAACCTTTTGATTTTCATTTGAAACCAACAACTTCTTGCTCCATATCTGAATGCTTGATTACCAGATTTGGAAAGACTTAGGAGTTAAGTCCTTGTTTGATCTGCTCAAGTGAAATACATTCAATTTTTTTTGTGTTTCTTTGAACTCTTCCTTAGAAGGAAGGGATGATTCATATTGGAGTGCATACTTATATATCATTGTCAAAGTCTTTGCTACAGAGTAGTATTCCATTTCCTTGACATTTGAATCCATAAGAAAATATTTATCCCAATCTGGAACAATAAAGCGGATTCTATTCCAAGATTCTATTTAATAATGGTTAGGCAGTAGTCCTCCCTAATGTTAAAAAGGGCTTTGGATATTAGTTAGGAGAATATATTGCCTTTCACCAATAGGGAAGGTGGGGAGAAAAGTTATAGGTACATCACCATCCTCCTCCTCAGCCTCTTGCTCATCAACAGAACCCACATTTGTATTCTCCCTTCTCAAAGCTTCAACATCAAGTTGAGTACTTTGATCCCTCTCATTGGTCACATCTACTAGTTGGGAGACCTCTTACACCTCATTAGTCTTTGCTTTAATAGACTCTTGTGTATCTTTTGAGTCTTGGATAGGCTCTTTTCATTCATTCCCTAGCAACACATTCAGAAAAAAGATAAACCAATGAAAGTACTCAATGATGTGATACTTCTGATTGTGTGTATGGTAATGTAGATCTACCTTCTTCATGTTCTCAGGAACCCTTAGCACTATCCTATTAAACCTTTTCCTTAGGGGATTTTTGGCAAATACATCGGTCATATGAACATACTAATGACCTGTATTTTTTGGTTGATTTTTGTTGTTTTTGAGGGCTAGATGGTTGATTTTACATGAGGATTGATTGGTTTGGAAGTGGTTTGAGGGTGCTTTGGATAGGGTGGAATGGTTTTGATAAGCTCATGATGTTTTCCAGTAGAGATGTGATGTTTTGTTGTGATTTGTTGATGTCTTGATAGTATCTAATTGGTTCTGATAGCTTCTGCTTTGCTTTTGTTTTGTTCTATTTTTCTTTTGTATGAAGGATGGAGTAATGATTGATGAATCTTGAGGTTTCTTGAAAGCTCATTGAATGGTTTTTGATGGTTTGATTGGTTTTAGTTAATTTGGATGCTTTTTGTTGACCTTCTATAACCCTCTGTTGAGCTTCTTTAGAGCCTCTGTTTTTGTTCTATTCTATTCTATATGCCTCCATATGTGTTCTATTGGATGAGGGTGTAGTATAGAAAAGTTTTATAGCCTTGGAAAGAGGTGCATGTAAGTTCAAAAGAGCTCAAGTAAGTGGAAGAAGTAGCTGCTGAAGACTCAAGAGAAGATTGGAGTGAAGTGGCAATAGTGAGCTATGAAGAGTCATTGTAGTGGCTATGGTGACCTTTCATATCAAACACACCTCTTGGGAGGGGAATTCACAACCAAAGAAGGGTTATTGTGAGTGATTATTGAGTATTGTAGTGAGCATATGATGTACTATTGAGAGAGAGAGAGAGAGAGAGAGAGAGAGAGAGAGAGAGAGAGAGAGAGAGAGAGAGAGAGAGAGAGAGAGAGAGAGAGAGAGAGAGAGAGAGAGAGAGAGAGAGAACCAATTCTATGAAAGACAATGTATCTACCTATGAGAGATTGTGAGAGAAAACTAATGAATATTAGATCAGAGAGTACTAGCCCAAATAAGCAACTCCTCTCTTTCTCCCCCTCTTACACACACACACACACACACGCACACACGCACACTGTAAGGTCATGAAGTGGAGAAGCCATATGTGCAAAATTCTTGATGAAGCGGCGGTAATAAGAGCATAAGCCAAGAAACAATCGCACCTCATGTACATCTCCTGCAAGACTATGAAGTTCAACTTTCCAACAGTGGGGCAGAGCAATATAGGATAGAACAGTGCAGTACAGAGCATTGCAGTGCCACAGAGAGTCACAGAGACAGTCCCAGAAACAAGACCAGAGGTCCAGGAGATAATCGATACAAAGGCACCTCCAAAAACAAAGGAAGTGCCGATGCTGCCATTCAAGCCAAATTCTTATGGGACCTCATACCCTCTGCTCTTGGGAAGACCTTGGCTTTTTGAAGCAAGAGCCAGGACAGACTGGTTCAAAGGAACCCTAACCCTAGGCAGAGGACCCCATAAAGTGGTGTTGAAATTGTATGAATCGCAAAAAGGCAATGGATCCACATCCATCGACATCATCATTGACTCCTCCAATGAAGTAACAGATGGTACATCAAGAGACGAAGAGGCTGTTAAACAGATCTTTCCCAAGAAAACATAGGCATAGTCCCTAACAGTGGGCACTGTAAGCCAACTACCGAAGGAAGCAAAGTCTTTTTCCATGGGAGAATACCTCCTACCTCAACCCGAATTGACTTCTCAAATCACCTCTGATAGTAAAATAGAAGCATGGATGTATTGTTCTCCCTGTTACATGGCAGTCGTGATAGAAGTAGAGGCAAAGCCAAAGACAAAAGCAGACACAGAGATGGAGAATCTGTTCTTCTCCTATAGAGCCTCTAAAGAAGCAGAGACAGAGCCTCCAGAGGAAGAGGATGAAAATGATGAGGAAGAAAACAAAGCAGGTTATGAAAGTGCAGATGAAGAAGTTCCTCTGATAGCGGACGATCTTGTTGATGTACTTACAGAGACCTTAGAGGCTGAAAATTTTGGGATGTTGGATGGAATGACCATGGTTCCATTTGGGTTGACCAATGGACCACAAAAGTATGCAGAATTTGCATAAGAAATGGATCAAAGGTATAAAAATTAAGTTCACCAGTAGCTCATGTCACCCTGACCATTCATTTTTGAGAAAAGATGATGATGATGCCCCTTGTCAATAGAAGCTAGAGCCATCAGAGCCACGGCTTCTAGAAGGTCCGTGCTATGTGACATTCTTGGACACATCCTCTTAAGATAAATCTCTAAGTCCAGAAGAAATCACCACTCACATAGAAATAAACAGTGATCTAATACCCTTCCAGCAATCTCAACAGACAAATGAGTCATCTGTTTAGAAGAAGGTCACTGTTCTAGTGGAACATCAGACGGTGACGCTACTCACTTGAAGGAGTTGTAGAAGCAATCCGTGGGACATTTATCCATGAAGTGGAAGGTGAAAGGCAAGTGATGTTCTTGGATACTGATGATACTAAATGTCACGTGAAAGTGGGCCTCAATCTTCTAGAAGAAGAACTAGTGGTCCTGCGAGACCTACTAAAGGAGAACTTAGATGTGTTTGGTTGGTCGTACAAAGACCTAAAAGGGATTGATCCCACAATATGCCAACATCACACTGACCTAGACCCTGATGCCAAACATATGAGGCAGAGACAAAGGCGTATAAATCCTAATTATTCTACTCTGGTGAAGGATGAATTATTGAAGCTTCTTGAAGCCGAGTTCATTTATCCCATGATAACAGTGAATGGGTTTCGACCATTGTGGTTGTACCCAAGAAGAACGGGAAACTTCGAATATGTGTGGACTTTTGTAAGCTGAACTCAAAGACAAAGAAGGATCATTTCCCTATCCCTTTCACCGTCCAACTGTTAGACACAATGGCAAGCCATGAGCTCTATTCCCTCTTGGATGGATTCAGTGGATATAATCAAGTCCAAATCACAAAAGAGGACCAATCCAAAACAACCTTCACCACAGAATGGGGAACCTATGCCTATAGAGTGATGATATTTGGGCTCTGTAATGCTCCTGCCACCTTCCAACGAGCAATGATGGCTACTTTCCAGAATCATCTGCATGATTTCAATGAGGTGTATCTTGACGACTTCTGTGTCTATAGCTTAATACGTGAGCATTGGGGACACCTAGAGCAATGCTTTGATAGATGCCGAGAGTATGGGATTTCTCTCAACCCCGACAAATGTGTCTTTGGTGTCTCATCAGGAGTGCTTTTGGGCCATATTGTCTTTGAACAAGGGATTGCAACAGACTCGACAAAGATTGAGAAGATTTTTGCCTTGATAGCACCAACAAACCTCAAGCAATTGAGAGGATTTCTTGGCCATGGGGCTACTGCAAAAGATTTATTGCACATTTTGCAACCAAGGCAACCTCTTTGCACAAGCTCCTAAGGAAAGATGTGGATTTCCTTTGGTCTGATGAGTGCGAAGAAGCCTTTAATACCCTAAAACAGTGCCTTATCCAAGCACCTATCTTGCAGCCTCCTGACTGGACGAAGGAGTTCCATGTGCACACAAATGCATCAGTTGAAGGGCTATGTGCTGTCCTATGTCAAAAAAGCCCTTCTAAATTAGATCAACCAATATATTATGCAAGTCAAAAGGTCACTGATAGAGAGTGGAACTACATAGTGACAGAGCTTGAGTGCTTGGCAATGGTGTTTGCACTGGAGAAGTTTCGACACTACCTATTGTCAATCCATTTCAAGTTCTACGTGGATCATGAAGCCTTGTCCTTCCTGATGAACAAAGCAAATGTCAAAGGACGACTGATGAGATGGTTGCTTCTATTCCAAGAGTTCGATTTTGAAGTGGTCACTAAGCCTGGCCATTCCTATATCCTAGCCAATCATCTATCATGGATCCCTCAAATTGCAGAAGAGGAATAGGATGATCCAGAACTTCCTGATGCTTCCTTGTTTCTAATCGAAACAGTTACTCCATGGTATGCAGAAATAGCCAACCTCTTGGAAACTCAACAATATCCTCTTGGCATCTCAAGCCGTGAGAAGAAGAAGCTTCTGTTAGAATCAGCCCCCTACACCTTGTTAGGAGTGCACTGTATAAGAGAGGCAAAGATCAAGTGCTGAGAAGATGTGTTGCAGGAGACGAAATCGGTATAGTATTGAAAGCATGCCATGATGAACCATGTGGTGGACACTTCGCAGGAGAAGTGACAGCAAGAAAGGCTCTGTTAGCAGGATACTGGTGGCCGACCCTCCACAAGGATGCATATGACTACTGCAAGAGATGCGATGCTTGTCAGCGAATGGGGAAACCCACCAGAACAAGTGTCATGCCACTCCAACCTATTCTTCCCCTAAAGCCATTCAAGAAGTGGGGGATTGATTTTGTGGGACCCATTGATCCACCCACTAGATGGAAGCAGAACAGATATATCTTAGTATGTACGGATTATGTCACAAAGTGGTGTGAAGCTAAAGCTCTGAAGCAGGATGATGGTAATAGCGTAGCCCTGTTCATGTACAAAAATATTATCACCCATTTTGGCAGTTCCCTCGAGTTGGTAAGTGACAGAGGTACTCATCCTCTGCTCGATCTTGATGACAAGAACGATTGCTGCACATCATTGCGACTGGGATGATTGAAAGAGACCCTATGGGTGTATAGAACCTCCCATAAGGCAGCTACAGGACAGACCCCTTTCCAGCTGGTGTATGGTACTCAAGTCGTCTTCCTTGTTGAACTGGAATTGCCCTTTTTGCGAGTGGCAGTTAAAGAACGCTTGGGAGATGATGAGTCACTGCAACGCCACCTCCTGCACTTGGAATGTTTGGATGAGATTCGACGGATGGCCCTACAATGTATGGAAACCACTCAAGCACGATGCAAGGCCTGTCATGACAATTTCATCTAGCACAAGGAGTTTAAAGAAGGTGATCTTGTCCTGGCCTATGATTCGAGATTTGGAAAGTTTCCTAGCAAGCTTCAACAATGGTGGATGGGCCCGTACAAGGTACTTGTTGTCAACCCTAATGGCTCTATTCAGGTGCATACCGTTGATGCCTCTGATGATCCTTTTTTGATCAATGGCTATCGTCTAAAGAAGTACTTCCCTCCTTGGGGATCTTGACAATCACACTCGATCTACCCTCTCCCTTTTGGGTGTCGCAGTGTCCTTCTTCTTGTGCTTCTAATAGCCCTTATGATCTTCCTCATGAGGCGGTCTCATTCTACTAGCCCCTCACAGATGTCTCTCAACCCTACCTTGTTCTCTTCTTGTCTGATTCAGCAATGGTGGCTGTCTGATTCAGCAATGGTGGCAAGGTTGGTCCTGACACATGGTATTTCTACCATTCTCTTTATTAATGAAAAAAACAAAAACAAAAAACAAAACAAACAAACTGTTATGGAAGAAAAGGAAGAAATACCCTGTCATAGCAGGCCTTGCTCCAAGAAAAGGTGGAAACACTCTTGGGCGGGAAGCTAACGGTAGAAAAGGTGGTAACACCCCGCAGTTCAGGATAGTTGATTCATCAGTAGAACCTTTTTGCAAGCAAGTTGATGCCACCTCCCTTGGTGTGCTGTCTCTGCAATATCAGTCCGTCTGCCCTCCTTAACAGACAACCTTTCTTACAAATCATTGAAGTACCAGACTTGTTGGCTGCCTCCTTGGGTACGCCTCGTCTTTAACATCCTGATGACAACAACAAATAAAGCGATCTTCATCACCAACCCCCTGAATGACGTGAGCTTTCATTCTAACAAGATGGGGATGTGAGTATGGGTTGCCCTCTGTATCTATTAAAAGAATATGAGACAGAGGGTGGGGTGAGTGACTGGTCTTTCCCTTCAAATCAAATGAGAGGCAAGAGGTGTGAATGGAGTGTTGCACGCACGGATTGGGCCTTTCAATGCACAAAGCACGATCTGTCCCTATGCACTGCACCATAAGGCTCCTTGGCCTTCCTTCTTGCACTGTATGCATAGTTGCACCATCGAATCCGCACAAGACATACAACCTCTGCACAAGTGACAATGAGGATTACATCAATGGGTTTTAGGAATGGGTTGCCCTCCTGTATCTTTCAACAGAGAGTAAGACAGAGGATGGGTTGAGTGTGACTTGTGTTTCTTTAATCAATTATTGAGAGGTGAGGATTGAGGGACGTTACGACAATGGGAGTTAGGTATGTTCTCGTTTCCCTATATCATCACAGGACATGCCACTATGTTCTATACACTGCACTACAAGGCTCCCCAGCTTTCCTGCTTGCACCTATGCCAGATGGGTTGGACGCACTGATGCACCATCATTTGTGCACCCTGGCATACTCCCTCTGCACCATTCCCTTATTGATTCCTAAACCAGGTGTGAGATTTGGGTTTCCATCAATATTCACTTGGATGATGTAAGTTATGGGGCGAGTGAATGTTCTCTCATCCCATTTGAGTGCTCGTGAGTTGAGTGACTCTCCTCGTCTCAACACCACCTACCCGACGGATTTTCTCAACTAGCTACCTCCCTGGGTGCTGCTGCATGGTCCCTGCCATGCTAGCTGAATGCTGAAGCAAGCCGTGGTACCTCCTGCAGCCGACTCCAACCCTTCTGTAGCAGTGACAGATCGTTCGACCATACGCGAAACGGGCCAAGTTTTTCTAACCCTATCCTTATGATTGCAAGTGTTTTTTTAAGTGTGGGGATGCCAGAGTCCAGTCATTTGATGAGTCCTAGACTGTGTTGTTGCATCTAACCCTATCCATTAAGGTTTTTAGTGTGGGGATGAGTCCCTACGCATCTATGATGCAAACCCCCTGCATATGTCTCACGATAATCCTGCATATGTACCATGACCTGATTTTACCCTGATGGGATCCCTTCCCTATCCACCCGTCCATGTTCACCCCACCCTTGGGGCCGTTCCTTCTCTTTTTCCCTTTATCCCTTATTGTGATATTTTTCCATGTGAACGCATCCTATGTTCACCACAACCCACCTCCAACCTTACAACCCTGTTTGTCCCTTCGAATGGTACACTTTTCCTTTTTACCAACCCTTGTTCCGATCGCCGGTTCTTGAGTTATAAATTTTTGAAGCATTTCCCATAAATTGGACAATTTTCCATATGAACGCACCTTTATTGTTTCGGAACAACACTCTGGCATGCCAGCCCTGACCTCCATCTCCCCCCTGCCCTTTTTCCGTTTTGCTCCCTGTCCTTCCGATGCACGGTTCATCTGATCTTAATTTTTGTGCGTTCCCCACGTCATGGTCCACTCCCATAGGCAGTTCCATAAGAGCCATCCTAAGACACTATATGCAACACTAAAGAGCTTCACAGATAAGGGCTACATGGAGTGCCTTAAAGTCACAAATCTAGCTCTCTACAATTTTCTCGACTTGTCTAGCTTCTTTGCCATGGCCTTTATCGCAAGGCCACGCCTCTTGCAACTCTCGAGCTTTATGATGTATTGGGTTAGGAACGAGCTATCCATTTATTGGCACACTTGGGACAAGTTGCCCTTCAGTTGGGCTCGACGATGGCATGATGCAGAAGCTTGGTTCCAAGCGCTGGTTGATTGCTTCAAGCTTGTAAGTGCTGTTGCACCGGATTGGCCTCCTTTTCCCTTTATCATTGTATTTTGTGAGCTGCGAGCAAGATTTATTTCCTTCTTCCAAAAATCGAGAAGGAATCTTTCCAGATGAACAAGTGCTAGGTCCAAGTGAACCTGTCTTTTCCTGAATCTTGGTTTCACCCATTGAGTAGGGCGAAAGAATTCTCTTTCAACTTGACAACATTTCCAAACAATTGTTAGGGAATTACTTTAAAAGGTGCCCCCAGAACCGGCTCCCATCGGTTCCCCACCTCCACGCTGGACAAAAGACCAAATGAACCACAAGAGTTTTCACGAAAACACCTAACAACGGAAGTCATCGTTGGACATCTAGTATCAAAGAACATGAAAATCTTATCCTTATAGAATTTGAGATGAGAAGTCAAGTAGTAAGTAAGTCATCATGGAAAAGGGGTGCAAATAAGGTCTAGTGGCATTGCTCCAAAGTGTAAGACATGGGTTTTGACTAGCCATGTGGGAATAAGGAAGTGTGGATCAACATCACCAGTGCCCCTTAGAAAATTTTCTTCAATTTGAACAAAACTTGACAGAAAAGATAATAACACCTAATATGCAATGTGTGAATCCCAGTTCACTGGGCTAGAACCCCATACCATGAGCAATTTTGAGGGCTCTAGCTTTGAGGGTGGCCACTTGTACAAAGCCATGAATTGGTTGTCCATGGGTACGGCCTCAACCCCCAATGTCACATTAACTACTCATTGTTTAGACCTCTTCTAAATGCTACCACACATGTCGTCCTTTTATACATTTTGCATTTTGCATTACTCGACATATATGGCTCTCAAATCTCATGTCTTACTTGTTGGTCTTGTATATAGGGGTTGGTCAATTAGTTAACATGTGGTGGTAAGGATTTTGGTTGTGGTGATGTCAAAACCTAGGGGACACCAAAATTTTAAGCTTTATTGTTAATGCCTTTCCTACGAAGTGTGGTTCTAGCGATGGTGGCAAAGGGATGGGTAATTTGTTAGCTATGGTAGTGCAATTAAGCAACATTGATTCTAGTTGGGTTGTAGTGGTTCATAAACTTGCAAGTATATTTTTGCAAAACATACAATATGACTGCATAAGAAGATGTATGTGCGTACAATGGGTTTATGCGATTGCACAACATGTTTGATTATGCATTGATGATGTGACCATGAAGACTTATACTCACAACAAGACTTGGCTAGGATCGGATCCCATGAGAATTAGATACGACAACATTGGAAACTTATGGCCTTGCAAGCCATGCTCCATGCAAGACTTGAACTTACCCTATGAGTAAGAGTAAATTAAGGACTCCCACCAATTAGGGAAGATGTCTGCGAACTCTCAATGTTTGCTAAAAATATTGATACTATGCATGTTTAGTTAGATGCTTTGAAGAAAAGATTATTAACTTTGCAAAAAACAAAAACAAAAAACTTACCACCCGTTGTCCCTCCCTCCACCTTCGTCTGCGCCTCCCCTTCCTCTCCCACGCTTCCTCCCCTCCCTCCCTCCACCTTCATCTATGCCTCCCCTTCCTCCCCTCCCACACCTCCTCTCCCACGCGTCGCCCTCTAGCTTGCTCCTTGGGCCCCCCACCCTCCCTCCTCTCCCACGCTTCCTCCCCTTCCAGGCCTCCCCCCTCGCTTGGGCCCTTGTTATGCCGCCTTGGCCCCTTCACCGCTGCCTCCCCCCTCGCCTTGGGCCCCGCCACCTCGGCCCCTTCATCGCCGCCTCTCCCCTCGCCTAGGCCTTTGTTACTGCCTCGGCCCCTTTATCGTCGCCTCCCCCCTTGCCTTTGGCCCTGCTGCCTCGCTCGCCGACCGGCCTTGACATCCCCACCCTGCGGCCCTTCTCTCCCCTTCATCGCTGGCAACCTCCTCGTTTGCCAAACGCCTCCTCCTTCTATGCCTGTCCTACTCGCCGCCTGGCCCTGGACACCTCCCCCCCCCACCCCCCGCCCCCCCCCCCCCCCCCCGCATTTTTTCCTACCCCCTCACTTTTCTCCTACCCCCATCGTTACCCCCCCACCATTTTACCCACCCCCTCCTAAATTAACCCCCCACCCCTACATTTACCCCCATTCCTAAAATTACTACCTCCCCCTCTTTCTTTTCCCCCCCCCCTTTCTAAGCCCCTCTTCCCACCCCCCCGCAGAAACCCCCCCCCCCCCCCCCCCCCTCGCGGACACTATACCCCCCCCACTTGTAGCCCACGTTCCCCCATTGATACCCTCTGACCCACTGTTCCCCGTCGACAAACCCACAGCCCCTCCTCTTCCGTTCTCGTTCCCATGCCACCACCTCGACCCACCACATTGCTTGCGCATGTTCATGAGGGTTTTTCGTGCGCCGCCGCGTATTGATTGTTCGTGATCGTGTTCATGAGCTGCCCGCTGCAGGTGTTCATGTGCGAGGACGCGCATTTGGACTTGTCCGTGTGGTGGTGCGTGCTCAGCCGTTTGCACGCAATTGTTCACATACAACCTTGGGTACTTATTTTTAAATTTAAAAACCCGAGAAAACATCTAAAAACCTAAAAATTCATTTAAAAACATAAAAAATTCAATTTAAAAAAAAGCTAAAAAAACCTTTACCAAATTGAAAATTTTTTGGTTTATTTTCATGGTTGAAATGCAAAAAATAAATTGCAAAAATTTAAAAATATTAAAAATCCTTCAAAATCCATTGAAAATTGACCAAAATTCATTTAAAAATCAATAAAAATCAGAACTAAAAATTTCCACCAACTCATCTGAATATTTCTAGAATGTTCCATTTGCTGAAAATGCTTTGTCAAATGGTCCAACTTTTATTTTAAGGCAAAAATGTTAATTCAATACTTAAATTCATGAAAATTTTATTTTTAATTCCAAAAATAAGCTGAAAAATACTAGATAAATCCAGAAACATTGTTAAAATTTGATGGTCCAATTTTTATTCATAGTGGACTACTGAAATATCACCATCAAAATTTATAATATATTCATGTGTCTCATTTATTCTATTTTAATCATATTAAAAAAACAAACAAACACATTAAAAAAATACCAAAAAATAAATAATAATCTAACAACACAATCAACAAAAACAAAACCAAAATAAATCATGCACACCAAACAAATATACTTCCACTAACCTTGCATTGATGTGTCATATCATTTTCAGCTCGTAGTTTTTTTTTCATTTTTGGACTACTAACTTGCATCTTGGGATTGAGACATGCGCATTCCATTTTATTGCATATACACATACCCACTTCCATGTATTTTTATTTTTTCCTTCCTATTTTTTATTTTTTGCTATCCCAAAATTCACGATTAATTCTTAAAATGAAGCCTAAACACCACCATGGCACGCACGCTCGCGCCAAACACACATTTTTCTAATAAATTAAAATCAACCTGACATTCACTTTGCACGCGCTATGTGCGCTTTAGAGGCACCTTAATTTTAAACAAAAATGAACGAGTTGTCACAAAAATGCACGCACTGAAAAAGAAGAGTGCTTCAGACACATCAAATTGTTAATTAATGAATATGCATTTAGAGACCTGAGTCTGGGTATCGAAGTCTGGGATTTGTTAAAAGCACCGTTTAACATTAATAAATTGTAACTAACAATTTAAAAATGAACTGCCATTTTCTTATTATGGTTTGCAACCTAATAAAATTTCAACCATTGTTAATAATTTCTTAAAATGAACCCTTCACTAAAATCATTCCCCTCATTGTACTTTTTTTTCCTTTTCAATAAATACACTTCATGGGATGGGCACGTGCAGTCTTTCAATTTGTTATTATTTACCGAAGTTTTGGTTATGTCCTAAGAAGGTTATTGAGATATTACGGTTTGATTTTATGATACAATTACAGGTGCAGTCTGTAGTTTTCTTTTCTGCCTCATACAGGGTCTCGAGTGCCTATTTGTTGCATAGCATGAAGCTTTCGATCGCATATGTGCAGGGGTCATGCCGAATTTTTTCTAGGATGTGAAATGTTTGGGGTGGTCAGTTGGTTAGTCACGTATGTGTGTATTTATTCTGATCGATTTCTTTTTTATAGATATTATGTTGTTTTGCAGGCATTCACTATGATTGTCTGTGTGTGTATATTCCATCTGAATGGCACCTCAAGTTCCTCCTCTTGTTCAGTATGTTCCACTGATAAGTAGAGATTATTCTTCCCTACTGACTTTTGAGCCTATTGCGAAAGATGGCCTTGCATCTTTTGTGGCTGCTTCATTCCCTTTGATTCTAGACGATCCAGCCCTTCGTGATGAGTTTCTCGCATGATATAGTAAGAAATCGGGCTTGGTTCATGGTACTTCCATGGTCCTGACACCTAGAGGATTAGGGAAGGCTTTGTCTCTTTCCTACAAAGGAGAACCTTTCGTCACAGCCAGACATTTATTCTCAGATGAAGAGATCCTCAAGCTATTACAGAAGTAGACTAAAGAGGTCCTTGATGTCAAGAAGGTAATTAACACTTCAAGAGTGTCTTTCTCAATGATCATTGATTCTCTCTGGAAGTTAGTCTCCCAATTTCTCTAGGACAGGTTCATGCCTACCAAGACACCATCTCACTATTTGTCCAAGGAGCTCTTCACACCCTCCAGGATGGTTTTAAAAGGGGTTGCCATTGACTAGAGTACTTACCTTCTTATGAAGATGGACTAGCATTTTGTCAAAGTGACTAGAGGGAATGTTACCAATGTAACCTATGGTTCATATTTATATGCTTTCTTGACATATTCAGGCCTTAAGAAGAGTGTTTTACCTCCTCCTCCATCAGATCCAGTCCCTCCCCCTCCACCTTTAGAAGATTCAGAACCCATTGACATAGAGGATATTGACTCCCCTCCTCCATTGGTCATTCAGCAGAAGCACTTGAAGCGTGTAGCAGAGAAAATTCCACCACTCATTCCTTTAGTGTTAGTTCTTGCTACCTCTGGAAGTGACCTCCCTGCCTACCTCACATGCAACAACTTATTCAGGGCACATCGAGAGGGTTCTTTGGATATATCAGTTCCTTCGTTGAACAGCTTAATGTCAGGGGATGCCATTCCTTTCCTTTATGATGACATCCAGAGTTCTATTGAACTCTCAATGACAGCTTGTATTCAACAGTTATATGCTTCTTTCTATGAAGAATTGATTCAATCCAAAGACCAGATGCACAAGGCAATGACAAAGTTAGCCTTTGCTAAAGACACTCTTTCCAATCTGTTTAAGCAAATGGAGTAGCAGACACAAATGATTGAGACCCAGAGAGAAAAAATATATTCTTTGAAAACTCATCAGTCAGAGGTCACTAGAGTTTCAGAAGAAAAAGAGAAAATATCTAAAGAAGCTCAAGAGTTTAAGACTCTTTTGGATATGAAACTGTCAGCTCTGCAGACTGCTCATAATACAGTGGAATCCCAAGCTTCCCAAATTAAACAATTGAAGGACCAACTGGTGTAGTCACGGTCCATCCTTCCGAGTCCCAATGTCCCCATGATTCCTTCTATATCTCAGCAGGACTTGGTAGTTCTCCAGAGATAGGCCATGTTATGTCCATTGTTCAAGCTAAAGTGAAAATATTATAGTCCAGGATGGATTTATTATAGTCTACATTTGAGCAATTTCAGGAGTATGTTCCTCTCGATCATTCCTTTTTTGTCTACTATCAGCTGCAAAAGTTAGCCTTCTATATTAGGCTTTCAACGATGGATCTCCCTCTTCCAGAGGATGGTTGGAGTGGAGCTTGGTCTTATGATTTGTTGACAGAAGTTGTCTGTATGGTCTTTGAAGATTCTGTGATGACGGATACCATGTTGCTGTCTTATATGTATTTACGAGGTGATCTATTAATTTCAGATGATGTAGATTTGGCTTGGTATGTAGGGGATGTGGTCTTGCAAGCTGCCTTGTATGTCAACCATTTGGAGTTGAGAATAGATGAAATGTTCTAGTGTTATTCTTCTAAGGTGGCTACTTTCCCTAACACTTTATGGCATTCAATGATTGATTCTGTAGTCTTGAACCAATGATAGAATACAGCGTCTTCTCATGTGCAGAATACTAACCAAATGAGGGTTGATATCCTAGCTTATCTTTCCAAGAATCATCCCTTTGATTCATCCTTCTTTGATGCCTACCATCGATAATCTGTTTTAGGTCCCTCTGTTCCTAGCTTATTGTACTATCAACAAATGGCCCATCGCTATGATGCTTATTTTTCCCTTTATCAATCCAACTCAGCAGCCATTTTACCTTTCCTTTTCCAACCTTAGGGTTTTTCTCAAATTCCAATATTTACCTATTGTTCTTTCATTGAAGATCGAGTGTTTTCCCCTTCTCTGCCTTGTCCTTCCCCATCTATCCACATACCTTCTACTTTTCTTGCTTATCAATTAACACCTTTCCTAACTGATTTGCTTAAATTTTCAGCTAATCCTTCTTTAGCTTATTCCTCATTTTATGATTTTGCCTATCCATCTCTTCATCCTCTTTTACTCATTCCTCTTCCATCTCCTACCACTTTTATTTCTCAACCCCCTCAGTTGGTTAGTAGGTACGAAGGATTTGATCAGCAGATTCCAAGAAGAAGAGGATGGAGCTCAATTGATTCTCTCACGGGACCACAAATTAATTGGCCATTAATTCCAGGGGACTGGACAATTGCTACTCAAGCGTACCAAAAGTATCTCCATTTTTCCCAACAATATTCACAATCTCTCGATCCTTCAGTGAGATTGAAAGCCCATTTTGCTTGATACCTAGCATATATGCATAGGCATTCCCATAACCATCAAAAGGCCATTCCAAAGCTTTGTATGAATGTCAATGTGAACATTGATTCCCAATAGTTGGATGTCCTATATTTTCATGCCCTTTGTTTACCTAGTAGATACCTTGTTTTGCTAGAACGGATGTGCTGCCTGCAATTCTTTCAGAATCCTCCAAAATCTTTTGTAGATGAGTCTTTATCCATGGATCGCTTTCATAATCATCAAGCCTTCAAGAGGGATTATCTTCACTGATACCCCTGAATGTATCTTCTATGCTTCTTAATTATATATTTTTTTGGAGGTGCCATTCAGATGGTTGTTTTGTATTTGTGATGTATTAATTTTTATGTGATGAGTTCGCGCTGGTTGAATAATTTGTTCGAGAGCTCTCTTTTTGACTATTGACACTGATGGTGATGGTGGATGGCAAGCCTACGATGCAAAACTGAGGAACCTCTTATATCCTTTACAATTTTGTCATGACTTTTTATTGTTTATAAGATGTATTAATGAATACTGGTGTTTTTCTTTAGTAGTATCCATTCTTAGATATAGGTGATAAGTTGGGGTCGTGTTTGGGTGATTATTGAAGATACTAAAGAAGATCGAATTGAGCTCTTTACTGAACTTACATTCTTCCTTTCCTTAGATCGTGAGGATGCTTCCTTTCTAAGTGTGGGGATATGTTGAGAGTGGAAAAAGAATGAAATTTTGACTGATTTTTGTGGTATTTGAGGCCTGAACGGTTGATTTTTAATGGATTTTGAGTGATGTTTAGTTGTTTTTGGAAGTGTTTGAGATTGTTTTGAATGATATTGATTATGTTTTGGAAGTTCATGATGATTCTTAGTAGAAATATGAAGCTATGTGATGTTCTAATAGGTTATGTTGAGGTTCTGATTGGTTTTGATACCTTCTGTTTAGCTTCTATTTTGTTCTGATTTTCTTCTGTATGAAGCATGGATTGATGATTGATGAAGGTTGAAATCTTTTGAAAGCTTATTGAATAGTTTTTGATAGTTTGGAATGGTTTTAGTATGAGTTATGAGGATTTACTGTTCTCTAATGACCTTCTGTAACCCTCTATAGACCTTTTGTAGAGCCTTTGTCTCTATTCTATCTCTACTCTGTTTCTGTTTTTTTCTGTAGATCTTCTATAAGTGTTCTGAAGAATGTATGTGTGACTTCAAGAAAGTTTTTTAACTTTTGGAAAGGATGAATCTAAGTTCAAAAGAGCTAAAATAAATGGAAGAAGCAACTGCTGAAGACTGAAGAGAAGGCTGAAGTGACAATGACAGTAGTGAGCTATGAAGAGACACTGTAGTGGCTCTGGTGCCCTTTCATACCTCCCATACCTCTTGGGAGGTGCATCCATGACCTAAGAAGGATTATTAAGTGCCATTCTTGAGTATTGTAGTGAGGAGATGATGTACTATTGAGAGAGAGAGAGAGAGAGAGAGAGAGAGAGAGAGAGAGAGAGAGAGAGAGAGAGAGAGAGAGAGAGAGAGAGAGAGAGAGAGAGAGCCAATTCTATCAAAACAATGTATCTTTCTGTGAGAGATCAAGAGAAAAAACTATGAAGACATTGAAGATGAATACTATGTGATTTATTTCCATTCAAAAATGGTGTATTCTTTTGTATTCCTTGTTCTATTGATGGGTTCTGTGAAGATGTTGAAGATTATGGTAGATTCTATCAAGTCTGTGGGAGATATCTATTATGATGCTGCGGACGAGATGCATTGCCACCCTAGTCACGTTGTGGCGCTCGTCGTAGTACCTGGCCACAAACGTGCGGTCCCGACCTCCGTTGCCTCGCTCACCTACAGTCTAGAATCACCGCCCTAGCCTCTATCACCTTGGTCGCCTGGTCGTTGACACCGCCGTACTACCGCCGCCCACCATGGTGGTCATCGCCGCTCGTTTTGTGCCACCTCTCCCACCTGCTCTGTGCCGCCTTCCCCACCACCTCCTCTCGAACCTCTCCTCCTCACCCTCTTCTCCACCCATCTCATGTGCCCGCCACCCCTCTACATTTTTAAATTTAACACATTAAAAAAAAACTACAAAAACAACAAGCAGACCACATTCAAATTCCCATCAATTTCTTTTAACACAACCAACCTAGCCAAATAGGATCCCATCCCTCTCAATTTCATTATATATATATCTTCCTTCATTCAAAAAAAAAAAAACCACGAACCACAAACCCTACTCCTCATCCCTATCACCCATGGTTATTGGCCCCACGTTTCTTATTCCCTCTTCCATGCATGACCCTTTTTTCCTTCGTGTCATGGACGTGTGTGCCTTCTTAGGCCTCATTTGCGTGCGAGCTTTTTACATCTCGTGACGCATGTTCGTGATTGTGGTTGTTCACATAGGAGGACGCACGTGCGGTTTTTCCGTGGGGTGACGCGCTAGGTGCTGTTCACATGCACCTGACATGCAACCCGGGTACCTTTTTTGAATTTTTAAATATTTTAAAATAAAAAAAATTAAAAACACATGAAAACTTATAAAACTTATAAAAATCATAAAAAATTCTTTAAAATTTCCATTCAATTCCAAATAAATATTAAAAAAGTTAAAAATGATACTTTTAAAAATTTGGAAAATTTTTCTTAGTTGAAAATGTAAAAATGGAAAATAATTAAAAACATTTAATTTGATGATACTTATCCAAAAACACTTAAAAATGGTTTTAAAAATCGAATATTTCTAGAAAAAAACTAAAAAAAATCATACTCACCTTTCTTCATATTTGTGGATCCATTGCATGTGCTAAAATGATCACAAATAATTGGAAAATAATTAATTGACTTAAAAAATCCTTATTTTCCATGTAAATTCGTTGAAAATTTATTTTTTCACTCAAAAAATGGCTAATTTTTTTTGGAAAATTTTGAAAAATCTATTGGACCTTTGTGCTTCACTGTATCCCACATTATTGATTAAAAAAATAAAAGTATTAATGCAACATTCATATCCAAACTCATTAATATTGGCAAACTTTTTCAGCTCGTTGGATTTTCTTGTTGGAGTTGCATTATCTCAATTACTGATAGTGCATTCAAACTGTACTTGCATGCATACCCCTCCTGGGTTTTTTTTTTTGCTACCCAAAAAATCCAAAAGTAATTATTAAAAAGAATCATGATCACCATATTTTTCATGTACATATGCACTAAACACACACATATTTTTAAAAATTAAAATCAACGAGTTGTTCACTTAGCATGCACTTCATGCACTACTATAGACACATTTAATTTTAATTAAAAATGAATTAGTTGTCACCAAAGAGCATGCACTGGGGAAAAAAATACCAAACATAATTAATTTTTAATAAATGAATTTGCATTTAGAGATCGTCAATCAAGGTTTGAAGTCCAAGTTATGCTGAAAGCATAGTTTCAAACTTAATAATTTATAAATAAAGGATAACAAGGAACCATCATTTTCTTTTTAAGGTTTATAACCTAATAAAATTTCACCCATTATTAATAATTTTATTAAAATGAATCCTTCATTATATTTCTTTCCCCCACACTACACATTTTCCTCCTTAATGAATGCGCTTCATGGGGATGGGAACGATGGAGTATTATCTAGTTCTTCTTGTCGATGATGGTCAACAATTCGAGTGTCATGTCGGTCTGATCAATTCTTGTGTGATTCTATATTTTTTGTTTTTCTCATGTTGACGAGTCAGGGTATGGTATGTATTTTTCTTTTTCTTTTCTACTTGATACGGGGATTCAAGGTGTCTGTTTATTTGCATCACATGAAGCTTTCGATCGCACGTGTGTAGAGGTCATGCCGGATTTTTCCTAGGATGTGGACTGCTTGGGGTGGTTGGTTAGTCGGTCAAGTTGTGTGAGTTTATTATAATTGATATCTTATGTATTTCTACCTTGTTGTTTTGCAAGCATTCATTGGGATTGTCTATGTGTATGGTGCGTGTGTGTGTATAAACCATCTAAATGGTGCCTCGAACCCCTCCCTCGATCCAGTATGTGCCTTTGGTATCGCATGATTATTCCTTGTTGCTAGATTCAGACCTCGTTGCTAAAGCGGGATTATCCAAGTTTGTGGGCCTTTCCTTACTGCTAGTTCTAGATGATCCCAACATTTGTGACTAATTTTTAACCTCTTACAATAAGAGGTCTGGTTCTGTTCATGGTACCGGTATTCTTATGACACCTAAGAGTCTAGGGAAGGCTCTTTCTTTGCCATATCGTGGGGAGTCTTTCCCTACTACTCGTCAGCTGTTCTCTAAGGATGATATTTTGAAGCTCTTATAGAAGCAGACTCCAGATGTTTTGGATCCAAAGAAGGTTATTATCACGTCAGAGATCAACATCCCTATGATTTCCAACTTCCTATGGAAGCAATTGTGCCAATTTCTTCAAGACATGTTTATGCCCGCCATCTCATTACCTCTCCAAGAATTTATTCACAGCTTCACCTATGGTCTTGAAGGTATTACCATTGATAGGAGTACCTATCTCCTGGCAAAGATGGATCTACATTTCATTAGAGCTACTAGAGGAAATGTGACTAATGTCACATTTCCTCTAGTGACTAATGTCATATTTGGATCGTACCTTCATGTATTCCTAATGTGACTAATGTATTCCTAAGGTACGATCCAAATCTGACTAATGTCACATTTGGATTGTACCTTCATGTATTCCTAATGCATGTTGCCCTTACAAAGGAAGTCCCTTTACCTCCTATTGATCTTTTAAAGGTTCCTCCTCCTCCTCATGAAGATGATGATGTGATCATTGAGGATGATGATTCTCCCCCACCTCTAGTCATTCAGAGAAAGTGCCTAAAACGAGCTGTTGAATCAGTGATAATTCCTATTCCTTCAGTTCTAGTTATAATTCCTACTCAATCTTGCAGCACACTGCCTACATTTCTTCAAATGCCAAATCTTTTCACAGCCCATAGGGATGGTATGCTGGACAACATTTCTATTTCTTCTGTGTAACACTTGGTAGAAGGAGATGCCATTCCTTTTTTGTGCAAGGATATTTAGAGTTCAATTGAACTTTTAGTTACTGCATCTATCTAACAACTTTCTTCTTCTTTTTATGAAGAAGTTCAACAGTATAAGGAGTTGTATAAAGCTAATACTGAGAGCTAGCTTCTACTCAAGAGAAATTTTTTGACCTCTATATACAAATGGAGCAGTAAACTAAGCTCATGGATACACAGAAATATGAAATCTCTACTTTGACAGCTTAGTTGGTAGAAACTCAGTCCCAAGTTGTTACTATAACAGAGGAGAGGGATAGGTTATAGAAGGAGGTTGAAGAGATGAAGGCTCTAATGACTGCCCAAACAAAGAATCTTACATCCACTACAACTATCCTAGACCAGAGCAATGCTCAAATTTAGCAACTCAAGGATCAGTTGGCTCAGTCTCGTTCTTCTTCACAGAGTCTTGTGCAGCCAGTTCCTTATTTGTACCATGCAGACTTAACAGTTCTTCAAAGACAAGCCACATTATGCCCTTTGTTCCAGGCTAAGGTAGAAATACTTTTGTCTTGAATGAATTTGATGTGGTCTTCATTTGAGAAGTTCCAAGAATTCGTTCCTCCAGATCACTCTTTTCTCATGCATTATCAACAACAATAGAAGTTGGCCTTCTACATTAAGCTTTCAATGATGGATTTACCTCTTCCAGAGGATCGATGGAGTGGGGCTTGGTCTTTTGACTTGTTGATGACTGAAGTAGTCCGAATGGTCTTTAAAGACTCTATGACTTCAGATACTATGCTTCTATCTTATATGTATTTGAGAGGTGATTCACTGATTCCAGATGATGAAGATTTAGCTTTTGGGGATGTGGTACTACAAGTTGCTTTGTATGTCAAACATTTTGAGTTGCGGATAGATGAGATGCTTCAATGTTATTCCTCCAAAGTGGCTGATTGTCCTAAGAGTTCGTGGCATACCATGATTGACTCTATCATTTTGAATCAATGCCAAAGCAAAGATTTAGCTCTTTCACAAAACATTAATCAACAGAGGGTGGATCTTTTAACCTATCTTTCCAAGAAAACCCCATTTGATTCCTCCTTTTTTGAAGCTTATCATCATAGATCTACCTTAGGTCCATCAGTACCTTCTCTATCTCATTATCAACAAATGGCCCATAGGTATGCCACTTATCTTTCGCTTTATCAATCTAACCCCCAAGTCATTTTATCCCTTCTCTTTCAACCTCAGGGTGCTCCTCAAATTCCTATCTTTACACATTGTTCTTTCATTGAAGATCGTATTTGTTCCCCTCCTCCTCCTTGTTCTTCCCCATCTACATTGTTTCTCTCTACTTTTCCTGCCTATCTATTAACACCTTTCTTAACAGATTCTCCTAAATTTTCAGCTAATCTCTCTTTAGCTCATTCTTCATTTTACAAATTTTCCTACACATATCTTCATTCTCTTTTACTAGTTCCTCTTCCATCTCCTACCACTTCTATTCCTCATCCCCCTTAGTTGATTAGTGGATATGCAATGTTTGATCAGAAGATTCCTAGAAGACAGGGGTGGAGCTCAGTTGATTCTCTTACTGGACCTTAGATTAATTTGCCATTGATTCTAGGCGAGTGGACGACTGCTAGTCAAGCATATTAGAATTATCTCCATTTTGCTCAAAAACATTCTCAGTCTACAGGTCCTTCAGTGAGATTGTCGGCTCACTTTGCTTGGTACCTAGCACATATGCACAGGTATTCACATAATGATCCAAAGACCATTCCAAACTTGTGCATGAATGTAAATGTGAACATTGGTTCCCAATAACTAGATGTATTGTATTTTCAAGCCCTTTGTTTACCTAGTAGATACCTTGTCTTGCTAGAGAGGACGTGTTGCCTTCAGTTTTTCAAAATCCTCCAAAAACATTTATGGATGAATCATTATCCATGGATTGTTTTTGCAATCACCAAGCCTTCAAGAGGGATCATCTTCATTGATACCTCTGGATGTATATTTCATGATTCATAATGATATATTTCTCTTTTGAGGTGCCATTCAGATGGTTATTTTGTGTTTATTGTTTGTGCTATGTGTTAATTTATATGTGAGGGGTTCGTGGTGGTTGGATATTTGATTTTTTCGAGAGATATATTTTTGGAGATTTGAAGTGATAATGATGGTGGATGGATAGCTCAAGATGCAGAGATGCAGAACCTCTTCTATCATTTATGAATTTTTCATGATTTTCTATTGTTCATAAGATGTGCTAATGGATAAAGGGTTTTTCTTTTGTTGTATTCTTTAATAGATGCAGGTTATAAGATGGGGTCATGGTTGGATGGTGTTCTTGAAGATGCTAAAGAAGATTGAGTTGAGCACTTTGATGAACTTGTATTCACTTTTTCCTAGGTTGTGAGGACTCTCCCTTATTAAGTGTGGAGATATGTTGCACACTGAAATGACTTGTAATTTTTGGTTAATTTTTGTTGTTTTTGAGGGCTGAATGGTTGATTTTACATTAGGGTTAATTGGTTTGGAAGTGGTTTGAGAGTGTTTTGGATAGGGTGGAATAGTTTTGATAAGCTCATGATGTTTTTCGGTAGAGATGTGATGTTCTATTGTGATTTGTTGATGTCCTGATAGTATCTGATTGGTTCTGATAGCTTCTATTTTGCTTCTGTTTTGTTCTTTTTCTTATTATGAAGGATGGAGTAATGATTGATGAAGTTTGAGGTTGTTTGAAAGCTCATTGAATGGTTTTCGATGGTTTGATTGGTTTTAGTTGAGCTGGGTGCTTTCTGTTGACCTTTTGTAACCCTCTGTTGAGCTTCTGTTGATTTTGATTGATTGAGAGAGAGAGAGAGAGAGAGAGAGAGAGAGAGAGAGAGAGAGAGAGAGAGAGAGAGAGAGAGAGAGAGAGAGAGAGAGAGAGAGAGAGAGAGAGAGAGAGAGAGAGAGAGAGAGAGAGTCAATTCTATGAAAGACATGTATCTACCTATGAGAGATTGTGAGAGAAAGCTATGGAAACTTTGAAGATGAATAATATGTGATATCTTTCCATTAAAAGTGGAGTATTATTTTGCATTTTTGTGGTCTATGAAAGAATTCTATGAAGCATATGAAGAGCACGATGGATTTTGTTAAAGTTAAAGCCATGGGAGAATTGTTTTTATGATGCTGCGTGAAGATTTCTTATTCTTGGTGTTCTTTTCTTAGTTGAGATCATATCAAATATGAAAAAGATGATTTTTCATAGTACAATATTCTTGGGGCTCCACTGAAGGGCCTCAATATGAACATCTCTAGTAGATGTTTGCTCCACAAAAGCGGCCTCTTGTTCCTCGAGGTAGAATTATGAGGTCTTGATCTATTCCTCCACAATGGCAGTGATAGAAAAAACTTGCAATATATATGGTAGAAGATGCTCTTGTCCCACTCGAGAAAGAAAATCTAGAAGCATATCCTAAGGATTTCCTCCACTACTCCTAGGCTCTTGTGTAAGAGAGTTAGGAGTTCCTTCACTCCTTGTAAGCTCTTGAGCTCCCTCCACATGTTGTATCTTCATAGCATCCATTTGTAAACACAACTATATGAGAAACTCCAATTGATAAGGGGTCTAGAGGGTGGACCCGGACAATGCAAGTGGGGAGGGTAGTCCCAAAATCTGGAGGACCCCCCTCATGTTGTGTGGGGGGAGGTGGGGAGGGGGAGGGGGGACGCACAATGTGAGGGGGTGGGGGTTGCAAAATATCAAGGCCCCCCCTTTGTGTTGTGCAAGTGCCTCACCGTGGGGAGAAAAACTCGTACAATGCAAGGGGGGGTGTAAGAATCTTGAGGCCCCCCTTGCATTGTGTGGCTCCCACATGCGGGGGGAGGGGGAGGGGGGACCCACACAATGCAAGGGGAGATGTCGTGATTTTTCCCCTGTCCCCTTGCCCTCACACAAGGGACCTACACAACATGAGGGGGGTGGATGCGCACACCTTGAGGCTCCCCCCTTACATTGTTGGGGTTCCTTGTATGGGGAGGGAGGGGAGAGAAGAACCACACAATGCAAGGGGATGGGGATGCACAATTTTGAGACTCCCCCTCATATTATGCGGGTCCTCTCCCCATTGTCTGGGTCCCTCACAGGGGGGAGACGAATAGCCCAAAATATTATTAAAAAAATGATACCAAAACTATAATAAGATTCCAAAAAAGAATGCATCGACAGACCTTGCCTAAGGAGAGAAAGAAGATGGGGCTTTGATAGCAAGAGGCAGAGATGAGGGTGGGCCTTTGATAGTAAGAGGAAGAGAGAAGAGGTTAGGCACACAGTACGAGTTGGGGCAAAGAGAGAGAGAGAGAGAGAGAGAGAGAGAGAGAGAGAGAGAGAGAGAGAGAGAGAGAGAGAGAGAGAGAGAGAGAGAGAGAGAGAGAGAGAGAGAGAGAGAGAGAGAGAGAGAGAGAGAGAGAGAGAGAGAGAGAGAGAGTGTGTGTGTGTGTGTGTGTGTGTGTGTGTGTGAAAATAGGGTGTAGATATGTTCCTTGCTAGGGCCTTTATAGTCTTGGGTATTGCACACGTGGTGGATACATATGCAATCATTCCCATAGGTACAAAGAGACCTTGGTGGTGGACACATGGCATGTATATGCACCATTAATCTTCACACATGTGGATGAACATTTCTTACTGACATGGCACCGATTGGCATCAGTACATGCAATCACCTTATATAGCCTAAATTTGAAAGTCAAAATTTCATTTTTCATGTTGCATGCCTCTTAGACCTCCATAGTAGCGTTATCTAGAACATTCTTGGTGCTAATCTATGGTGAGTCTCTCCCACTAATGAAGCCTTCCACAATACAAAGGAGGCATTTCTACATATTTGGATCTCCCCCCATCGTGTTGTTCGGGGCCAAGGGAACCC
Organism: Lygodium microphyllum; assembly: GCF_053477565.2. Classification (NCBI taxonomy): domain Eukaryota; kingdom Viridiplantae; phylum Streptophyta; class Polypodiopsida; order Schizaeales; family Lygodiaceae; genus Lygodium; species Lygodium microphyllum. The sequence continues at coordinate 23,749,801 of NC_141139.1, read as the reverse complement.
CTCGAACCTACACAAAATGAGGAGGGGGGTCTCGAAATCTTGATGTCTCCCCATCACATTGTGTAGTCCCTTTCCCCTAGTGGAAGTTGCACAATGCGAGGGCAAGGCCTTCAGATTTTGGAACCCCCTCCTCGTGTTGTGCGGTCCCCCCCACCCCACATTATTTGACTCTTGTTGGGGGGGGGACTACACAATGCAAGGGGGGGGGGGGGGGGGGGGGGAGCTTTCTAAATTAGAAATCCCTCCCCTCACATTGTGAGGCTTGCATCGTGGGGGGGTAGGGGGAGGACCGAAAAACACAAGGGGGGGCCTCCTAATTTTGGGACCCCTTATCCCCTTGCATTGTGCAGCTCCTATTGAAGGGGGAGGGATGGAGCCTGGAGAGAGCGATTGTAATATGTGAGGGGGATTTTATAGGATTGCCCCCCCCCCCCCCCCCCCCCCCCCACATCGTGCAATTGCCCCCCTGACATGAGTCACACAATGCAATGGGTGGGGCCTCAAAATTAGGAGCCCCCCTTGCATTGTTCAATCCCCCTCGGGTGAGAGCCGCACAATGCGAGGGGAGGAAACCCCCTCCTCTCATGTTGTGCAACCCCCCCTCGTGTTGAGACTTCAAGATTAAGCTGCATGTATGCCCGACATGACAACTATGTATCCATCTGTCTCTAGCATGTGTGTGTCATTGAATAAGTCAGGGGTTATGAATCAACTGTAGTTAGTAGATCAATATGGTTTTGATCACTTAGATCTAGATGTATTAGGTTACCAAGGTTGAGTGGGACTGCTTGAATAATGATGAAAAAAATGAGAGCTACTAGCTCTGTGTGACCTCATCTCTCTCTCTCTCTCTCTCTCTCTCTCTCTCTCTCTCTCTCTCTCTCTCTCTCTCTCTCTCTCTCTCTCTCTCTCTCTCTCTCTCTCTCTCTCAATCTCTTAACATGGTATTAGAGAATGGTCTTGTTGAGTATAGGCATAATTGGGAGCTGAATATGGACTATAATCAATGGCAATCTCAGGTAAGAGGCATGTAGTTGATATATCTTCTCATTAGGGACTGTGTGAGGCATTCAAGGGAATCCATAGTGCTTAGGGTTGACGATTGGAGCATCAACCAACATCAAACATGTGTGCTTTTGGTGCTTCTCATCAACATAAACATATCTGAGATTGCGCCTATTCGTGGGTTGACAACATGGATAGCATTTGAGCTATTGTCATACTTGATTGCATCACTCCAAAGTATTACTCCTATGGCTAGTGTGATTGCGCCTATTCGTGGGTTGACAACATGGATAGCATTTGAGCTATTGTCATACTTGATTGCATCACTCCAAGGTATTACTCCTATGGCTAGTGTGATTGGGTCTTGTTGAGGCCTTCTGAAGAGGAGTCAATGGCATATGCCGGAGCACTTGGGTGTGCCTAAAGAAAGGACAGGTCTGCATTTTTTTGGTTGATTGGCACCTGGTTCAGAGGTGGTTTACACTTGCAAATTATTGCTTGGTGAGTAATAAAGGTATAATGTCTATCCCTAGCAAAGAATGCTTAAGTGATATGCCACTTGTAATGGCCAATGGTCATGGACTGAAATGCATACATGTCACATCTGAATGTGAGCTAGAGATTAATGTTGCATTAGATCTGTAGATTAGCAAGCTCAAGCAATCATGAATGGTACTATGCCCTGGGAGCATAAGGCACAATTTCATGGAGACCTTGTACATGGGATTGAGATCCCATATTTTACTGGAATACTAAGTCAATGATCAACTTTATGAGTTGCAACAATATGCTTGCTTGATGATTATGAATCATCATGAGGATTGAATACTATCTGAGAATACTCTATTTGCATTTGGAGGTAGTACTTGTGTTGTCTCCAGTGTATGGGCAACATTATTGTTAACAAGTCAAGCTTCTCTTTGTCTAGATTTGGTATATGTGTCATTGGTTGGTTGGCATCATTGTAAGCCCGTTAGAGCTTGATGGCTACAATTTTGTAGAGTGACATGATCAGAATTTGCTCTTATGTATAATTGAAAGAACCAGCCATATTCAGTGATAAGTGCAAAAAGAATAGAACTTAGACATTGATAAAAATGTTGGCATTGAACTTGTCATGCAACTTATGTGATTGAATACGTGGGCAAACAAATTGGAGGAATAGTTGTAGGTAATATGCTATAAGGAAGTTGGACTGGTTGTTTTCCACTACCAATAGCTAATTGAAGCATGACTTGATGCTCATACATGTCTAGGTGTTGCTATATGATTATGTTATGCTATTTGAGTTGCTATGAGCACAAACTGTGAGCTAAGGTTGTGCTGAATACTGCTACTCCCTACAATTTTGGCTATTGGAAGTTTTTCTTACATTAATATGAGAAGCTTTTGTTACTATTATGACTGTAATGCTTATGTGTTGATGCTCAACTGAGAGTATACATGTTGGAACATGTTTGGACAAGTTGAAGCTGAGATAATGTGCATACTACGGTCAATTTACTAAAGGATTGTTCTGAGCAAAGTGTATATTCAATGAATAGAGTATATTGTTCTGAGCAAAGTGTATCTTGGTTTGTAGGGTGTCAGGCAATAATAGTTTATTACTGCATTGAATATATAGAGATGTTAAGATGGCAAATGCAGAGAGAGCATATAATGCAGAGAGGGCATACAAACTTGATAACAACAATTATGCTATTTGGAAGTTTCGGATGGAGGTTATTGGGATTTAGTTATGGGTGTTAAAGTTGAACCTGAACTTCCAGATAGAAATTCTACAACTAAACAGAGATATGGGCACATCGAGCATGTATGGAAAGATCCTGATGAGTGTTGCACTAGTTGTCTTTGTGCATCTCTAATGCAATGGTCATGCAGATAATGAATTGCAAGTCACTAGAGGATGTTTGGAATATTTTGATGCAATATTATGGCACGACCACTAGTGCTCGCAAAATCCAACTAATGCAAAAGTTCAACAATATGGATAGGAAAGGTCGATGCATACATGACTATGCGACTGAAATTAAGACCATTGTCAAAGGGAGATGATGTTGATGATGAGGATTTAGTGGCTGTTACCCTAAATGGTTTGGGACCTGAGTACAAATCTTTTGACACCTCTATATTCGTGCAGGTTGAAATGCTAGACTTCAATGAGTTTGTGTCACTGTTGATCCATGAAGAAGTCAAATTGGGGTTAACTACAGGATCCATGAAGAGGTGTTCTATTCTAATCAATTAGGTCTGGTAGTCAAGGAAGATGGTTTTCTTGTGGATGAGGAACACAACAACATGCATCTCACAATAGTAATACCCTGTAGGGTTAGCATGTAAGATGTGGTGGTTATTTTAGAGCAAGGGGGAGATCCACCCCTAGTGGTAGAGGATCTTGGCAGTCACAACATACTCATGACAATACGAATAAAGATAAGGATTGTCACTATTGTGGCAAGTATGGCCACATTGCCAAAGAGTGCTAGAAAAAGCAGGCTAATAAAAAAGGCAAACAATAGGGACATTATGCATCATCATACAAAGGATGCTAAAATAGATAATGTCTGGTATATTGATTCTGGAGATTCGAATCACATGACACCTCATGGTGATTGGTTTATAGATATGGTTCTTGAAAATAGTGGATATGTGTGTACAAGGGATGACACTCAACACACCATTGAGAATAAGGGCGTAGTACCCTTGATCATTCATGATGATGGGTAGAAGAAAAGTCTGCATGATGAATTGCATGTGCCCTCCATTATAAAAAATTTGTTATCAGTTGGTTAGATGACTAAATAGAACTTGCAGGCTTGTTTTAATAAACATGGCTACTTTATAGAAGAGTTTGGCAATGATTGTAAACTCATTGCTCGAGGTCACGGACATGGTAGAATGTTCACATTGGATGCAACATTACCTTAGTTGAAATTAGCCATGTTTGCACAAGGCTAGGGCATTGTTAGAGATTTGAAAATATTGCACAAAAGGGTTGGTCATGTAAATATTTAGTGGCTACAAACTATGCAGAGAAAGCAACTCGTGACCGGTTTGCCAAAGTTTGCATACAATGAGATTGATCATGTCTACGATGCATTCTAGTTTGGCAAACAATCTTGCTTTCCATTTGTAAAGCAACACCTCTATCAACCACTAATCAACAACCTATGATGTCTCAAGTTCCTCGACCCACCCTACGTGTGCATGGGGCTTAAGTAGGGTGGATTAAAAATAGAAAATTTTAAGTGTTAAAACCTTAAAACTTACCCTTTTTCCTACCTATGGTTATCATCGTCCTGCCAACTCGTTTGTCACCACCAACTCTCATTCCGCTAACTCATTGCATCAATTGGATCACCCCTACCACACCATCATAACAAGGCATGCAAATTAGTCAGAACCCCTACCCTTTGACCTAACATGTGTGTGTATTTGATGATAACAAGACATAGAGGAAACATTTGTTGATAATAACAATGGAGGAGATGGGGAGGGTACCCCCCTTACAAGGCTACAAAAGCCTTAGTATCTTAGCCATTAGCATTGGCTTCTTCATGGAAGACAAAACATTACAATAATAGAGAGAGGAGAGAGAGAGGGTGTGTGTGTGTGCATGCTATTTATTAGATATTTTTTGGTAAAAGAAAAGGTTAGAATAGCATGATTACTAGCACGATTTAACTCAATAGCAACTTACTATGCATTTACGTGGTATAACTAGTAGAGGAATTTACCTTAACAAGGAACCTTAGGGAAAGTGGCATGTATCACTTTATATGATTACCCTCTAAACAAGAATAAGTTATAGATTATATCTTCTTTGTGAAGTATGCAAAGAACATTGTTTTGGTTTATTGAATTGGATTTTCCTTTCAATAAGGCTTATTATTTTTTGGAGAAAAGATGATTTTCCCAAACCCTATTTGTGTGTCCTAGTTGCCATGCAAGCTTCATTGCAAGCTTTAGGGCTTTCTTAAACCCAATCATTATTTCAATTCTGATAGTGATTTTAATCATTGATTAACCTTCTATGGAGCTCATTGTAGATCTAGAAGCTCCATCTTAGGACACACTTGGTGGACATCATTAAGTTCATCTTGTAGGTATATACTGAGAGATGAGTACATGTAAGCACTAATGCTACATTTCTCAATCATGATCTTATTTTCAATCAGTATGTGGAAGCTGTTTTAAGTTGAATCTTAGTCTTCATGGGATCAAGTTTTTAGATCTTAAGCATATTCACTAATTTCTTGACTATCATCATCTTTCTCTGGATCATTGTAAGGCTATGCATAAGATATAAACACATAGACCATTGCATCTCTTCCTCAAATTGTTCTAAATCAATTTCAACCTATTATCTAAGCATCATTTCATCACTTCCGCTCTTATTTCCCACTTTGTAAAGGAATAGACATTGTCATTTCCTTGTGCAATAGGTAAGTCCTTCTTCTCATGGCCTATGTTGATGTAAAACCTCAAATCTGCAAGTTTAATGGGAGAGACTTTCACCCATGGTAGGTATTAGTGAATTATAAAATGATGGAGAGGGGTTACCAACCCTTCATCAAAGGAACCAATGCCATTGACTCATCCAACCCTATATATGTAGAAGATGATGAAAGAGCCCAAGCCATAATAATGTCACACCTAGATGGATCCTTAATCCACCACATTGATAAACTTGCAACTGCAAAGGAGAAGTGGATTTCTCGAGAAATTGTATGGTACAAGAGGAAAGAACTCCAAATCTTCCTCAAAATAGAGTTTTTAAGCTTGGAATACAAGCAAAGAGAAGACTTGGGAAAGTTCATTTCCCACATGAAGGGATTAATGGCCCAATGAGCTTCACTCCAAGCCCTAGTTTGTTGAAGAAGATGCCATTGCAATACTTTTAAAAGCCGTCTTCCCAACTCTTGTAACTACTCTACTAAATATATCAAATCCTACACTTGAAGGTGTCAGTTATTCTTGTCTAGATGACAAGAAAATAAATCAAAAGGAAGGAAGCACTAGCTTAGCATCTACCTCAACAACCCATGATCAACTCTTAATCCATATTGTTTCTACTAAATGTTCCTTTTGCAATACAAAGGGACATATTGTAAGCAATTGCTAGAAAAAACATCCCAAAAAGATGAATTGCAACAAATGTAAGCAAACAAGACATATCACTAATAAATGCCTTAACTCCATTGAAGCAACAAAAGAATTGGAGGCCAACTATGTCTCCAAAGCACCTCATGACTACCTTTTTAGTATCATTTGTATCATCTTTCCATAGACATCTTTGTAGCCTAATTTATGAAGGCATGCCAATGATTCATTGAGGAGGGGAACCATTTACATGCTATGTAATTCAAGGCCCCCTTGGCATAAGGAAGGGGTGTTAGAAGTATAGAATGGGAACCTTGTGCAAGCAAGGGTATTGTTAACCTCAGTTCAAGATGATAGAAAAATGAAGCAAAAAGCAGAAAAAGAACAGAAAAAGAGTAAGGGTGCAAAGGCGGCCCTTAAAAGCCTAAGTTGAGGTGAAAGCACAATTTTAAAGAGAAGGCACCTCAAAAAACTCTAAAAACTCTTATAAAAAAGCACCAGGCTCCCTCCTGTGCCATCTGTAAAGGAATAGGGAAATAGGAGAAAGAACCTTGCCACAAAGGTGTAGGTTTAAGGCATGAGGAAAGAAAAGGGAAATAGGAGAAAGAACCTTGCCACAAAGGCCAGTCATGTAAAAAGGATGGGCACCCATGGAATTTTAGGGCTTGTATATATGAAGTTCAAAAAGTGAATGGAAGCTCATTCTTTGGTGTGTGGCTAACAAGAGACCTCTCTTCTTCCTTTCTTCCCTCCTCTTTGCTTGTGTATATGCTCTTGAGGGAGGGAATGTGAGAGTGTGAGGGAGCGAGTGTGTGGGAGTGAGGGATCAAGAGGGTGAAGCTCTTCACCATCTCCACTTCTCTTCTTCTCCTCTCTTCTCTTTGCTTGCGTGTGCACGACTATGGTGGATGGAGCTTGATGGAGGAGGATTGAGGGTGCTTGAGCTAGCATCAAGGATTGTGTGCAAGGCTATGGTGGATGGAGCTTGATGGAGGAGGCTTGAGGGTGCTTGAGCTAGCATCAAGGATTGTGGAGCTACCAATGTGTGCGAAAGAGGAGGCAACTCATTTCGGCATTGAGGTAAGATCACTACATTCGTAGGTTTGAAGGTGCGTCCGCTATGTGAGAAGTAGCCCCATTAGAGCTCGCTTGAAACGCTTGAAACAATAAGTGGTCAGTGGGTCTTGGCGGTTGAGTGAGAACTCCCACATTTTGGTTCCGTTGCCAGGACCAACGGATTCAAGCTTGAGCACTTGCGCGCTTCATATCGAGCGTCGAAGTAAGGGATTCATCCCCAAACTGGAGCTTGAGATAGGTAGGAAGTTGGGGCTTTTGATCTTCAATACAAGTAAGTATTCTAGTTATTTTGGTTGTTTAATGATTGGGAAAGAAGGGGAGATCATTTCAGTCATTTGCTTTTGATTTTGGTTGCATTTAGCATATGATAGGATTATGAAATCAGTTTGGAGAAGCATAGGGTTATTGCTGTAAAACAGGGCAAAACAGGCACAGATCGGGGAAAATGGGAAAAAAGAGTGGTTGGAACGATTAATGCCAGCAACTGAGTGATTGGGGATGGCAAAACCCTGCTCGGGAAGGGGTTTAAGGGCTAGGGGACTATAGAAAAGGTCATTTTTCACCCTAGTAGTGAGAAAGAGAGAGAGAGAGAGAGAGTGTGTGTGTGTGTGTTTTCAGCATTGATTCGATTCGACCTTGCCATTGGGGATTTCTTCGCGCAATTCAGGTACATCAAAATCTTTCTACTGTGTATTTGTTGTGATCTGGAAGTCGGTGTGCTTATTGCTTGTGTGGATCGTTGGATTCAACGAGATCATCCTCGGCACGATCGTCATTGGGCGCAACTCGGCCCGTTCGAGTGGATCAAAAAAGGACCGAGTCCCAGAATCTAACCGTTTGGCACTTGGACCACCCAATCCATTCGGCCCTCGAACCACTAGGATAACTCGGACCACTCAACCCAGACACGTACAGCTCGGCCTGTCCGAGCCAACCCCTCAGACCACTTGGCACTCGGTCCTTTTTCGACTCGGCCCACTTTTGCCACTCGGGCCTCTTTTGTCATTCGGCCCTTGACCCACTAGGCTCTCTCTTGTCATTCGGCCCTCAGACCACTCGGTCCTTAGACATATCTGTTCGGTCGTCTGAGCTGCAAGTTTGGGCAATGCTCTTATTTAACCATTCGGCCCGTCTGAGTCTACCACTCGGCTCCTGCAACTCGGATGAGTTGGACCAAGTCAAATTCTTGCACATTTTGTGGAAGTTTACACCAGACCCAGCTAGATTTCAATGGTGCTAACCTTTGTGAGCCACCTTGACCGGTCGGGACTCGATTCTGGTGCAAGGAATAGGCAATTTCACAAGATGCGGCTACTTAGCAGCTAGAGTAGGTTTTCGAGAGAGTTAGCGCCTTAACGATTGCTAGTGGGGAGACATAGAGACAGACAATTGGATCCTAGTATAGGACTAAGCGAATAGCAATAGGATACTTGGCTCTACCCAACCTCCTTGGCCTTATCGACAGCTTAGTGGAGCAAGAGAACCCAACCATGTCAGAGGAAAGCTTAGACCGCAGGGAGAACGAGGAATTCGACTTAGGAGCTTTTCCAGAAGCGATCCAATAGTTGGTGAGTAGCTATGACTCTCACGCTCGGTGTGAGAACCATGGTAGAGCGGCAGAAGCCATTATAGCTGACCTAAAGGAGGAAAGAAAACTAGCCCACAAAGCACTGCGATGCATAATGGAATACAACCGAGACCAACAGACTAGGAGCCTGAAGCAGAATGAAGAGATGCAAGAGATATAGTGAGTGTTTAACCTAGCACGCAGAAATCGAATTGACCATGAGAGAGCGCTAGAAGGAGACTTGACACTAAGTGAGCTTCTCACGAAGCAATTTCTAGACAACACATCAGTAGAGCAGAGCACTGCAGCATTGGTCACGTCACTACTAGTGGGGTTGGGGGTGAACCAAGGCTCCAAGAGCCAGCCTAAGATACCAGTTGTTGCAAAGCAGCTCAATAAGTACCATCCCCAAGACGATCTATATGGCTTTATAGAGCAGTTCGAGCAGGTTTGCGAGGCCAACGGTCTCATCGACTTGACTCAACACTCTCAAGCATTTGGGCTTTGCTTGGGAGACAAGGGTCGAACTTGGCACACGAGTCTAGATGCTGTGTAGCGAGTAAACTTCAATGGATTGAAGAACCTCTTTATTAAGAGATTTTTCAAGCCCAAATACTCGGATAACTTGCTAGTATGACTTATGAACGTCAAGCAGAAGGAAAAATAGGACATCTGTGACTATGTGACCCATGTAAGGAGTCTCTTGAAGAGAATCCTGACGGTCGACCGAAAGAGCAATGTCGATGGTATTTATTAGTGGGATATGAAATGAGGAGTTGTATAAAGCCTTGGTGGGCAACTCGAGCTTACAGCGAGACACACTAGCAAGGGTGTTCGAAGAGGCCATTCCGTGTCGATGACCAATTGAAGAAGAGGAGCTGTAGGAACTTGAACCAAGACAAGACCCACTCGAGAATTTGGAGAGAGATTCAACATCCAATGAGTGATCAGGCACAAGCACCCAAGATATGGGAAAGGCCACAGACACCAACCAAGAATTGGCTGACATGAAAATGGAAATAGCCAAGATGTAGGAAATGCTAAGATGACCAATGCAACCACATGTCCAATGCGTGTACTTTGGTGGGAACCACTTGTCGGCTGAGTGTCAAGACCCCAGGTCATGGCCTTGTGCTAACTATGGTAGGTTTGGTCATGATAGTGCGCATTGTAGATTGCCTAGAATACTTCCATACTCACAACCATACAGTCAATCGTACCTAGCAAGCAAGCTGCAAAAATTCTTCGGAAGGGGAGCGCCATTGGCCCTTTCCGCGCCAAACGATGCTAAACCGGCTGTTCCTAGAATGAATATAAGTCCTATTGGAATACCCAGACCACTGGGCCCTTATGTGATACATCCACCAAGCGACGCTCCAATCCACTACATGGAAGAGCCAAACGAGGAGGAGCCTTACCATCCACCAAGCGACGCTCCAATCCACTACATGGAAGAGCCAAATGAGGAGGAGCCTTACCTTTACCCTTACATCTTGCATGACGATGAGGGCAATGTAGTCCTCATGGACTATCGACCAGTACCGGTGATGGCGTTAGGTAGGGGACGAGGTAGAGGCCTAGGAGGGCAAACCCAGGAACCAATCATGTGTTGGACTTGCAGCCACCCGAGACACTCTCATCACGCTGTCTTGAAAGAGAGCAAAAAAATAGAGACAAGGTTGATCTCTTCATTGACTGTCACCCTCAAACTTAGCTAATGTGCCATCTATCCCATTGGGGCTGTTTGGTGTTGAGAATTTGGACAATGAAGCTACACCTTGTGGGAGTTTTCGCTCAACCGCCAAGACCCACATACCGCTTATTGCTTCAAGCGTTCCAAGCTGAGCACTAATGGCTACCTCTTACATAGCCGGTACCTCCATGCCGATCGAGTTACCTCCTCTCCCGCGCACTCCGGTAGCTCCACGATCCAAGTGCAAGCTTCAAGCAAGGTCCATCCTCAAGCTCCACGCTCCAAGCTCCATAGCTGCGAGCAAGAGAAGAGAAGAGAAGAGAAGAGAAGAGAAGAGAAGAAGAGAGGAGAAGATGGAGAGCTTCTCCACCCCACAGTCCCTCACCCTCACACACTCACTCCCTCACACCCTCACACTCCCTCCCTCAAGCACGAGCTCAAGCAAGCAATAACAAGAAGAGGAAGAAGAAGAAGAGAGCCACTTTTTGCCACACACAAGAATAAGCTTCTCATTCACTTTTTAACTTTATATACAAAACCCTAAATCCCTTTTGGGCAGTCATCCCCTTTTCCCTTTTTTTATATGGCTGGCCGTAGCCTAGGCCATTTTTTCCATTGTCCTTCTATCTTCCTAGCTTCCTTTCCACCGCCCGTCTACATTTACAAATTGCACGGGTGAGAGCCCGACGCTCCTTGAATTAAATCATGATGCGCTTGCGCTCTTTTACCAAAGTTTTGACTTGTGCTTTTTCTTGTGCGCCTTTGTCTTCCGTTTTAGCTTTCCGGATTTTCCACATCCTGGCACTCTTTTACAAGATTTCAGGGTACGCCTTTGTATTTTAAAATGCACCTTTCCCCTTTTGCATTTGCCTTGGACTTTTTAAGGTTGCCCTTGTGCTTTTGGCCTTTTCTCCTCTTCTTTCTTCAGTTGGGCTACCTTTTTTCCGCCTTTTCCTTGCGTCTTTTTTATTTCATTTTGCTTTCTTCGTGTTGGGGTTAACATTACCCCCTCCTAGAAGAGTGCCAGTCCCATGGCACTCACCGTCATAGGAAGCAGGCGTTAGCATGCACCGAAGACGTGGGTGGCAGGAACATTGGTGGCTGCCGTGGGAGGAGTGTTGGTGGTGGTAGGGAGGAAGGTCGTTGGGGGCACGTTGGTGGGTTAAGTGGTAGGTTGTAGGGCAATGGGAGTTGGTGGTAGGGCTGTTCTTTGGGGGGGTTGCACTGATGGAGTACAAGTGGTGGTTTGTTGGGGATTCTATACATGATGATTCTTGGCAGGCTTACAGGGTGATAAGGATAGGAATTCAGAGTTGAGTGTTGATGAAGAGCAAACAACACCTTCGTTGGAGTCTTCAATACCTACAATTGAAAAACCTCTCATGTGGTCTCTCCCTAAGGGGTAGTGCTAGTCTTCTTATCATGCACAAGACATATTTTGATTAGTTTGGGAGACAGGTTGAAATTCCTTGTATAGCAATAGGTCAGTGAAGAAAGGGCTAAGTTGATGGAAAAATTTGTTGATGAAGACGGGGAGTACACTTGAAGATTTCTTGAGACATCATTATGGTCTTGTCAAGGCAATGTAGCATAATTGAGCTCCTTGATGTCTCAGCTTTTGATAGTTAGTGGCTACTTGTAGTGCTTGAAAAGTATGGTGTACTTTTCAATTGTCTTTCATGACTTGCTTATTACCACTGTTGATTGTAATGGCATTGAGATGGAGTGCAAAAGAATTGTGCAAGCGGTTCAAGGTGACAGGTCTAACCATAGGTGAGGCGAGCTCCCTAGGTATGTCCTGCCCTTGATATGCCCTGAACAATTGTGGGGAATGTACAAAGGGCTAGGGGTTAGGGACGGAGCCAGCCGACCAAGGTCACTGGACGTACCTAATTTGAGGACCCCTAGGTGCAGTGCTGTGATCGTGTGTGTGTTTTTTTTTCTTTCTTTCCTTTTTTTTATTTTTTTTATTTTTGGTGGAAAAAATGAATACAATCAATGCCATACATTGAGGCTGTTAGCCTTTCATTTGGATTGAGAAATGTTGGGATCCAAAGGCTATAAAGAATGGATATTACATAGATTATTGTGTCACCAGCCTTGATGCCAAAGGAACTGTTATTGAGATGAAGAGATACACTTGAGATTTTGCAAACCTCCTTGTAACATGTGAGACATCAAACAATTGAGGTAGCACTTGGAGTGAGCTGTGCATGGACAAGGACAAAGCATCTTACGAATTGAATCCTGGATGACGAAGAGATGTTCACCCTTGTTGAGAGCGTGGCTCCTGCCCGGACATAGAGTTTGGCCAAGAAGGAGGAGGTAATCGATGATTATGCTTTGGCCATGCTCAGTTGCAATATGTGCTTTTTGCAGAGGTGTCCTTGGGTTCTCATCCAGTGGCACTTCCGTCATGGCTTTTGTTTCTTGGTATTCCAGTCACTTCCTCCATAATGATTCTTTGTGGGGTTGGTGGTCTTGTGGTGAATTGGATATTAAACGCTTCTAGGCATTGATCTGTGTCATTCTGCATTCACTTGGAAAGGCGTGAGAGTACATGCAAGTCACATGCTTCAACCATAATGAAAATGTCCAGCTAAACAAGACATCGCCAACCTGAATCCCTTAGTTTTGACTTGATGCGTATCAACCTGCACTTGGTCATCATTGCTCATGGGGTGTGTTGGCCTTTGCTTCTTTTGAAATTATTTACATAGTCACAAAACACGTTGTTTATTTATGTACATGTTCATGAAACCATGTCACTCCGTGAGGATAAAAACCAATTGTAGAACTCAAGATTGTACTCGAGTGTGGCACACATATCTAGCTTCTGTGATAGCCTACTTAGCAATAATAAATATTTGGCAACATCGAGTAGCATGGTGCCTTGTTTGAGTCTACTGGAAACATGTAGCTCCTCCTCATTGAGAACTTTATCAATCAAAGGGCTCTCTAGGCTAGTTCCAGCTAGGTCCATACCTCAGCTGTAGCTAGAACTCAAAATGATATTGGTGCCACATAGGTCGGGTCTCTTTGGGACCGTCATTTGGCCAGTCGCTCCTCTGAGAGACTATCATGATTTGGGCTCCAAGTTCAGCCATTGTAGCGCGGTTTTCAAACCAACATTTTTCAAATTGGCTTCTACCCTCTGATTGTCGCTTTAGTTGCTCTATCTCTAAGAGATTTGGCTGGCAGAGCATTTCATTAAATGTCACGGTTAAGCGTAGTTTGTCAGCCTCCTCGTCAGAGATGAGTCGTATGCATTCATGTAAGAGCTTGTCATAATGTCTGTCAAGATATTCTTGCTCTTCCCATGATAGCAGATAAGGAAAATATTCCTCAAGCTGCTCCCTAGGGAATGTGCCCATGTCTGCATGAACATAGACACGTGCGAATAATTTCAGTTTAGTGTCCCACTCGGTCAAGCACTCTGCGACATCTCTATGTTGTATGAGGGATTGCTCGATTGCTATCTCATGCAAAGTTCTAAGGGCATAGCTGGGGGCTCAGGCCTAGATGAGCAAGATTGATCAATGCTAGGATTGCTTATGCCTTCGAGATTTTCATGTTTCTCTCGAGGCTTTATGGTAGTTGTGTCATGGTTCTCCTCGGATGTGACTGGCGTAGTCTTAGCATCCTGTTATGACAGTGTTTTATCCACTCTTGATTGGTCAATGCGAGTTTCTCTATCGGTGGATTGAGTGTCGCAATCAACATTTGACAGCAATTGTTGCTTTGATTTATCAAAACACATGGATGTGTCTGAGATTTGACTGCTGTTAGGAGAGATTGCAATGGGTTTATCTATGGATGAACCAGGCGCTTTGTTCAAGGAGGATACAACTCAATTATGGTTGTAGTAGATATGCTCACCAAGGTTGCACATCTCATCCCTGTCAAGACAAACTATAAAGCCTTAGACATCCCAAGATTATTCATCAAGGAAATATTCAAACTGCATGGGTTACCCAGAAGAATCATTAGTGATCATGACTCTCTCTTGACATCACACTTTTGGAGGGCTATCTTCGAGGCTATTGGGACTCAACTTTGTTTCAGTACAGCTTACCATCCCCAAACTGATGGTCAAATGGAACGAGTCAACCAAGTCATTGAACATATGCTTAGGGCATACTGCTGTCGCGAACCCAAAAAGTGGATTCAATATTTGCCACTCGTTGAGTTTGCCTACAATGCTTCTTACCAACAAATTATTCAGATGACCCTTTTTCAAGCATTGTATGGGTATGATTTTCGTACTCCTTTGAGCTTCTCGGATCCAACTTTGAGGGGGTAGAAGCTTCAAGGAAGTTGCTGGAAGACATGGATGATCAAATCAAGTCAATAAGATAGGATATCCAAGCTGCCAAGTATAGACAGAAGGCTTACGCGGACTTGAAACGGCAAGATAGATCCTTCGTGGAAGGTGATATGGTCTTCATTTGTGTACGCCCTAAAAAGAGTTCACTGTCCTTGGGTGATTACAAGAAGCTAAGTCCAAGGTATTGTGGACCTTATAAGATCACTAAGTGCCTAGGACCTAATGCTTACAGACTACAGCTGCCCGCAACCCTAAAAGTTCATAATGTATTCCACATTAGCCTATTGAAAAAGTATCTACCTAATCCGAATCATGTACTTGATGATCAGCAAATTCTAATGCCTAGCCAAGGAGTCCTTGAGCTACAGCCTGTTAGAGTTCTAGATGTCAGGGAGAGGCAGTTGAGGTCAAGGACCTTGAGAGAATACCTTGTCTAGTGGAAAGATTATCCCGAAGAGGATGCCACCTAGATGGATGAAGATACTCTCAACACACAATACCCCCAAGTCCTCTTGAGATGAGGACATCTCGATTCCTCTAAGGGGGAGAGGATGTAACATCCCATAGGACCCCCCTGTAAATTCAAAAAGAGAAAAGTATATTACCTTTAGTATAATTTTTTTTACTCCCCCCTCTCTCCCCGTCGGCAGCACATCAAGGGGGGAGAGAGAGTGGGAGTGGTGGTGATGGGGGGGGGAGACATGCAACCTCCAGGTGGGAGGGGTGGCCATGCCACGTACCTCCTCCCCTCCCCTAAGGGGAGGCTTCTCCCCTCCACAGGTAGAGACGAGGCTACGCACTTCCATACATCGCCACCCTCCCCCCGTCAGCTGCTACGCAGGGCCTTGGGGCCTCTGATTGACGGCTTTCCCCCCTCCTCGCTTGGCGGCAGACAGAGGCTACGGCCCACTTCCTTACATCACCCCCCCTCATCAGCAGTTGCGCAGGGCCCTTTGGGCCTCCGACTAAAGGCTTTCCCTCCTCCTCGATTGGCGGCACTGCACACCCCTCCTGGGACTTCCAATTGGAGCTCATAGCCACCCCCTGTTGACTAAACATTGCAGGATGGGCCCTCCAAACAAAGCTACCTCCCCCCTGATTGCCATCTAGTTCGGGCCGTGAGGAGAGAAGTGAAAGTAGGAGTGAGAGAGAGAAGAGGAGGAGAGGGAGAGAAGGAGAAGGAGAGAAGGAGAAGGAGAGAAGAAGAAGGAGTGGGAGAGAGAAGGGAAGAAATGGGAGAGAAGGAGTGAGGAGAGAGAAGGAGTGGGAAAGAGAAGGAATGGGAAAGAGGAGGAAGAGGGAGAGAAAAAGAAGGAGTGGGAGAGAGAGAAGAGAAGAAGAAGGAGAGAAGGGGAAGAAGAGAAGGAGGAGAGAAGAGAGGGAGAAGGAGAGAAAAGAAGGAGTGGGAGAAGGAGAGAAGAGAAAGAAGGAGGGAGAGAGAGAAGAGGAGGAAGAGGGAGAGAAAAGGAGAGAGGTAGAGGAAGAAGAGGAAGAGGTAGGAGGAAAGAGGAGAGAAGTAGTAGTAGAAGAAGAAGAAGGAGAGTAGAAGGAGAAAAGAAGAGAAGAGGAAGAGAAAGAGAGGGAAGGAGAAGAAGGAGAAAAGAAGTGGAAGAGGGAGAGAAGGAGAAGGAGAGAGGGAAAGGAGTGGGAAAGTGAAGAGAAGAAGAGGGATAGAAGGAGAAGGAGAGAGGAAAAGAAGGAGAAGAGGAGAAAATGAAGAAGAAGAGAGAGAGAGAGAAAGAAAGAAGGAGAGGGAGTGGGGGTTGGTAAGTAACCGCAACAAGTTACCCAAACCACTCCCTCAGCGAAGGACCCCATCCAGTAGTCTTTCCTACCGAACCTGTCAACCTGAAACCCATTAAGGTCCAGACTGCCCAATCTTTGCGAGGCGAATGGCTCCCAAGAAGAAAGTCGCGGGAAGCATAGGTGCCCAAGCTACCGGTAATGTTGGAGAGGCGAGCGGAGCGACCATGCAGCACACACAAATCAAGCCCATGTTCTAAGCTTTAAAAATTAATTAGGTATTATTTCTCATGGAAGAGATGAAAGGATTGGTGACGTGCATGGAACAAGAACGAGTCTTAGGGTTCTGTTTACTCTAAGTACTAAGTTGCATGCTAGAAATGGTAGAGTTTGAAATTCGCATAAGATTTTATGCATGAAATGATAGCTTTTACTCACATAAAATGATAAGGTTATCGCCTTACTTCACATAAAATGATAGCTTTTTAACCAGTTCAGTGCATGAATAGTCATTTAGAATTCACGTTTCGCAATCATGGTTAAAAGAAACACATGAAATGTTAATTTCTGTTCATGAGATGCACTTGCATCGTTAGACAAAACCCTAGACTTTCATATACGCAAGTCACATGTGATTCGGTGCATTAGAAATAAGTACTCGTTGCCAGGAATAAAGAGAGATAAAAGTCATTTAGGAGGTACAACTATACTAAAATGCACAATGTGCATGATGGTTAAGGTTGATTGGGAAATCCTGCATAGAACCGCACTAAGAGAATTGGAAGGATCGCATGCATCTAGAGTGCATCTTGAAGGTCTAAATGAAGAATCATGTGTTGCCATGTATGTTAACTGAGCTTGGTTGGAATTAGAGATTAAAAGACCCTTGGTTGGGTTGCGAATAAGGCATGCCTGTTGCCTTGACTGACCAGCTAATGCTTGAGTTAGGGATTAAGATATCCTAAGGTAAAACCCAAGGGAAAACGACAAGTCAAAAATAAGTTATCTTACCAAGACCATTTGCTTGTGTAATCTTGTTTGAAATTATTGGGATCTCGTCAAGTCGCGAAAAGACCCAAGATTGGATGCTGGGAGCATCCGGGAAAAAAGGAGTCACACCTTAGCAATCGGTCGTACAAACGATCTCCGAAATGTTCGTGCTTGTACTTAGGTACATTATTTGATCTCTTTGCTCAAGGAACTAATTCAAGGAAAACACTTAATGCTTCAGGTTGAAAGCCTGGAGGGAGAGGCAGGAATAGTTACCTCCGACTGTGTGCCTTTCCCTATCCAAGGGGGTTGTTAGCCGTGCTAGGTATATGGACCTAACCCGCCGTGAGAGGTCTCTCTGTGGGTGCTGCTTGGAGCGGGAGGACTCTTGGGTACTAGGGGAGGCTCTGGCTATAAATCCCTTGCCTCTAGATCCCGCACAAGAGGCCGACATGACTCGAGATGGGATCTTGAGGCCCGTGTACTAGTCAACGGGTGGAACTTGGAGCAACAATCCTGTAGATTGCTGGGATAGCCTGTGGGCATGATATTGGATGTACTCCATGATTTTTTTATAAATAAAGGGTAGTTATTGGAGAAAAATAAACTTTCTTGGCATTGTTTTTGTGTCGGTGCCTAAGTTACGTGAAAGAACCCGTGATTAATTTGTTTAATTAAGGAAGCTAATTTTGCATGTCAAAACGTAATGTGTTAGGTAATTAGATAACTAAAGAAAACTGAGGAAAGTGCGATGGACGTGACTTAGGTTTGTCCTACAGAAGGGTGGTTTCGGTTAGATGGGAACTTTTCTCAAATGATGAGATAATAAGACAATGAAGACCTAGTGTCAGTAGATGTAGAATTTTCGGTGTATTCTATTTTAGCGGAAAGGAATGGGACTATGCCGTATGGCAGAGAGGTTCTTCGCATCCCTCTCGTTTCCCATTCTCCATGAACCAAGTGCAACATGAATCCGCTTCGACTCTGTTGTTTCTACACAAAGTGGTACATCTGGAGCTCGACGCTAGCTTCTTCCTAGAGACTTTTCTGATAGGAAAGGAACCTTGACCTCAGGTCGATTCCAAGTGGGAATGGCGAGATAGTTCCGCTCGGGGCAGACTCGGGAAGACCTAGATCACAAATCCTGTGTCATTCCCTACGAGTGCCAGGCAGAGCCTTTTAGACACTCCTCCCGATGGGCAGCTAAGATGTATCCCATAGGTAGATAAGAGGACCTGTACATGAGACTATGCCTAGGCCTACAATAGATGCATCATGTGCACATGGAATTCCTTTGTCTAATTAGAAGGTTGCAAGATAGGTGCTTCAATCAAACATTGCTTTAGGGTATTGAATGCTTCATCACAATCAGTGGTCCATGTAAACTCTACATCTTTCCTCATGAGCTTATGCAAGGGGGTTGCCTTTATTGCAAAGTGTACAATGAACCTTTTGTAATAGCCCATATGGCCAAGGAATCCCCTCAATTTTTTGAGGTTGATTGGCATTGTTATAGCTACAATCTTGGTAGAGTCTATTGATATCATGTAGCCCAAAAAAACTCCTAATAACGAGACTCCGAATATTCATTTGTCAAGGTTGAGAGAAATTCCATACTCTTGACATCTGTTAAAGCACTGCTCTAGGTGTCCCCAATGCTCATGGATTAGGCTATAGACACAAAAGTCATCTAGGTATACCTCAATCAAGTCATGTAGATGATTTTGGAATGCGGCCATCATCACTCATTGGAAGGTAGCAAAAGCATTATAGAGCCCAAAAGGCATCACTTTGTAAACATAGGTTCCCCATTCTGTTGTGAAGGTTTTTTTGGATTGATCTTCTTCTGCGATCTGGACTAGGTTGGATTCTTTGAATCCTTCCAAGAGGAATAGAGCTCATGGCCAGCCAATGTCCAACGATTGGTTTGTGAAAGGGATATGGAAATGATCCTTCTTGGTCTTGGAGTTCAAATTTCAGAAGTCCACACATATTCGCAGCTTTCCATTCTTCTTGGATACTACCACGTTGGGCAAAACCCATTCACTATTAGCCATTGGATAGATAAATTCAACTTCAAGGAGCTTCAGTAATTCAAATTTCACAAGGGTAGAGTAATTTGGATTCATGCATCTCTATCTTTGTCTCATAGGCTTAGCATCAAGCTCTAGGTCAATGTGGTGTTGACATACGATAGGATCAATCCCTTTCAAATCTTTGTAGGACCATGCAAATATGTCCAAGTTCTCCTTCAATAGGTCATGTAGGATGAATAACTCTACTTTTAGAAGACTAATACCCACCTTCAAGTGACGTTCAGTACCATCAACATCCACAAATATTAATTGCTTTTCACCTTCTACGTCATGGATGAAGGTCCCACCAGACTGCTTCTGGGTACATATTTGTTGAACTGAGGAACAGTGGTAGGAGCAATCCTTAGGCCTCTTCTTTTGGTCAATATACTTTTGAATTTCTTTCAACAACTAGGAGACCATATCAACAATTGTCGAAATGTGAGGTTTGGTTTGAAGGTATCTAGGTCTTTAACCAAGTCATATACATTAATAGGATCCACATGCTTCACCGATCGGTTAGGAAATGGGGCAACTCCCACTTTTATCTTCTATTTTTTTCTAGAAGTGGTAACACTTGCACTTCTTCTACTACTGGAGGTACTTCGACATCCTCCATCTCTTGGACCTCTGGTCTTGTCTCTGTAACTATATTTGTAGCTCTCTGTGGCATTGCAATGCTTTGCACTACATTGTTCTGCTCTGCATTGTTATGTTTCTCCTTGGAAATATTGAGCTTCATCATTTTGGTAAAGGGAATTTTCTCTTTTGAAATAGTGGGTTCTCTTTTCTTGGAACGCTTTACTGTAGCAACCTCCAATTCCATCAAATTGGAGGCAGATTCTTGGGTCTTTTGTTGGGTATCAAGGGGTAGCTTTTACAGGAGCTAGACTAGGAAAGTCTTTTGCAGTGTGGCCTTCTCCTTTGCATCGATGACTGCATAAGGGTTTGTAGTCCATGGACCTTCTAGGGTTTGGGCAGTTTGGTGAGATATGTCCCTTTTCTCCACATATATAGCACTCCACTTTTGATCTCTAGCCACCGCCATACTGTTGTTCTCTGTAACTTTGAGAGGAAAACCTCATGGGGCCGAAATTAGGACTAAAATCTCGAGGCTTTGGTCCAATATCCTGAGTTTTCATCTTCTATTCCAATAAGTTGAATCTTACTTCTTCATCTTTCTTCCTTCTTTCATGCATCTCTTTCAGAGAGGAGATATCCTCTATACGATTCTTCCTTAAACAATACGAACATAAGGCTCCAAGGATGGTTAGTTTTTAGGTACATTCAATGGCTAAATGTCCCACTTTATGGCACTTTCCACACCATGTATTAGATCGCATCACATCTCTTCCACCTCATGCAAGATTGGATATGTTGGCAGTATTCACCTTCAACATTTGCAACTATTCTATAATCACATCCATCAACTCTTTCTTGATGCTTGCAACTGAATTTGACAAGTAGTCCTTCAAAATTTATCCTCCTAGAGTACTTGCAGTAGGGTTTTGGAAAGCCTCTATAATCACTGCATAAACTATTTGGGTCAATCTAGAGGGTCCTCTGTTGTGGTTTTGATTTAGAGCTCATGTTGAGACTGGGGGTTGTTGGTTCCAATTGGTAGGATTCCACTGTTATCATTAAGTTACCATTGGAGGAACTGTTTAAGGCCACTATTGTTGTGGTTGAAACATCATTTGAGGTACTGCCATCTGGCCACTATGGATTCGATGCACTGTACTACGACACTGTTTGCATCTGAGGGTAGGGGTAGGGAAATGTCCTTGGGACTACATTTGGGGGGTAAGACTCCTCTTCTTGAGGTCATCGACAGCCTTGCTTCAACTTCATCATATAGTCTTGTACCTTCCACTGTAGCTTGCAAGTTGATTGGTCTTCTTAATTCCACAAACTTACAAACTTCTAGCTATAGGCCTCTAAGAAAAACTCCCTTCTAGATGCCTTCATCCAAGTGATGGTTGGACCATCTCCTCAGTATGGATTTCATTCTAGAGAAATATGCTTCCACCCGTTCACCAGAAGACTATTCATGAACTCCTCTCACATCCGCTCTTCAAAACCTTCATGCCTGAATTTAGTGAGAAAGGTCAACTTCAGGTCGTCCCATGTGTCAAAATTTCATGTTGCTTGTCTCTCATACCACTAAAACATCGTGCCTTCGAAATTGGTGGGGAATATTGCCAGCCAATGCTCGCAGGTTTTGGCATTGTTAGCTACACACACTACCATTAACTTAGCTACATGGAGATTAGGGTCTTCATCGTACTCTCCCTTAAAGATGGGCAAGGGGACTACATTCACTAGCTTGTCATCAATATTTATAGGATGGATCTAACTAGGAAGGGGACCTTGAGTCACCATGGGGGTTGCTATAAAGAGTGCCACAAAAGGGCATCAAAGAAGGCTTTTGTTTCTAGCTCTTTCTCAGCTTTGATTTTTTCCTTCTCTCTTCTCATGTACCTCAAGACTCGTTCAGTGCTTACCTCTTGATTGCGTCATTCATCAAGGAGTTAGCTCCACCTAGTTTTTCTGTACTCAATAGAACATGATTAGAAGGGCCTTAGTCTTTGGAGAACTCTCTTGCCAATATTTCTTCTACTTCCTTCTTTTCATTATCTTTGAATTCAGCTTTTAGTCCACTACAGAGGGGAAGATATTTAGTTCTAAAGGTATCAAAAATCATTCTTCTGAGCATTGTTGTGGTGTCATCATCATAGTAATGCCAACTTCTAATGTTTCAATGGTGTATATTGTGAAGAACACTCTGTCTACTAGCTTCTAGTGGATTGCTAATTGGACAAATAAAAGGTTTTCAATGTACGAAGCATCCCACATATCTTGCTATTGAGCATCTATGAATAGATTCTGACTCTTTTCCTCCTTGTTCTTGTGAACTTCAATTGACATGACTCTTGAAGATTCTTCACAATCTCCCACTTGATGATGTCTGGAAACTCTTCAATGAGGGCCAAATCTCCTATAGATGGTCATTCTCTCTCTTTCTACTCTTCTGTTTGCTCCCAAACAATTTTCCACCAAGATGCACATCTTGATTGCTTCAACAAGGAGAGGAAATAGTCCACCACATAGAGCCTACATCAAGATGGTAATATGTTTCCGCCATTGTGGGATAAATTTCTTGTAGAAAGTGGCTTTGGCAATGAGGATTTCCAATTCTTCAGTGGTAGAAGTAACTTTGCAAGCATCCATTGGATCCTTCTCTTCTTAGCAATGTCATTTCCTTCATTTTCAGCCCCTTTTGATGCCTATTGATGGCAATTTTCCCTGGCTACGCACCAAAAACATGGAGCCCCAAGAGAAACACCAAGAAAATGGGAAATCTACTGCATGAAAATCTATATTTTATCATCAACAAGAATGTTTTTCATATTTATGTGACCCCACCACAAAGAAAAGAACACCAATCTTCTCAAATCTTCATGCCGCTTATTCCCCCATGGCTTTAACTTGAACAAAATTGATCATATTCTTCATAGAATCTACCAAGAGACCACAAAAACACAAGATAAGACACTACTTTGAATGGAAATAATCACATAGTATTTATCTTCAATAGTTCCATAGTCTCCATAGTCTCTCTCACAATCTCTCACTTATAGATACATTGTTTTGCATAGATTTGGTTCTCTCTCTCTCTCTCTCTCTCTCTCTCTCTCTCTCTCTCTCTCTCTCTCTCTCTCTCTCTCTCTCTCTCAATTGTACAATGGAATAGTGAAGAATAATCATCCATAACCCCTCTTTGTTTATGGATACCCCTTCCAAGAGGTATGCCTAGTATGAAAGGTCAGCAGAGCCACTTCAGTGTCCTTTCACAGCCATTAGTGTCATTATCACTTCAATCTTCACTTGAGTCTTCAATAGCTACTTCTTCCACTTCTTTGAGCTATTTTGAACTTGTATTCATCTCTTTCCAAGGTTACAAAACGTCCTCAAGCTACCCATCCATCCCACGTAACACTTACATAGGCATACATAACAAAAACAAAACAAAAATAGAGGGTCTACAGACAGTCAATAGAGTGGGTCTACATAACCATACATAAGGTCATTAGAAAGCCTTTAGCTCAACTAAAACATTAAAAACCATCAAGAATCGTTCAATAAGCTTCGAAAAACTCTCAAAATCTATCAATCATAATTCCAACCTCTCATATATAGGAAGGAAACAGAAGCTGAACAGATTCAATCAGAACCTAACAATGAGATATTAATAGAACATGTTAGAATAAAATATTGCCACTGAAAAACATCATGAGCTTCTCAAACCTATTCAACCTTATCCAAAACACTCCCAAACACTTCCAAACCAACTAATCATCATATAAAATCAATCAAAAATCAACCATTCAGTCCTCAAAAACAACAAAAATTAGCCAAAAGATCAAGTCATCTCAACCCTCAACACATGCACATGTGTGATGTGTGTGCGCACACACACACACTAGGAAATTGTGTAAGTTAATGGGTTGATAAACATAGTTGATATTGCAAGAAACCTGATACTTAAAGGGTCAGCCAAAAGTTGTTCCCTTCCCCACACCTTCTCAATTTGGAAGAACGTAAAAAGAAGGGAGATGCTTTAAATTTCAAAAATAAGAAAGGTCTTGCATTTTCGTAGTAACAAGTAGGGTTGGCTTCCATAGGGGCTCTATAGGTGGATGCCTTGTGACCGATCCACCCATGATTGGTGTAGATTCTACTCTCTTGAGAGCATTTAGATGGAAACAAGTGATCATTGTTATAATGTACACACTGCACATTTTGTCAATATGGCTGTCTACATGAATAAGTCGATCATTTTCCATCTAGAGCTTTTATTGTTGTTTCATCACATCTACCATGAGATTTTGGGCTTGGGTGGTTCCTATCTCAAGTTTGTGTCTACTAGATTTGGATCTAGATTCTAGGTCTTTTGTTTCTTGTCTCAAGTTCTCTCCTTGTGTAGGTCTTCTAGTCAGATTGCTTCATCTAAGACTCCATTGAGTTTCATATGATCTAGCATAGAATTGCTAGAAAAGCATTGATGACTACTTTGGTGTTGGTTTCTCTACAAGTGTATGCGTTTGTATAATCCTTGCAATTTGGACACATAATCCCACATAGGTTCTTCTTCATATTGTTTGATATTCATTAAATGAGATTGTCCCCATAGATAGCTTATGCAAATCTATTGATGAAAAGAGTCTTTAAGACTACAAAAGAAGTCTTCTTAACCACATTAAGACCAAATAAGTAAGTGTAGAGGCTTGAAGGCTTGAGCATGCTTCTCCTATAAGGTTATTGGCCTCACAAATTTACTCAAATTTCTCAATGAAGCTATATGAATCCTCTTTGGCTCAATACTTATTAAATTGTTTAGGTACTAAGGGAATTTTGGATTGGTCTTGTTGGGCAAGTGTATTTCCCATCCTAGTTAGCAATATTTGGGCCATGTTAGCTTCTATAGTGAGCAGATTTGTGATCAAAGAACCCACATTGAATGAGGTTCATCAAGGTTTACTGGATGATCTTGACATTACTACATTCAATAGCATGTTCTTGACCCCATCCAATTCAAATTTCATGGTTTAAGGTTCGTGTTGTCTATTCATGGTGTGTTCGAGATTCTTGCTAAAAGTACTAGTCTCAACTAGAAGCATTATTTCTAAGTCTACATTTGAGAGTTTGGCATGGTCAAATCATGCAACTTACTTGTAGCTCTCTAGGACTCTTGAATATCTCTCCAAAGAGAGGCAACAAATGTCATCTCATCCATTGCACTAGGCTTGTGGTTAGAGGTGTCTTAATTGACTTAGTCAATCAACAATCACTTATTCAATGAGATCCTTAAGAGTTGTGGCCTCAAGAATTGAGCTTTAATAGAGGGAGAGTCAAAATTTGACATTGGAGGGATGATAGGAGAGTCAAAAAATGATGTTGGAGTGATTAATGTAGGGCTAGAGCTCAGCTCCTTGGAAGGAGAGGGGATTAGCTTGCCATTTTGCAAGTGCATACAACAAAATCAAACTTGAGCTTTAGCCTAGGGATCATAGTTCTATGTGTGTCAAGGGTTCAGGCCTTGTGATGTGATGGAAAGTTTCTTTGGTTATTTGAGAACAATGTTTACAAGCTACTTTGGGTGTTCTCAAAGCACTATGGTGTTTTTTTTCCAACACGTGCTTTTAAAAACATACAAGTCCTCAAGGCACTTTGCTACACTTTGATTCTAAAATACATAGGATTGAGTTGTCTAAAAAGCAATCTTTTTTCCTTTCCAAAACTAAGGTGATCATGCAAAAGCAAACTCATTAAGGACCTTAGCTCTTTAGTCATAAGTGTGCCTACAAGGAAGAAGTGTGGATGAGTGTGTGTGTTGTGAGGGAGACCTACGTATGAAGGAACATTGATGTGAATGACCTAAGGTGCAAATAATTATAGGTGAAAAGGATCTTTATTACCTAGTAGGTGCAAAGGAACTAGGATGCAAATGAACTTTGGTGCTAATGAACTTAATGACCTAGGTGCGAGTGAACTTGTGCCTTGGGTGTGAATGAACTATTAAGATCTAAGGTGTGAAGGAACTATGATGTGAATGACCTTTGTGACCATGATGCAAATGAACTTAATGACCTAGGTGTGAATGGACTTGTGACCTACATGCAAGTGAACTTAAGGATCTAAAGTGCAAAGGAACTATGATGCAAATGGCCTTTGTAATTGAGGCGCGCGAGTGAACTTAATGACCTAAGTGTGAAGGACCTTTGTCACCTAGGTGCGAATGAACTCCTACGTGCAAAGTGATTAGGTGCAAAGGAACTAAGATGTGAATGATCTAATGCAAATGATCTTAGATGCAAATGATCTAATGTGAATGCACTTTAGACAAATAAGTTGGGTGCGAATGATTTTTGTGACCTAGGTGCGAATGAACTTAATGACCTAAGTTGCAAAGGAATATGATGCAGATGACCTTTGTGATCCAGGTGCAAAGTTACAAAGGAACTAAGATGCAAATGATTTTAGGTCCAAAGAAACTAAGATACAAATGGCCTAATGGAAATGAAGTTGAGATGAATAAGCTAGGTGTAAATGATTTTTTTGGCCTAGATGCAAATGACCTAAAGTCTATGGAGTGTATGCGGTGTGTGCTTCATGTGTTTAAGGTTTGAGGTGTAGACGTGTGGTTATGGGAGTAAATGTGTGTGTGACATGGATGTAGGGTGTATATATGTGTTATATGGGGTGTAGGTGTCTTATGCGTGTTTGAAGGAGTTTTGTGTGTGTGAAGAGTGGAAAAATAAGTGTGAGGAGTGAACCAGAGTGCATCTAGGTTTGTGGTGTGGGAGTAAATTATGGGGAGTGGGTGTGCACATAGTTGGATAGAGTGGGTGTGTGTGGTTGTGTGGGAGTAAGAGAGTATGTGTGTGTCTATGGGAAGGGGTAGTGTGGGATTAGAGTATGAGGGTATCTATGTGTGGGAGTGAAGGTAGGTGCATAGTTTACATGTGCAAAAGGATATCTCTAGGAGAAGTGAGCATGTTGTGCAAATAGGGTGAGTTTACTAATGCAAGAGTTGTGTGGATGGCATGTGGATGATGGGTAGTGTTTATATGGAAATCTAAATATGTGTGTGCTCATAATAGGTAAGCATAAGTGTCGTGTACATGTGGTTGT
Source organism: Lygodium microphyllum (assembly GCF_053477565.2). Lineage (NCBI taxonomy): Eukaryota > Viridiplantae > Streptophyta > Polypodiopsida > Schizaeales > Lygodiaceae > Lygodium > Lygodium microphyllum. The sequence continues at coordinate 23,722,526 of NC_141139.1, read as the reverse complement.
AGTGCAAGTGCATAAATATAAAATGTGGTGTGTTAAAACTAAGAATGAAAAAAGAGTCCAAATGCTACAATTCATACAAGCAAATGAAATAATGTCCAGTATACTCATTCAAAGCATTACAATATCCAACTGCACTTTGTAACAAGATGTAACCAAAATATCAACAATACAAACATGCTCAAGAGGGAGGGGTATCTTTTGTTACCTACAAAATTGAATAGGTAGATTGTTAGTGAGAATTAACTAATTTGACTTGCATTGCAGGTGTCAATGCCAATACCCGGTTGCCTTCCTTGTCACCCCCAAAGAACAAGTTTTCCTTATTCATGTCCATGAAGCAACAAAGGCCAAAGAATAGTCACGTCCTTGATAGGCATATGCAAAATAGAAAATAGGGAATGGCTTTCCAAATAAACGGTACATTGACATTGAAGGAAGGATTAATAAACTAAGATCAGGTTACATATAATCATAGAGTGGATGTTTACTAGAATTAAAGAGGATGCTACTCAAATTTAGGGAAGAAAGGGGGCAAGTAGTATGTATGCAATGGGTAAAAGAAGGAGATAAATGAAAGAAAATATAAGAGCATCACACACACACACACACACACACACACACACACACACACACACACACACACACACACACACACACACACACACACACACACACACACACACACACACACACACACACACACACACACACACACACACACACACACACACACACACACACACACACACACACACACACACACACACACACACACACACACACACACACACACACACACACACACACACACACACACACACACACACACACACACACACACACACACACACACACACACACACACACACACACACACACACACACACACACACACACACACACACACACACACACACACACACACACACACACACACACACACACAACTATTATGCAAAAGGGGATGATAAATTCATATGCAAGAAAGAAGCTATAAGAGCATTAATATATGTAGATTATGCGAAGGAGGCTATATCATACTTGGGTGATAATAGGAATTGGCATTGTACTAACCAAATACCTAGGTAAGGGGTTAAAAATAATTTAGCATTACAAGTTAGAGGAGGGGGGAGGTGTCCATAAAAATTGGGTTTTAGTGATGAGTTCCAAGTAAAAACCCTAAGATAGTAATCAACTACATATACATAGTATTAAGATAATCATACATCTAAGAATGGGGTAAGGTGAGAAAGGAAAACATATTGAAACAAACAGCTACCTTTTTGGGCTATGATATAATAATAGGCTATATCATCCCACCAAGAACCATCATTTCCTAAAAGAGATGGCTAATCAATGAGAGAAATTCAAATCAAACTATACGAACTCATGATATAGCCATAGAGAGTGGTAAGGTACCATTGTCTTTCATTGCCCCATGTAAATTCCTAGAATTAGAAGGGTTTTCCACCATATGCATGCTAGCAAGGCCTAAAGTATTTAAACCTGGTAGAGAATTATGTAAACACCATAGCATTAGGTCACGTTATACACCCAAGCCTATATAACAACTAGAGATAAACCATTAAGACTAAAAGCAAAACAACATCAATTAATGCGGCCAATTCTATGTGCCAAATCATGAAGAAAATTGATGCATATGATAATTTATTCATAGTTTTACAAGGATTGAAAGAATCAGATTGTAGATGGTTAAGGACAGCAAGTGCGCATGTTTTTTAGTCATGTGTAGTATTTCATTATTATTTAGGAAATAACAAACAATATTACTATGGTAAAAATAGTTTATAAAATTAACATTACAACAATATGACAACACAAACTAGGGCCCACATTTATACAACAATTTAGAATGTTGGAAAGTAATTATGGTACCAATTTTTCCTTCAGTATCATACAATTTCCTCCATGGAGAGGGATAACAAAAAGTATGAGCCAACCATACAAAGATGCATCAAAGATCATATATATGATTTTTCAAAATAGAGGTTAGTTGTTGAGACTTGAAATGTATGTCATCATGGGCACAAAAATTAATCTGACCATTTAGAAACATCATACTAGTATAAGCATCGAATTGATATTGTTTCAACCAGAGGGGAGGACAAAAACACACAACCTATAGGCCTATCATTGAGCTAGCCACAAAGGCAAACATGCTTGCATCAAATATTAAACATTTTTGAAGCAAATAGAACAATTAGTTAACCATTGTATGAAGGATTCGAGCCAAAAATGAGATGACAGCAATGGGTATACATCGTGCATGAAAGGATCATGCACGCATCATTAGGGATAAGGGAAAACATCAAATGTAGATGATAACACACAAAGCCAGAAGGAATGTGTAACGTGTCCGCTTGTCCACTTGTGGGACATGTCTTAGCAGCCCATCAGGAAGAGAGTCTAGAAAGCGCCACCTGGCACTTGCAAGGAATGTCACAGGGTTTACGATTTAGGTCTTTCCGAGCCTGCCCCGAAGCAGAAGTATCCGACTGTTCCCACTTAGGACCGACCTAAAATCAGGGTTTTTTTTTTCTAATAGCCAAGTCTCTAAGAAGTAGCTAGTGTCGAGAACCACTTTGCGTAGAAACAACAGGGTTGAAGCGGATTTATGATGCACTTGGTTTAAGGAGAATGAGAAACGAGAGGGATGCGAAGCTCAACCCCTCTGTCCATAAGGCATAGTCCCATTCCGCTTCCCTAAAACAACATAAATCGGGATTCTAACTCTACTGACTCTAGGTCATCACAGTTTCGTTATCACTTCTTTTGAGAGAAGTTCCCAGCTAACCGAGACCACCCTTCCGTAGGACGACCCAAGTCACGTCCACCGCACTTACCTTGGGTTGCTTAGTTATCTAATTACTTACCACATTATGTTTGATATGCAAAAATAGCTTCCTTAATTAACCAATTTAAACACAGGTTCCTTCACTTAACTTAGGCACTGACATAAAAAAACAATGTCAAGCAAGTTCCTTTTTTTAAATATTTGATCTTTATTTATCATTGTCTTTGGAATACATCAAGTATCTTGTGCGAAGGCTATTCCAGCAATCATCAGGATTGCTGCTCCAAGTTTCGCCCGTAGACTAGTACACGGGTCTCGAGATCCCATCTCGAGTCACGTCGGCCTCTTATGTGGGATCCAGAGGCAAGGAATTTACAGCCAGAGCCTCCCCTGGCACCCAAGCGTCCTCTTGCTCCAAGTGGCACCCATGGAGAGACCTCTCACGGCGGGTTCGATCCACGTACCCGACGCGGCTAACAACCCCCTTGGATAGGGCCAGGCAGGCAGACGAAGGTAACTGAACCTGTCTCTCCCTCCAGTCTTTTAACCTGAAGCATTAAGTGTTTTGCCTTGAATTAGTTCCTTGAGCAAAGAAGTTCAAATAATGTACTTAAGTGTACAATCACGATCATTTCAGTGGTTGTTCGTGTGACCAACTGCTAAGGTGTGATTCCTTATTCCCGAATACTCCCATCATTCGATCCTGGATCGTTTGCAACCTGGAGAGATTCCAAGGGCTTGGCAAGCTAGGTTGCTTATTTACCCCTTTCCTTGGGTTAGGGTTTATACCCTATCGACCCCAATTATCATTACCTTAGGTTTCCTTGTACTATAGTCAAATAGATCTTGGACAACCCCGTCATCCTTGGTTGGTAAATTTGCTTCTTGGCAATTCACAATTTCCCTAAGTTTGACAAATCAATCCCCAAGAGAGAGAGTTATAGTAGGGCAACTACTCAACTCTTAATGAATCTAACTTGTAATTAGATCTCGCCTTCCTTGGCCTAAGATGTAGTAGTATCATCTTATGATTTAATTGCAATAGCATATGACCTTGTAGACTTGTTGCACGAGATAGGTAGCAGTACCTGCCTTGAGGAATTACATCTCCTATCATATGGCATTCTTTGATTAAGAATACCTTTGATCAAGATATAGGATTTGGGAGTCCCATTGACCCCAATCCAAAACCCTAGTCCCACTAGGCTCAAGATTGATTTGGCTCTAGGATTTCTTGTGAGATTTTAACATTTGGTCCTTCAATCTTTAAGATGAGAACCCTAAGATCACGTCCTTTTCCCTTATGGACCACTTGTCCCTAGTAAGATTGTCTACTTAGACAATCCGATGATTGTCTGAAATTATCCTCTCCAATGTCCAAGGTGTAGGCCTTGACCGATAACCCAACCTAGAGTTTAACCTATCGATTTATCTTGGACTAGGGAAACATCCTTGTTCCGTAGTCTAAGGTCGTAATGACAGTTTGCAAGAAACTCGCTTGGTCGCTTAACATCCTTTGCTAGTCGATATTACTAGTATTCGTATCCTAAGACCTAGCACCCTCTCTTACTCGCAACATAGAATGATCTAAGTACGAGAATGTTGGATTAACTCTACAAGCGCAATACTAAGCAAAATTTTAACTTAACTTAACCTATCTTTTCATATTGAATGTAACTATTATTTCATGCGTATTGCATCCTATATGCTTTTCATAAAATAAAACATAACCTTCTTTTCATACATTTACTTATGCATGCAAGTTATGCTATGTAAATTTACAATGATATTGAAATAAAAACATAATATTTTCTTTTCCCATGCAAGTCACGTGAATAAGAATGCAGTTGCTTATGCGAATTCTAATAAAATATAACTCTTTTTATTCCTCTCCATAGCAACTATCTATTCTTTAATTAAACATCATTCTATGAATTAACCTATTTACGGTCATAATAAGGAATTTTTATTGCATAAATGTATTGTATATAACATAATTCATTTTTTCCAACGTAAATTACTCAATGCAAACCTTCCAATGCACAAGAACATCGCAATATATATTTAACCTATATGCGAGATGCAACTAGAACATTATTGCATATGTACATCTTTTAACACATGAACCATATATTCAAAAATGCAACAACCTTCCATCATGATGATGCAAGAATTATAAGTACCTTGACATGCAATTAAAAACTTTTTGAACTTTCCTATGATCTTTTTAAAACAAAGCGCTCTAATATAGTAAATTTCCAATGCAATTAAGTTTTCCCTATGTGAATTTATACTTAAGGCACCCATATCATACAGAAATGAAGAAGGTGAATTTGATGGAACCTGAACATTCGTAGGAGGGGTATTATTGATTCTTCTGCTTCGGGTGGGGACTCCTACACGTGCTCCTCTTGCTCCCGCATGTGCTCCTCTTGTGTGGTGCTTTGGGGCCATCGCAATTGGGATTTGGGAATAAGTCGGACAGGTGGAGGGTGTGCAGAAATTTTCTGCAAGTTGGCAGTCCTTCCTTCCCGCAAGGGAACTCCCTCCACAAACAAATCGTGTCTTTCACATGACCTGCAGGTGAAGCACCCCTAAGAAGCTTTTAGTGGAAGCTTCTAGGAAGCTTCTTAAGCTTCTTGCTTTTTGTCAATCGGGCCTGATAGCATCTCCTCCTCCTCAATTGTGCTGAAAATGATGATGATGACGAAAATGATGATGACGAGGGTATGTGGCGGCAGTCTAGCAGCCTAACGGCATATTAGACGGAGTAGGGGGTGGCGTTGAAGACGACGATCTCGAGAGGGAGGGGGGTCCTCCCCTTATATAGTGGGGAGGGGGTGGTTCATGGGTGGGGGAGACGGCCATTTGGCGGGGGCCGCCACCCCACACCTAGGGGGTGCATGCGCCCTCTCCCACTCTTACTCTCTCTTTGTCTCTCTCTCCCCGACACGCTGTCGACAGGGGGAGAGAGAGAGGTAAAAAAATTTGAACTCATCTTAATTAAAAATGTAGCTTTAAAATTTTGAAAAGGGGGGGGTTCTTATGGGAGTGTTACGGGAAAGCATTTGTAGGGGAAATGTTACATCCTCTCCCCCTTAGAGGAATCGAGATGTCCTCATCTCGAGAAGATCTAGGGGTATTGTTGGTTGAGAGTATTTTCATCCATCCAGGTGGTATCCTCTTTGGGATAATCTTTCCACTGGATGAGGTATTCTCTCAAGGTCCTAGATCTCAAATGCCTCTCCCTAACATCTAGGATTCTATCAGACCGTAGCTCAAGGACTCCTTGGCTAGGCATTACAATTTGTTGATCATCAAGGATATGATTCAGATTAGGTAGATACTTTTTCAATAGGCTAACATGGAATACATTATGAATCTTTAGAGTTGCGGGCAACTGTAGTCTGTAAGCATTAGGCCCTAGGCATTTGATGATCTTATAAGGTCCACAATACCTCGGACTTAGCTTGTTGTACTCTCCCAAGGAGAGTGAACTCTTTTTAGGGCGTACACAGATGAAAACCATATCACCTTCGACGAAGGATCTGTCTTGCCATTTCAAGTCAGCGTAGGCCTTCTGTCTATCCTTGGAAACTTGAATGTCTTGTCTTATTGATTTAATTTGATCATCCATCTCTTCCAACATCTGTCTTGAAGCTTCTACCCTCAAAGTTGGATCCGAGAAGTTCAAAGGGGTACGACAATCATGCCCATACAATGCTTGGAAAGGGGTCATCTAAATACTCTGTTGGTACGAAGCATTGTAAGCAAACTCAACCAGTGGTAAGTATTGAATCCACTTTTTGGGTTCGCGACAGTAGTATGCCCTAAGCATATCTTCAATGACTTGATTGACTCATTCTATTTGACCATCAGTTTGGGTATGGTAAGCTGTGCTGAAATAGAGTTGAGTTCCAATAGCCTCAAAGATAGCCCTCTAGAAGTGTGATGTGAAAAGAGAGTCACGATCACTAATGATTCTTCTGGGTAACCCATGAAGTTTGAATATTTTCTTGATGAATAATCTTGCAATGTCTGAAGCTTTATAGTTTGTCTTGACAGGGATGAGATGTGCGACCTTGATGAGCATATCTACTATAACCAAAATAGAGTTATATCCTCCCTGAACTTGGGGTAAGCCAACAATAAAGTCCATACTAATGAACTCCCATCTCCTATCTTGGGGAATTACATCTCCTATCATATGGTAGCAGTACCTATCTTGAGGAATTACATCTCCTATCATATGGCATTCTTTGATTAAGAAAACCTTTGATCAAGGTATAGGATTTGGGAGTCCCATTGACCCCAATCCAAAACCCTAATCCCACTAGGCTGAAGATTGATTTGGCTCTAGGATTTCTTGTGAGATTTTAACGTTTGGTCCTTCGATCTTTAAGATGAGAACCCTAAGATCACGTCCTTTTCCCTTATGGACCACTTTTCCCTAGTAAGATTGTCCAACCAGACAATCCGATGATTGTATGAAATTATCCTCTCCAATGTCCAAGGTGTAGGCCTTGATCGATAACCCAACCTAGAGTTTAACATATCGATTTATCTTGGACTAGGGAAACATCCTTGTTCCGTAGTCTATGATCGTAATGACAGTTTGCAAGCAACTCGCTTGGTTGCTTAACATCCTTTGTTTGTCGATATTACTAGTATTCGTGTCCTAAGACCTAGCACCGTCTCTTACTCGCAACATAGAACGATCTAAGTACGAGAATGTTGGATTAACTCTACAAGCGCAATACTAAGCAAAATTTTAACTTAACTTAACCTATCTTTTCATATTAAATGTAACTATCATTTCATGCATATTGCATCCTATATACTTTTCATCAAATAAAACATAACCCCTTTTCATTTTCATACATTTACTTATGCATGCAAGTTATGCTATGTAAAATTACAATGATATTGAAATAAAAACATAATATTTTCTTTTCCCATGCAAGTCACGTGAATAAGAATGCAGTTGCTTATGCGAATTCTAATAAAATATAACTCTTTTTATTCCTCTCCATAGCAACTATCTATTCTTTAATTAAACATCCTTCTATGAATTAACCTATTTACGGTCATAACAAGTAATTTTTATTGCATAAGTGCATTGTATACAATATAATTCATTCTTTCCAATGTAAATTACTCAATGCAAACCTTCCAATGCACAAGAACATCGCAATATATATTTAACCTATATGCGAGATGCAACTAGAACATTATTGCATAAGTGTATCTTTTAAAACATGAACCATATGTTCAAAAATGCAACAACCTTCCATCATGATGATGCAAGAATTATAAGTACCTTGGCATGCAATTTAAAAAAATTTCAAACATTCCTATGATCTTTTTAAAACAAAGCGCTTTAATATAGTAAATTTCCAATGCAATTAAGTTTTCCCTATGCGAATTTATACTTAATGCACCCATATCATACGAAAATGAAGAATGTGAATTTGATGGAACCTGAACATCCATAGGAGGGGTATTATCGATTCTTGCACTTTGGGTGGGGACTCCTACACGTGCTCCTCTTGCTCCCGCGCATGCTCCTCTTGTGTGGTGCTTTGGGGCCATCGCAATTGGGATTTGGGAATAAGTTGGACAGGTGGAGGGTGTGCAAAAATTTTCTGCAAGTTGGCAGTCCTTCCTTCCCGCAAGGGAACTCCCTCCACAAACAAATTGTGTCTTTCACATGACTTGCAGGTGAAGCACCCCTAAGAAGCTTTTAGTGGAAGCTTCTAGGAAGCTTCTTTAGCTTGCTTTCTGTCAGTCGGGCCTGATAGCGTCTTCTCCTCCTCAATCGTGCTGAAAATGATGATGATGACAAAAATGATGATGATGAGGGCATGTGGCGGCAGTCCGCGGCAGCCTGGTGGCATATTAGACGGGGAGCAGGGGATGGCATTGAAGATGACGATCCCGAGGGGGAGGGGGGGCTCCCCTTATATAGTGGGGAGGGGGTGGTTCATGGGTGGGGGAGATGGCCATTTGGCGGGCCGCCACCCCACACCTAGTGGGTGCATGCCCCCTCTCCCACTCTTACTCCCTCTCTCTCTCTCTCTCCCTGACACGTTGTCAGCAAGGGGAGAGAGAGAGGTAAAAAAAAATGAACTCATCTTAATTAAAAAGGTAGCTTTAAATTTTTGAAAAGGGGGGGGGGGGTTTATGGGAGAGGCACGGGAAAGCATTTGTAGGGGAAATGTTACAGAATGGCAATCGGATGGTGGGTGGGGATAAACTATTCTTTTGATTCAAAAAATTGGAAAGAAATAAGGCTAGGATAAGCAATACTCAGTCATGTGACAATTAAAGAGAGGCAAAACTCTTTGATAGCCATCATGGCAGGTTGCGCATAGCAAGGGATGGGCCATGCTAGCCATGGCAAAGCAAAAGTAAAACCCTTGGGCGACCATCATTGTAGGATGTAGAGAGACAAGCAAGTAGTGCACAATAGGGGGCAAGCCTCATGGTGAGGCTAAGAAGCTAACCAAAAGGGGAGGAAAGAGGGAGTGCTTGTTAGAAAGGCTCTAGCAAAAAGAGAGTACGGTTAGGGTTTCTTAGTAGGGGTGGCTTCACACTAAGGATGGTTTTATAGGGAGTGCTTGTTAGAAAGGCTCTAGAAAAAAGAGAGTATGGTTAGGGTTTCTTAGTAGGGGTGGCTTCACACTAAGGATGGTTTTATAGGGTTCGAGTGATTAGGGTTTATAGAATGTGTAGAGGATAGTTACCATTAGTGTGATAGGGTTAGTTGAGGGGAGAAAACATTTTTTCCTAGATTAGAGGTAAGGGGGAGGAGACTTCGGTTTGAGGAAATTCATAAATCTTATGCTTTTCACATGAATATACTTATGTATACATTTATGTACATGTATATTTACCAATTCATGTAAGAGTATGCATATACATAAGTGCTTTGCATATGGTAATGGTGTACTGAGATTAGAGATACTCAAAGAAAAAGGTGATGTTGTAGGGGGATAAGGAGGAGAGTTGATACTAGATATAAGGGTTATGAAAGAACAAGGGGTGGAATAATGCTTTGTTAATTGTTGTGATACTTGTGAATAAGTTGTGGTATAGAGGCCATGGGGTATTGTGCTTGAAGAGAAGAAAGAATTCCTTATGTAGATTAAGATTTAATAGTATAGAATCTTGATACAATGCTATTGTACTGCTAGAGAGGAAACAATCATTCATGTAATCTGCCATCATCTCATACCTAGGGGCTACGGTGGGTAGGTGATGTACCAAGGGACCATCTACCTTCATAGGAGTGATCCCAAGGTACAAACCAAGATGGTTGTTCAAGAGTTCTCACAAGTGTATGAGGTCCACTTTAATCAGTGGTAGATCAACTTTTAAAGATCTAGAGATAATTTGTCAAAGACCTACTTTTTCAAAGCCATTGTTAGCAAACCTTTGCACTAGTATTTCAAATTTGCATACGAGCATTGATTGCAAAACTATTCAAATAGATGATTGGAATGACTTGGGAAAGGGTTGCCTAGTGAGACCAATCAGATGGGTGATTACTGCTTCTATGAATGTATCATATACATTTGAAGGATAGTTCATCCTCTCTCTCATGAGTCTAAAGGGAACGGGCATTGGGCATGTAATCGAAGTGCATATTTAGAAAGTGGGTGGCATAGGAAATTAAGTGATCATTTCAAAAAAGTGAAATGAATTCTCTAAAGTATCAAATTGTAGAGGAACACCTAGATAAATAGAAAAGATGGATGTGCATTTTTGGGTGAGAAAGATAGTTGGATTTAGAATATTAATTAGGAGCATATCATCATAGAATCTGTAGGCATGCAAGAACGGCTTTAAGATATCAAATCTACTAGAAATGGCAAGCCTTCTCTAGAAATCATACTCAAAAGAGAAAATATAAAGATTGCACATACGAGGAGCAGTTAAAGCCCATGGGTATGCAATGGCATTGCCTCTTGACTTTTCTTGAAAGTTGGATAAAGGTATTGTCAATAATCCAAGAATTCAGGATGAACATTCTTCTAGAGTAAAAGTATGATGTTTATTCCTAGCTTTGTTGGTCTAGTGACCACTTTTCATAGTTGGGCCAAGAACCAAAAAGTTTGCTTTGCTTTGCTTGAAGGCAAAGTAATTATTTTTTCAATGATTTCAGCTATGCCAAATTCTTGCCAAATCTAATATTTGATATTCTCTTTTGCCATGATTTGCATTGTGCATATTTCCAAGTTTCTAATTTTGAAAATAGTTTTGTTGAGGATAAATTCAATGCGCAATCATGCACACATTAGTGATCAGTTGTATATGGGCCGATGCACTATATCTTTACTATATTTAGTGGTTTGACAACACTATATCCAATATGTGATATTCCATTTGACCCATGAATTTTTTTTGGTGAATTTTTAAGTTTTCAATATTTCACGTAGTTTGGTTAACAACACATTTAATATGCAGTTGCGCACACTCGATGTGGTGGTGAGTTTTTTTGTTATCAGTGAAGTATAATCCAGTTAGTGCATTATCAAAAAATGATTGAACTGTTAATTTTATAAATTGAAATCTGCTGAAACTTCACCCACATGCCGAGCATCATAAAAAATCATGGATATTAAAAAATTAGCCCCATTTGAAGTCTCTGTGACACTTGTCTGGAGACTCGCATCTAGGGCCATGAATTTGGGGGTTCAGGGCCCCAGATGCCAGCAGCCCCCAGATAGGTGTCCTAGAGACTTCTGATGAGGCCAAATTTTTTTTGGGTAATTGATGTACCCTAGAGAAGTCCATAGGTAAAATTTCATGTCAATCGGATGACTAGTCATATTTTTCCAAAGCCTGGATACATTAATTCAAGTTTAAGGGTTTTTTGAAAGTTTTGCTATAAATTAAAAGTTTCACCTCATTTTGCACATTTCACTTTTGAGTTTTGAGTTTTCTCTCCTAGAAGACATGGCACGCACCAAGCAAGCAACCCAAAGACACCCCCCTAGAAATCCTATGCATAAGCCACCTCCCCCAGCTCCACCACCACCACTACCATGCCAACATCACAAGTGTCAATGGAAGCTAGGCATTGTTGAGAGTGGAAAAATACTAAATTTTTGATTGATTTTTGTCGTTTTTGAGATTTGAATGATTAATTTTTGATGGATTTAGAGTGATGTATGGTTGTTAATGGAAGTGTTTGAGAGTGTTTTGGATGATATTGATTATGTTCTGGAAGTTCATGATGATTCTTAGTGGAGATATGAAGCTCTGTGATGTTCTGATAGGTTCTGTTGAGGTTCTGATTGGTTCTGTATACCTTCTGTATAGCTCCTATTTTGTTCTGATTTTCTTCTGTATGAAGCATGGATTGATGATTGATGAATATTGAAATCTTTTGGAAGCTTATTGAATAGTTTTTGATAGTTTGAAATGATTTTAGTATGAATTATGAGGATTTGATGTTTTCTGATGACCTTCTATAACCCTTTGTAAATCTTCTATAGAGCCTCTGTCTTTGCTCTGTAATTGTTTTGTATCTACTCTGGTCTTGTACTGTACTGTTTTGTAGATCTTCTGTAAGTGTTCTATAGAATGTATGTGTGATTTTGGAAAAGTTTTCTAACTTTTGAAAAGGATGAATCTAAGTTCAAAAGAGCTAAAACAAATGGAAGAAGCAGCTGCTGAAGACTGAAGAGAAGACTGGAGTGACAGTGACAGTAGTGAGCTATGAAAAGACATTGTAGTGGATCTGGTGCCTCTTCACATCAGATATACCTCTTGGGAGGTGCATCCATGACCTAAGAAGGATTATTGAGAGTCATTATTAGAGTATTGTAGTGAGGAGATGATTTACTATTGATATATATAGAGAGAGAGAGAGCCAGAGATAGCCAATTTCTATCAAAACAGTGTAACTGTATATGAGACATTGAGAGAGAAAACTATGAAGACATTGAAGATGAATACTATGTGATTGATTTCCATTCAAAAATGGTGTATACTTTTATATTCCTTGTTCTATTAATGGATTTTATGAAGATGTTGAAGATTATGGTTGATTCTATCAAATCCGTGGGAGATATCTACTATGATGATGTGTGAAGATTTGTTGTTTTCTTTGTTTTGGTCATCAAAAGAATGAAATAAAAGCTTGTTGATGTTACAAGATAGATTTTCTTGCAGTAGAACCCCTTTTTCCTTGGTGTTTCTCTTGGGGCTCCAAGCATAGTGGCTCTTTGTGAGATTTTCCATTACCAGAAGATCACACACCTCTTGATACCAAAGGCACCATTCCAAAAGCTAGTGCATGAGATTATGGGCACCTCTTTGTGAGATTTGCCATCACCAGAAGATCACACACCTCTTGATACCAAAGGCACCATTCCAAGAGCTAGTGCATGAGATTATGGACATCATACTCATTTAGAACATCAGGAGGCACTTCCTAAATGGAACACGCTTGCAGCAACCCGATCGTTGGACTGCCCAAGCCCTCCTTGCACTACAGGAAGCTGCCAAAGCTTACATCATCGACTTGTTCGAAGACTTGGTCTACGCAACAGTACATGCAAGGAGAGTCATCGTCACTGATAGGGATTTGCGGATAGTGAGGTTCTTCTGGCGATGGAAGGATAGTCCTCGTGGAGATCAACAACGATAGGGGTGTACTACCAAAACATATATGGAATGTAGCTTCCAAAGAGATTTTGTAAACCCTTGGTTATAATGGATCCCATGTAAAATGTTATGAATATGAATATAAAATTTTTGGCGTGTCTTATTTTTGTTTATTCACTTGTTATTTTTTTAATTTATGTATTTGAGTTATCGTTACATACATTCGAACAAATACATGTTGCACACGAACTTGATAAAACACTACGTATTAAATTTAGAGTATGAATCGTGTTGTGTATAAATCCGATAAATAAACATAACATCCAAGTAAAAAACAATAATAAACGACACGTACAAACTACATTGCATGCAAATCCAATAAATATTGGTTTTCATTACTTCAAGAGAATATTATGAATTACATTACATTGGTGATGAGATATCATTTGGCAATAAGTACATCTACTCTCTCCGAGGCTTCTTTGAGCTACACTCCCCATGGTCAGAGCTATTCTTGATCATAGGTAGCAACACATTTTGCCCTAGTAGTTCTTGCCTAATGACATTGGGATCTTCAACACCAGCAACCATGGGACAGGTCACCATGGAAAAAAGTGGCCTAGATCTAGTACTAGAGGATAAGTATAGGAGCTTCAAACGTCTAAGCAACACTATTTTCTCCAAGCTAGAGTTTGTTGGGATAGTCTTGAAGGGCCCATCCTTCATTAGTGCCCTCAACTTCAAGAAGTTCTCAGCAAAAGTCAGAGAGTATGTCTTATGGAATACAATAATATCGCTCAAAAGCTGGCCAATATACTCCTTCAATGCCAAGTCATGCACCCTTCCTTGGCTACCAAATCGGCCACCTTGTCTACATGAAAATTCATCTATATAGACAATGTCATGCATCACACAAGTTCAGTGTCAGATTCACTATGCATGGAGTGTGCTAAAGATATACACATCGGATTCACATCAAAATTTACCAGTAGGGCCTCTAGGGCATCGTGAGTGTGCACAAACAATTTTGTTGGGATCAAGGTCCTAGAGTAGCCCTGGCCGAAGGCTCGCATCTAGGAGCTTGAATCAGTCTTGGTTGGAGGCTCGTGTCTAGGGGCCTGAATTTGCATCGGGCCCCTAGAGCAGCCTTGGCTGAAGGCTCACGTCTAGGGGCATGAATATGCACTGGCCAGAGGCTCATGTCTGGGGGCCTGATTCAGTGTCAGACTTACTATGCATGGAGTGTGCTAAAGATATACACATCGGATTCACATCAAAATTTACCAGTAGGGCCTCTAGGGCATCGTGAGTGTGCACAAACAATTTTGTTGGGATCAGGGCCCTAGAGTAGCCCTGGCTGAAGGCTCGCATCTAGGAGCTTGAATCAGCCTTGGCTGGAGGCTCGCATCGAGGGGCCTGAATTTGCATCGGGCCCCTAGAGTAGCCTTGGCCGAAGGCTCACGTCTAGGGGCGTGAATATGCACTAGCCAGAGGCTCATGTCTGGGGGCCTGAATCTGGAAATTCAGGCCCCCAGACATGAGCCTTTAACTAGGGCTACTCTGGGGATCCGATCCAAACAAAATTTTTTGTGCACACTGATGCCCTAAAGACCCTACTCAAAAATTTTTGTGTGAATCTGTTAACATTAATATGATAACATTACCTTCTTTGCATAATCTATTTGCTGCTGTAATGGAGCATCCAGGTTTGCTCCTCCAATTGGGCCACCCTCATCTCTCTCTTGGAAAGGTAATGTGTAGTCAGGTCGAGGTCCAAAAATGCTTTCTTGCAACTGCTCGAACTCCTCATCTGAGATCTCATACTGTGGCGCCACATTCTCAATCTACTCTTGGATGCTCACAATGGCAGAGATATCATCAAAACTTGTGCCATCATATTGAGCCACCTCATCAACATGTGCTGGCGCATCTTGTATATCGAAATCTATAAAATCATTAGGTGTATCACGCACCATGATACAATATAGCTCTTCTTCCCTTAGCTTCAAAATTTCTAGTACATCCTACACAAGTAAATATTCCACCCCCTCAATGATGATAGCATGGAGAGAAGAGAGGGGTGGCTCATTGCTTGTCTATCAAGATTGTGGGAGAGAAGGAAGGAGTCTCACTTGTAGCTTTCTTGCTTGCACAATGGGGGAATACACACAAGGGTGGAGGCTGAAAATAGTTTTCCTCTTCTTAGTTGTGTAAGCCAAAAAGAACTCTCGTACATAGAAATAGAAGAACCCTATATATGGGTCTCAAACCAAACTCAACTAACTAAGGTGGCATACTAACTGAGCCACGAACTAGAGTAGATAAGGATAGCTGTCATGTAGCTATTATTCATGGGCGGTGTACCAACCGCATCTGCAACTAACAAGTCGGTGACATAAATGCACAACGGTCACCCTGGCATATCACGAGTGGAGCTCAATATCTCAACACTCCCCCTCGAGCTCAATCCCAATTCCTGCACACCAAGCAGGTCTCTAAACTTGCGCAGCTTCTCTGCGCCCAATGCCTTTGTGAATATGTCAGCTACCTGATCCTCTGTGCTGACATAAACTAGATCAATAAGACCTAGTAAAACCCTCTCCCGCACATAGTGATAATGCACCTCAATGTGCTTTGTTCTAGCATGATAGACTGGGTTATTTGCCAAGTGTATACTACTCATGTTGTCACAATAAATGACAACTGGCCCATCTGTAGACTGATGCATATCATAAAGTAGCTTATGCAACCAAGCTACCTCACATGCAGCCATTGCTGCACCCCTGTACTCAGCCTCTGTGCTCGACAAGGCAACTGTAGGTTGTTTCTTGCTGCTCCAAGTGACTGCAGCACTCCCAAAAGAGAACACATATCCACTGATAGATCGTCTATCAGAAATACTACCAGCCCAATCAGCATCAGTGTATCCATGCAACTGTATCTGAACTCCAATCTCATAAAACAGTCCATACTGCAATGTGCACTTCACATACCTGAGTATGCGTCTAGCCGCATCCAAATGCGGTTTCCTTGGAGCCTGCATAAACTGACTTACCAATCCAACAGCATAACTCAAATCTGGCCTGGTAATAGTCATATAAATCAAACTTCCTACTATGCGTCTGTACATAGTAGGGTCTTCCAGAAGTTCACCTGCATCTGCGCTCAGCTTCACATTCTGCTCCAAAGGAACTGAAACAGGCTTACAGCCTGTCATCCCATATTTGGACAGCATGTCCAATCCATACTGCCTCTACAAGAGCTGTATCCCACTTGGTGATCTAATCACCTCAATGCCCAAGAAATAACGCAGCTCTCCCAAATCCTTCATCTCAAACTTCTGCTTCAATAGCATTTTCACATGAAGGATATCTTCATCACTGTCACCTGTCATAATCAAATCATCAACATAAATGACAAGTAGCATAATACCTTTCTCTATTTTTCTCACATAAAGTGAGAAATCTGCCTTGGAAATCTGAAAGCCAATAGTGACAAGATATTGTCCTATCTTGTCAGACCATGCTCTAGGTGCTTGCTTCAAGCCATACAATGCTTTCTTCAACCTACAAACAAACTTAGGATGAACAGCATGCACATAACCTGGTGGCTGCTCCATATATACCTCTTCTTGCAAATCTCCATGCAAGAAGGCATTCTTTACATCCATCTGATGTAAAGACCATTCCTTTGATGCAGCCATAGCAATGACTGCTCTTACGGTTGCCATCCTTGCAACCGGACTGAATGTTTCTTCATAGTCAATGCCATATGTTTGTGCATACCCCTTGACTACTAATCTTGCCTTGCATCTGTTCACAGAACCATCTGCATTATGCTTCACCTTAAAAACCCACTTACAACCAATTGCATTCTTACCTTTAGGCAAAGGTACCAATTCCCATGTAGCATTTGCTTCCAAGGCATTCATTTCTTCATCCATGGCTTTCTCCCATTTTTCTTTTCCCATGGCTTGCTCAAAAGAAGTGGGTTCTGGTTCCTGTATCACTTTGACCATATATGCATAGTGAATGGCTGTAAATCCATCATATTTCAGCCTATCCACAGGATACCTAACTCTGGTAGACCTGCGCAAAGTAGGTTCACTCCCAGGTGCTCTCAAAACATCCCTGGTCTTCCTTACTCCAGGTGTAACAATAGAAGGAATACCCAATTCATCATCAATGCTCTGTTCTGAGCCACTGGATTCACCATCCACATAAGAGTGACCTGCATTCACATCAAACATGGGCTGATCTACCTTCTCTTTTCCTTTTCGTGATACTTGCATACCACTATCTGCATTGCTTTGAAAAGATTCTCCTGATCTCAATCTGCCTGTCCATGGCGAAGAATGTGAACCATTGCTAGAGGACGCTCCAGGTCCACTAATATTTTGTGACTGCTGCTGTGAATTCTGTGCAGCATTACCATTTTGTGCATCTACATCATTGATCACATTTACTGGTTTATACCAGCTACTCATCTCATCAAAAACAATATCTATGCTCACTGTAAACTTACGAGTAGAAGGGTTATAGCATCTATACCCTTTTTGCTTCTGCAGAGAGCAACCAATAAAGATGCACTTCTCAGCTTTTGGATCCAACTTGGATCTCAACTCATCTGGCACATGTACATAGGCAATGCAACCAAAAATTTTCAAATGAGAAATATCTGGTTTCCTACCAGTATACCTCTCCTCTGGAGTCATCCCATGTATTGCTGCAGTGGGAGTCCTGTTCATTATATAGACTTCTGTAACAACTGCTTCAGCCCACTAGTAAAAATCTGGCAAGTCTTTTTCGTTGATCATGGCACGAGATACCTCTCCAATATGCCTGTTTTTCTTTTCTGCAATTCCATTTTGTTGTGGGGTATGACTGCATGAATATTGCTGCTTTAAGCCATGCTCCTGCAGAAACCTTGCAAACTCATTTGAGAGGTACTCTCCCCCTCCATCTGACCTTAGGCATTTTATTTGCAGGCCTGTTTCTTTTTCAACTATAGCTTTAAGAGTTTTGAAATGCCCAAAAACTTCACTTTTCTTTTTCATAAAATACACCCAAACTTTTCTGCTATAGTCATCAATAAAAGTGACAAAATAATGACAGCCTCCAAGAGATGCAGCTTTAGTAGTCCACACATCAGAGTGGATTAATTCCAATGGCTTCTTACTCTCTTGAACATGTCTAGGAAATGGTTTCCTTGCTTATTTTCCAAATTGACAGGCTTCACATACCTTATGCATTTCTGCAACCTTGAATTTAGGCAATCCTGCAACAATATTTTGGGCCTGCATTGATTTAAGTCGTTGTACATTAACATGACCAATGCGTTTATGCCAGATATCAATATCTGCAACTACACCGGTCCCATGTGCAAACATTGCTGCACTCAATTCAGGCATGTCTGCATCCAACGTAAACATTCTGCCCTTCTTCTTTCCTTTTGCTATCAAGCGACCTTTATTTTTCATATCCTCAACAAAGCATCCATGAGGATTAAATCTGACCTGCAAGCCCTACTCAACCATTTGACCAACAAAAACCAGATTCTTGGTGATATTCGGGACATGAAATACATCGGACAGGTATTTCTTTTTCCCATCCTGCATAGACAAAGGAATTTTTCCAATCTGCACAATAGGATGTGCAGTATCATCACCAGTCTCCACAAATCCTGGTTTTTCCATTTTCCTTGCATCCTCCATCCATTCTGCATGACCTGTCATATGGTTTGATGCACCTGAGTCAACATACCATACATCGTTGCTTTCTTCTGCATTTGTCACAGAATTGTTCATGTGTTGCACCATAAACAAATGTTCATTTCTGTCATCACCCTGTCTACTAGAAGATGCATAATTCCCTTGTTGCAATTTTCCATTCATGATGTCATTCTGCTTTTTATAGCAGTCTTTAACCATATGACCCATTTTACCACAGTAGTAGCATTCAACATTACTGTTTGCATTTTGGCCTCTTTGCCATCCACCACGACCTCTTTGGCTCCCCCTGCCTCTAGAGTTACCACGTCCTCCTCCATAGGACCGGTTTTCTTGAGTTTGCTGCATATTCTGATTTCTACCACGGCCTCCAGATCGGCCTCCTCTACCTCTGCCTCTACCTCTTCCAGCATTTGAGTAGAAGACAGCTTCCTTTGAAGTTCCTCCTAAAGAAGATGCACCACCATTTCTCTGCTCCTCAGAAATTAGAAGAGCAATCAACTCCTCAAAATCAAGAAATCTTTCACGAACTGAAATGGATGTCCGAAACTGTGCATAATCCTTTCCTAGACCATTCAAGGTCACAGAAACTAAATCATCATCTTCCACTGGCGACCCAATGGAAGCAAGTGCATCTACAATCTTCTTCACCTTCATGTGGTAGTCATTGATGCTCATATTTTCTCTTTGAACATTATGCAACTCTTGCTTGAGCTGCATTTTCCTGGCTTGCGTATTTGTGCTATACATTTTTGAAAAAGTATCCCATGCCTTCTTTGGCGTACTTGCATCCTGAATATGCACAATCATAGAGTCTGAAATACTGATAGACAGCCAGTACATAACTTTCCTGGCTCTCTCATGCCATGCTTTGAATGCCTGCATTTGCTGTTGATTGGGAACATCATGAAGAACTGGTTCTTCTTCATTTCCCGCAACAAATTCCCAATATCCTTTTCCCATAAGGAAATTCGTCATTCTAAACTTCCATGCTTGGAATTTTTTCTTGTCAAGCTTTTCAGTTACAATCTATGAAAGAGAATCAGACGCCATTACAGAATACTGCAAAAAATTCTGTCACTGCAGAGAACACAGCTTCAGCCTCACAAGGGCAAATCTGCAAAACTGACGAAAGTGGTATTTGACCACACAGTCACTTCCTAGTGACGATTTTGCATCAATAGGCAACAAGGATGATTCTGTAACTCCCAATGTCTTTGCGCATAGGCATACGATGCAATTTCTACAGTAACTTTTTACCAACCTGTAGAATAGTGGTTGCACAGCATAAAACTGGGCCTTTTTCTGAGTGCGTGCAGAAAACTTCCACCTCCAAAACAGGCCCCGAAATGGCCTCAAATCAAAAAATCAGGGTCGCCTAGGGCTAAAGCCCTATCCCGCAGCATATATTGCCCCCTTACTTCACCGCGAAGGGCATCTCAACCTGAGACAATGCACTCTTGCAATTTCCGGCTGTGCTGCCTGCAGAGATCTGCTCCCAAAACAGAAAAAATGAAAGCAACACTACTCCTCTTACTAGAACACCACGAGCTTGGCTTGCTTTCTTGAGCTCCTTACCACGAATAAGGCTCTGATACCATGTCAAGATTGTGGGAGAGAAGGAAGGAGTCTCACTTGTAGCTTTCTTGCTTGCACAATGGGGGAATACACACAAGGGTGGAGGCTGAAAACAGTTTTCCTCTTCTTAGTTGTGTAAGCCAAAAAGAACTCTCGTACATAGAAATAGAAGAACCCTATATATGGGTCTCAAACCAAACTCAACTAACTAAGGTGGCATACTAACTAAGCCACGAACTAGAGTAGATAAGGATAGCTGTCATGTAGCTATTATTCATGGGCGGTGTACCAACCGCATCTGCAACTAACAAGTCCGTGACATAAATGCACAACGGTCACCCTAGCATATCACGAGTGGAGCTCGATATCTCAACATTGTCGGCATCTCAATAGGGCATGAAAGGTGAGAAGGATCGAAGCTTGCACGCGAGAGCTATGGAGGGAGAGCAAGAGCAAGAAAGAGAGAGACAAGAAATGGGAACTCCAATAGTCACAATGTGTGGCTGGGCCTTCCTTTATTCAAACTGTTACTAAAAGAATAAAGAATAAAGTGATGGTGCTGTCAGTGTAGTGTGCAGTGGCGGTGCTGTCAGTGTAGTAATACACGGGCGGCTAGGCGAAGGCGCCTTTACCCCCAATAACTTCCCACTTAACAATGAATCTGCCCTAGTGAGGAGTGAAAAGAAAAAAGAAAAAAAGGACAATACAACCTATACACATGCACAACAGGATGAGGAAAGACATCATCTCATCCCACGCCCACCATCAACCTCCTGAGGAAGGCAAAGCGCTCTATAGAGAGGCTTTTCGTGAGCAGATCTACAGGATTCTGGTCAATCGAGATCTTGACAAGGTCAAAAGACTTGTCCTCAACAACCCCACGTATGAACTGATACCTCACCTCAATGTGTTTTGTCTTCGCATGGAAGACTGGATTCTTGGCTAACTGAATAGCACTCATAGAATCCAAATGCAGTGTAGGGATAGCATCAATACCAAGGTCAACAACCAAATGACCCAACCAAATGGCCTCCTTGCAAGCCTCAGTGGCTGCAACATACTTGGCCTCTGTAGTAGAAAGGGCTGTGCATTTATGCACCTTGGACATCCAAGAAACAACATCTCCAGCATAGGTGAATACATAGCCGGAAGTGGACTTCCTACTATCTGCATGTCCTGCATAATCAGAGTCAGTGTACCCCACGACTCCTGTATCCTGGTTGCCATAGCATATGCACATATTTGTAGTGTCCTTCGGGTACCTCATGATACCCTTCACGGCATCCCAATGCTTCTTGCCAGGTGTAGCCATATAGCGTGCCACAACACCAATTGCAAAGGCAATATCTGGACGAGTGGCTATCATGGCATACATAAGATTGCCCACTATGGATGCATAGGGAATCTTGGCCATCTCGGCCCTTTGCTCATCTGTTTGGGGAAAATCAGCCTATGATACCTTCACATAAGAAGGCAATGGACAGCCAATAGGCTTTACGTCCTGCATGTGGAAGCACTCAAGGACTTTATGAATGTATTCCCTATGTGACAAGTAGAGGAGTCCCTGATGCCTGTCGTGTCTAATGCGCATACCAAGTATGTGAGAGACCTGTCCCAGATCTTTCATCTCAAAGCTCTTCTTGAGTTGGGCCTTAAGAGCATCTAGCTCATCATGAGCTTTCCTTGCTATCAGCGTATCATCCACATAGAGTACCAAAATCAATAAAGAACCATCATGGGCTTTCTTCTGTAAAGACACGGATCCATAGCACTCCTGCTATAGCCCGGTGACTGCATAAAGGCATCAAACTTATGATACCACTCCCTAGGTGCTTGCTTCAAGCCATAAAGACTTTTCTTCAATTTGCACACTAGGTGCTCCTTGCCAGGTTCTGTAGCAAAGCCCTTAGGCTGCTCCACATAAATCTCATCATGCAAGTCCCCATGTAAGAAAGCCGTCTTGACATCTATCTGGTATAAATCCAAGTCAAGTTGAGAAACCAAAGCCAAGACTAAGCATAGGGTGGTCATCTTAACCACATGAGAAAAAATCTCATCAAAGTCCACACCATGCTCCTGCTTAAAACCCTTTGCTACCAATCTAGCCTTGTATGCCGGCTTGGGATGCCCAGGGGTAATTTTTAGCTTATACACCCACTTGCATGGCAAAGCCTTCTTGCCCTTAGGCAAGGAAACCAAATCCCAAGTCTCATTCTTATCCAAGGAGTCTATCTCAGACTGCATAGCCCTCTCCCAGGAGTGACTGTCACCCCTGCGCATAGCCTCATCATAACTGAAAGGCTCTCCTGCATCTGTAACCAAGACATAATGCATCGAGGACTGAAATCTATCAGGTGGATGTCTGTCTCTAGTAGACCGTCTCACGGCAGGCCCTGCCCAGCTGCTTGTCCAACACCCTGACCATGAGCATCTGTTGGCTAAAGGCTATCTAACTGGCTATGCGGGAGCTCTCGGCTCCTCCTGAAATATGACCCTGCAGATCTCAACAACTCTCTTAGGTTGCCTATGCATCTTGTCTTCATGGAAGACTACATCATGACTGCGGATGACTTTCTGTGCCTGCGGATCCTAGAGGCGGTAACCCATCTCGCCTGCATCTCCATAACCAAGGAAAATGTATTTGATACTCTTAGGATCCATCTTACTTCTCTTGTCCCTGGGCACATGGCAAAATGCCTCACATCCAAAGACACGGAGATATGCATAAGAGGGAGGTTTTTCAGTCCATACCTCCTCTGCAACCTAGAAATTCAAACCACTAGAAGATGATCGGTTTATGATATGCACAGCTGTACTAACTGCCTCAGCCCAAAAGCTCTATGGTAGGCTTGCATGGCTAAGCATATTGCGTACACGCTCTTGGATGTTTTTGTTCATCTGCTCAACCAAACCATTCTGGGGGGGGTGTAGGGGGCGAACTTTCCATGAAAAATCATCTATGAAAGTAACAAAATACTTTGCACCACCCATAGACTGATAAGGCATGGGCCCACAAACATCCGAATGTACCAATGCCAAGGGCTCACTCATGTGTGGCCTACCAGACTTCTTATGCATAGACCTAGTCTGCCTGCCATAAAGACAATGCTCACATGAATCAAAACATGCATAATCAAGGGGTGGTAAGCACTGCAAACCAGAGAGTATTTTCATTCCCTTTAAAGACATATGGCCCAAAGGGGCATGCCAAAGAGATACATGTGGGATAGAACCCACAGAAAAAACATGATCAAGGGAAGAAGCAGATACAATCAAGGGATAGAGGCTGCCAGCCTTGGCACCTCTCGCAATCACAAGTCTGCCACGAGTGATCTTCCATGCAGAGTCTCCAAAAGATACATGATAACCTACGTCATCAAGCTGTCCAGCTGACATGAGACTGCGTGTCAAAGCAGGTACATGATGTACATCCTGCATAACAAAACTGTTGCCAGAAGAAAACTACAGCCTAACATCACCAACGCCCTCAATATCAAGAGACCTGTCATCACCCAAGCGCACAGAACCCAAAATAGTACGATATGAATGAAACCACTCTCGGCAAGGTGTCACATGAAAGGACGCACCTGAGTCCAAGAGCCAACACTGTGCATACATAGAGTGTATCTTTGTCATCTGCGAAGCACTAGAAGAAGCTGTAAGGATATAATCATCATTAACATCCTCAGGCTGCATAACATTGATCTCTTCAATTTTAACACTAGATTTTGCAGGCACTATGCTGCGAGATCAGAAGATTTATCCTGCACTTTGTCTTTCCCCTTATCTTTGCATCTTTCATTGCGCAGTTCATGGCATTGTGGCCTAATATGGCCCTTTTTTCCACAATGGTGACAAGTAACATCTGCATTCCTGCCACGGGATTTGCTATATGACTTCCCACGAGACTTGGACCAAGATTTCTGAGAATCCTGTCCACGGCCACTGCCACTGCCATGCTTTCCATATCCATCATTCCTGCCTCTAACTGTCATAGCATGCGACATGAGAGGCATCCAAATTCTTACGGTTAACCTCTCCCTGCAGAAGAGCACTCTCAACATCAGATAATTTCAAGGTAGCAGCAGCAGAGGCACATAATGCAGTGCGGAATACATCCCATGACTCATTAAGAGTACCAAGCAAGAAAAGAGGAGTGGCATCCTTTGCAAAAGTGATGTCCTCCTACGAAGTCAAGTTCTTGAGTATAACATGGAACTGGCTCAAGTGAGCAGACATAGTCACATTCTCCTTCATGCGCAGATCCATAAGCTGCTTCAGCCAATACATCTGACTCGCTGGACTTTTCTTGTCATAGAGATTCTTGATTTTATCCCACAACTGCCACGCACTCTGTTCTTCCTCAAATACATTGTAATGAACCTATTCTGTGAGAGATAATACAATAGTGGACTTGCATAACTCATCAAGCTCAAGCCATTTCTCATCTGGCATAGTTGCAGGCGGATGCTCGCTCAACCTCAATGGTTTGGTCTGTGATTTCTGCACCAACACCTGCCAAATCTGGCTCTTCCAATAAGATTAATTCATACCATCAAGCTTAATGATGTTGAAAATAGCATGATCAGTGGACGAACTCACCATAATGCAGGCTGGAAGACTGCAGACAGTTCAAAAACTACTTGATGTTTACTACTGAAAATGACCAAAAAATCATCAAAATCGAGAGAAAGTAGCGAGAAAAGTGTAACCAAAGCTGTTGCCCACCAAGTACTAGTGAAAGTACATCATTTCAGAATATTTCAGCATGAAAAATCCATGTCAGTCTGGAGTTATATGCTTGCTGTAATAAATGACAACAGGGTACTGTGAGAGTCAATTGTTGCTGACCAAATCACTGCACCAAGTCAATAAATGACAGGCAAGACATGACCAGCCATAAACATGCATAAATCAGCCCAAAAGCATCCGGATCCAATGACAAGCTCGAATTCATCCCTCGATGATCAATACATCATAGCATAACCCAAGACATACACTCGAAACCAATATGCATATGTCAAAGCATGAAAGGTAGCTTCAGCCCAAGAGTATTTAGCATGCATTTACTGTTATAAACTGTGTATTTCCAGCTCCACAATCAGGCTAAAATCATAGCATGACATGTAGCTTCAATCTCCCAATCAATCAAGATGCAATAGGCATCAAATCGGTTATGTAGTCATGCCCAAACAAGCATAGGCATAAACTGTGAATGTAGCACTAGCATAAAATGTTTGTAGACTGTTTATAACAGTCTTGAAACACTATTTTCAGCTACCAAACCAATGCCTAATCTCAAAGGATCAATGCCAAGTATCAATACATGTGCAAGAAGCCTGAAATGGAGCCCAAACAAGTGCTTAATGCCAAGCTAGAGTTGGAGCTGAAGTAATTAGTGTGTGGCTGAATAGAATCTGTGCAAAATCAGGCACAGATCGGCGTGATGATGCTGCTGCTCCTGCTGGTCCACGTGGTAGGTCTGGAGAGATCGGAGGGCTCAAACATGAGCCAAAGAGGCCTTGGAACAAGCCTCTCAATGTCAATGCCCTAATGGTGCCTCAATAGGCCGGGAAGAAGCTTGGGAAGCCGGGGAATGACGGAAGCTCAAGAGAATGAGCTATGGCTGCCGGGAAGGAGACCCAATGTGAGTGGGGAGTCGATTGGAAGCTGAGAATGCCACCAGCCAAGCTCAAGAGTTGGGAAGCCGAGCTCTGATACCAATTGAAAGGTGAGAAGGATCGAAGCTTGCACGCGAGAGCTATGGCGGGAGAGCAAGAGCAAGAAAGAGAGAGACAAGAAATGGGAACTCCAACAATCACAATGGAAACTGCCACTAAAAGAATAAAGAATAAAGTGATGGTGACAGGTGCCCGGCACCTGTAGTGTGCGGTGGCGGTGACTGTCAGTGTAGTAATACACAGGCGGCTAGGTGGAGGCGCCTTTACTGCCAAACAGGGCAAGGAGATGGGTGCACAATGGCTAAGCTTTGTGTTGCCTCTACTCTCGGATCGAGTGTGATCTTCTCAAGTTCCCTCTCAAAATACTCTAGCCGTGGTCGAGAGGTGTGTCGATGTCTTCCTCACTGTCCTCTTGCACCTCAATGCACAAAACATATATGGCAAATGTTGTATTGCACTCAATGAGATCCATCATGGCGTGGTCCTGGGATGAGGTGATCACTGCTCTGGAGTGGAGATGATGTCCCACATGCACGAGGACTCAATTTATTACATTTGCATGGCTTGATCTAGCATGTAAACTATATAAGAAATCTATGGGGACCCATCTGAGAGCAGAGTCTGGAATAGAGTTGGTGAGAGGGTTTGCCCCATCACAAAGCGATGCTAGTATACTAGAACTAGGGTCTACGGTGGAAAGCGAGCTCTCTAGACTCAAGGTAGTGTAAAACCTAGGGTATATCTATTCTCCTATGTGTGTGTAGCGTGTGGAGCTAATCCATGCCGCAAAGGTAGGAGTGGTAGCCATGGCACAGAAAGAGAGAAGGAATGAGAGCCAAGTGTAGGGAAGTAGAGAATGAAATTGGAAATGAGTTTGGAGTTATAGCTTTTATGTATCTAGGGTTTTAAATAAAGGTTCTTTTTTAACCCTAAAGTTTCAAATTAAAACTCTTACCTTAGTTTCTTTATTTCAATACTTTAAAGTAACTATTAAAATTACTCATACAGACAAATGCTTCGTTCTACATTATTATATCCTCGAATATATTTGGATCGCTGAGTATATTCAAGTCCAACTACAGAAAATATAGAAAATTTTTAAGAAAATAAATATAAAAGTCCTTCAAAATCCCTTAGATCCAATTTAATATTTAATTTGAAAAAATAAGTAGAAGAGATGAGCTACAATATATCATTATGCAAAGACAATATTACATAGATTATAGAACTCCAGCCTACAATTTAATTATGATTTTAACCAGCACGATTGACTAATTACAGTATGTATTATCGCATGCTTGGATCATAGTAAACTAAGATTATCTAAATTGAAAGTACTCATAAGTTTTTAAAAAGTTTATATTCGTTTTTTATTTAAAAAAATACAAAGATTCCACTATCTCAAGGATATGTGGAGAAGCACATTGTTTACATGTCATGGATTGCTCACTACGAATCCTAACTTTTCTATTATCTAACTTGAAATAGAAGTTGCAAAGGGGCTCATTGGACATTAATTGGATTTCTTGTCTCAAAAAAGAAATGGACCAATGGCTCTCTACACTGATCACAAAAGGATTATGACCATTCCATAAGATAACCACATCTATGAGAGCTGTATGTGTCTCATCTTGAGTATCTTGATCCAAGTTGATCCATTTCCCTCGCAAAAGTTGCCATCTTCTATATCGAAAGCGAATGCACAGAGTTTGTCTAGCAATGAAATACATGTAATAAAATTAAAAATAATGGTAAGTAAATGCGAATAATACAATGATTCATCTAAGCAAGACCTACGTCACTTAAATCAAGGCATTCAAAGTAGTAAACAATATTTACCTGAATGTTAGATCAGATTAGTTGACCTTGCACTTAATCGTCTCATCAAAATGTGTTCTTTTGACTTGCCAAGACTCACCCAATATAGCTGACTCATCAATTCCTCGGATGGACACTTGCATTGATAAGTAATCTTTGTTTTCTTCAGAACATCACCCAATAGCTGACTCATCCATTCCTCGGAAAGACACTTGCATTGATAAGTAATCTTTGTTTTCTTTAGAATATCACATGAACCAAACAAATGTGCAAACAATGAGAATGGAATAAACCAACTAAGATCCACATCTTTGGAGTCTGTGGTGGGTTTCATAGCACTATTGATGTCAGATTTTATCTTGGACTTACATGCTTCTGACAACTCCAAGCTACCAATCAACCATTCACCACTAGATAGTGGTAGCAATGGGACATGCTGCAATCTCTGGCTTTCTACTACATACAATGAATTATAAAAAAAGATATTATGAGTTGCAAGTTGACTTTCAGAGTTATTATCATAGATCAAAGAACCTATGTCTTCATGTCAAACATGTATCTTGCTGCTCAAACATTCCACATTCTGCCATTCGTGCAAAGTTGATGGATATAGAGCTGTCAACAAAACAAGATTGAATTAGAACACTGCAAATATTTTTAAAAATAAATCTAATGGAAAAGAGTAAACAATGATAAAATTTAAAAGCTTACTCTTTTTTTAATAATTTGCAATGTAGTTCTTGTCGTGTACAAAGATTGTGCGTATAAACATGTTGTATCAACACTTCTGTTACTGTATTTGTTCCATTAAATACTTTTTTGAACTCTACCTTTCCAATATTTGCTAGGGTTTGCAACATCCTTACACCTAACCTTAAAACTCCCTCGAGTACTTGGGTGCATTAAAATCCAATCCAACTTGTAGTACTTATCACAAATCCAATTACTACCACTATCTTTCCTATTGAAGACCTCCAGTGCAAGTATGTTACTGATGTTTATCCTCTGTGAAGACATCTATGATAACCAAATAGAAAAGTTACCTATTAACATGTATATAATTTGCAAATGTTCTCGCCAAATGAAATGAAATTTAAATAGAGCAATTTAAAAAAAACATTGTACCTATAATTCTTTTCACAAAGAAGCCCAGAGATGTTGAACAAGAAGCTGACTTATAATAAGACCATTGTTCCTTCACTGACAAATTCCTAGAATACAAAAATAAAAGAAATATCAACTCAAAGCATACATATAACTTACATAGGCTTTGTCCAAATGAGTTGAAACTTAACCATGGAGCAACACAAAAAAGTGACAATATACATGTGGCTCTCTTTGCAAAGAAGCCCAAAGATGTTGAAGAAGTTGAGTTTTAAAAAAATCATCGTTCTCCACCCTCAAAGACTTTTGGAGTAAAAAAACAAAGGAAAAATCAGTATGCATATAGCTTGCATACATTTTGTCCAAACAAGATAAAATTTAACTATGGAGCAATAAAAAAACAAGACAACTGTAACTTTGTTCACAAAGAAACCGTAAGATGTTGAAGAAGAAGTTGAGTGTTCAAAAGATCATTGTTCTTGGCTATGAGAGACTCCTAGAGTACCAAAACAAAAGAAATTACATGTCAGAGAATGCACATAACTTGCATAGGTTTTCTCCAAACAAGATAAAACTTTACTATAGAACATCTATGGAAGAGAACAATATAAATGTAAAGTTTTGTGAAGAAAATCTTAGGGCTTTGGTAGAACAAGCTTTGCTCTCATACAACATGTGAAACTCACTCTGTGTTTGTGTAAAGGAAATGAAATTTCATAGGGTTACAGGTAGGGCAAGCAACAATGAGGTTGTAAAATTTCGTCAGGAAAGAAGAAGCGGGGAAAGAGATATGATAAATTTAAGTTCTGCCTAAGAAAGAGGGGGAGACTGAAAAGGGGAGGAATGAAAAGTCAAACATAAAAAAATAAGAAAAAGAAAATTTGAGTCACAAACTTTCAAGAAGTGTCAGCATTGTATTCCCCACATTTCCCCTTATTTTATTGTTGAGGAAAGATT
Organism: Lygodium microphyllum; assembly: GCF_053477565.2. Taxonomy (NCBI): domain Eukaryota; kingdom Viridiplantae; phylum Streptophyta; class Polypodiopsida; order Schizaeales; family Lygodiaceae; genus Lygodium; species Lygodium microphyllum. The sequence continues at coordinate 23,692,228 of NC_141139.1, read as the reverse complement.
TGGGCCAAGATATGGCTAGAAGATTCATGTTACATGAGTCTTGAATCCCAACTCTCTCATTGGTTAGGCCTATATTTGTTTATTCACTCCTTAAGGGGCAAAAAAGAGAGTCCATATTTCTCCTAATGAATGGTTTTTGATGGTTTGGAATGGTTTTAGGATGGGTTATGTGATTCTAATACTTTCTCTTAACCTTCTATAAATCCTCTGTTGAGCTTCTGTAGAGCCTTTGTTCCTGTTCTATTCTGTTCTGTATGCCTCTGCAAACAAGTGTTCTGTTGGATGAGGGTGTAGTATGGGAAAGTTTTCTAGCCTTGGAAAGAGGCGAATGCAAGTTCAAAAGAGCTCAAATAAGTGGAAGAAGTAACTATTGAAGACTCAAGAGAAGAATGGAGTGAAGTGACAGTAGTGAGATGTGAAGAGTCACTGTAGTGGCTCTAGTGATCTTTCATATCAGACACACCTCTTGGTAGGGGCATCCATGACCAAAGAAGGGTTATTGTGGGTGATTATTGAGTATTGTAGTGAGGATATGATGTACTATTGAGAGAGAGAGAGAGAGAGAGAGAGAGTCAGAGATAGCCAATTCTATGCCAAATAATGTATCTATCTATGAAAGATTGTGAGAGAAAGCCATGAAAACTTTGAAGATGAATCATATGTGATATCTTTTCATTCAAAGTGGAGTGTTCCTTTGTATTTTTGATGTCTATCAAAGAATTCTATGAAGAATATGAAGAGAATGATGGATTTTTTAAAAGTTAAAGCCATGGGAGAATTGCTTCTATGAAGTTGCGTGAAGATTTCTTGTTCTTGGTGTTGTTTTCTTTGTTGAGATCATATCAAATATGAAAAAGATGGTTATTGATAGTACAAGATAGGTTTTCTTACAGTAGAAACCTCATTTCCTTGGTGTTCCTTTTGGGACTGTAGGTACTAAGGGGGCTCTAGTCACAAATTCCTTATATACTTAGGATCAGACTAACCCCTAAGAGCCCGGGATGGTCCCCCTAGAAGGCCATGTTACTAGTTCCGGGCAAAAAGTTGGTGGATTGTATCTTTGGATTTATCCTTATGGATGGGAAAATATACTATAATAAGATAAACCTTTAAGATGAATAAAGGTTTGACAATGATTGCTTTATTTATTTCAATATTTTGTTTATTTTATATGAACAAATTTAGTATTTAAAGATTAATCAAGGAAGATGCTTTAATGTGTTCACATAACAACTGGTAGATAATTAAAAAACTAAATAATGTCCATCTCAAAAGGAAAGCAAGATGATGGAACCCCCAATGGTTTTGTCCTAAGGTTAGGTGGTCTCGCATAGTTGAGAGATTTCTTCAATGTTGTGTTAGTTAGGAAATTACATGTTGACTCAATTAGAAAATCAAGCAGAATCCAGATTTCTTATCATTTAAGGGGACCAAAGTGAGACTATGCCTTATGGATAGAGGGATTGGCGTGCTGCACTCCTGGGGAGTCCACCTATAAGAAATCATCTATATAACGTGTGTTCAAAGGATATTAAGAAATACCCTTTCTTTACATGCTATAAGGTCTTAAAATGTCCCCTTTTACTTTACTAAACTTACGATTTTTTAAAAAAATTCTAATAAAAAGAACCCTTTTGTAAATATAATCCTGTAATTTTTACTAAATATAATACCCTTTCTTTTGAACTCACGTGGTATCTTACATATTCTATACGGTGGACTCGCCAAGGTTGCACGCCTCCTTGTTTCTTACTCTCCTTAAACCAAGTGCAACACAAGTACGCTTCAGTTCAAGTGGATTTGTGCAAAAAGCAGACACTTGAATACCAACTCTAGAAGACCATTAGGTAACCTTAGCTTATGTAGGGACCTATATTTAGGTCGATCTAATGGTGGGTATGGCAGAACCTTCCTACATGAGGTGGACTCAAGTGAACTAGGTAACAAACTTTGTGATATTCTAAGGAGTTCCAAACTATGTCACTTGGAAATATCCCTTGATAGACCACCAAGAATTCATGCCACTAAAGGCTTTTTAGATGGGCACATCACACCAACCATGATTTTATGTAGGTAGTTATACCTTATGAGGTTTGGCATAGTAAAAAGCCTTATGTTGCACATCTATGTGTTTATGGATGTTTAGCTTATGCTCTTGGGCTTGAAAAAAAATACTCAAAAGTTGGATAATAGGACTTGCATTGCACATCTAGGTGTTTGTGGAAGTTTAGGTAGAATGCAAATTAGTTGAGCATTATGGCTAACGTTTTCTTATTCTGACTTGCAAGGAAGTATGTGGTTCACAACCTCTTGATTTTGCTGTTATAGATTTGACTTGAAAGTACAGGAACTAAAGAAGGATGTTTATGGTCTTATAAGTAGGCATCCTAAGCTTGATATGAGAAAATAAGTCTGTACTTGTTAACCTATGATTATTGGGATTTGCAATAGTCCGTTGAAAGGACGCTTTATGTGACAAAAAACAAAGGCAAATGAGAATGAGTTTCAATCCACAAAGTAAAATTTACATTGCCTTTGAGATGTCATTGCTCCATTATGCTTGCAACTTAAATGTACAAAGCAAAAGGATGCAATTGTTATGTTACGAACCAAACAAAGTATGTTGAAAAGTTTTGGTCTTGATATATGTAAGCATGAGGTTTACTCCTATATAACCTAGATTATGTCTCACCCTTCGAGACTTAGAGGATACGATTGATGCATCCTCATATCCAAAAGTTGTTGGGTGTTTTCTTTTTTCTTGCTAATTATGTCAAATGCTAGCTTGCAATATCACATAGGAGAACATTTACACAAAAACTACTTTTTATTTCTCTACTTGCAAGGTACATGAGATTATGGTTTATGATATGTTGATCCATACACCTATATGCTTTTTGTGATGTTGACTAGGTAGGTTGTTATGACATGAGAATGTAAACTAGGCAAAAGAAACCTAGCATGCTCATGCACTTGTTGATGTAGAGGGAAACTTTCATAAGTATAGTTGGATTATGTGTGGCTTAGATGAAATTTCCCACATGAGTGTTGGTCAATCACTTCTATCATATCTATGTTGAATGTTATAGTGCATTAGTAATGACCCATATGAGTGTTAGAATTATGGCCATATGCCAATCCTTTTAGCTTCAGGTAAGACATGAGAATGTAAGGTACTATCACTATGTAGCCACTCGATGTAGGGCTTGAATCCATGACCTAATCAAACTCGTAACCATAATACCATATAATGGGAAACTTAGTAGTTGATAGTTCCTTTGATGTTGAAACTTGAGGGATGCTTCCCCTTAATGCATGGGAGCAATAGCTACAAAGCTTGGCCATATTGATATCAAGGATTATCTGCATTTGGGATCCATAATTGCTTTGAGCTAACTCTTTGAATACCTAAAATTACAAGCTACTACAAGCTCTTGATCTCTTGAACAACCCCATGATACTTTTCAATTTTTTGAGTGACATTGGGCATTGGGCCAAATTAGATAGATGGTATAGTACCAGTTAGGGCAACTAGTTGTGCTGCTAGTCATGCTTCTCAAAGTGGACTCTAGTTTTGCCGACTATTAAATCATGCTTTGATGCTTTTGACATTGATATTGTATCAAGAATGGAAATACATTGGTGAACATACATTGCTCATTGACAACCAAAGGCGTATTAAGCAAAGAACATTCAATTACATGGCGAAATGAGCTATTTCATAGTTAGAGATAGACATCCAAAGGAAAAAACATGACCATTGGGAGATTTTCATGAGAGCCATGCAACAATGCATATGTGTTCAAGAAACTTGGATTAGTAAAACAAAACACAAGTAAAATTTATGGTTTAACATGCTCAAACAATTAGTTATTGTGTGATAAGAAGAAGGAAATGGAACATTGAAGTAAAGTTTCTTGCTAGTAGAGCTAATAATTATAAAGCATGTAATAGTGGTTAGGAAAATGGAGAAACGAAGGTTGGTTTTCCACAAAACATTTACTAATGTGGCATTTCTAGGGATAAAGAAATCTCTAGGATATGATGGACTAGAAGTGGAATGGTTTATCTATTTGTGACAAGAATTGAAAAGCTCTACTATGGTAAGGATCACACAAAGCATTGGGTTGATGGAGTCTTCCTACATTGTGGAAGAAAAGCATTATAAGTTTGATTTCAAAATAGTAATAGTGCATGATGAACGTCAACCGTTGAAGGCCTATATCTCTTATGAGAACCCTTTATGAAATCCTAGGAAAAGAAATCTCCACCAAACCAAACTCCTTGATGCAAAAGTACTTTATCAAAGAAGACTTTAAAGTTCTTGATCATTATTATGATGGTATACCTTTTGATCTAGGAGGTTATGGGCAAGATTGTTGTGTGGGTCGAGTTCCCCAACTTCCCAAATCCTTACTATCACTTTCTAAGCTCCATTACTTTGACATTAGGGAATATACTTGGACAACGTCCTCTCACAAACATAAATCCTAGATAGAATCTGCAACTCTCAATAGAGCTTAATGCCAACAAGAAATTGTGGGAAAGAGTTACAATCTGGATTTCCAAGGGATAGATCTTGATCGTTCAGTTGGTGTTGTACAAAAATTTGCATGCTCTACATGTCTCATCCAGATCACTTCATCAAGGATTACCCTAACTGGGGTGTAGCTGATGAGAAACAATAAACAAAAAATGAATCTCCTTTTTCTCAAACAATTGTGGATGAGCAGGGTTTTCAAAAATTCTAGTAGAAAAAAGGAACAGTACGGGGACAACAGAGGCCTCCAACAAAAAAAAAACACCTTTAAGAGTAAAAATAGGAATTGTTATATGTAGCTCTCTTGATTAACCTTGAAGATACCCCTACTAGTTCCAGGGAGGAAGGCATTAACCCTCCTTAGATGGGGACTCAAAAGGCGTAGAGGAGAATTGTCAATGGCACTCAATTCTTCGAGGATGCCCAAATGGATAAAGAGGGATTTGAAAAGAATATCAATGACTACAATCTCAATAAGCCACTATATAAGGAGCTTGAAAATGGAGAAGCCATGGACAAGATGTAGGCTAAAAAGGAATCCCTTCATTAGGCCAAGGTTGCCCTGCATGCAAGGGAGAATCCTAATCTTGCTGCACTTACACACCTACTTCCCAATAATCTTATTAGGGTTAACAAAAGAAGGCTTTCTAAGGTGCTACCCCTATCAGTTCTCAAGAAAGGGTTCCAAAGGTAAAGAAAATTCATCTAAATAAAGAAAAAAATGATGAATAAATCTTTAGAAATACTCTCATACAACTCAAAAGGGTTGATTGATCCTCTAAGAGCCACAGTCATCCAAAATTGGATGAAGTAAGAGGCAATCTCCAAGAAGCAAAACGTAGGATGAACCCCTCATGAGAAATCTTGTGACAATCTCCAAAGATCACTCTTGGTGGGCGTACACTAAACATGTGAGTGGTAGCAGAGGAGGGGTAATAGGGGTCCACAACAAACTTAGCAATGCAAGATGTAGAATTTTGAAAGACCCAAATCACAAGTGGGTTGCTGCAGTACTCAAGGATGAAAGAAGAAATTGTGATGGCTTTTGTGTATGCCATTGGCTCAACACAAACAATATCCAAAATTTGGGAATCCCTAAAATTAATGAGTGCCCAATCATATGAACAGGTGACTTCAATAAGTCTCTCAATGATCACTTTGAGGGACGATGTGTGCCCTTAGGGGGACAAGAACTAGAGGCCTAGACTAACTTAAAGGGTTACCATGCTTTGGTAGATGCCTCTCCCTACCCAAGGTTCACCTAGGCCAACAATACAAAATCTTTGCATTTGTGTAAAGCTTGACTTGATTGCTACTACATCTTAGTTGGGTTATTAGGGAATTACTTAGACTATTAGCAAAAGATACTCTAAACCATCACATTATCAGACCACCAATCCATCCTCACCACCCTAAGCCAAACACTTAATCCCATAGTAAGAGATGGTTGGTTTCATGCAAACCCATTCTAGTTTGAATTTCAATATGTATAGAAAACTATTGATGCAATTCGGAATCATCACTTCCCAAGCTTGGATGGTAGCCATTACTCTCTAGAGTTCCTAAGGAGAGCTAAGTAGACTCTTACGTATACAAGGAAAAAGAGAAGAGCTTAAACCTACTAGGAGGTTATGTGGCTAGAAGTTAGGATTATTCTAGGGGAAACACATTTCAAGGAAAATATACTTTCTGCCAAGCCCCATTTGCAAAGGGAAGAACTAATTGAGATAGAGAGCCTCCATAAATACTTCAAAAGTTAGTGGTTTGATAAGGCCAATAGGCCAACTAAGGAAAGCTTTAGGATACTCAAGCAAAAGTAAAATAAGGATCATATCCATTTCCTTAGAAAAGTGGATGGGACCCTGGCCCAATCACAGGAAGAGAACCTTGCAGTTCTCCATGAACATTTCTTCAACATCTTCAATGCAGTCAACCCCCTCACAAAACTGCGAATTGAGGCCAAGGCTAAAGTATCCACGTGTAGTAAGAAAGGAGTACCAAAGGAACTAGCTCGTCTCTTGGATTCTAATATGCTAGATTTTGAAATAGCAAACACAATGAAGTCCTTGGCCAAGGGCAAATTGCATGGCCTATATGGCTTACTCAATGAGTATTTCCAAACCTTCAATGACATTCTTATCTAGCCCCTTATTGATGTCTAGAAGGAATCGATTCATTTTAGTGCCCTCCCCTCCTTCATCAATGAAGGGGTTTTCCCTCCCCTCCTTCATCAATGAAGGGGTTGCCAAACTTATACATAAAAAGAAGGAAAAATAATGTCTAGGGAATTGGAGACCAATAACATATTTGAATACAACATATCAATTTTTAACTAAAACACTGGCTAGAAGACTCAATGTGATTTAGATAAATGGATTGGGATAGAATAGAAAGGGTTTATAAAGGGAAAATATATTCTGGATGCCATTATTAATCTTTGTGAAGGACTTGAGTATGCTCAAAAGCATAACTAAGACTTTGTTTTTATGAAAATTGACTTTGATAATGCTTATGATAGGCTTGAGTGGGATTTCATTCTCTGGTCCCTGTTGGACATGGGACTAGGAAGAAGATTCATAAAATATGTCTTTGTCCTATCCAAGAATGCCTTAACTAGAATAGTAGTCAATTGGGATCTCACTCTTCCATTCCCCCTTAGGAGATCAATTAGGCAAGGCTTTGCTCTTGATTGTCTCCTTTTTGCTATTGCAGTTGATGGCCTTGGGTGGTTGATAGAGGATCAACATCAAAAAGGGAACATTCAAGGAATTAAACCACTTGAGGAGCTAAAGATATGATTTTGAACCTGCTTGCAAATCACACTAGCTCTATCCTAAACAATGACCCCTAACTCAATTGGTTCCCTCTAGGAATGCCTCAAGATGTTTTGCCTAGCCTCTAGCTCAAAAATCAACCACTCCAAAATATAGGGATCAAAACCCTTCTTAAGGACCCTCTTCATGGCTATTAGGGCTCTTTGTAAGCCCATCAAAGAAGGTACAATCTTTTGCCTATTGGGCATCCCATGGGATTTGGAGTCACCATGAAACAGAGATGGCAATGGGCTGTGGACAAGTTACAAAATGAATAATTTGAATAAATGGAATGACCTCAAACAGGGGTTTGCCGCAACAATAGTCATACTTAACCATACCATTCTACTTTTGTGTCTACTTCCTTTCCTATTGGCACCCTCCAAAATCCAGCCTATCACAATTGGAGGCCCTCTGTAGAAATTAGTTTGGGGAGGAGACTCCACAAAGTTCAAAGCATCAAAAGTTGCCTAGAAGACTTACACTCTACCAAAGAACTAGGAGGACTTGGCATAATTGGCATACATTCTCTGGTAGATAAGCTACCAGAAAAGTGGGTTAATAGAAGTATGACTCATCCTCATGAGGATTGGCAATTCTCTTCACTCACTCTTTAACCAAGTTCTGAGCCTCCTACCCAAGACTATACAATCTCCCCCCTCACATGGTGATCTTTGCAAATGCCAATGTCACTCCCTCAAGTGCCACATCACTGGTCAAATGGCTATGGGTTGTATGGCCAAAATTTAAACCTCTCCTTTAGATACAGTCCAAACCCAAAACAATGTGTTGTTCAACCAAAGACTCAATGTGGCTTAGTCTAACTTTACTTCCTATCCCTTCACACTAACTAAAACAGGCAGCTAAATTCAACCAAAAAGCCATTTGAGTGTGGAAGGACCTTTGGGACTTCCCCACTAAAAATTGGCTAGATAACATAACACTATAACAAAGGTACAAGCTAAATAAGATGGATGTTGAAATCATTACAGAAAGAAAAGAGAGTTCGAATCGTAGAAATCATGTGTCTGTTTAGTTACTTGATTTAGAGTCTAATGCTAATGTTTTTTGTTGGAAGATGCAAAAGATAGACTTTTTCCTATGCCCAAATCACCTCTTCCAATGCCCGGCCAGTCCAAAACTCAACAAAAGATGGAAAATTTCATGGATAAAAGCTTAGTGGGAGTTTAGGTTTAGTCAAATTTGGTCTTTAGACTATCCAACCAAAAATATATTGTATATCGTGGCTTATTCTCCATAAAGTATGGACTCAAGAAAAAATCGAGTATTGGGATCGGTACATGAATATGTCCTCGTTGTGTAAAAGATGCAACCCCCCGTGACAAGGCCTGATTTGAGTCAACAAACTACTGGCTCCAATCCCCACCTAATACTAGCCCAATTGTAGTAAGTGGTTGAAAAGCCATGGCTGCTGTCCCACATGCCTAGAAACGTGGAAGTTGCCAATCCTTCTCCGGTGGATGGGTCCCTTTTACCTTGCTAATGGCTTTTGATGTAACTACCCTAAGCCCTTATCGCACTTTCATTTTTAAAAAAAGAGCCGCATTTTTTCGTGGAAATTCTTAAAACTTCAATGTAGATAGAGCGAGAAGTATCGGATATGTGTGTGTGGAATCCCCGCTCGTGGATAAGGAAATGAGCTGCAGCAGTGCATCCTCTTGGTTCAGTCTTTGTAGCTTCGGGAAGTCGAGACGATGTTCTGGCTCTTATGGCAAATCGAGTATATCACATGTAAACGCGCATTCTTGCTTAAGTCCTGAAAATCCGTCATCGGCTACTGCGGACGAGGACGCTCCACCTGAGAATGCCGATAGATCGAAGCTCCAGAACCCGCGTCCATTCACAGCTGCAGTCGCAGGCAAGAGAACGCAGGTGCCAGATTCGACGGATTGGGTGGCTTCGTCACTCACGCGCCGATTCGGGTTGGGTGCAGGGCTTGCTTGGGTAGGTTTTCTGGCCTTCGGAGTCATTACAGAGCAAGTAAAGACGCGGACTGAGGTGTTCTTAGAGAAGCAGGGCACCAGGTACTATACCTGCTAGATCTGTCTAATAATAATATCCTGATCATCAGCTCGAATATCTGATATTCGTTGTTACAGGAAAACGTGCAATAACCAGTTAATAACGATGATTAAGGGAGCTTGTGATATTTTGGACAGAGACGTGGTTGGGGCAGAGGAAGTGGTTCTTCCCAGCGGAGTGAGGTACGTGGAGGAGACGATTGGAGGCGGAGCTTCGCCGAGGCGGGGCGATCTGGTGGTGGTAGACGTGGAAGGGAGGGCGGGTGGTGATGAGGTACCGTTCGTGAGCAAGCGGTCTGTGGCGTTTGTTGTGGGGGCGAAGCCTTACAGGGGCGGCATGTGCCGAGGATTAGAAGAGGCGATCGAGTCCATGCGGGCCGGGGGCAGGAGGAGAGTCACGGTTCCGCCTGAGCTGGGCTTCGGCGACAACAGAACTCTGCACTACGACGTGCAGCTCCAAAGGGTATCCGTCGCACCTTCCTAATAATATATATTGAGAGTTGTCGTTCCTTGACATCCGCTCTCGGATTGCTTACTAAGCTATATCTATATCGCTTCCATATTTACCTCAGCCGCACATGTTATGCATTTCATCTTTCATTTCTATATAACATGTGGTGCGACTAACACCTAACCTTTCACCGAACCCACGTGGCATCTACCCAACCTACCTTTCATTTCTATATAACATGTGATGCGACTAACACCTAACCTTTCACCGAACCCACGTGGCATCTACCCAACCTACCTTTCTGAAACAAACCAATGGGCACAAAGAGTCTTTACAACAATGTTCGACTCACACCATAGATGGGCAAATTGTTATTGAATAACACCATATTTCTGCCTCCCTTGGCTATGGGAGAAATTGACCATGAGCATCAATATGATACTATGACAAGGGCAACAACGAGATCCTTCAATATAAGTCACAAGCTTGGTAATTAGTAAGCAACAGTTCAAGTTGACTTGAGAGAGAGAGAGAGAGAGAGATTGCACACGTCTTTTGGCTAGAAATGGAGGTAAGTTGCTTCTTGTAATCTAAGTATAGTGTATGTTTTGATGGGTTGGAGTGAAACTTAGTAAATGTGCATTAGTGTATTGATTGAAATTCTTGTTGGAGTTTTTGTATGCATGCCTAAGTATTCAAACATCGACTATAATAGGTGCTAAAACATTTTAGTTGTTTGTGCAAACATCCACTTATGTACCATTCCTTGCTAAGTGTGATCATTGATTTCTTTTAGCTAGGAAACATGTGTAGCACTATTGCTTTTCTTAGGCAAGATAGTGAAAATAAAATAGATTCATGCTACAGGCTCGTAGATAAAAATAGCTATAGGTTTGAGAAAGCAAAAAAACACCACTTATCCATTGCATAGAGGTTACCTCTTTAAATATGCATTTGAGTACATTGGACATATTGTATTGAGTGCAATTTGACTTGTCACCTCAAATCCTTATCCTTCTAACTTATCATTCTCATCTCTCCACATTCTAGGATCTAGTTCATATGACATTTTCATATAATGAATGCACCACTCTTACATACCCATGTACAAATGTTTCAACACTCTCCCTCCCTTGGTAACTTATTCAGCAAAACTACAAGGTGGTTAGATGGTTACATGATTTATTTTACAATGATTGATTGTTTCCCCTTATTAGGTGCATTCTATGGCTACTGCTAGTGGGTGGTTAGGCTTTGTTTTTCAGGTCTTCTTTTCTTCAAAAATATGCCCTTCTACCTTTTCATATTGGTTATTTTCCTCCACAAAGTTAAATTGTATCCTTATGCAATGGTAGCATTCCTTGGGAGCTTTCGTTGTGAAGAGCACAAAGTTGTTTCTTGTAGATGGATGAACTTGCCCTTTAAGTTCCTTCTCTATCAAAAGAATAAAAGTTATGTGCATTTCAAGATTAAGTGTTTCATGTGTAAGAAGTAAATCTTTTAAAAATGCATACTCGTTAGGTGGTCTTACAACTAGTATTGCTATTGCATTCTTATCAAGAATCTTAACTTGGATACTTTCAAGTTGGTTGATTAAGTTTTTTACTTTTGATACATGCTCTGCAAGTGAATCCTTGTATTCATGATGCCAACTATAGAAATCCATCTTTAAATACATCTCTTAATTAGATTAAGTGTTTTATGTGTAAGAAGTAAATCTTTTAAAGATGCATACTTGTTAGGTGGTCTTACAAGTAGTATTGCTATTGCATCCTTATCAAGAATTTTAACTTGGATACTTTCAAGTTGGTTAATTAAGTTTTTTACTTTTGATACATGCTCTGCAAGTGAATCCTTGTATTCATGATGCCAACTATATCCATCTTTAAATACATCTTTTAATTTTTTGCTTTAGCACAAAAACTTTTATGTAACTCCTCCCATGCTTCCTTCATTGTTTCTTTGATATTTATGTGGTGGATAAGGCATAGAGCAAGATGTGAATCAATTAAAGCACGTGCATGTTCATCTTTTTATGTCCACTCTTCAATTATTTATAGTGGTATGCTATTTTAGATTATCATTTATAATCTTTTATGTATGAGTAAAAACTACATGTGAGTTATCCAAGTGTAATATTGCTCCCTACCCTCGGATTTTTCAATGGTAAATGAGATATTGAAAGTTAAAGCTATGAGAGATATTACACCAAAGGCTAAATGCACTTGAATCATGAGTTAATTTAAAGATGAACCAGTTCACGACAACAAATAGAAAATGGAATGTGAAGAGAAGCTGATTGAAACTAGTTTGAGGTTGCTTCTTTAAATAGGCATATGAGTCCGCATGATATATTGTATTGAGTCCAGTTTGACTTGCCATCTTAGATACTTGGCATTCCAACTCATCATTCTCATATTTGCACACTCTTAAGGTGTAAATCATATGACATTTTCGTACAATAAAAGTACCACGCATATATAAATGTTTTAAGTAGATTGTTGTGTTCTCTAGGAGTAGCAAAGATTTACCAAATTCACAAGTTATTAATATAAGGCTATGGATGCAATCAAAAATATTAAGAGTATGCAATTTAAGGGGTATTTGTTTTGTTTTTGGGGGAGGAAGGGGAGATCCATACTCAAGGAGTATTGGAATGCAAGGGACTTGGTGGAGAGCAAGTACCTATATATATGATGAGTTCATAGGATTTAGTTGTGTGGGTAAACATGCCAACATAGTGGAGAAAGAGAACTAGATTGACAAGTATTATTTATACGAGATTTATACATAGCACCATTATAGAATGAGATCATGCTAACATTGTTGTTTCTAGAAATTTAAAGAAAATACAATGATCGTTAACATTGACATGGCCATAATGATCATGTACATCATCATCGTATATTACACTTCTACCTTGGATGTTAACTTTAACGGATACTTTTATCATGGTATTTTTTGCAATGCAATATCTAGATATACTAGCATACATTGGGATTTTGGTTAGCTATAGTAGAATTTGAGGCTAGCTAAGAGCATACATTTGGGTCTTGGCTAACTAAGAGTAGGATTTGAGGTATTCAATCATTCTCATCCCATGTTGGTTCCCCAAAACATATAAACATTTCCATCTTTGCAATCTTCTTTTTTACACAAGGTATGATTGACACTATTTTTTCTATGATAATTGAAATACATTGCACAAGAAGAGTGAATCTCATGCATGACCAGGATGACTTCCTAACTAGTGGCATATAAGAGGAATTAGAGGATAAAGACTACCAATATTATTTGGAGTAATCCGTATTCTTAAAAAATTTGACCAATGTTGAAAAATCAAGGGTTCAATTCAATGAAACCATGGTGCATCACCTAACAAGGGAATAACTAAGCAACTTTGGAGTTTGGAGACATAAAAGATAAAGTTGAATAACTAAAGCAATTAAAATGTTTCAAGGTAATTAAAATGTGGATCATAAATGAGCTCACACTAGCACAACTCAAAGTATCATTGGGTAAAATTGCCAAGATGAGGGTAGCTAGAAAAGTGAGTAAATGGGCAGTTTATTCTTGGGGGGTCCAACTCATGAATATATGTGTCTATCACATGGGTTCAAAATAAGGGGTTTTAAAAATATACTTTTTGTATTTTTTAACATATAAAAGGGTGCCATATAAGAGGATTGTTTACAGATTCAACAAAAAAGGGTTGTGTTTTATGTAGGAAAAGCTCACAAATAAGGATAAACAAGCCTTGAATGCACATAATATAGAGGATATATATATAGCAAAACCCCAAGAGTATATTGAGATGGCAAAGCCATCATAGAAAAGTTAAAAGACTTAAAGCATTAGCTATTGTTGAGTCATTAATTTATATAGTAATTATTGTGACCTTAGTAGTCCATTAATAATTGTACCAAACTGTGTGTACCTTGAAGTGGATTATATATAAAATCATGAGCTATGATGTTTTGTCTTATGCACATTTGAGGCATCTTACAGGATTGTAATATCACTTTTTATGTGTGTATATGTATGTGCATGCATGCATGTGTTGTTATTTTTCCTATTCAATAACCAATTATTAAGTGAAAGTTGATAAAAAAAACAAATTGAACAAGTGAGAAATAGAGACAAGGGTGTGTGACAAGAGAACGTGTACAATATCTCCCTATGCATGAGTGAGCTCTCCTCTCTCCTCTACCCATGCACACATTTATTAATTTGTATTTCTTAGCTTTTATGCTTAAAAATCATGAATAGCATTATTTTGCAACTTTTTCTTGCTATGTCTAAATTCCATGATTTTTCTTAATAATTTACTAACACGTTATCATGTCGCTATGCGGACATAGTGTGAAAACCCTAGAGTACATCATCATTCGGCTTTCTTATGAATCTAGAGAGTCAATGTCATCTTAGTCATTAGAGTTAGTTTCCATAGTATAGATGGTTCTAAAATATAGGATTTTTAGACAAGTTTAGTCTATTTTTGATATTTTGGATATTATTTCTTATAAGTATCCTAAAAAGATATAGAAACCTTCTAGAATAGGGTGACATAAAAAAAGCAAGTAACTTTTCATCCAATTTTGGGAGATCTCAAAAAAAAAAAGAGGGGCTTTCGAATTTGTGCAACGCAGTTGTATTTTTCAGGCAATAAACATCACTTTTTGGAGGACTGGGAGAAAGAAGTAGCGATTTGGGAGAATCCTGAGTAGGTGTCCTGAGGTTTTACCCCCCTTTCAGAGCCAACAAGACCATCATATTTGTCATTTGAGCAGTAGAGAAGAAGCCAGTGTTTGGTGCAAATTTTTGGTTTACCAGGGAGCTCCAAGAGATCTAATACTTAGAGATTTCTTTCGAGTATATCTCACGTTCTATCGAGTTACTGAATTGTACATGCATGATGCTGACTAGGTAACTTTCAAGAAGACACCTACATAAGAATTTTACATTTAAGACACTAGTTTGATTACTCGTAAGACTTTCCAAGAGTGGGTTTTACAATCCAATAAGGGTCTTCTAGCTATAGAGTTATTAAGAAAATTTGAAAGTTGGTTTGAGGAGTTAGATCTTGTAAAACAACAAGCTCTTGCAAGTCAGAAACTTGAATTGTTTCTACAAGTGGGAGATCCTAAGCTTCAATAGAAGCTTGACGATTTGTTAAAGGATCAAACTACAAAGACATGGCTTAAAACAACTGAGTGGAGGTATATTAAGGAAGCTCTTAGTGCATTGGTGAAAAAGCACAGAAGAAGAGAAAGATTGCATGTATCTATCTTGCCCACTGTTACAGGCAGAACAGTTGATGTATCCAATAAGCCACCTGCTTCTGTGGCTAACCCTATGGCTACACCTGCTGTTCCCCCTATTAGAGAAGATGTACTAGATGAATTGGTTAAAGGCATGCAAGATCTTTAGTTGAAGGTCGCAAAATTAGATGAGAAAAGATAAGAGAAAAGGAGATGGGTAGCAGCCCCTAAACAAGGAAAATATGTATGTGGTGTGATAGTTTGTAGCATGAAAGGAAAGATTGTGCTCCTTATTAGGAGGCCTTAGCATAAGATCTCATCTTTTGGAAAGATGGCAAGATCCATGCACAAGAAATGGGATTGCCTCTTGCTTTGAATTTTGAAAAGGGAGGTATACAAAAGTTATTGGAAGACTTGGCCATCTGAAATGCTTTTGCAATTAAACATATTGCTGCTACTTTTGGTCTACAGTTGGATAGAATGTTTGACCCAAGTGATGGTTGGTCCAAAGACTGCAATATGGATATGCTTTGCATGTAACTAAAAAGATGAAAGTTATTAATCGTGAAATGTCTCATGTAGGGCAAGACATTCATGACATAACTAGTTGGGGAATCACCAATAGATGCACGTTTAGTGTATGCATATTTAGCAAAAGTACAAAACACAAATGTACTTGTGGAAGAGAAACAAAAGAGAGATGAAGATGATGCAAGGACATCTAAGAGAGTGACAAGAAGTTGTTTTGATCGGCCTAAAGTTACAAATCAGCCACCTCTCGAGCATGTTATGGATAAGATTGGGCAAGGGCAGAAATAGGATAGCAAACAAGAGGGCAAGGAGTTGGGATATAAGTTGCAATCTGATATTGAGGCATCCAACTGATGCCTTGGAAGATCCTTTAGTGGAAGAATCAACCATTGCATTTGTAGATTTTCTAAAATGTATCTAAAGAGATTTACGAAGCTAATGTTTTACTTGATGTAGGGACTTAGAGGGAGATTGGTAAAGTGTTGGATGCACATGATTTGCAGGATACAATTATCATTTCTAAGACAGTTCATGAGCTAGAGGCTATGCAGATAAAGGATCATGTATATAATGTTGCATAGCTGCAAATTGTTTCAGATGCTTTATCAAAGGCCTTGATAGGCAATTCAAAGATGCTTCAAGTTATGGACTACTTCACTGGTCAACATGTGTTGGATGCTAGTGAGGCTTAGTTTATATTTGATGTGGTACACAATTATCAATATAAGCAAATTTCCATGCACTAGACTCTGAAAGAGCAAGCATGTTGCTATGTATTTGTTAATGGGTGTATTTTGAGCATGTATATGGAGGTTTCATAGCCGCTAGTGTATGATGCGCACCCAAGGCCTTATGACCCTAAAGGGGGTACTAGGTGTGGCTCAAGAGTTGTACAAATGCTGACTGAGTATTTTGATCAATGATCTAGGGGGATACTTGCCTATGTGCATGATGAGTGACAAGTTGATGCTATGGGTATTTGACCCTGGTGGTACATTGGTGGTGGCATATATCAAAGGATGTATAGGTTTAGCAGGGGTGGATGTCATACCACTACACGGGCATAGTGTGAAAAACCTTGGAGTACATCATTATCTAGCTTTCTTATGAATCTAGAAAGTCAATGCTCATAGTCATTAGTGTTAGTGTCCATAGTATGGATGGTTCAAAATTACACGATTTTTGGACAAGTGTAATATTTCTAGGCAATAAAAGTTAGTTTGTTAATTCAAAAGTTAGTCAATTAATAAGTTAGTAAGGTTACTAACTAAAGTAAAAAAAGTAACATTAATAACTAACAAACATTAAAAATAAATAGATAAATAAAACTGAGAGACGTAACTATGAATTAACAAGGATCGTAGCCACCCTTCATAGAAGTTAAAACGTGAGCAAGAGAGATGAGCTATATTAATCACTAATGTTAATGTGTATAGTAAAGATGGTCTAGAAATATTAGATTTTTGGACAAGACTAGAATATTTTAGATATTATCCTTTATTTTTTTTTAAAAGAGTTATCGAGATTTCTAGAACTAGATGTCATTTAAAAGAAAAGACAAGTGATGTTTTAGTTAGTTTGAAGATTTTATAAAAAGAAAAATAAGGAAAAGTGATTGGCGAAATCACGTGTGCCACGATCGCAGTCTACAGGCAGTAGACAGCACTTCAAAAAGAGAAATAAAGGAGTGAACTGAAAGCTTTCGAATCAAGTATCTTGGAGTTTTACCCCCCTTTCGGAGCTAATGGAACCATCATATTTATGATCCGAGCATCAGATCACTGATCTTTCCAAGATCCCCTTCCACAAAGAGCTCGTCTTCTCAACCACAACCCTTCTTCTCCAATTCACTATAAATAAGAGGCATGGGGGGACACTTAGGGAGACATAAGGAGACCCCGAGAGAGGTTGCAAGAGAGAGGTAGAGAAAGAGAGGTAGAAGGGTACCCCTTCAAGAGACTATGAGAAGAAGCTAGAGAGAGAGAGAGAGAGAGAGAGAGAGAGAGAGAGAGAGCTCAATTCCCTTGTCTCGATCTTTAACTAAGCCATATTCTCTTACGCTCTCTCATCTCAAATCTATTCCACCTTCCCTATCTCTCAAACCACTCGTGGACGATGGCTCCAAAGTGATGAAGTGGAAAAACCATGGTGACCAACGCAACCAGTCAAGCAACGGGTATTGCCAATGATACGAGAGTGCCCAAGGTTGCGGGAGTTGCCACTACCAATGGAACATTGGGTGTGGCTAATGCAAGCGTGAGTAAAGACGAAATTCCTAATGATGCATGCTGCCAAACTAGGTTATCCATTACTAGATTATTATTTTGTTATATAAGATAATTACATAAGATATTAGCTTCCATATTCTTCACTTACACAAATTGATAATTCTGTAAAATATTACACGGCGCAGCGAACAGAATCTGAGAAAGAGATAGAGAGTACACAACAGATAAGAGGAGAATCAGTAAAATTCTTTAACTCCAAACAACTGATACAAAGATGGCTCTGTCCACCCGTGCACTTCCACTGTGTGAAGCTTAGATGGCGATCTAGACAGAAGATAGGTGAAGAGCTTAAGGCTAGCTGGAACAACAACTCTGACTGGGTGAAAGATGAGTGTGAGATGCCTGCGAAGGGGTTTAGCTTTTATAGCCCGCGAAGGTCGTTAGGTCGGCCTGCTGACCGACCTACCATATGAGCCTCCACTAGTCGGCCAGGGAATATTCCAGGGAATATTCCCTTTACCATCCCTTACCACGCAACTCAATGCAATGTGCCTCGAGTTGCTACCAGCTTAACCACTCCGTCTAACCCAAAGATTAGACCCACAACAGTCACCTTTTTGCCATCCGGTCACATAGACCTCATCTGATATACAAGTCAGGACTCAACCAATGTCCGGGCTCACATTTGGCTTCTCCTCATAATGGGGGCCTTACAACTTTGAGCACCATGGATCATTGGTAGCACCTAATGAGGGTGGGGCATTGATCATATCTAACACCCCCCCTCAATGTCCACCCATAGGTGAACTATCTCCTCGGCCCAATGCCGAGTCTCTGAAGATGAACTTGAAGCAGATCCTTCGTAAGTGCTTTGGTGAAGATATCTGCTCCATTCTCCTCTGTTGGACAGTAGACCAATTCCACTATCCCATCCTCCATCAAATCACGCACATAGTGATATTGGATCTCTATATGTTTGGTGCGTGCATGAAACACTGGATTTTTGGCAATGGCGATGCAACTCTGATTGTCACATCTCAGCACAGTTGGTTCTTCATCCTGCACTCCCATATGCCATAGAATCCTTCTCAACCATACGGCCTCACATGCAGCAAAACAAGCTGCCTTGTACTCTGCTTCGGTAGAAGACAATGCCACTGTTGGTTGCTTCTTACTAATCCAAGAGAAAATTCCTGAACCCAAAGAGAAACAATAACCAGAAACTGACTTCCTGGAATCAATGTCTCCTGCCCAATCTGAGTCACAGTTCCCCACAAGAGAAGTTCCGAAACTGTATGTGATACCATAGTCAAGAGTTTTCTTCAAGTATCTGAGCACCCGCATCCCAGCCTTCCAATGACTCTCATGAGGTTTGTTTGAGAACCTGCTCAAAACACCAACAGCAAAACTGATATCTGGTCTGGTGTTACACAAGTAGATTAGACTGCCGACCAACCTCCTATACCTCCCAATGTCTGCTAGTGCTGATGTATCCTCAACGGATAACTTTACATTCACCTCCATAGGTGTAGCTATCTCCTTGCACTCGGTCATGCCAAATGCCTTCAAGATCTCCCATGCATACTTCTTCTGAGAGATGAAGATCTTTCCTGGCTCTTGCCAGACTTCAATCCCCAAACAATAGTGCAGCAAGCCCAAGTCTGTCATTTCAAACTCAAAACTCAAAGCCTTTCGAGTTTGGTTGATCATATCTTCATAGTCACCTGTAATAAGAAGGTCGTCCACATATAGGACAATCACTACAGACTTTTTACCATCCCTGTAAACATACAAGTTAGCATCTGAGGCACATCTTTTGAAGTTTAGGTTTAAAAAGAACCTATCTATCCGCTGGTACCATGCTCTGGGGGCTTGTTTCAGCCCATACAATGCCTTCTTCAGTTTACACACTTTGTTCTCAGAATGGGGGGCCTCAAACCCTGGTGGCTGAGCCACGTACACCTCCTCCTTGAGGTCACCATTTAAGAACGCTGACTTAACATCCATTTGGTACACTGGCCACTTCTTGTGGGCAGCCACTGCAAGTACCGTGCGAATAGTGGTCATTCTGGCAGTTGGGGCAAATGACTCTTGAAAATCAAACCCTTCAACTTGTGAAAATCCTTGGGCAACCAGTCTAGCTTTGTACTTTTCTAAGGTACCATCAGCCTTGTACTTTACCTTCCAGATCCACTTGGTGCCAATAATCTTCCGCTTTGCTGGCCGATCCACTAGCTCCCAAGTGTCATTCTTCATTATGCTGTCATACTCCGCCTGCATAGCAGCCTTCCATGATGGATCTGCAAGTGCTTCTTCTAAGTCAGTTGGCTCCTTTACTTCTCTCATAATCTCAACCATCAAGGCCATGTTGACTATGTGAGCAGAAGCCCTCCTTTGCTCCTCTATTCTCTGAGACCTCCTTGGTCCGTCTGCCTTCTCCTCAACAGATGTAGGCCTAGGATTATTGTGGTCATAGAGCTGCTTCACCCAGTGCGGCAATGGCTTTTCCGGTGGGGTGATGTCAGGTTGGTGAACTTTTTCCTCATCATCTGAAGATGATGCTTCCTCCTCCTTAAGGATAGGGATAGCTCTCGGGACAGGTTCATAGTGGACTACTTCTTCGCTTGATGATAAAGTGGAAGACCTTGCCTTCTCCTCCTCCACTATATGCGGCTCCTCCTTGAACACCACATCACGGCTCGCGATGATCTTCTTTGCCTCTTGGTCATATAACTTGTAAGCCTTCTGCTCATCACTATAACCCAAGAAGATACATTTTCTGCTTTTTGGTTGTAACTTGTTTCTCTTCTCATCTGGAACATGTGCATAACATTCACATCCAAAAATTCTGAAATGTGAAACAGATGGTTTCTTACCAGTGTAAGCCTCATGAGGTGTTTTTCCCTTGAGAGCCTTTGTGTAGCTCCGATTTAGAATGTAGACTGCAGTATTAACAGCTTCAGCCCAAAAATGGTTAGGCAATCCCTTGCCCTTTAGCATGCATCTTGCCATCTCCACAATGGTACGATTCCTGCGTTCCACAACACCATTCTGCTGAGGTGTGTGAGGCGTCGTCAATTGACGCTTGATCCCTTTGCTCTTGCAAAAGCCTTCAAACTCCTTTGAGTTGAACTCACCACCACCATCTGTTCTAAATTTCTTCACACTTTTCCCTGTTTCATTCTCAACAAGTATTAGCCATTCTTTAAACTTACCAAAAGCTTGAGCCTTATCACGAAGGAAGTACACCCACATCTTCCTACTGTAGTCGTCGACAATCAACATAAAATAAGAAGATCCCCCCAAGGCCTGTGTAGGCATCTTACCACACAAGTCAACATGCACCAACTCTAGAGGAGCATGTGCTCTATTCTTGCTTTCTTGTGGAAATGCCTTTCTCTGTTGCTTGCCCATCATACAAGCTTCACATGGTTCCTTCAATTCAGTTATTGTAGGTAGGTGAGCAACCATACCTTGCTTTTGCATCTCCTTCAATACTACAAATCCGATGTGTCCAAACCTTTCATGCCAAAGCTTACTTGTGCCCACTCCAGCGGTGGCTGTAAGAGCACTTAGCTCATACAGGTTGTTCCTTCTTTCTCCTTTGCCAACAATTGTGCCAGCACTATCAATAATTTCTGCACCTGTCTTCTTGAACCTCACTTCATGACCAAGATCAGTTATGGCAGCAACTGATAAGAGATTTCTCCTGATTTCGGGAACATACAACACATTTGAAAGCTTTTTGACTTCACCATTTGCAGCAACAAAAGAAATAGTACCTGTGCCCGCAGCAGGGCATTTAGCATCATTTCCAACCGTCACAGTGATGGATTCTTGTAGAGGCTGCATAGAACTGTATAGACCTTTCTTGTTGGTCATGTGACGGGAGGCCCCACTATCCAACACCCAAGAGTCAGTGGTAGATTCTTCTTGCGCCGAGGAGCACACTTCCTCAATGGTCGCCATGAATAATTCCAACTCTGCTTCAGCCGTATTGGCTGTCTCTTTCCCTTTAGTTTTAAGGGTACCATTCTTTTCATCTGCCTTCTTGACACGACAATCTGCAATTGCATGTCCTTTCTTCTTACAGTAGAAGCACTCTCCTTGAAACTTCTTCTTGCCGCCCTTTTTCTTTTTGTCACCATCATTTTTGGTGGAGGAAACACCTTTGCCTTTTGCATTGGCAGAGAATGCAGCATCTCCATTGTTGCTTCCTTCTCGGGCTTTCAGCCTCAACTCCTCCTCCATTAATAATGCACAAAACTCCTCAAAAGTCAAAGCTTGAGGTCTCACCTGAGTATTAAGGGCAGTTACTAGTCCATCAAACTTTTGTGGACAAATCCGAAGACACCTCCGAGCTAGCTCTTCGCTAGTCTTTTGTATCCCAGCGCCAGCCATCTGGTCGCGCAGATTCTTAATCCGAGTGATGAATGCTTCAACCGTCTCTCCTTCAGCAAACTTCTCCGCTGCTAGTTGATTCTCCAAGTTTTGAATCCTTGTTTGGTTTCGTGTTTCATACTGACTCCTTAGTACATTCCAAGCCTCTGACGCTTTGGTTGTATGCTGAATCAGAGTCAAAACACTGTCAGAACAGCTTGTAACTAAGGCACACAATGCATCTGCATTCCTTCGTTTCCAAGCTCGTAGAAGATCTGCATTCGGAGGAATCATCACACTAGGATTTGATGGGTCGGGGGTAGGCTGTGGTTCTGCGTCAGTCCCCAGCACAGTCTCCAGAAGCTCATAAGAATCAAGGATAGTTGTAATTTTGAACTTCCACAAGGTGTAGTTTGTACCATCTAACTTGCCTTCGCTGAAGGTTGGTGGACGAATCCTCAGTGTTTGAATAGCCGGTACAGCAGCACCACCTCCTGCACCGCTTCCTGATGCGCCAGAACTGCTTCCCGGAGTCGACATCGTTTCTCTTTGCTGTTGAAGCCTTTGCCTCTTGCACGCTCTCCGATCTCTAGAGCCCCCTGGGCTCTGATACCATGTAAAATATTACACGGCGCAGCGAACAGAATCTGAGAAAGAGATAGAGAGTACACAACAGATAAGAGGAGAATCAGTAAAATTCTTTAACTCCAAACAACTGATACAAAGATGGCTCTGTCCACCCGTGCGCTTCCACTGTGTGAAGCTTAGATGGCGATCTAGACAGAAGATAGGTGAAGAGCTTAAGGCTAGCTGGAACAACAACTCTGACTGGATGAAAGATGAGTGTGAGATGCCTGCGAAGGGGTTTAGCTTTTATAGCCCGCGAAGGTCGTTAGGTCGGCCTGCTGACCGACCTACCATATGAGCCTCCACTAGTCGGCCAGGGAATATTCCAGGGAATATTCCCTTTACCATCCCTTACCACGCAACTCAATGCAATGTGCCTCGAGTTGCTACCAGCTTAACCACTCCGTCTAACCCAAAGATTAGACCCACAACAGTCACCTTTTTGCCATCCGGTCACATAGACCTCATCTGATATACAAGTCAGGACTCAACCAATGTCCGGGCTCACATTTGGCTTCTCCTCATAATGGGGGCCTTACAACTTTGAGCACCATGGATCATTGGTAGCACCTAATGAGGGTGGGGCATTGATCATATCTAACAAATTCATCTAGAAAACATATTACTACAAGCATAAACAATTAATCGCTATGATTTGCAGCTAGATTAATTGAGATTCTAAGTCATAGAATCATGTTAGAATTAATTGCCAAAGCTTATTGTACTTATGTCCTTATGCGCATTCGATATAGTTATGGTCAAATGCGACAAGGTTAATAGTTGACTAGAGATGGTTATAGAAACTAATTGTCTATTTAAGAGTCCTATAGGTCATCTCGCTGAGTTATTGGCACAATATATTTCTTTAAAGAATTTCACTTATATTGGGTAAGATAGCCCAAATGAAAAATTCATGCCTTGCTTAACATGTTATAAGAGATGTACTCAACACTTCTTTATGGGGAAGAGAATCCTCATTAGAATGTAAGGTTACCTTAGGATAAGGTCTACCTTGGCTATGTGAAGCTGTGAATTGCATGATGGGGTGGTTGTCATTGCATCATTTGATGTACATTTGAAAGGACTGTTTGTGTTTGCTAGAATCTAGATCTCTGATTGAAATTATTGTCAAATAGAATAAAAGGAAGGATCGCGCTAGGCTACCCCCAAGCTAGCGGCGAGACCCTACTCCAAGGTGGTCATGATTATCATTACGAGAGGCTTGGACCAGCTCCGTAGGAGAAAGGTGTGTCAGTAGGGATAGTCTTGGACAGTAGGAAATGTAGGTGCTAGAGGGGGCTCTGGCTGTAAATCCTACATTGTTCCAAGAATCTGACGAGCCTCTTCGTGACCCAGGATGGGATCTTGGAACCCTAAATACTAGTCATGGGGGTGGAATCTTGGTGGTGGACAGAATATCCTTATGGAATTATATGTATCTTCTGCTGGGACAGAAATATGGAAATTGTAATAAGCTTCAAATATAATAAAGAAGTTGCTTTACTGTTCGAATTGTATGCGTGTCGGTGGGATAAATTATGTGAAGGAACCTGTGACTTAATGGTCTAATTAAGGAAGCTGGTTGTATTTGTTCCAATAAATGTATTGTAGGTAATTAAAAAACTAAAGATGACCCATCATCAAAGGAAAGCGGGTGGGCATAACCCCCGACGGGTCCGTCCAATGGTAGGGTGGTTCCAGTTAGCTGGGAGCTTTTTTAAATCGGTAATAGAAATAGGAAGATGGTAAATTGACCACCAACTAGTCGTTAGGTAGAACCGACTTGCATTGTTTTAGGGGGGACCAGAATGGGATTTTGCCTTATGGGCAGGAGGGTTGATGTACCACACTCCCCTCCATCTCCCATTGTCTTTGAACCAAGTGCAATGGCATGTCCCCTTCAAATCGGGTAATCCTCTAAAAGTGGGACTCGAAATTACTGACGCTAGCTGGGTGCTAGGATACCCATCCGATTTTAGGAACCCAAAACTTCAGGTCGATCCTAGTGGGTTCGACCGGAACTCTCCCGTTGCAAAGTAGACTCAGTAGGGCCTAAGTGGCAAACCGTGTGATGTTCCAATGGAGCACTGGGCGGCATCATTTTCGGAAAACCTACTCATGGACTACTAAAAGGTGTGCCGTGGATTGAGACTAGCGGACACCCCACAGTTGGTATCAGAGCACACGTTAGTATAGATTACAACGTAAGCTTAAGAAAAATATTTTTTTCTAAGCATAGCCTAGGACATGTTTTCTTCTCTTTATTAATGTATATTTTTGAATTATGACAAAGTAACGAATCTTGGAAATGATTCTTGATCTTTCAAGTAATGTTTATGTTAGATATGCATTCATCCAGTTTTGCCTGGAGAATTCAGATGATGTGGGTACTAGATCACTTATACAACCCCTCGCCTCTATATCATGAAAGACAGTGGATGATTAGCGGAGGATATTGCTATATTGATACAAGCTGTCAAAATAATCTGAAAATGGTAAAATGGATGGAAGATCTTAAAGTTGTCAAGATCTATCTATTTCATGAGGCCAGTGTAAACTCAACCCTGTATACTAGAGGCAAGAAGATCAAACTAAACTAGTATATCTATGAGGAAGTTATGAAGATTGTTTCGACTGACAGAATAAAAGTCATAGGTCGCTCTAGCCTCCGCAACTACAAAAAAGATAGATTTCCTGAACTCCCTAAAAAATATAGATTCCTAGATATCTACTCTCCAAATCCAAGTTACTTCATAAAGGATGTATCAGAGCGTCATACTTAGATTGTAGTAGGGAATACTTTTCTGAAAGAAAATAAGATGAGCCTACGAGCCATCTAAATAATGTATTTCTTTCCATCTAATTACCTTGTACATCCGTTGCAATAAAATATTGATTGATACTTTATCAATCATAGAAATAATGCAACCTTATTTTTTTTTCTTGAAACCTCTTAAATTGCAATTTAACTTTAGCATGGGAAGAGAGTTTTATTTGAGAATTGTTTCAATAAACTAAGCAAGAGATAATTTGAGTATTGAATTCTATTATTGACGCTATACAAACTTTGTAAAATTTAACTT
This sequence comes from Lygodium microphyllum, assembly GCF_053477565.2. Lineage (NCBI taxonomy): Eukaryota > Viridiplantae > Streptophyta > Polypodiopsida > Schizaeales > Lygodiaceae > Lygodium > Lygodium microphyllum. Next base: position 23,666,272 of record NC_141139.1, on the reverse strand, counting down.
GCGAATTGCTGAAAATTTACCAGAATCTCACACCCACAATAATTCCCAATGAAGCTTAAGACAAAAGGAATCTTTTGAAGCAAGTCAAACCTCCAGAGTTTGACGGGAAATGTGAAAATGTGGAAGCCGATGCAGAGATTTGGATCGAATCTATGGAAGATTATTTTACTACTGCTGGAACTATCCTAGCCAACCAAGACATGATAGCTAAGCTAAAATTAATTGGTGAAGCTCAACTTTGGTGGAAGCAGTAGTGTCGAGATCAAGGTATCCCTGAAAATACAATTACTTGGGATTTGCTGAAAGAAGCTGTAAGAGGAAGGTATTTACCTCCAGCTTATCGCACCAAAAGATGAATGAGTTCTTCAATTTAAAGCAAATGGGACTGACCTTGGAAGCATATTACTCCAAGTTTGTTTCTCTTCTTAAATATGCACCCCCCATGGATACTGTTCAACAAGTGTCCAAGTTCTGCAATGGGCTAAATTATCCTCTAAACACTCGTTTGGAATCAATGCGCCCCATAGACCTCCAGGTTGCTTTGATTCGAGCTACTCCTATTGTGTGGGAAGTACAATCAAAGCCTAACAATAATAAGTTCTAGAGCTACATTAACAAAAAAAAAGGAGGATTCAAAGATCAAGCAAAAAGAACCCAAGGCCAATTTTACCAAGGACAGAAGAAAAAGGAAAAATCCAATGCAGTTGGAAATTTTATTCCTACCTAGGGAAACAGGGATGGTCTTAGGTGCTTCCACTGTAGTGAGACAGTACATTTCAGGAGAGATTGTCCAAAGCTTGGTAGGAACCATCACTAAGGCCAATTTCGAGGTCAAGGCAGAGCTACCCAAGGCCATGGTCAAGTAGCTATGGCAAGAGTAAGAACATCAAATATTACCCTAAAAGAGATTAATAAGGAGGAAGACCCTACTATGGAAAAAGATATTGAAAGAGCAACAGTTCATCCTGCGTTCCACAGGAAAGGACCAAATTGTCAATATTCGGTAATACAGATACCGGCTAGTTCACCAAGGTAAATCATTTAAAGTTTTGATTGACCGTGGAAGTACACATTCATTTATTTCACCCAAGTGTGCTAAGAAGATAAGGATAGATACACTAAATGCATCAAAGCTACTTGTGGAATTAGCAAATGGAAAGGAAGTACTTTCTACATAGCAAACTGCCAAGGCACTTTTATTGATGACTATACCAGAAAAGTTTGGGTATATTTTATGAAAAAGAAAAGTGAAGTTTTTGGGCATTTCAAAACTCTTAAAGATATGGTTGAAAAAGAAACAGGCCTGCAAATAAAATGCCTAAGGTCAGATGGAGGGGGAGAGTACCTCTCAAATGAGTTTGCAAGGTTCTTGCAGGAGCATGGCATAAAGCAGTAATATTCATGTAGTCATATCCCACAGAAAAATGGAATTGCAGAAAGAAAAAATAGGCATATTGGAGAGGTATCTCGTGCCATGCTCAATGAAAAAGACCTGCCAGATTTTTACTGGGCTGAGGCAGTTGCTACAGCAGTCTACATAATGAACAGGACTCCCACTGCAGCAATACATGGGAACTCCAGAGGAGAGGTATAATGGTAGGAAACCAGATATTTCTCATTTGGAAATTTTTTGTTGCATTGCCTATGTTCATGTGCGAGATGAGTTGAGATCCAAGTTGGATCCAAAAGCTGAGAAGTGCATCTTTATTGGTTACTCTCTGCAATAGCAGAAAGGGTATAGATGCTATAGCCCTTCTACTCGTAAGTTTACAGTGAGCAGAGATGTTGTTTTTGATGAGATGAGTAGCTGGTATAAACCAGTAAATGTGATTGATAATGTAGATGCACAAAATGGTAATGCTGCACAGAATTCACAGCAGCAGTCACAAGATATTAGTGGACCTGGAGTGTCCTCTAGCAGTGATTCACATTCTTCGCCACCATGGATAGGTAGATTGAGATCATGAGAATCTTCTCAAAGCAATGCAGATAGTGATATGCAGGTATCACGAAAAGGAAAAGAGAAGGTAGATCAGCCCATGTTTGATGTGAATGCAGGTCACTCTTATGTGGGTGGTGAATCTAGTGGCTCAGAACAGAGCATTGATGATGAGTTGGGTATTCCTTCTGTTGTTACACCTGGAGTAAGGAAGACCAGGGATGTTTTGAGAGCACCTGGAAGTGAGCCTACTTTGCGTAGGTCTACCAGAGCTAGGTATCTTGTGGATAGGCTGAAATATGATGGATTTACAACCATTCACTATGCCTATATAGTCAAAGTGATACAAGAACCAGAACCCACTTCTTTTGAGCAAGCCATGGGAAAAGAAAAATGGGAGAAAGCCATGGATGAAGAAATGGATGCCTTGGAAGAAAATGCTACATGGGAATTGGTACCTTTGCCTAAAGATAAGAATGCAATTGGTTGTAAGTGAGTTTATAAGGTGAAGCACAATGCAGATGGCTTTGTGAACAGATACAAGGCAAGATTAGTAGTCAAGGGGTATGCACAAACATATGGCATTGATTATGAAGAAACATTCAGTCCGGTTGCAAGGATGGCAATCGTAAGAGCAGTCATTGCTATGGCTGCATCAAAGGGATGGTCTTTACATCAGATGGATGTAAAAAATGCCTTCTTGCATGGTGATTTGCAAGAAGAGGTCTATATGGAGCAGCCACCAGGTTATGTGCATGTTGTTCATCCTGAGTTTGTTTGCAGGTTGAAGAAAGCCTTGTATGGCTTGAAGAAAGCACCTAGAGCATGGTTTGACAAGATAGGATAGTATCTTGTCACTATTGGCTTTCAGATTTCCAAGGCAGATTTCTCACTTTATGTGAGAAAAACAGAGAAATGTATTATGTTGCTTGTCATTTATGTTGATGATTTGATTATCACACGTGATAGTGATGAAGATATCCTTCATGTGAAAATGCTATTGAAGCAGAAGTTTGAGATGAAGGATTTGGGAGAGCTACGTTATTTCTTGGGCATTGAGGTGATTAGATCACCAAGTGGGATATGGCTCTTGTAGAGGCAGTATGGATTGGACATGTTGTCCAAATATGGGATGACAGGCTGTAAGCCTATTTCAATTCCTTTGGAGTAGAATGTGAAGCTAAGCACAGATGCAGGTGAGCTTCTAGAAGACCCTACTATGTACAGACACATAGTAGGAAGTTTAATTTATATGACTATTACCAGGCCAGATTTGAGCTATGTTGTTGGATTGGTAAGTCAGTTTATGTAGGCTCCAAGGAAACCGCATTTGGATGCGGCTAGACCAATACTCAGGTATGTGAAGTCCACATTGCAGTATGGACTATTTTATGAGACTGGGGTTCAGATACAGTTACATGGATACACTGATGCTGATTGGGCTGGTAGTATTTCTGATAGACGATCTACTAGTGGATATGTGTTCTCTTTTGCGAGTGCTGCAGTCACTTGGAGAAGCAAGAAACAGCCTACAGTTGCCTTGTCGAGCACAAAAGCTGAGTACAGGGGTGCAGCAATGGCTGCATGTGAGGTAGCTTGGTTGCATAAGCTACTTTTTGATATTCATCAGCCTACAGATGGGCCAGTTGTCATTTATTGTGACAACATGAGTAGTATACACTTGGCAAATAACCCAATCTATCATGCTAGAACAAAGCACATTGAGGTGCATTATCACTATGTGCGGGAGAGGGTTTTACTAGGTCTTATTGATCTAGTTTATGTCAGCACAGAGGATCAGATAGCTGATATATTTACGAAGGCATTGGGCACAGAGAAGCTGCGCAAGTTCAGAGACCTGCTTGGTGTGCAGGAATTGGGATTAAGCTTGAGGGGGAGTGTTAAGATATCGAGCTCCACTCGTGATATGCCAGGGTGACCGTTGTGCATTTATGTCACCGACTTGTTAGCTGTAGATGCGGTTGGTACACCGCCCATGACTAATATCTAGATGACACCTATCCTTATCTACTCTAGTTCATGGCTCAGTTAGTATGCCACCTTAGTTAGTTGAATTTGGTTTGAGACCCATATATAGGGTTCTTCTATTTCTCTGTACTAGGGTTTTTTTTTTGCTTACACAACTAAGAAGAGGAAAACTATTTTCAGCCTCCACCTTTGTGTGTATTCCCCCATTGTGTAAGTGAGAAAGCTACAAGTGAGACTCCTTCTCTCCCACAATCTTGACATGTCGGTGGGATAAATTATGTGAAGGAACCTATGACTTAATGGACTAATTAAGGAAGCTGGTTGTATATGTTCCAATAAATGTGCTGTAGGTAATTAAAAAACTAAAGATGACCCATCATCAAAGGAAAGCGGGTGGGCGTAACCCTTAACGGTTCCATCCAATGGTAGGGTGGTCCTGATTAGGGAGTTTTTCTAAATCAGCAATAGAAATAGGAATATGGTAGATTGACCAACTAGTCGTTAGGTAGAACCGACTTGCATTGTTTTAGGGGGCCGGAATGGGATTTTGCCTTATGGGCAGGAGGGTTGATGTACTGCACTCCCTTCCGTCTCCCATTCTCTTTGAACCAAGTGCAATGGCAAGTCGCCTTTAGATCGAGTAATCCTCTAAAAGTGGGACTCGAAATTATGACACTAGCTGGCTACTAGGAGACCCATCCAATTTTAGGAACCCAAAACTTCAGGTTGATCCTAGTGGGTTCAGCCGGAACTCTCCCGTTGCGAAGTAGACTCAATAGGGCCTAAGTAACAAACCCCGTGATGTTCCAAGGGAGCACTAGGCGGCATCATTTTCGAAAAACCTATTGATGGACTACTAAAAGGTGTGTCGTGGATTGAGACTAGCGGACACCCCACAACAAGTTTAGATTATTTTTTATATTATTTCTTGTAAATATCCTTAAAAGTTATAAAAAACTTCTAGAATAGGGTGACATAAAAAAAGTAAGTGGCTTTTCAGCCAATTTTGGGAGATCTCATAAAAAAAAGAGGGGCTTTCAAATTCGCACGTCACGATCACAATTTTTAGGCAACAAACAACACTCTTGAAATTACTAGGAGGAGGAAGAAGGAGCAATCTAGGAGAATCTTGATCAGGTGTGCTGACGTTTTACCCCTTTTCAAAGCCAACAAAACCATTAGATTTCATTTGAGCAATAGAGAAGGAGCTCGTGTTTGGTTTTTTGTCTAGTAGAGGGAGCTCTAGAAGATCTAATTCTTGGAGATGGCTTCCGAGTAGTCCCAGACAAGGATCTTGTTTATCATCTCAGGTTCTATCAATACATAGTTCTTTGAATCATTGAGCTTTGTCTTTATCTTGTGTACCTCTTGTCTATTCTTTTTATTCTCTTCTATCTCCTATCCTCTGCTTCCTTCTCTCTCTCTAATCCCCGCCGGTGGATACGACCTTTCGACTAAAATCTCTCTAACAATGTATCTAATACATCTAGCTATACAAAAACTTTTGTCTTGCCCTTAAGCTTCAATACAAAGGTTATAATAATAGTAAATAAATTCATTCAATAGTAACACCTAAAATAATAATAAATGGAGTGTAAATTTGTGCATGAAGAGTTGCTACTATTTCTAAAATAATAATGATGTCCAATAATTTGTTCACAAAAAACACAAAACACAGTAATTTCCCATTTAATCTACCAGCCAAGCACAACATGACTAGTGTTACGCAAGTGTATAACATGTAATAAGTAAATATTATGCAATGAATGAATAAATAAAAATTAAAAATATATTTTTATAGTAATAAAATAACTAAATTAGCATAAAATTTCCTAGGTTTAACAAAGCAACTCTTCTCACTTGATAAAAAGTAAACAACACAAATGACTAGCCACATGCTAGTTCAACAAGGTAATCTAGAATGCCCAATGTACTACCTCATATAGAAATTCTAACATTGCATATGAAAATAAGGCAGCCACAAATTTTTTGAACACTTCCTCATGCGGTGAGTTTGTACCTATTTGGGCTTAATGTGACACTAAGTGGTATGCAAATATTAGATAGTCATAAGTGGGAGTAAGCAATGACAGGGTCATCTATAACTTATATGACTAGTGGAGTTCTCCTAAAAGGTCTTAATAGATTAATATGGAATGAAATATGAAGTTGTGAATAATGAGGAATATCATTAGCATTGATCTTATATATAATATAAAATGGTCGATAATATATTAGGGCTACCTTTACTTTAGCATACATTTCAATTGATTTTAATATTCTCTTTTCAATTTGAAGCCAAACTAAATCATTTTTCTAAATGTCATAACTTGCATTTCTTATTGGCTTGAGATGCATATCCTAACTAAGATTGTTTGAACTTGTCAGGTACTTCATTTTAATTATGACACAATCATTTAGCTAAAGTATTAGTTGCTATAACATTAATAGCTATTGTGGGCAATAGAAATGCATAACTTCTTTTCATCAACTATCTCAAAAGGTGTTCTACCATTAGTGAAATGTGGAGCATTGTTATAAAGTATAGGAGAAGCCTCATTTTTTTTGTTGTTCTATGGTGTAGGATCTAAGAAGGTTAAGGATAGTACTATTAGTCACCTTAGTCTAACCATTGGTTTTGGGGTGGAAAGCTGAGATGAGGTTAAAGACTTAGTCACAATCTAGTTATATACCATAATTGTGACTAGTCAGCCTTCCCTACAACAAACTATGGTTACTTTGGAGCTTTTGGATAAGATATGGAAGAAAATGGTGGAGATCTATCAAATTTGGCCGTTCATATCAAGTTGGAGCCTTTTTAAAGACTATTATGGATAAAATGAGGTCATATGACTTGGAAGACACTAAAAATTTCTCTACCTTTTGAGAACATGTAGTTTCTTTTTCTTCTTTAAGCTCCCCTATACTTACATGGTGGATCTTGGCTTTTATCTTTCTTTCCAACCATAAAAAACCTTCAGCTCTTCAAGATCCAAAACCTAGGCATTAGTAGCAACCAAATGAACACCATATTGTATTGGTTACTTGCAACATGTGGTCAAGAAAGAATAGCAAAATTTGTGTTGTTTGAAAGATAGCATTCAGAATCACTTGCTCTAAGCTTTGTTTTGGTACTTGCTAAGACTAATCTATGGTTACGATACAGCCTTCTCAAGCCTTCTTTTATGATATATCAAAAGAGGGAAACCCTAACTATGTATAGAATCAGGGCAACCACAAAAGTTGGTTGAAAGCTCAAGGATTCTCAAAGATTTCTTCATTTCTTGGTGTCGAGATTATTCTATGATAATCATGGCAAGTCTTTGTGCTAAGATTTAGCATTTCCTCTCTTCTTTTGAGCCACATTCTTCTTCTATGCTCTGTGGATAGTAGGACAACTTTGAAATCTTCATGAAGTCTTGAGGATTACTCAAGAATACTTCCAAATCTTGAAAAATGATACTTCTATAGAAAATATAGAAGGGTATTTCTCAAAGATCCTAAGCTCTATTTGCAATTTTGGTTCAAGATTCATATATAGAATAAAATATTTGGGGCACATCACTAAATCAGCCCATTCTTCATAGTAGGAGTTAAATTTCTTTTATTGAATCACATATTGTCAAGATTGGAGCAATCTCTTTGGAAGATTCCTTAGCTAACTAGATTATGGACTTGGAGCATTAATCAGGTGTATCAAGATTGAGGTATTTCTATTTTGATTTGTTTTAATCTCTCTCATATCCATTTTTTGAGCCTCTTTCTTTGTTGAAAGAGAGATTATGTAGCGATTTTGTTCATCTCTTCATTGGGAATGAGTGGAATTAGCATGCGTATAATCTGTAGATTCAAATGTCAATGACATTCCTCTCTCATTTGATTCTGATCTATTGAAATCCTTGTCACAATGCATTCTAATGAAATGTATTTATCCTAACACTAGCATTGATTTGTGGTCTAATTTGATTTAATCCTTTGATTGAAGATAATCATAGAGGATAAGCATAATAATACTTGTAGTGAGTCACTAAAGTACTCACATGAATGAGGGGATGCAAGAACTAAATAGTGTGAAAATGCATGGATCTAGAGCATGGCTATGGTGGATGTCATTCCTCAACACCCCCCTCAAATGATGAGTTCCTACACTTGCTAGCTTTTCCCCCCCTACATGATGGCATGGCCCGGGAGACTAGCTCATAGGCAGCCTAGTCAAGTTAAAGCTTGAAACTTTACATCTTTGGCAAGGGTTTTGCTTTACAAGGAAAATCCACTAAGGGAAAAAAAATCCACTATGGGAAAACATAAGATCCACTATGGGAAAGGTAATTTCTTCAAAACAATCTGTCAAAGTTGTTGTTGATATCGGAAGCATCTTCTTCTTCTTTTCTTTAATTCATGAACTAATTCTGGTGGTTACCATTCTGCATCTATTTGTTGTACTCTTTTATGGTGGAAACATTCAATGGCTATATGGCCAATCTTACCACCATAATGACATGTGATCCGCTGAGCTTTGTTGTCAAAGTTGAATCCTCGGCCTTGGCCTTTTGTTCTAGCAACTCCTTTGATATACAAGAGGCTTTTCCTAGATGATGGGACACCATATTTTGCATTCTTGTTCTTCTATTTATTCTCTTCATCAAGAAGAGAGTGCTCAATATCTTTCTATGACAAATTACGTACATTGTTAAGAGTAGAGACAAGATTTTCATAAGGATCCTGGTTTACACTAGCAAGGAGTACAACAGTGGCTTCATCTTCATCTATTGTTTTCTTCAAAGTGGCAAGTTGAGTTTTTAGACTTTTTAATTTGTTAGTATGCATAGTCACTGAAGTGTTTTTTTTAATGTCAAGCTTATAGAACTGCATTAACAACTTGACCTTAGAGTTTTTGGCTTGACTTCCAAAGATCCTGTCCCTTTTTAGCATCTTTGATGGCAGAGATATGGTGCAATACATAATCAAATATGCCTAGAGTCTTGTCTTAAGTTGGTCTTCTTTAACAAACACATCTTCATCATCTTCCTTCTTGCTATCTACATCATCCTCAAATAGGTCCCACAAGTCCTTCCGCATAAGGTGGTACATGGTCTTCTCGTTCCAAGCATGAAAGCCTTCTCTATTGAACTTGGCCATTTTTTCAAGTTCTGCCATGTTGATCAACTTCAAATAGTTGAGATACTACCAGAAAGTGAGTTTCCCAAGAACACAAGTAGATTGGTGCCAAATGACACTAGTTGAGTATCAATAGATACTATGCTTGAAGATTTGAAGATCTTTATGTTGAGCTTGATGTTGTTGGTGATTTCTCCCCTTATTTTTGATTTGATGGGAAAGAACTTGCTGAAAACTGAGTGAATCACGAAATCAGAGTTGTAGAAACTTCCTTGAGCTAAGAGAGGTGTGAAAATAAAGTGAAAAGAAAGCTTGAGGTGGAATGGGTATGGAGTCTTGACCTTCTCTTGAATATTTGTGGATGATTTCTACGATTACTCGGAACTTCCAGATCTGTAGTGAGCTCCAGAGAGTGTAGATTAGTGATTAGAATCACTATTGATGATAATAGTAAGACAAAGTCAAGCTTTTAGGTTTCTGGCTATGGCTACCAACAGATAGATAGCTAGGGTTTTGCTCTATGTGAGCGGTAGAGAAAGAATTTTGGGGAACCCTCTTGGGTCAGATTAGCCCACTTGGAGGGCTACCAAAGCCCTATGGTGGCAGCAATGATTGCATCATGTACTGGTCGAGATGATGCACGAATTGCTGCACAAAAAAAACTACACCAGATTTGGAAAAAATGTCAATGCCAACCACTGTCGTAAGTTATGTCGGGCTTTGAGGTGCTGAGAGGGTGTGCGTTGACCTACAGAAGAAGTATCTAGAAGGATGCAAAGCCTGAAATGACCTAGTTTACTCACATTACCTCCTCTAAGGTTAATAGGTATGACATCTGTAGGCACACACAGGGACAACAAGCAATAATTTGTGCAATGTTGGGTAGCAGAGACCCCAATGTTCTATTGTAAAGTGACATAGAGATCCATATTGAGTCAGGGCACACTTCTTCAGAAGGATGCTTGATGAGATTTGGCTTGTGGAGGAAGATCAAGGAGATCAAAGCAGGGTAGGTGTAGTCTAGCTATGGCAGACAACATGAAGGTCAAAATGAAGTTGAAGTTGAAAATGGATTCATGAGCTAGATGTAAACTGAACAGAGATGACTAGAGGTGAAGAGAGACTAGGGAACCAGTGTATGGAGTTATGCCATGCTCGGCTGGGCTCTGATACCATGTGAAAATGCATGGATCTAGAGCATGGCTATGGTGGATGGAATACAAAGACAATGTTCATGATGTCATAGATTAGATAGGCCAACTATTACTCAAGTGAATTAGGTTCCAAGATGGAAGCTTGGACTCATACACACAATCTTGAGTATGACACTAACTATGGCTGAAAGGACAAAGTACAGTTGTATTCCATCACTGAATGATAAGAAGGTACATCACTTTATAGGCTCATGATGGTTCCCTTTTTCTCCACTATGCATATGGGATTCAGGACATCTCTTCTTAGAGCATACATCATTTGTCATTTCTCAACAAATAGGAGTATGGATTCCAAGCTTTGCTAATTGCACGTACATTGAACACCACAATGACAATCCAACAACATTGGTGGACATTCACCCTCCATCCTCACTTCTTTTGCAACTATGACATGCCCATAAATCCAACATTCTCATTTATGAGCCATCCCTACCAAGAACCATGAAGTCAACTCTTTTGCAACTCATCCTCCATCCTAACCTCTTTTACAACTTGGGAACCTTCTTGTCTTTTCAGCCCGTGCAGGGCCATTTCAACATGACTACAGCAGGGGACATGACCCTCGCAATGCAAGCTAGAAGGTTCAACGCTATGACATGGACCCGACCGGCTTCTATGGTCTTCGTAGAGATTGATCTGGCCACTAAGGGCCTGAAATGTCAAGTGGTTTGGAGGCCATCGTCTGCAAGAAGAGTCAAGAGATTAAGAAGGCGGAATAGATTTGAGATGAGAGAGTGTAAGAGTAGATGGCTAAATTGAGGGTCAAGATAGAGGGAATTGAGCTCTCTCTCTCTCTCTCTCTCTCTCTCTCTCTCTCTCTCTCTCTCTCTCTCTCTCTCTCTCTCTCTTTCTCTCAAACTCTCTCTCTCAATCTCTTGGAGGGGGTATCCACAAATCCAACATTCTCATCTATGAGTCATCCCTACTACCAGGAACCACGAAATCAACCCTTATGTCTTAATCAATGATACCTACCACTCCTCCATAAGACTACTACTTCACAACCGCATCCCCAATACAAAGCACTCATCTTTGGCATTGAGTGTCAAGGGACTAACACTTGTCTAGGAGGGGTAAGACTACTACTTCACAACCGCATCCCCAATACAAAGCACTCATCTTTGGCATTGAGTGTCAAGGGACTAACACTTGTCAAGGAACCGCTATGTGTGTACATTTATGTAGGGACCAAATATGTATGACAATACAAAGCTTGTTATAGTTATGTGTATGTGTGTGTAATGAAGAAAAAAATTGAGAAATTATTTTGAATTATTCATTTAGCATAATATTTGTAAGAAGGTGAGATGGAGGAGAGAGAAAATAGAATGTGTAGAGAGAAAGAAGAGAGAAGATAGGATCTAGACAAAGAAAGAGATAAAGAGGGGAGAGAAATCAAGAGAAGCCATGAAAGTTGAGAGAGAAAGCTTGAAGAAGACAAAGAGACTCAATTATATTATGCTAAATGAATGAAAAATCATATCTTACATATTTATATACCTAGGCTAGTATGGCTCAACAAGACATATATCAACATTATCAAAATAAGTGTCTAAATTTTCCCTTCATTTTAATCCATGAACATATTTTTACCCTCAAAAACAAAATAGAGGACTAACTAAGAAATGTTCCAAGTAGTGGAGATGAACATGGTACTATGTTTTGACATTACAAAGAATCTGATGGTCTTGAATAAACTTGAAAAGAAATTATTGAATTTGAAGCTAAAGTCCAATTATGAAATGTCCATGTGGAGGTATGAAGCTAAAAACTTGGTCTCAAATTATTCAAAATGAGCTCTTCCAAGTAGTAGACATTGGTGGCTATTTTTGCTTAAGAATGAGTGAAATATGGGCTCTACTTCACTATAAACTACTTATAAATAGCTCTCTATTTTAGATCAATTGAAATTCTCAATTGATTTCACATAAATGAGACCCAAATAGCCTAAAAATACTTGAAGTGAGATTTTTTTGGAGTATAGCACACATCATTAGGATCAACTATCAAAAGATACATTAAATTTTTTATAGCAAGCTCCAAATAGTGCTATTATCCAAGAAGGCATTGGAGTGAAGATTGAAGGTTGTGAGTCACAAAGCTCTTTGGAGAAGACCACTATTCTTGAGATATAGCTTTTCATTATGGTTACTATCAGTTTCTTTATGAAGGAAAAGAGGAACAATAGCCATAGGAGGGGTTGCACAAACTCATATTGCTAGTGGTTTGCTTCCTCTACCATTTACCAAGGGGACAACTTAAGGGCTATGCTTAAAGGCCTTGCTTGAGGGGGGTTCTTAAGTCTTATGGTTAAAGGGCATGCTTAGATTACAAAATGGGGGCATGCTTATTGATAATGCAAGGGGTTTGAGTCAAACAAAATAGAGAGAGGAGAAGCATTGAGAGTGTGTGGAGGTTTCATGCTACATCACCATGTTCCTGAGCTAGTCATGAGATAAATGAACATCCTCTCATCGCCATAAAATTGGTGCCCCAAAAAATGGCATTTTTCCAAAAATATTATTGTAATCTCATCTCACCCTTGTAATTGGAGTTAGATACTACTATGGGAGTGACTGCTAAAACATATCCACTTCAAAAATGTCACAAAGCAGTGTAAAATTTCAACGGCAATGGTTTTCACACTTGGAAAATGAAAACCATGGAGATTCTCAAAGATTGTGAAGATCCTAATATGCAACATAGAGGAGGAAAAATAACAAAGCCCTTGGGATAATAGCTTGGGGTCTATCTGATGATGTCCTATACCACATTTCAAGAATTAAAAATGCAAAAGAGATGTGGGACAAGCTAGATAAGATATTCAATTATTCTCAAGCAAAAAAATCTAAATTTAATACATTAATGGAATTTTTCAAGCTTGATCCAAATCAATATGATTCTCTAACATCATTGATAAATAAATTTAAGAGCCTAAAAGTACAACTATCTTCAATAGGCAAATATATTAAAGAAGATAAAGTCGTTGCCATACTACTCAATAGTGTGGATAAACCTAACAAGTGTTATGAGCAGGTGGTAGCAATAGTAAGAAATGTACCTGATAGAAAACTCAATGCAATTGAAGCTGCACATGAGAAAAAATGAAAAATTAAGGAGAAAGCCCAAGATCCTACACTGAGCCGCCCCATAATAATTGCACTTTACAACAAAGGTTCTTCTTCAAGAATTTTTTGCAAGATTTGTAGGATAAATGGACACAAAGAGCAAGAATGTTGAAAAAAAGGAGAACCCAAGGTGCAAAAATTGCAACAAGTTTGAATATACCAAGAAAGAATGTTGGGGCCAAAAGACAAATTTTATAAGGGAAACCATCTCTGAAGAATCTACTAATACTCTCTTCTAAATTTCCTACACTTTGTAAAGGAATTTGGAGGGGGTGGGGGGGGGGGGGGGGGGGGGGGGGCAATCTACATCCTTAGGTGTAGTTACCTAGAGGGTAAGCTAGCACCAAGGGGAGGTGTTAAAATATATGCAGTGCTAGAGACACATGTAACTAAATCCCATAAGTAAAGAGTAAGGTGTATGTCCAAGCTAGAAAACTATAAAATAATGTACTTGCTTCACTATCAATCATCAAGTATCCTTCATGCCATCATGGTCTCTTTCTTGTTCTTCTTCTTTCCCCCATAGCTCACTACTGTCTTCTTGCTCAACCATGTTTTGTAACATCAATATCTGCACGAGTTGAGCTTACCATCTCAAGGCTTTCCCTCAAGATCAATTACATCTATGCAACTCCAAGTAAGCTTTGAAATTTTTTAAGCTTCTCTTCATCACCGAATGCCTTTGTGAAAATGTTAGCTACTTAATCTTGTGTGCTAACACATACCAAGTCAATCTCACATGCAAGTACCTTTTCTCTCACAAAATGGTAATCCACCTCAATGTGTTTTGTCCTAGCATAGAACATTGCATTTCTAGCCAATTGTATATTGCTCATATTGTCACAATAAATGACAACTCAACCATCTCCCTACACATCCAAATCATCCAATAAATTTTTGCAACCATATCACCTCACATGGTGCCATAGTAGCACCTCTATACACATCCTTTGTACTTGATAAAGCAATTGTTGGTTGCTTTTTGCTGCTCCAAGTAACTATTGCACTACTAAGGCATATCCTTACTTGCCTCATAAAAAATTCCATAATGCAAGGTGGACTTCACATACCTCAATATGCATTTTACCGCATCCAAATGAAGCTTCTTAGATGCTTTTGGCTTAACTTTTTATCTATTATCCTTATCTCCCATTTGCATTTGCATCTATTGATGAGTAAATTGTGACATGTTTGGAGTATTGAATTCTACAAGCTTATCAAGTGAAGCCTTTATCTGAATTGTTGATTTCACTAATTTGTCAATGGATGAATTCATGTGGGTGTTGGATATGACTAGCTATTCCACTCTTGAGAGCAACTCTACACGTCTACTATGAGCATGCCTAGTTTCATGTTCACACATGGTATGGTTGAGGTCACTAAGCTCTCCTTTTATTTAAGCCACTACAAGGATTCCTTGGGATGTGTTATCCAATATATAATCCCTAATTTGTTGTGCATACTCCTCTTGGACTTTACGTTTACCTTTGTGACTTGTCATTATTTAAGTGGATTTCAAATCTAAAGACAATGCTACAATGCCAAACAAAGGCTTCTTATTCTCTGTGTTAATGAAGAGAGTGATTCTAACAATCAATGGGACTAGAATTTGATAAAGATATTCAATTCTTTAATCTCTCAATCAATTGGATTAAGCTCATCAAGAGGATGAATGAGAGAGATCAAGAATTGATGGGAAATATCTATTTCATTAGCTTGAAGAAGAATTGAATGCTCCAAAGGCTTGAAGATGTTCCCAAATGATCAATGTTTCTTAAGTAACCTTCAATCCTTGCTTGTGAAGGCTTTGGATTGATCTTGAAGCATTAGAGGCTTGAGATTGAAACTTTGAACTTGATTTCCCCGAAAACTTTAATCCATGTAAGCTCTCTTTATTGAATCTTGGCCAATATTACTCAATGTCTTAATTTCTTCCAAGAATCTTCACAAGGATGAGTCCCCATGCTAAAATGATTAAGAACCTTCAAGAATCTGAGAGAAATTGAAGCTTTCATTCAACCTTTCATGGTTACCCTTCGACTACATTGTTAGGGTTTCAAGGGAGTGGTAGAAGAAGAGAATGTCACTAGTATTGATGATTTCTTAGAGCTTTAGCAAAGGGACCTTGAAATTTCCAACCCCTCTCCCTTGCATTGTGTGGTATACTCCCAGTGGGTTGGGACAGGGGGGAACAATAAGAGCAGGGTCATCAAGATTTCGAAAGCCCTTCCCTTCCCCCAATGTTGTGTTGTACATGGGGATCCTCAAGATTTCAGATCCCCTCACTCTCTTGTTGTGTAATACATCCCCAACACTAAACAATATGAGAGGTGTGTCATGGACATTTGTGACCCCCACCCCTTCTCATTGTGTAGGGCGTGGACTACACAACACATGGATCTGGTGCTCTTTGAGCTTCCATTGGTGTTATCACGTAGTGGGAGCATCGCAAGTGGGAAAGACTCGTAGTGCAAGAGCTTTGTAGGACAAGAAAGCTATGGAGTTCTGACAGAATGCAACATGTGAAATGAAAATATTAATTTCAAATTTGAGCTTTATAAGGCACGTGCATGTGCTAACATCACTCAATGCCACATCATAAAAAACATGGGTAGATACATGTGAAATTTAATAGGAGTACAGAGATACAATTACACATGTACCTACCACATATCCAATATGCAGGGCTATAAATAGCTGAGTTAGCAACAAATCCACATCCATTTTCATGATCCTCTCTCTCTCTCTCTCTCTCTCTCTCTCTCTCTCTCTCTCTCTCTCTCTCTCTCTCTCTCTCTCTCTCTCTCTCTCTCTCTCTCTCTCTCTCTCTCTCTCTCTCTCTCTCTCTCTCTCTCTCTCTCTCTCTCTCTCTCTCTCTCTCTCTCTCTCTCTCTCTCTCTCTCTCTCTCTCTCTCTCTCTCCTCATTTTCTCAATATCTCTCATGTCTCTCCCCATTTTCGTGATTTATCTCTCTCAACCTATTTTTGCAATCTCTCTCTCTACCCTTGCTCTCACTCTCATAGTGCATGCCCACATGCTCTTTCTCCCAAGCAGTCAAATGTCTTCTTGTCTTAAGGTGCAACCCTTGTCATTATTATTTTTTCATTGATTTTCCTTGTAGCACAACAAAGGGGGTGAACCACACAATGCGAGAGGGGGTGTCATGGATTTTGCATACTCCATATGCAAGTCATGGGGGGCAACCTGCACAACACGAGAGCTAGGTCTAGAGATTTTTGCATCCCCTCATGACCCACACAACACAAGGGGTGGGTCGCAAAATTTTTGCACTCATCCATCACACGTTGTGTAGGTTCTAGGGGGTCTGCACAACACAAGGGGTAGGCCTTGAGAATTTTCCACCCGCCTCCCTCTTCATATTGTGTAGGCCTTATGGGTGGCCCACACAACATGGGGGGGGGGGGGGGGGGGTGTAGATTTTTGCAACCCCCCCCCCCCCTCTTCCTTGCATTGTGTAGGTCCTAAGGGTGACCCACACAACACGTGGATGAGGAAGGGTTCATATTTTTTCACCCCCCCTTGCATTGTGTGGGCCATGGGGCTAGCTTGTACAATGCAAGAGAGGGGTATGGAGACTTTTGCAGCCCCCCTCACAATGTGTGGGTCCTCGGGGTGGCCTGCACAAAGCAAGGGGTCCTGAGGGGCTCGAGTGTTTTGCACCCCTCTAGTGACATTGTTTAGGTCCCCTCGGGACCCACACAATGCGAGGGGAAAGCCTCAAGTATTTTATACCCCTCTTGCATTGTATGAGTCCTAGATGTGACTTGCACAATGCAAGGGGGAGCCCCAAGATTTTTGCACACACCTCTCATTGTGTTGTTCTGGCCCCTCTACATTATATGGGTCCACCTTTAAACCTAATGTCAATTGGAGTTTCTTATGTAGTTATCTGTTTGCATATGGATGTTATTGAGTTATAGCATGTGGAGGAGACTCAATAGCTTACAAGGAGTGAAGGCACTCTTAATGCTCCTCTAGAAGTGCTCAGGAGAAGGAAATATATCCCTAGGTATATGCTTATAGATTTCCTTCCTTGAGTGAGACAATCATACATCTATTGCTATAGGTGTCCTAAGTGTTTTCCATTCTTGCATTTATGGAGGAATGGATCAGGGCCTCACAAGTGTGCCTAGAAGAACAAGAGGTCACTTTTGTGGAGTACACATCTATTAAGGGGTTTTATATTGAGGGCATTTGGTATTATATTAAGGGGTTTTATATTGAGGGGTTTTATATTAAGGGGTTTTATATTAAGGGCCTTTGGTATTATATTAAGGGGTCTTATATTGAGGGGTTTTATATTAAGGGGTTTTATATTGAGGGCCTTTGGTACATTCATATGAACAATGTCTTTCTTGAAAAGGCCCAAAGGAGAAGGTTCAATAAGTCTATTGGGAGGGATCTTGAGGGTGTGAAGAAGGTAGATTTATAGTGTCTTATACACAATTAGAAGTATCATGTCATGGAATACTTCCACAGATTTGTTTACTTTCTACATGTGTTACTGGGGGAAAGAGCCTATCCAAGGCCCAAAAGATACACCACAACTTATTGAAGCAGAGATTGATGAGGTGTAAGAGGTCTCGCGACCAATAGGTATGGCAAGTGAGAGAGAGAAAAGCAGCCAACTAGATGGTAAAGGTTTGAGAAGGGAGAACGCAGAGGTGGGTGCAATTATGAGCAAGAAGAGGTTGAGAAGGAGGACGGTGACATTCCTATGGCTCTACTATCCACCTTCGCTATTTGCAAAAGGTAGTATGTTCTCCTATTTGATATCCAAGCCCTTTTTAACATCAGCTATCATTGCACAAAATCTTGAAATAGATTTTAACCTAATTATTCTAGAGTGGAACAAGCATATGTCAAGGATATAGAATAATACTCTATAGCACAAACTTTGACCATGATCTATAAGGATGTTCTCCAATATGAGTCAAACCTTTCTTCAAAGGAAGAATTTGAAGTGATACAAGAAAAATTGAACGTATCTCACTTGGGTAGGCTTGACTCCCAAGTCCTTATAGATTGGCTAATCAAGCCTCCACATATGGAGTAAGGAGTTGTTAGTTTCAAATGAAAATCAAAAGGTTTGTTTCACAAGCTATGTTCATTTGGGTGCCATATTGATTTCCATAAGAATTTAACTATAATTCACTAGCTATGTTTGTTGTTTTTTAGATTTGTGCATATGAGGATAGGTTTGTTGGTCATCTATCCAACAAACGAAAGGGAGGTTTAGGCAAGGACTCTGTCTTGGGCCACTATATTAAAGACCTCATCTATCCAACAAACTAAAGGGAGGTTTAGGCAAGGACTTTTTCTTGGGCCACTATATTAAAGACCTCACTTTTTCAAAGCTCGTTGTTTTCCATCATAAGCTTTCAAGGGACAATGTAGAATTCCCTCTTCTTACATTGAAGTCCCTCTCAAGATATATTGGAGGGTATCCTATTAGATGGAACGTAGAGAAGATAATGCTTTTTGAGAAACAAGAAGCTCTATGAATTTTTTGCCAAGGCCCTCGTTTCCAGGTACAATGTGGCAAATACCACTTAGTGTATGCTACATTTGGCCTAATGAATGGTATTAAGGATCCAAATATGCTTGTAGAATATGGAAAAGGTGCCTACTTAGAAGTAGTCTAGTTCCAAATTTAGAACTAGAGCAACAACTACATGATGAAGCCAGGCCATCTTCAAAGAGGCCATGAATAGAGGAGTGAAATTGACCATTGTATTGTTAGTTTATCATAAAACAATGTTTTTCAAAAAAATGAGATGTATTCTATTATGGGAAAGATCATTACAAAGATTGATAAGTGTTCCTTTGTGGTAATATTTTTTCCACAACACCTCAAGTATTCATTCCATTGTGTATGGGTTTATGAGGAATTGTTGTTTATGGTATCCAAGCCTTCCCATGACTTTGTCTAGTTTGTCGCTACATAGCGTGTTTCATTGCTACATTAGAATTTTTCCATGATTATTTTCTTCTTTGTCTCTCCAAATGTTGCATTGCTTTGTTGATTTAAAATCTTCTCAATTTTTTTCCTATTCGCTTGATGGAGAAGCTTTCTATACTTCTATTAGCATAATTCTTCCAAACTATTGGCTTTCTCCACTCCTCCAACATGTCTTGTATGGTTGAAATAGCTAGTATGACCCAGGTAAAAAATAAGAGACTCCCATTATTTTTAGTTTGTAGATAGGTGGGTAAATTTTTGATTGATCAAAAGTAAAGAGTACAGAAAATTGGGTGAATCTTATGGAAAAATGTGATTTTTGAGCTACTTTTGGGTGAATTTCAATTCAAAGTATGTAATTTTTTAGATATATGGGCTATTTTTTTAGTTTTCAAGTCCAAAAATTTAGCCTACTGTACAACCTCTGAAAAATGACCCTTGGGATAAATTTTGCCCCTAATTTTTACCTTGGTACAAGCCTGATAATAGATTTTCTCTGTGCTTTGAGTTGACTACACTTATAGACTACCATATTCCTTGGCAAACCAAGGGGTGTGATTATATATAATGTGCTATCAAAGAATAAAAAGTATTCCAAATTGGTCATGCAATCTCAATTAAGTAATTATACTTTATTAAGCATTATGAAAACAATGTACCATGTAGTGGGTAATGTATTGATATGTCCATGTACTAACCATTGACTTTGTAAACTCCTCCAATGTTGTTTCAAAGGCCCAATAGTCATGTGAGTTCCAGACCCACATATCACAAAACTTAAAGATCATATCTAAAGACTTCAAAATATTTTTCTTGTGTGATTGTACTCCACTACTATTAGCATGGTCAACAACCGCAATACGAATACACTTCCACCTATTGAATTGAATTCCCTAAGTGAATTGTGTTGCTTGACAAGGATTATTAGAGGGTGGTGTAAATAAAAATCTTCTTTCTTTCACACCTCCAATGGAAAGTTTCTTTGGCATGTCTTGATTGTCTTTAGACATTTTCTTGTCCTTTTCAATCTTCACATTTCCATCATGCAAACCAATGTTTGACAATGCCTTCTCAAGCTTTACAATTGCCTAACTTGTGTAGACCTAGGTCACATTATCCATACAAAACATATACAAAAATACCAATTTCTCAACATTTTTCCATAGGCCATGCATGCATTGTACAAATATGGACCCTAGACAAGGGAATATTCAAAATTGCTTTGAAATCTGAATCTTTGATATGCCTATTGAGTGCCTCTTTCCAATTCTTTTTATCAAGGTCCTTTGGAGTACACATGCTATATATGCATGAGCTCTTCAAATGCGCTCCTTTTGAGACATTGTGTATGCACTTTAAGGTCTTCAATTTGTTGAAATATAAAAGTTGCATCATAGAGGAGTGTGCACAAGAGGGCAAAGAGCTCACAAAGTACAAGAAGAAGATTTTGGCTATTTAGTTGCTCAGGAAGTACAACTGGTACACTCTCTCTTATAAATGAGAGTGATCTTTGGCCATGTATATATAGCCTTACTATAGATAGGGTTAGGGTTTCCCCTATCCTCTAGAGAGTATAAGCTTCTAATCATGCAATACGAGGATCTGGCACCAAAAATAGGTCGGATCGAATGGGGCATGAAAGAGTTTACCATAGGGGAAGAAGGAAGGAAGCGAGAAGAGGAGCAACACCACCGAGAAATGGAAGCCATGACCGAAAGGCTCAGCCTGGAAAGAGAGTAGTAGGAGAGAATGAGCAGGAAATTGGAAGACCAGGAGTGGAGGCTCATGGCCTTGGTGCAAAGACAGGGAGAAGGTATGGAGGAAATGAAAAAGAGAGCCGAAGAGTGGGCAGGCCAAAATGAACAAAGAGTGAAGACCTTGGCGTGTCGCCTGGCTCTCGTGGAAAAAGAGAAAGTTCTAGCAGAAGGCAGAGCAGAGGCAGCCCAAGTGGTCTTCAACACTCAACAATGAATCTTCCTAAATACCATGATGGATGCCACTCATGCGGAGTAAGGGGTGTCCTTGGAGGTGGTAAAGAAGAAGCTGAGCATAGCGCACAGAGCTCTGCGAGCCGGGCTACACATGCCCTCCCAACCCATTGCAGCTGGGCTAAGCCTAGAGGAACAACGTAGATACCTGCTATCAGTCGACCTAGCCCCCCAGGAGATTGATGCTCTGGGGTTCGTAGAAGAGGTACAACAGCAAGAGCACCCAAGGAGTGAGGCTGAATTGCAAATTGACCTAGGTGGAGCAACCCTTCAACTTTAGCTTCCTCATCCCCAATGCCCTGTGCAGAGTCCTTTCCCCTAAAATAGTGGATGAGGTGATCAACGTCGAAAGCCGACTAAGCCAACAGTGGTGGCTGAAAGAAAAAGAGAAGAATCCCACCGTCTGGGGCAATGAGGATGCAGAATACTGGCAAAATAAAGTTTTTGAAGTGCCTCAGTTTGTGCCCAAATACGAGGGCGAACCACTGTGGTGGAGACACATCTGCAACAACAACGTGTTTACATGGATGGCCTTTTGTAACGCTCTCCCTTCGGGGAGAGGAACAACCCTACCTACATGGCGTACCCTCGTAGAATAGGAGTAGACTTCAATGCAAACACCCATGGCTGTTACGACTTCCCTGTCATATATAACCCTTGTACTACCACCTTAGCCCATGTCCTCACCTTCATCTCCGAGAGCTTAGATGCCACCATGACACACTTTATTGCTGATTTCTCCTCCTGCCCAGATCCCGCCTTCATTACCACTTGCAACTATCTTAGGCTCTTAAAAATCCTACTTAGGCAAGACCCCACCCCGGCGGAACGTGGCCTCCCCCCACTCTTTTTTGATCCTAATGCCATTGATAGCTGCGCGATGACCTGCCTAATGATGCGAGCCAGCCTCCTCCCTTCTGCCTCTCTATTCTTGAGGATATGAGTGATAGCCAGTTCACCCGTTGTAGCCATCCATTCCTCTCCACCACCCCCCTCCAGGTCCTCTTGAACCTTAAGAATTTCATGCAAAGCTAGAAATTTTTGAGTCACTTCATTAAATCTCCTTCACCACCACCTTTTGAGGACAAGGACTAACAATTCCCTACTACTGAACCCTATTTAAAAAAAATCCGCACGCAAGTCATGACACATGGCTCACAGTCACTATACCTAGGGGTCCTTAAGTTAGGCACATCCAATGACCTCGGCTGGCCGGCCCTGTTCCTAGGCCTTGTTCCTAACCCCCTCGCCCATTTTGCCTCCCCACTTCATGCTTAGGGCACCCCAAGGGTAGGACACACCTAAGGAGATAACATTCGCCTATGGTTAGACCCGTTGCCCTAAGCTACACACACTGCACCTCCCCTTACATGAATAGGGTTCTCAAGTGTCGGACATCACCCAGCATTACCTAGGGTTAGACTCAACTCCCTGTTCCACCAGCATGAGCATCAAGCACTGCACGGTGAGGTGGACACCCCTATTAGGTTGAGAAATTTCTCTTTCAAGGTACAACAGGATGCTGCAAACCACCAACTTCGGAGGCCCCCCATCATCCACTCGACATACCTTAATTCTCCACCCAAATCGTTCTTGAAGTTTCCCAATTGCACGAGTCCCTCAGCCCTGGCCCGAATCCACCTTTCCACAAGAGAGACCTCGAAGTGCCATGGGACTGGCACCCGTCTCGGAGGGGGGTAATATTAATCTCAGTTCAAGATGATGGAAAAATGAAGCAAAAAGTAGAAAAAGAGTAAGGGCGCAAAGGCGGCCCTTAAAAGCCTAAGCTGAGACGAAAGCACAATTTTAAAGAGAAGGTGCCTCAAAAAACTCTAAAAACTCTTGTAAAAGAGCGCCAGGCTCCCTCCTGTGCCATTTGTAAAGGAATAGACGGGTGTAGGTTTAAGGCATGAGGCAAGAAAAGGGAAATAGGAGAAAGGACCTTGCCACAAAGTCCGGTCATGTAAAAAGAATGGGCACCCATGGAATTTTAGGGCTTGTATATATAAAGTTCAAAAAGTGAATGGAAGCTCATTCTTTGGTGTGTGGCTAACAAGAGACCTCTCTTCTTCCTTTCTTCCCTCCTCTTTGCTTGTGTGTGTGCTCTTGAGGGAGGGAGTGTGAGAGTGTGTGGGAGTGAGGGATCAAGAGGGTGAAGCTCTTCACGATCTCCACTTCTCTTCTTCTCCTCTCTTCTCTTTGCTCGCACGTGCACGACTATGGTGGATGCAGGTTGATGGAGGAGGCTTGAGTGTGCTTGAGCTAGCATTAAGGATCGCGGAGCTATCGGTGTGAGCGGAGGAGGAGGCAACTCATTTTGGCATTGAGGTAAGCTCACTACATTCGTAGGTTTTGTAGACGCATCGGCTATGTGATTACCTGCTCCCATCCAGGTAATCACATCGGCTATGGGAGCAGGTAATCATGAGATTACCTGCTCCCATAGGAACTTGGCAGTCATTCTCGCGTCATTCTTTCGTGTAGCCCGTGCTTCTACCCATTTCATTAGATAGTCAGTGGTGGCTACAATGATATTTTTGTCTTGAGAGTATTGTGCCGCATGACTAATGGGTCCTATGAAGTCAATTTCCCATTTCTCGAAGGGTTTTCATGTAATCATTGGGGTTAGCTCCATTTGATCCTTGCGAATCGGGACCTTTATCCGTTGACACTCATCACAGTGCTTAACGAACAGCATTGCATCGCAGAAAAGTGTGGGCACAGTTGACACTGCAACACCTTGAGGGCTGTTGTCTCTCCGCTAAAGTGTCCTCCTGTGATTCCACTGTGTGCTTCTGAGAGCACTTCTTGCATCTCGTATTCACATACACATCTGCACAACAAGCCGTCTTGCCCTAGCCTATACAACTGACCTGCTATCAACTTATAGGGTTGGGTCTTAAGGATGAGTCGTCTAAGTCGGGCTTTCTCCATTGGTCGTTCAGATAGTCCATTCTCAAGCACTTGGACTATGTCATCTACCCAATATGCCATCAAGTTGGCTTGAAATAACTCTCTCTCACTCGACAAGCTAAACAAGTGCGTGTTTGGAAAATCATCTACGATGCCTTGTCCAGCAGCCTCTCCCATGGGGATGCGCGACATGTGGTCGGCCATGTAGTGTTGTTTCCCTTTTCGTACAACCACAGAGAAGTCAAATTCTAAAAGCAAAAGGAGACATTGAGCTATGCGGTCTATAGCACAAGGTTTGTTTACTAAACGCAGCAAGGCTTAATGATCCACAAAGAAGGTGAAAGGAGTGGCCAACAAATAATGCCAAAATTTCTTCACGGCAAACACCATGGCCATACCTTCTCTTTCTGTTGTCGAATAGTTCATCTTAGACTCGGTGAGTTGTTTGCTAGCAAAACTTACTGGATAGTCGAGATTATGTTCACCCGATTGACACAACACTACCCCTACAATGAATTTTGAAGCATCAATATGCATGTGGAAGGTAATGGTCCAATCTGGGGCTCGTAGAATCAGTGCTATGATCAAGGGTTTTTTTAGTTTCTCATATGCATGTTGACACTCTTCAATCTATTCAAATCAATAGCTTGTACAAAGGTCTAGCAATCAATGCATAATTCAGCACAAACCGTCGATAATACCCCGTATGGCCTAAGAAGCATTGCACTCCCTTATAGTTGGTCGGGGGTGGAAGATCAATAATGACCCTGACTTTCAAAAAGTCTGTGGATATGCCATTTTTCGACACCATGTGCCCTAGGATACATCCGTGCTTTACCCAGAATTGGCACTTTAAAGGGTTCAGAGAGAGGTGATATAGGCGACATCGTTCAAAGACCACTCATAGTCTATCTAAATGTTCTCTCTAGGTCGAGTAAACACACAAGTCATCTACAAATACCTCAACCCTTTCCTGAGCATGTCTTTAAATGTAGTGCACATAAGGCACTAAAATGTGGCTGGAGCATTTCTCAACCCGAAGGGCATGACTATGAAGGCGAAGACACCCCACTCAATAGCGAATGCAGTCGTATGCCTATCATCGGGATGCACCTACACTTGATTGTATCCAGAGAAGCCGTCCAGAAAACTGTAGGCCTCCTTGCCTGCCACTTTCTCAAGCATGTGCTCGGTGTACAACAATGGGTAGTTGTCCCTCTTCATTGCAACATTCACCTTCTTGTAATTAATGCATATCCTTATCTTACCATTCTTCTTCATTACAATGACTATGGACGATACCCAGTCTATGTGCTCAATTTCGTAAATGAATCCCACTCTCATCAGCTTGTCGATCTCTTCCTTGACCGCATGAGCGTGTTTTGGATTCATGGGGTACAGTCCCTACTTGGCCGGCATTGCATCTGGCATCATGGGTATGTTGTGAGTTACTAAACTTGGATCTACCCCCTTGAGTTCTTTTAAGGACCGGGTGAATTCGTCTATATACTCTCATAAGGGCAACAAGACGTGTCTCCTCCTTCTCCGTCAAGTCATCAGCAATGAAGAAAGGTCGGAGTGTCTCCCCATCCAGGGCTAGGTTCACCTCCTTGACCTTGGCGGGCCCTTGTTGAGATGACAAGCTCAACACATGCAGACATTAATGATGGACTGCCTGGTTAGATGGGTCCACATGTCTACACTTAGCACGTCGATGATCATTATGACTCTCACATGGCCACTGACTCATTACTTATTATATTTAGGTTGTTACACCTATTTACAGCTAGCATAGTTATAGCGCCAGTCGACTAGTGTAGTCGGTTATGCATTGTTTGACTTAGTAGGCCACTTTCCTTTATGTTGTATCTTATCTATACTTTGTATACATTGTAAAGTGTGTGGAAGAAGAAGAAGAAACCAGCAAGAAAACGTTTTGGCCTCCATCTCTCTTCTTGTCTCTTGAGTGAGCCTCTCCTTGTGCATTCTGTGTGTGTTCGACACAGCATCGTGAGCAAGTCCCCCCACCACGCGATTCTTTACATGGTATAGTGCCTGTGGAGGCACCGGAAGCACGGTCGAGCAAAAAATCTCAGATTGCTGTGAGATTTGGTGTGTGAGCAAAGCACTATATATTCTGCAAATTAAGCCCATCAAGGCTTTTCCGCAGTTATTTTTGGCATCTGAGGCCATTTCAGGCCTCGTTTTAGAGCCGCAAGGTTACGAACAACAGTGTCAGGGAATACTGTGATTTCGGCTATATTGATTGAAAGTGGATGCATAGGTTACAGATTGCGAATCTGTAATTTTTGAGGTGTTTGCAAGAAGCAAACATAAGGTTTATCTATAAACAAGTTGCAAATTACATGTACTGTTGAGCAATCAGTGAAAAAAGTTGCTTGGTGAATTACTGTGCACGTGTTGTGGAAGATTGCAGAAGACTAGCTTGTTGTGCTATATCCTTGTTTGTGATAATGACAGAGAACAGTGGAAATCCCATTATTGAGAAGCTCGACAAGAATCTACCCTTCATGGAAGTTCTGTGTGACGAACTTCCTCATTGGAAAGGGCCTTTATGAGTTTGTCTCAGGTGAAGAAAAGGAGCTAGAGCTGGGTATCCCTCCGACTGCAGATGAGTTAAAAGCATGAAAAGAGTGGAATGGGAAAGACAAAAAGGTGATGTACTGGCTATCTGCAGTAATTGATAATACTATGCTGGGACATATCAGGAATACAGAAACTTCACATGGAGCTTGGATGATTTTTGAGAGTATGTTTTCAGTAAATACAAAGGCACGAAAGATTCAACTCAAGCAAGAGTTGAATGCCTTGAAGAAAGGGAAAATGTCTGTCAATGAGTATGTGTTGAAGGTGAGGAGCATTGCAAATGCTTTAGTAGCGATTGATGCAATGCTAGATGATGATGATTTGGTTTCATCCACTCTGAGTAGCCTTAACAATGAGAAAGCATGGAAATCATTTGTTACTTCAGTATATATATGGAAGCCATTTCCAGATTTTGATGAGTTGATCTCTCTCATGATTACTGAAGAGATTAATATGCAGGGTGATTCGTCTAAAAGAAATGGTGAACAGGTCCAAGCATTTTACTCCAGTTCAGGAAGGGGACATGGTAGATCCTCTCCAAGAAACCGTGGTACAGGACGTGGTAGTGACAACTAGCAAAACAGATTGAATCAACAATTTGGCGATATATAGGTTTCAGGAGGTCATTGTAACTTTAGGGGAAGAGGTGGATGGCAGAACAGAGGTTCTAACAACTCTAGTATTGTGTGTCACTACTGTGGCAAAATAGGTCATATTGCAGCCCAATGTTATGCTAAGAAAGATTATATTCGTAGTGATAAGTAGCAGCAAGGAAACTATGCATCGTCTTCACAACAGAATGAAGATAAAAATGAACGTTTATTTGTTATGCAGCATATGCTGAATGCTGTTACAAGAAAGGGAACACATAATGATGTTTGGTATGTTGATTCAAGTGCATCCAATCATATGACTAGCCATGCAGAATGGTTTGTAGAGATGCAGGATTTACAAAATACAGGTTATGTGCAGATGGGTGATGATTCATGCCACCTAATTTCACACATTGGAAAAGTTCCCTTGTTCTTGCATGATGGTAAGACAAAGAGTCTTTCAGATGTATTACATGTGCCATCTATTACAAAGAACTTGGTGTCAGTCGATCAAATGGTAGAGCAAGGGCTGCAAGTCAGATTTAATGCAAAGGGATGCTTTGTAGAAGACTTCAATGACAAGTGCAAGTTGGTTGCAAAGGGAAGTAGAGTTGGTTTACTCTAGATGCTGGAATTCCTACTATGAATGCTGCTTTGCATGCTAAAGGAAAAGGTGTTGTTTGTAGATATTGAAATTTGGCACAAACGCATTGGACATGCAAATGTACAAAGGCTGAAATTAATGCAGTCCAAAGGGTTGGTTACAGGTTTGCCTACATTTAGAATTGCAGAATTTCATAAGGTATGCGAAGCATGTCAGTTTGGTAAGCAGGCAAGACAACCCTTTTCACATGACAGAGATGTAAGAAGAAATATCCTTGATGTTGTGCATACAGATATTTGGGGGCCTACACAAAATGTATCTCTTGGAGGCAGTTCATACTTTGTCACATTCATTGATGATTGTTTTAGAAAGCTATGGGTATATTTTATGAAGGAAAATAATGAAGCGTTTGAGCACTTTAGAACTCTCAAGGTTGCAGTTGAAAGAGAAACAAGCTTGAAAGTAAAGTGCTTGAGGTCAGATGGAGGGGGAGTGTACCTCTTGAATGAGTTTAGTGATTTTCTGAGGTCTCATGGGATAAAGAGACAGTTCACATGCAGATATACCCCACAGCAAAATGGGGTTGCAGAAAGGAAAAACAGGCATATTGCAGAAGTTGCACGCACCTTGATGGCGGAAAAGAATATACCTAAGCATTTTTGGTCTGTGGATGTTCATACTACTGTTTATATTATGAACAGAACTCCGACAGCTGCAGTTGATGGTATGACTCCTGAAGAATGCTTTACTGGTAAGAAGCTTGATGTATCGCACTTGAAGGTATTTGGCTGTGTTGCATACATTCATGTGCCAGATGAGCTACGGAAGAAGCTTGATCCAAAGGCAAAAAAATGTGTTTTTATTGGATACTCTTTAGAGCAGAAAGGGTATCGTTGTTATAACCCTGTCACATGTAAGTTCAGAGTGAGCAGGGATGTCATCTTTGATGAAATGAGCAGTTGGTATGCATCTAGTGGTGATGCATTGGATGATGATGATGATCATGACACTTATGTGCAAGTTGAAAAGCAAGAATCACGAACTCTTAGTGGACTGGAGACATCATTGGTAGTCCTTGGTCTGGGAGACTAAGGAGTAGCTCTACATCTTCAGGTGTATCTAGTAGCACTATAGGTAAAGACGAAGGAAAGAATAAAGTGTCAGATGGCATTGATGCAGTTCTTGATGGAGACTCCAGTGGCTCAGAGATCTTGGATGATGAGCTTGGCATTCCTTCAGTGAGGACTCCAGGTGTGCAGAGAACACGCGTCAATGCAAAGACTCCATTGAGTGATCCAGTGGTACGCAGGTCTAGCAGGGTGAGATACCCTATTAACAAATTTGGTTTTGAAGGTTATGTAGCTCGCCATTATGCTTATATGGTGAAAGTGATTAAGGATGTTGAGCCCACATGTTTTGAGGAGGCTGTTGGTCATGCTCATTAGGATGCAGCAATGGATGAGGAGATGGCTGCATTAGAGACCAATAAAACTTGGGATCTAGTATCATTGCTGAAGGGCAAGAAAGCTATTGGATGTGAGTGGGTTTATAAGATTAAGAACAATGCAGATGGTTCTATTAGTAGGTACAAAGCTAGGCTGGTTGCAAAAGGCTATGCCCATACATATGGCATAGATTATGAAGAAACCTTCAGTCTAGTTGCTAGGACCTACTAATATTGGCTCTATGGGCTCAAGCAAGCACCTAGAGCATGGTCTAACAAGATCAGAGAGTATCTTGTCAATATTTTCTTTTATGTTTCTGATGCTGATCACTCACTTTATGTGAGAAAGGGAGATGCAGGTTTGGTCATCATAGTCATCTATGTGGATGACTTGATTATTACAGGTGATAGTGATAGTGGGATTGCTGAAGTCAAGGACTTTTTGAAGAAGAAGTTTGAGATGAAGGATTGAGGTGAGCTAAGGTACTTCCTTGGCATTGAGATGATCAGATATGATGATGGTATATGGCTGTCCCAAAGACAGTATGGCTTGGATATGTTGTCCAAATATGGTATGATAGCATGCAAACCACTTTCAGTCTCGTTGGAGTAGAATGTAAAGTTGAGTGCTGATGTTGGGGATGAGATAGAAGACCCTACTATGTTCAAGAGGATAGTGGGGAGTTTGATCTACATGACCATTACAAGGCCAGACTTGAGCTACGTTGTTGGTCTTGTGAGTCAGTTTATGCAAGTACTTAGAAAGCCACATTTGGATGCAGTCAGACGCATATTGAGATATGTGAAGTCCACATTACATTATGGACTTTTCTATGAGGCAGGTACAGATGTACAGGTGTTTGGATACACAGATGCAGATTGGGCTGGTAGTATGTCTGATAGAAGATCTACCAGCGGATACATGTTCTCTCTTGGTAGTGCAGCAATTACTTGGAGCAACAAAAAGCAATCTACAGTTGCTTTGTTGAGTACAGAGGCTGAGTATCGAGGTGCTGTTGTTGTAGCATGTGAGGTAGTATGGATGCAAAAGTTATTGGCTGATTTAGATGTGCAGATGGAAGGTCCAGTTGTCATTTATTGTGACAATATGAGCGGTATACAGTTGGCTAGGAACCCTGTGTTCCATGCTAGGACAAAACATATTGAGGTACACTACCACTTTGTGGGAGAAAAGGTACTAGCAGGTGAGATTGACTTGGTGTATGTCAGCACACAGGATCAGATAGCTAACATCTTCACGAAGGCATTGGGTACAGAGAAGCTTCAAAATTTTCGAAGCTTACTTGGAGTTGTAGAGATGCAATTGAGCTTGAGGGGGAGTGTTGAGATGACAAGCTCAACACATGCGGACATTAATGATGGACCACCTGGTTAGATGGGTCTACACGTCTATACTTAGCACGTTGGTGGTCATTATGACTCTCACATAGCCACTGACTCATTACTTATTATATTCAGGTTGTTACATCTATTTACAACAGCTGGCATAGTTATAGTGCCAGTCGACTAGTGTAGTGGGTTATGCATTGTTTTACTTAGTAGGCCACTTTCCTTTATGTTGTATCTTATCTATACTTTGTGTATATTGTAAAGTGTGTGGAAGAAGAAGAAGAAACTAGCAAGAAAACGTTTTGGCCTCCATCTCTCTTCTTGTCTCTTGAGTGAGCTTCTCCTTGTGCATTCTGTGTGTGTTAGGCGCAGCATCTTGAGCAAGTCCCCCCACCACACGATTCTTGATAGCCCCTCAATGGGTTCACTTATTTGCCCTTGATGTTTAGCACCCAGCAGGATCACTACCCTATCGCCCTTTTTGAATCTCGTAAATCTCTTAGGGAGTCCATGTGGTTTTCACTATTTGTCCGCTCTTGCGGCCTTAGACTGGTCTGCCCTTCCTTATTTTAAGCATCTGTGCCTCACGTGGACGGGCAGGTTCCCCTTCGTATGTCTAGTCTTGCGATGCCTCGGTATTTATGGGTTGCTGTCTAAGCTCACTTCAAACTCGAAATTGAATTCTCTGTCTTCATTAGGTGAGGTAGTTTCCCCTGATGGTTGTAGCTCGGAGGGTGACTTTGTTTTAAGCATTGATGTGTTACCTGGTTGGGTTAGGCCTGCTTGTTCCAGATCTATGGCTCTTACACATTCCAAGCAAGCACGGTCGTAATACATGCACATGACCCCTTGCTCTATCCCGAAGGTATTCTTCCTCTTCAGCCTAGAATCTACCCATATATGTTCTATCACTCGTCCTTCAGTGTTGTATTCTATGGTATCTACCTCGTCCTCACCCTCATCATCATTGAAGCAGTGGCAGTCCTTGCATTTGTCATTGGAAGCATCTTCATCTGACCGCTCGTAGTCTCCTAGGTCTTGGTATGTTTTGTGTGGTTGTCCGGGAACCAAGGCCCAATTGTACTTGAGGTTTAGGTCATGCACCCTAGCCCATCGCCACCTTGGTTCATTTAAGAGATCTTGGAGTGGCTTGAATTTTACTGCTAGATTGCATTCTAGCTTGCTGGTCAAATACTCTAAAACCCCCTAGAGCTCCCTCCAGTTGGTTGGCACTTGGAAGGTGGCAAGGTTGGGTCTTTTGCAAAGGTTTCCTGCCATCATGCAGATTGGTACTGAGGGTTCACTCTTGGGTTCGCCGATCATCTTAAGGGCCTATTCATACTCCTCGTCATCCGAGAATGGCAGGTCGATGGTAGCAAGGACATGCATCCAGTCTCGCTCGTCTTTAGGACATGGGATATACTTAGTTAGGGGCCCATAGGATTTCTTGATCTGGGTACCACCCTTGAGCACCGCCAAGATGGCGTCAAGGTCAACTGGTGCAGTTTCCCAGGAGTCCATTTCTACCCTCATGGGGTGCTGTTCTATTTCCTAGGTAGATGAGACTATTCCCCCAATCTTCTATCACTTTGGCGTTGCGCATCCAAGGTCGACCCAATAGAACATCGTAGTCCACTCCCTTCATGACTACAAAGTCAACCGAGAATTGAATTCCAGCAATTCTTACTGGCCAATTTTTTAGCACCCCAAATGGCTTCACTTTCATTTTGTTAGCTAATGTGACGTTAAACCTAGCAGTCTCGACAGGTGGGTTGTTCCAAGTCAAGAGCATTTCATGGCTCAGTACAGTGACTCCCGCCCCTGTGTCTATAATCCATTTTCTTGTTATGTCGCCTAACTCTGAGACCGACAATACTGCGTGCTTCTCGGTGCCTTTCCAAAAATCATTAATGTGCAAGGATTTGGGCATGGAGTGTAACGCCAAACTCGGTATTTGCATCTCTGCATCATGTTCTTGTAGGTTTGCACACTGGGGTGGTCACTAGAGTGGTAAGGAGGTCGTTGGCTACTCGTCTTTCTCCTATTTTGGATTCTCTTGGCCAGCGCCTTTCCAGTAGGTAGCATTGTGGCACTCTCAGTTTTCAGCACGATTTTAGCTTTAGGTCTCTTCTTCCTCTGCCTATGGCTCTTCCTCCCTATCGAGGCTGTGTCAAGATTGCTAGGACCTGGCAGTGATATGCCAACCTGCTTTGTTTGTGCATGAGTCATGACATGCAATGGTATAGCTGTGTTAACCCCAACACGAAGAAAGTAAAATGAAATAAAAAAGACACAGGGAAAAGGTGGAAAAAAGGTAGTCAGACTGAAGAAAGAAGAGGAGAAAAGTCCAAAAGCGCAAGGGCAACCTTAAAAAGTCCAAGGCAAATGCAAAAGGGAAAATGTGCATTTTAAAATACAAAGGCGCACCCTGAAATCTTGTAAAAGAGTGCTAGGAGGTGGAAAATCCGGAAAGCTAAAACGGAAGACAAAGGCGCACAAGAAAAAGCACAAGTCAAAACTTTGGTAAAAGAGCGCAAGCGCATCATAGTTTAATTCAAGGAGCATCGAGCTCTCACCCTTGCAATTTGTAAATGTAGACAGGCGGTGGAAAGGAAGCTAGGAAGATAGAAGGACAATGGGAAAAAGGGCAACGACCAGCCATGTAAAAAAAGGGAAAAGGGGATGACCGCCCAAAAGGGATTTAGGGTTTTGTATATAAAATTGAAAAGTGAATGAGAAGCTCATTCTTGTGTGTGGCAAAAAGTGGCTCTCTTCTTCTTCCTCCTCTTCTTGTTCTTGCTTGCTTGAGCTTGTGTTTGAGGGAGGGAGTGTGAGGGTGTGAGGGAGTGAGTGTGTGAGGGTGAGGGACCGTGGGGTGGAGAAGCTCTCCATCTTCTCCTCTCTTCTTCTCTTCTCTTCTCTTCTCTTCTCTTCTCTTCTCTTCTCTTCTCTTCTCTTCTCTTTCCTTCTCTTGCTCACGGCTATGGAGCTTGAGGATGGAGCTTGCTTAAAGCTTGCACTTGGATCGTGGAGCTATCGGAGTGCGAGGGAGAGGAGGTAACTCGATTGGCATGGAGGTAAGCTCACTACACCCGTAGATATGGATGGCGCCTCGGCTATGTGACAGGTAGCCATTAGTGCTCGGCTTGGAACGCTTGAAGCAATAAGCGGTCCGTGTGTCTTGGCAGTTGAGCGAAAGCTCCCACATTTTGGTTCCTTTGCCGGGACGGCCCTCGGCCCACTACCACTCGGACCACTTGACTCGGCCCATTCGGCCCACTAGGCCCACTCGGCTCTCGGCCCAAACAATTCGGCCCTAACATCGACTCGGCCCGTCCGAGCGATCCACTCGACCTGGTTGACTCAGCCCATTTGGCCCACTCGGCCCACTTGGCCCTCGGCCCACACCAATTTGGCCCTCGGCTCTCGAGACCGGCCAAATTTAGGGACTCGGCCCAAAAACTACAATTTTTCCAAAATTCCATTTTGGCTAGAAACTGAGTTGCCACCACCAATATAAACTCTAGAAATCATATAGAGCCAAAGGCACATCATAGATCTAAAATCCATAGCAAATAGTTCAAAAATTAGCTACCAGAGGTCCTCCCAATAATGCATGGTAATTACCGTAACGGCCCTTCGGGCAGGAGGGGACTCCCCCCCCCCCGCCCCCCCCCCCCCGGACCCTCGCAGAGGGGGCTCTGCCTCCTCCGCACCTCCTCCAGTAGGCTGGAGAGAAAACGCGCGCGGCAACAGGTCTTCCAGATTAGGCCCTAGTGTAGTAATGGCTCTACACAAGCATAGATCTTCACTTGCAAAGTAGCAAATAGAAGCCCATACCCAAACAAAGACAAACAAAGACCCTAGAACCTTAACGGGCCAATCTAGCCATCAAGGGTAAAAAGGCTGTCAAGATTGTGGGAGAGAAGGAAGGAGTCTCACTTGAAGCTTTCTTGCTTGCACAATGGGGGAATACACACAAGGGTGGAGGCTGAAAACAGTTTTCCTCTTCTTAGTTGTGTAAGCCAAAAGAACTCAAGTACAAAGAAATAGAAGAACCCTCTATATGGGTCTCAAACCAAACTCAACTAACTAAGGTGGCATACTAACTGAGCCACGAACTAGAGTAGATAAGGATAGCTATCATGTAGCTATTATTCATGGGCGGTGTACCAACCGCGTCTGCAACTGACAAGTCGGTGACATAAATACACAACGGTCACCCTGGCGTATCACGAGTGGAGCTCGATATCTCAACACTCCCCCTCGAGCTCAATCCCAATTCCTGCACACCAAGCTGGTCTCTAAACTTGCGCAGCTTCTCTGCGCCCAATGCCTTCGTGAATATGTCAGCTACCTGATCCTCTGTGCTGACATAAACTAGATCAATAAGACCTAGTAAAACCCTCTCTCGCACATAGTGATAATGCACCTCAATGTGCTTTGTTCTAGCATGATAGACTGGGTTATTTGCCAAGTGTATACTACTCATGTTGTCACAATAAATGACAACTGGTCCTTCTGTAGACTGATGCATATCATAAAGTAGCTTATGCAACCAAGCTACCTCACATGCAGCCATTGCTGCACCCTTGTACTCAGCCTCTGTGCTCGATAAGGCAACTGTAGGCTGTTTCTTGCTGCTCCAAGTGACTGCAGCACTCCCAAAAGAGAACACATATCCACTGGTAGATCGTCTATCAGAAATACTACCAGCCCAATCAGCATCAGTGTATCCATGCAACTATATCTGAACCCCAGTCTCATAAAATAGTCCATACTGCAATGTGGACTTCACATACCTGAGTATGTGTCTAGCCGCATCCAAATGTGGTTTCCTTGGAGCGTGCATAAACTGACTTACCAATCCAACAGCATAGCTCAAATCTGGCCTGGTAATAGTCATATAAATCAAACTTCCTACTATGCGTCTGTACATAGTAGGGTCTTCTAGAAGCTCACCTGCATCTGTGCTCAGCTTCACATTCTGCTCCAAAGGAACTGAAATAGGCTTATAGCCTGTCATCCCCATATTTGGACAGCATGTCCAATCCATACTGCCTCTGCAAGAGCTCTATCCCACTTGGTGATCTAATCACCTCAATGCCCAAGAAATAACGCAGCTCTCCCAAATCCTTCATCTCAAACTTCTGCTTCAATAGCATTTTCACATGAAGGATATCTTCATCACTGTCACCTGTCATAATCAAATCATCAACATAAATGACAAGTAGCATAATACCTTTCTCTGTTTTTCTCACATAAAGTGAGAAATCTGCCTTGGAAATCTAAAAGCCAATAGTGACAAGATACTGTCCTATCTTGTCAGACCATGCTCTAGGTGCTTGCTTCAAGCCATACAAGGCTTTCTTCAACCTGCAAACAAACTCAGGATGAACAGCATGCACATAACCTTGTGGCTGCTCCATATAGACCTCTTCTTGCAAATCACCATGCAAGAAGGCATTCTTTACATCCATCTGATGTAAAGACCATCCCTTTGATGCAGCCATAGCAATGACCGCTCTTACGATTGCCATCCTTGCAACCGGACTGAATGTTTCTTCATAGTCAATACCATATGTTTGTGCATACCCCTTGACTACTAATCTTGCCTTGTATCTGTTCACAGAACCATCTGCATTGTGCTTCACCTTATAAACCCACTTACAGCCAATTGCATTTTTACCTTTAGGCAAAGGTACCAATTCCCATGTAGCATTTGCTTCCAAGGCATCCATTTCTTCATCCATGGCTTTCTCCCATTTTTCTTTTCCCATGGCTTCCTCAAAAGAAGTGGGTTCTGGTTCTTGTATCACTTTGACCATATATGCATAGTGAATGGCTGTAAATCCATCATATTTCAGCCTATCCATAGGATACCTAGCTCTCGTAGACCTGCGCAAAGTAGATTCACTCCCAAGTGCTCTCAAAACATCCCTGGTCTTCCTTACTCCAGGTGTAACAATAGAAGGAATACCCAACTCATCATCAATGCTCTGTTCTGAGCCACTGGATTCACCATCCACATAAGAGTGACCTGCATTCACATCAAACATGGGCTGATCAACCTTCTCTTTTCCTTTTCGTGATACCTGCATACCACTATCTGCATTACTTTGAGAAGATTCTCCTAATCTCAATCTTCCTGTCCATGGCGAAGAATGTGAACCACTGCTAGAGGACGCTCCATGTCCACTAATATTTTGTGACTGCTGCTGTGAATTCTATGCAGCATTACCATTTTGTGCATCTACATCATCAATCACATTTACTGGTTTATACTAGCTACTCATCTCATCAAAAACAACATCTCTACTCACTGTAAACTTACGAGTAGAAGGGTTATAGCATCTATACCCTTTTTGCTGCAGAGAGTAACCAATAAAGATGCACTTCTCAGCTTTTGGATCCAACTTGGATCTCAACTCATCTGGCACATGTACATAGGCAATGCAACCAAAAATTTTCAAATGAGAAATATCTGGTTTCCTACCAGTATACCTCTCCTCTGGAGTCATTCCATGTATTGCTGCAGTGGGAGTCCTGTTCATTATGTAGACTGTTGTAGCAACTGCTTCAGCCCAATAAAAATCTGGCAAGTCTTTTTCATTGAGCATGGCACGAGATACCTCTCCAATATGCATGTTTTTCCTTTCTGCAATTCCATTTTGTTGTGGGGTATGGCTGCATGAATATTGTTGCTTTATGTCATGCTCCTGCAGGAACCTTGCAAACTCATTTGAGAGGTACTCTCCCCCTCCATCTGACCTTAGGCATTTTATCTGCAGGCCTGTTTCTTTTTCAACCATCGCTTTAAGAGTTTTGAAATGCCCAAAAACTTCACTTTTCTTTTTCATAAAATACACCCAAACTTTTCTGCTATAGTCATCAATAAAACTGACAAAATAATGACAGCCTCCAAGAGATGCAGCTTTAGTTGTCCACACGTCAGAGTGGATTAATTCCAATGGCTTCTTACTCTCTTGAACATGTCTAGGAAATGGTTTCCTTGCCTGTTTTCCAAATTGACAGGCTTCACATACCTTATGCATTTCTGCAACCTTGAATTTCGGCAAACCTGCAACAATATTTTGGGCCTGTATTGATTTAAGTCGCTGTACATTAACATGACCAATGCGTTTATGCCAGATATCAATATCTGCAACTACACCGGTCCCATGTGCAAACATTGCTGCACTCAATTCAGACATGTCTGCATCCAATGTAAACATTCTGCCCTTCTTCTTTCCTTTTGCTATCAAGCGACCTTTATTTTTCATATCCTCAACAAAGCATCCATGAGGATTAAATCTGACCTGCAAGCCCTGCTCAACCATTTGACCAACAGAAACCAGATTCTTGGTGATATTCGGGACATGAAATACATCGGAGAGGTATTTCTTTTTCCCATCCTGCATAGACAAAGGAATTTTTCCAATCTGCACAATAGGATGTGCAATATCATCACCAGTCTCCACAAATCCTGGTTTTTCCATTTTTCTTGCATCCTCCATCCATTCTGCATGACCTGTCATGTGGTTTGATGCACCTGAGTCAACATACCATACATCATTGCTTTCTTCTGCACTTGTCACAGAATTGTTCATGTGCTACACCATAAACAAGTGCTCATTTCTGTCATCACCCTGTCTACTAGAAGATGCATAATTCCCTTGTTGCAGTTTTCCATTCATGATGTCATTCTGCTTTTTATAACAGTCTTTAGCCATATGACCCATTTTACCACAGTAGTAGCATTCAACATTACTGTTTGCATTTTGGCCTCTTTACCATCCACCACGACCTCTTTGGCTCCCCCTGCCTCTAGAGTTACCACGTCCTCCTCCATAGGACTGGTTTTCTTGAGTTTGCTGCATATTCTGATTTCTACCACGGCCTCCATATCGGCCTCCTCTACCTCTGCCTCTACCTCTTCCAACATTTGAGTAGAAGATAGCTTCTTTTGAAGTTCCTCCTGAAGAAGATGCACCACCATTTCTCTGTTCCTCAGAAATTAGAAGAGCAATCAACTCCTCAAAATCAGGAAATCTTTCACGAACTGAAATGGATGTCCGAAACTGTGCATAATCCTTTCCTAGACCATTCAAGGTCACAGAAACTAAATCATCATCTTCCATTGGTGACCTAATGGAAGCAAGTGCATCTGCAATCTTCTTCACCTTCATGTGGTAGTCGTTGATGCTCATATTTTCTCTTTGCACATTGTGCAACTCTTGCTTGAGCTGCATTTTCCTGGCTTGCGTATTTGTGCTATACATTTTTGACAAAGTATCCCATGCCTCCTTTGGCGTACTTGCATCCTGAATATGCACAATCATAGAGTCTGAAATGCTAATAGACAGCCAATACATAACTTTCCTGGCTCTCTCATGCCATGCTTTAAATGCTTGCATTTGCTGTTGATTGGGAACATCAGGAAGAACTAGTTCTTCTTCATTTCCTGCAACAAATTCCCAATATCCTTTTCCCATAAGGAAATTCGTCATTCTAAACTTCCATGCTTGGAAGTTGTTCTTGTCAAGCTTTTCAGTGACAATCTGTGAAAGAGAATCAGATGCCATTACAGAAGACTGCAAAAAATTATGTCACTACAAAAACCACAGCTTCACCCTCACAAGGGAAAATCTGCAAAACTAGCGAAAGTGGTATTTGACCACACAGTCACTTCCTAGTGACGATTTTGCATCAACAGGCAACAGGGATGATTCTGTAACTCCCAATGTCTCTGCGCACAAGCATACAATGTAATTTTTACAGTAATTATTCAGCGACTTGTAGAACAGTGGCTGCACAGCATAAAACTGGGCCTTTTCCTGAGTGCGTGCAGAAAACTTCCGCCTCCAAAACAGGCCCCGAAATGGCCTCAAATCAAAAAAACAAGGTCGCCAAGGGCTAAAGCCCTGTCCCGCGGCATATACTGCCCTCTTGCTTCACCGCGAAGGGCGTCTCAACCTGAGACAATCACTCCTGCACTTTCCAGCTGTGCTACCTGCAGAGATCTGCTCCCAAAATAGAAAATGAAAGCAACACTGCTCCTCTTACCAGAACACCGCGAGCTTGGCTTGCTTTCTTGAGCTCCTTACCACAAACAAGGCTCTGATACCATGTCAAGATTGTGGGAGATAAGGAAGGAGTCTCACTTGAAGCTTTCTTGCTTGCACAATGGGGGAATACACACAAGGGTGGAGGCTGAAAACAGTTTTCCTCTTCTTAGTTGTGTAAGCCAAAAGAACTCAAGTACAAAGAAATAGAAGAACCCTCTATATGGGTCTCAAACCAAACTCAACTAACTAAGGTGGCATACTAACTGAGCCACAAACTAGAGTAGATAAGGATAGCTATCATGTAGCTATTATTCATGGGCGGTGTACCAACCGCGTCTGCAACTGACAAGTCGATGACATAAATACACAACGGTCACCTTGGCATATCACGAGTGGAGCTCGATATCTCAACAAAGGCCACATCACAAGAACATATGTACATTGTGTTCAAACTGCATCTAGTCAAAGCAGAATGCAACATCATCAAGCTATCAATGCAAGGATGACTAGACATGACAGCCCTGACAATAGATGTACCTTAAGCAGTGCTGCACAGACGAACCAAGACCTCAGTAGAGAATCCACGTCTGACTGTGTAGTTAGGGACTCAAAGGCATGTATCAGAAGGCTTGAAGCTGTAAACCAAGACCCGGAAGATGAAAACGTAGTGCCACCTGCTTATCTTAGGGTCAAACTCACCGCAGAAAGAGAGCATAGTGTTGATGCTCTCATTGATGAAGGAGCAGATTTCAATATCTTGACTTACGAAGCATGGACTCTACTTGGTCAACCAGAGCTCAAACCGACTAATGCAACTCTTAATCCTTACGAGGAACATCCACAAGCACTTCTAGGGAAGTGCAGAATCCTTGTAACTATTGAAATAGAAAGCTTGCCATTCCTGTTCTATGTTCCTCCAAATAGCGAGAATTGTGGAAAGGAAATCCTCCTAGGAAGGCACTTCAAAAAGGCAATGAAGTGTGAAGTCGACTATATAGCACAGAGGATACACCTAACACTACCAGGTGTGAGGATAATCACGACTTTTAGCAAGGGTGACCTCACCAAACCTCGAGGGAAGGGCAAGGAGCATTTTGACATACTAAGCAAGCCTAGTAATGAGAGCAAGGAGTTGTTGAAAGAGTTGATACAAGCGTAGGTTAAACGGAGAGAATCAGTGAGTGAGGCCATACTTGAAACAAAAAGGTTAGGAGACAAGGCCAAGAATAGGGTTTGGACTTACAAATATCGTAGAAGACCACGAAAGAAGCCCAAGCCTTATAGACGAAGGCATCGATGGAGAGCTAGCACAATGCCACAATGGATATCCAAGGCATTGCTTCGTGCTCAAGGGTATTATGCAGGCAACCGATGGATTTGGGTACCAAAACCCCCTGCTAAACCACCTCTGTTAGAAGCCCAAATTATGTCAAAAGCAAAGAGGCGTAGGAGGAAACCTAAACGAAAATCCAAGTCTCGAACCAAAAATATTGGAGTGATTGAGCCCCTCACAATTGAAATCAAGAAACCAAACATGACCTATCAAAAATTAGATCCTTAGCCTAGCGTGCTTAGCAAGCAGATATCAGAGGTAACTGTAGAGCGTGCACAAGGTCCACTAGTAGCTAAGGAGCATTTGACTTCCCAAGAGGATAATGAGCACCACAGACACAACATTGCTCATGATAAGGTTGATTGTTCAACAAAGCTAATGATAGAATCATCTAACAATCGCGAGCAAATTCTCTAGTCAGTGCCAAGCCCACGTAGGAGTCCCAAAACACCTACATCCTCTTCACCTAAATGGACACGAGAAGCACGGCAGCAGCAGCCTCGTGCCGCTGCTCAACCTGCACAAGTGAATGCGCAAAGGGAAACAAAAGACACGACCACTTATGATCTGCCTAAGGACTTGACACCGCAATCTACCAATGGTAGCCAGTCCACTGAACTAGCCACCACTACTTCCAATCAGGGATCACAGCAGTCACAACCTTTGGCCATGACAACACCCATTGCGGAACATGTTCTTAGAATTTCACCTTTGGAAGAGATGTCACAACAAACATCCTTGACACCTCCAATCCTTCCAAAGCACCTAAAGCCTAGGCTTGAGGATAAATCTCTCGAAGACTAGGCCAAAGAAATGGTGCATCTGACCAATGAACTAGAGATGAAGTGCATGGTGAAGCTTGATCACAAGGTGACAGCCATCACACGTGCATACGTCCATGTGGACATTGGAAGGCCAACACCAGAAACACACAAAGCTCATAGTTGAACCACTGACTTGGTATGAGCAGCAACATGTTTGGTTCTGCTATCATTAGGGGAGTTTTGAGGTCTCGAAAATGCCTTTTAGGATGTGGAGAGAGAGTGCTCTAGACCAATAAGAGCAAAGCCTCCGTAACGGAACTTCTATTTTAAAAAAATTAAAAAATCATTTTACAAAAATATATAAATATGATAATATTACGAATTTGTATTTTTATTATGTATTTTTAGTCTCTTATATTCGTGATTATGACATCTTTTGCATTAATGGCATAGAGTCTCGGCTACTTTTATTTAATGATGTTTCTAGATTAATCTTTTGTTTCATCCCACTCAATAAGACCTCTGTATTTCAAAAACTCTTGTTTCCGATAGCCCGGAAGAAGCTTCAAATTCTTACTATCTCCTACATAAGAGAGCAAATAGGAGCCAAGAACTCCAAAATATCCAGCTCTAGATCCACTGTATCCAGGCATGAAGCCAAAAACTCTTATGGCTTCTTCCTTCTCCACCAAAATGATCTTGTCCAAACCTCTGCTGAAAACTTGAGATCCAATTACCTTTGAGATAGCTCTCAAAGCCATCATTGGTAGACTTGGAGAGCTTGACAATCTACTATGATATATTACAATTGTTTGATTGTTTAAGTTTCCAATATAATGGCCAAGGCTTTGATT
The DNA here is from genome assembly GCF_053477565.2 of Lygodium microphyllum. Lineage (NCBI taxonomy): Eukaryota > Viridiplantae > Streptophyta > Polypodiopsida > Schizaeales > Lygodiaceae > Lygodium > Lygodium microphyllum. The sequence continues at coordinate 23,623,382 of NC_141139.1, read as the reverse complement.
TTTTCCAAGCTTCATTGGCCTAGAGCCCTTGGCCCTTCCAAGAAATTTGTCCAGATCTTCAATCTCAATCTATAGAACAAACCACAACAGTACAAGATATAAGATATTTATCTATAATGCATAATAAATTCTAACATAAACTCAATGGGTAACTTCGAATTATATTTCATACCTTAGGGTGTTCGTCTTCTTCAAGAAGACTATCATCATAAAGATTTATTGAACTCTTGGGCTTCTCATCTGATGGAGACTTCAAACTCTCTTCATACCCTACATCATCAATATGAAGTTTCTTCTGGACCTGCAAGAACTCTTCTTTTGTAGGTAGCCCCCCCTTTTCGTATTCTATGATCTGATTAATACATGTATGTAAGGCTATAGAGCTATCTTGGAAATTCTCTCCCTCAACATCAAGACTTCTAGTGGTTCTTGTTCATAACCTATAAAATTCATGTCATTTTTGCCCCAACCTGCAAGGATTGCTAAGCAATAATCTTCTCTAAGATCAAAAAGATGTTGAATATCATTTAGCAACACATATCTCTTCTTGTTGATAAGATAAGTGGGAAATGTTGGAACACATGCAAGAGGACCTTCTTCATCAACCTGTGCACTTGGCTCGATCTCCTTTTCTTCCACCATTGTGATATTGTCACTCTTGAATAAGCCTACATCAAAACCTTGGACAAGTTGATTCTCAACATCTTCTTGGAACATCTCCTCCTTCTCTTCGACCTCCTTATCCATACTTGCAATATCCTCTAGCTTTCTCAGTTGGTCTATATCTGGAGAAGAATTTTCCATGTACTGAAGATACACAATAAATCCAACGTCCTTGTGGATCAGAAGGCATTGGTGTTGGTACCTATGGAAAGGGCAACATGTTTCTTTCTTTCTGAATTCCTCATCAATGAGGTTGAACCTGCCTAGCAAAGTTGACTTGGATGTATTGGTGGCTCCCATGACATCACTATAATGAACAAATCCATTGACTTCCAAACCTTGCACATGTCTATCATAAAAACATCTGTACTCCTTAAGTTTATCTTCAAGATCCTCCAATAACTCCTTCAAATCAAAAGGAACATTGAAAATTTCCCTGATATAGCCAAACTTGGAAGAATTTCAAGTGGTGTGTAAGAAATCAAAGAGCCTATCATCAGATGTCTCAATTATCTCCTCCTCATCCATTCCTTCCAGAGATAGCTTCCTCTTTGTCATCTTGACCAGGAAAATATTTATCCCTGAAAAAAAAACAAAATAGAACCAATATCCAATAAAACAATATGGAACCATGGAAAGAGGCCCCAAAATTGATTTTCCAAGACAAAAAAATCAAAAAAGGATAAATTTGTTTAGTTGACCAGTGAAACGCGAAAATTAAAGTGTCCAAGGCAAATGCATGTGAAGAAATCGCGTTTCACCGGACACTACCTTGAAGACAAAAATTATTCCAATATCTCGCCGGTGAAACGCGATACTTAGCAAAATATCACTAACAGGGACATTGTTTCGCGTTTCACTCGTCAAAAGATGCAAATCAAGAAGAGAAACATGAACTATAAATTAATTCTATGGAAACACAGAAATTGATGATAAAATCCTTTCTGGAAAAGCTATGTTGCTTTTAAAAGATACAAAGGACATTACATCTGTAATTATTCAAGTGTTATTAAAAATTCTTTCTATATTAATCAAATTTATTTTGTTAAAATACTTGTAATAAAAAAAATTTGTTACCTATCAAAGATTGTTGAAATGCTCTCCACACAGGAAGCAAGGACCTTGAAGGGAAGTCGAGACGAAATTTCGGCAGAAAAGAAGACAATGTCGGAGAAATGGCTTTAAAATGCTTTTATATTGACCGTTAAGCATGTGGTGATAGTTCCAACGAAAAAGTTTGTGTAATAATGGAAAAATACGTGTACACATGTCTCACTTAACACACCGTATCAAACTCTTCAGAAGACATGCGCACTCTCTTTTTCCAAAAATACGTCACACGTGTGTTACATAACACTTTTCCAAGTTTAAAAAAAATTCTGGTAAGCGAGAATACGTCACACGTGTGTTATTAACACTTTTCCAAGAACGTTGAGTCCATGCAAATTCACCGCCTTCGCCTTTCATTGCATTTCCAGCAAGCAAAAAACATTGCTACTCCACCTTTACCTTTGGTGTTCCTTCCAATCTCCAAGCATTTCACTGCTTCCCCAACAAAGGAAACCTTCGAGCATATTGTCGTCATTAGGCTGAGATTGTGAAGAACAAGCTAAAAAGAAGGTATGGTTTCTGCATCTTGCTTTTCAATAACAGGCTCCATTCAATGCATTCTTTTGATACTTTTCCTTAATCCTTTATGTTATTATGAGCTTATCACCACTACAAAAGAATTTTTTCCACAGTGGGAGCATTCCTTAATGTTGTGGAGATTTAAGGAAATCTTCAAACTTCTTCCCTAATTCTGTGGATATTTTATGTAATCTTAAAAGCTTTCCTTAGATCAAAGCTCTTTTTTCTTGGTTTTGTCGATTTTTATGCTATTCATGAGTTGTCCGGTGAAACGCGAAAATAAGGTGCTTCAAGGAGGTCTCCTGGCTTAAATTCGCATTTCACTGGACACAATGGACAACAAGTCTGGTGAAACGCGAAAAGAAGCAGCTGCAAGGAGGCGCCTTGCTTGACACTCGCGTTTCACTAGACACGCTCGAGAAAAATTCAGCTGAAACGCAAAAACGCCATGCAGCATGGATACCTCTTGTCTGGGACTCGCGTTTCACTGGACATGCTAGAGAAGAAGTAACATGTCTTTTTTTGGCAGATGGCTAGGACTAAGGCAACAGTAAGAAAAGAGAAGATTGGTCCTAGGGATTTAGCATCAAAGATTCATCAGTCTTCAAAGCCTCAGAAGCTCTCTAGAAAGTCAAAGCCAAGGAGAAAGTTTTCTCAAAATGTCAGGTGCCTAAGGGAGATTAGGAAGGCAGTAAATGCTCTTGACAATGCAATTCCAAAGTTGTCTTTTTAGAGGCTTGTCAGGGAAATTTGTGACAGATATAGTTTGGATAGTTTCAGATGGATAAGAACAGCTCTTAATTGTATACAAGAAGCCACAGAGGATTTTTTAGTTGAGTTTTTTCAAGATGCCTACATTTGTGCTGCTCATGCTCATAGGCTCACACTCATGGACAAGGACATGGTAATTCTTAGGAGGCTAAGATATAGATTTTCAAAGGTCCTTGAGCCAATTCCCCTACTGATATGAAGACATTTAATATCCTTAATGTGCCCCCAACTAGGAGAAAGAAAGATGATTCTGGTCTCAGGGTTGAGGATGTCACCCATGAGAAGGATACAAGGCAACATGAAAAAGAGGAGAAAGCTAAAGAGGAACAGGCATATAAATGCAGAGAGTATAGGAGGCAAAGGGTTGAAGAAAGGGAAACAGAGCAACTAGAGTCCTTTGAAAATGAGCTAGCCACCCTTCTTGAAGCAGCTAATCCAAAAGAATTTAGTGTGTTTTGTTTCTTACCTGGTGACTTAGGCAAAAGAACTGAGGTTATCTCCTTTGATGCTGCATGTATTCAAATTCTTAAGGATAAAATAAGAGAAGTAAATGACAGTATTATTCTTGTTGGCCTAAGGTATGTCCATCCATAATTACTTATACTTTTTGATATTTTTTTAACAATAAGATTTTTCTTATTTATACTCACTATTTCTATGCCTTTTCTAGGTGTATAATGCATGAGTTTCCTTTGGATATACAACAAAAAATTGAGGTTCTTGATCCATCTATCTCATTCTTTATGAGGAATGAGCTTGATACAAGTTTTATTGAGCACTGGCTCAATTTGATTGACTTCGATACTTTGAAGCTCCTTATAATTCCATATAATAAAAAGTAAGTGATTCAATATTCTATTAGAGTTTTTGAGATTTTATCCTACTAATTTGTTGAGATATGATTGCTTTTAGTTCTCATTGGAGCTTGATTGCAATAGACCTTGTGGATAAGCAATGCTTTTTAATCAACTCTATGAAAGGAAGCCATGGAAATGCTAAATTGTAAGTTATATTATCCAAGGGCTCCTTGATATTTCAATTCTTTTTTTTGTAAGTACTCTAAATTTCAACATATTTTATATACAGAGGTGCCAAAAGATTAATTGAAGAGCTAGAGAAAAGACCCCCTATGCCGTCTGATTTGCTTGCAACAATGCAATATAGACAAGTTGCGGTAAGTTATTCATTAAAATAATTGAAACATGAGTTTATTCTATGAACTACCATTCGTCCTCTTTATAGTTTTACTTTGTGTTGGTGGTTGCAGTGTCCCCATCAGGATGATAGCCATTCTTGTGGCTGGAGGGTGATTGCAAATGCTAGAAGAATGGTTAACTTTGTTTATCTTAATGATGATAAACATGTAAAGGTAATATGAAAGATACTAAACTTTAAGATAGATATTAATTGCAAATAGTCCATTGATGATAAAAATATAGTCTATTGTAAGAACAATAATGAACTAAAACTCTTTTTTCTATAAATGTGTGACAGTTTTCGAAGGATTGCTATACATCTGAGCATGTTTGGTACATCAGAGCAAAGCTCTTGAAGTATATAATGGTCAATTGTATACAACCAACAACAGAGATTGGTGGGGATTTGCACCATGAAGGAGATGCGGTGCCTATAACCACGGAAGGCAAATCCACAGCTTCAACACCTTCTATACCCAAGACATTAAAGAAAGGCAAAAGGACTCCTAGAAAGGATAGTTCTCCAAAAAAGAAATAGCTTTGCCATATCGCCTTGTAAGCCTTCATATATAGAAATTTGCCCTTCATCCCTTGTATATCTCATAGAGATGGCAGATAGACACCTGCTACAAAATTTGTACATATATTTTATATTGATAGTAAAGATATCTTTTCTTGAATGTCCTTGCAGTGTATATTATTTTCTCTCCTTTTCAATATCTGCGAAAAATAAATTACAAATGTTTGTTAGTTAGAAAGTGAGATCTTGATATACATCTAAGTAGATATAATATGATGTGAAAACTTACTCGTTTCTTGTCAAGTTGGAATACAAAGGAGCATGGTAGTTCAATGTCTTCATTTTGTAAATCCATCCTCACTTGATGTAGCGTACACGATTTTCCAATCTTTAAGATTGCAATAATATCCTTGTTGAACCAAATATCAAGATCCACTATAGGATCCTTGCTGAAATCATTAAGATTCTGGTCTAAAGCAACTAGACTACTACCAACAAAATGCCATCGACTATAGTAAAAGCTAAGGATAAAATTTTGAGTAGAAATCATATATTTACAAGCTATAGAGTCTTGATTTATCTTACATATAATTTTTCCTTCTGTCCTTGTATCCCATCCTTCATCAACAAATTGTATGATATGATCATATGTTAGTCTCTTCACTGAAAGCATGGTTTTTGTTATTCTTATCTCCATATTAGAGAAGAAATCAATAAATATATTAATAGGCATAAATAAAGTAACTTTGCTTAGCCTACTTGAGATATTAGATTTTAGTGCTTTCTGGATCTCAGAAAATATCTTACATCTATAGCCCTCACTAGTAGCTGGACTTGGCAAAGGCCACTCAAAGCTTGAAAAAACTGGCAAAGGAAGGAGTTTTATTGATCCCCATTGGCAACACCGCATAGGAATAACATAAGAATGGTCATAAAAGAATATTCCATTCTCTGCAAGCTCTGTCTTCTTTCTGCCTCTATACATTTCTTCTCCAATTGAACCATGTATAACATCAATAACAACAATAATAGATTCCACTAGTTGCCATTCCTCAAGATTAGAGGGATAGACATCTACAAGACAAACAAATATTATAATGGAAAAACCTAAACCATGTTTAAGAAATGAAAAACTTTAAGAATCAAATTCTTACAATTTGGTCTATGCATTGGAAGCTTTGAAGATCCAGGTTTCAAACACAGCTCTCTATGCATGAACACATGTTGCACTAGTACCTCTTTGATGCTATTCTTATTTGCTCCAAGCTTAAAATCTCGGATTCTGCCCTTCCAAGCAGAGATAAAGGAGCTCTCATGTCTTTGCCTTTTTCCACATTTTGCTTGTTGCATGGTGATCCAACTACCTTTGCTAACGATAGTAGGAATCCATCTTCCATCAGTTTGGAATGAGTTAAACACTGATATGGATGTGATTTGGGAGCTTGGACGCCTTGTTGAAGGTCGAATTTCTGTATCCATGGTAGAAGAGAGAGATACATGCAGCACACAAAGAGAGAGAGAGAGGACTAGGCTACCATAACGGAGGGAAAACAAGACAAACATATTTGAGAACGTCACCCTTGAGCCTATCCCAATAATAGCTCTTCCTAACCGCATTAAGGGTCTTGGCATAGCCAAGATGTCCTGAGAAAGGGGAGTCATGGGCTTCCCAAAGTATCTTCTGCTTAAGAGATTGGCTTGAGGGAATACATAATCTTGTCCTAAAGTAGACAAGTCCACTACTGACAGAGAATTCTTGATACTTCGTCTTTAGCTTCGGGTCTTGATCCTTGATGGGGATCTCCCTTAGCAATTTTTGATAGACTGGGTCATGACATGCCTCTTCTCTAGCTAGCTCAAGAATTGGGTTGTTTGGCATTGATACCTTTGTGGCTAGTGACCTTGCTATTGATGGATCTTGCAAAATAAGAGAGTTTAGAAATGCCTTGCACGACTGAGTGCATTGGCAACTACATTCTCTTTTCCAGGCCTATATTTGATTTCAAAATCATATTCTTCCAACACTTCGATCCATCAACGTTGCCTCATATTGAGCTCATTCTCGGTGAAGATCCATTTAAGACTCTTGTGGTCCGTCACTAAACAAAATTTGTTACCTAGCAGGTAATGTCTCCAAAGTTTGAGAGCATGGATGATAGCCAACAGCTCCAGATCGTGGGTAGCATAATTCCTTTCATGGCTCTTTAGTTTCCTTGAGGAGTATGCTACGGGATGACCTTCTTGCATAAGCACACATCCTAAAGCAAGTGCGCTAGCATCAGTTACCACTTCAAACTCCTTACTAAGATCAAGAAGTTTCAGGATGAGTGCTCATACGAAGCTTTGCTTTAGCTTGTCAAAGCTGGTCTGTTCAGCAAGTGACCATACAATTGCTACTTGCTTCTTTAGTAGATCAGTTAGAGGCACTGCAATCAAAGCATAATCTTTGATGAAGATCATGTACCATCCTGTCAATCCAAGAAAACTACGTATTTCTTTGACAGAAGTTGGTGTTGGCCATTCCAGAACATCTCTGACCTTGGCTAGATCTACTGAAATTCCTTCCGTTGATACAATGAATCCCAAATATTCAATCTGTCGCTTGAAGAATTGGGTTGTTTGGCATTGATACCTTTGTGACTAGAGACCTTGCTGTTGATGGATCCTGCAAAATAAGAGAATTTAGAAATGCCTTGCGATTGAATGCATCGGCAACTACATTCTCTTTTCTAGGCCTGTATTTGATTTCAAAGTCATATTCTTCCAGCACTTTGATCCATCAACGTTGCCTCATGTTGAGCTCATTCTAGGTGAAGATCCATTTAAGACTCTTGTGGTCCGTCACTAAGGAAAATTTGTTACCTAGCAAGTAATGTCTCCAAAGTTTGAGAGCATGGATGACAGCCAACAGCTCCAGATCGTGGGTAGCATAATTCCTTTGATAGCTCTTCAATTTCCTTGAAGAATATGCTACCGGATGACCTTCTTGGATAAGCACACATCCTAAGGCAAGTGCGCTAGCATCAGTTACCACTTCAAACTCCTTACTAAGATCAGGAAGTATCAGGATGGGTGCTGACACTAAGCTTTGCTTTAGCTTTTCAAAGCCGGTCTGTTCAGCAAGTGACCATACAATTGCTACTTGCTTCTTTAGTAGATCAGTCAAAGGCACTGCAATCAAAGCATAATCTTTTGATGAAGATCATGTACCATCCTGTCAATCCAAGAAAGCTACGTATTTCTTTGACAGAAGTTGGTTTTGGCCATTCCAAAATGTCTCTGACCTTGCTAGATCTACTAAAATTCCTTTCGCTAGTACAATGAATCCCAGATATTCAATCTGTCGCTTGAAAAATACACACTTTTTCTTCTTGGCATAAAGCTTGTGTGCTCTCATTGTTTCAAGAACAATGCAAAGCTGGGGTTCATGATCTTTTTCGTGTTTAGAGTAGATTAGGGTATCGTCAAAGAAGATGAGTACGAAGTCATCAAGATAGGGCCTAAAGATATCCTACATTAACCTATTAAAGGTAGCAAGAGCATTCGTCAGCCTGAATGACATCACTGGGAATTCAAAGTGTCCATACATTGTGCTGAATGCAGTCTTCGGGATATCTTCTTCCTTGATCCTTATCTTATAATATCCAGATCTGAGATCTATCTTAGAGAAGATTTTCTCACCTTGAAGACGGTCAAGTAATTCATCTATTCTTAGAGTGGGGTATTTATTTTTTATGGTTGATTGATTCAACCCTTTGTAGTCAATGCATAGCCGAGTGTTCCATCTTTCTTTTTCTGGAACAGTACCGGAGCTCCCCATGGTGAACTGCTAGGACGGATGTAGCCTTGGTCTAACAGTTGCTTGAGTTGCTCTTTTAGTTCAATAGCTTCCAGGATGGACATCCTATATGGCCTCGTTGCAATTGCTGCAGCTCCTGGTGCCAGCTTGATTTCGTGGTCAAGTTCCCTTTGAGAATGAAGTTCTGTCAGCTCTTCAGGAAATATGTCCGTGTATTCCTTTAACCATGAAGGTTCTTCCCTAGATTCCTGATTCTGATCTAGCTTATTCAGTTTAATCAGATAGTCAGGTAGGCCCTTTCTAACTCCTTTTATTATCTGTGTTGCTTTTGCTAGCTGTATTTTTGGCTTACCAGCCTCTCCTTGAGTCGTAACTAGTTCCCCTTCAAAATTTTGGAAGGAGACTTAGCCCTTTCCACAGTGGATGTGGGCATCATTGGGTATTAGCCAATCCATTCCAAGTAAACATTCGTGGACACCTAGGTTCATTACCCTGAATCTCACCGAAGTCGGCTTCTCACCCAGTAGGAATTTCACCTTAGCAATTTTCCTAGTACAAGAGACCTCACGACCATTTTCCAATTCCACAAGTAAAGTAGGTGTGTCTATTGTGGCTATTCCTAGCCTTTTTGCACAGATCGGTGAAATGAAGGAATGTGTACTGCCACAATCAATTAGGGTTTTGAAGCTTTTACCTTCATAATTCGATGGAGTTTGGATCATCGAGAATTGGCGATTCGGACCCTTCTTGTGAAGAGCGACGTGAACCATTGCCCTCTCAATGTCAGCATCCATGGATGGATCGTCTTCGTCGCCCAGCCCCTTGTTGGAAACACTGGAGGTTCTCCCTCTGGCCATGACTGTGGCTCCTTGGCCATGGGCAGCTCCTTGAAATTTCCCTTGGCGATGTCCTCTGCTCAGCTTGGGACATTGCCTCTTGAAGTGCTGGGGGCTCATTGCAATGGAAGCAATGTAGATTGCGGTCATTACTTTGTGCAGGAACAAAGTTGTTGACAGCATTGGTCCTAGCTTTCTTCCTTTGTCCCTGATTCTGACCTTGCACTCTCTTAGTCTAAACCCTATACATTCCCTTGTTCTGATCCCTATAAGGCCAAGTCATGTTGTTCCTTGGCTTGGTCTGCACCTCCTGTATTATTGGTGCAGCTTGAATGAGTGCGTCTTGTAGGTCCGTTGGGCGCATTGATTCCAAGCGGATGTTTATGGGTGGATTTAACCCAGCACAAAACTTTGACACCTATTGTGTCATATCCATTGGTGGTGCGTACTTTAAGAGAGAAAATAACTTTGAATAATATCCATCAAGGGATAGTCCAAGCTGCTTCAATTCATAGAATTCATTCATCTTTTGTGTGCGGTAGGTAGGTGGCAGATACCTCCCTCGCACAGCTTCCTTAAGCTTCTCCCAAGTGACTGTCCCTTCCAAGATCGCTTGGTCTCTGCACCATATTTTCCACCAAAGTCTTGCTTTGCCTGTAAGCTTAAGTTTGGCAAGCATAGCTTGGTTAGCAGGTGCAATTCCTGCTACCTCAAAATAGTCCTCCATGGACTCGATCCAGATCTTGGTGTCAGCTTGAATAGTCCTTCCCTTGCCATCGAACTCAGGTGGCTTGATTTGTTTGAGAAGGAGCTTCTTCTCTTGAATCACAGTTGTACTTAGTGCGGGAGTCGGACTTGAAACCTGCACTTGGGGTTGCATCTAGACAATAAGATTCTTTATGTTAACAACTTATCGCTCATTCCCCATATCACATTATTATGACTTGCATAGCTTTTAGCCAAGTGACTTAATCACTTAACACCTTTTCCAACATTTACAATCATGCTAGACAATAGTAAAAGTCTTGTTCATTCATGAGGGCATAGCCCTTTGAGTACATTTATTTTGGAAAAGTAGAACAAGCTAATTGGTACATCAGTTTAGGGAAAATAGGATTGTGTTATAATCGGCTACAGGGACTGAGTAAAAATATGGAGTGGGATCATGGATTTTCAGGAAACGATAAGTCATAGGAAGCTTGGGGTATCCCCTCCTTTGATACCCGTTCTTCTCATAGTGCCCTAGCACTTTGATTCTGTCGGCAGGGATCACCCGAGTCACTTCTTCATACACATACTTGTTCTGCTTGACTTGCCGACCGCCAAATTGCAAGGTTCCATTTGCGTGAGCTTCGACAAAGATGAAAAGCTTCACGATCTTTAAATCCTCCATCCACTTGATTCTCTTCAAGTTGGTCTGAAGGTATGCAAGTCGGTGAGCTGCTATATAGTATATTCCCGATTCTCCCATCCATCTCCGTTCCGCATACAGGGGTGAAGGATTGTAGATGCGGTCTAGAATATTCATCATGCCTAGCCTCTGTCGATAATCCGAAGCACACATTGCAGTCATGAACATAACCTGGAACACCAAGAATTTGTTCCATGCTTCCTGACTCTACAACCCAGCATCCATAAGTGAGTAAGGAAATATTTTCAACAGAAAAAATTGCTCTATTCCAGATGCTCCCAGCATCCGATCTTGGGTCTTTCTGCAACTTGGTGATTCCAATAATTTCAAACAAGATTACGCAAGCAAATGGTCTTGGTAAGTTAACTTATTTTTTACTTGCCCTTTTCCCTTGGGTTTTACCTTAGGGTATCTTAATTCCTAACTCAAGCATTAGATGGTCAGTCAAGGCAACGGACATGCCTTATTCGCAACCCAACCAAGGGTCTTTTAATCTCTAATTCCAACCAAGCTCAGTTAACATACATGGCAACACATGATTCTTCATTTAGACCTTCAAGATGCACTCGAGATGCATGCGATCCTTCCAATTCTCTTAGTGCGGTTCTATGCAGGATTTCCCGTTTTAGCATAGTTGTACCTCCTAAACGACTTTCATCTCTCTTTATTCCTGGCAATGAGTACTTATTTCTAATGCACCGGATCACATGTGACTTACGTATATGAAAGTCTAGGGTTTTGTCTAACGATGCAAGTGCATCTCATGAACAGAAATTAACATTTCATGTGTTTCTTTTAACCATGATTGCGAAACATGAATTCTAAATGACTATTCATGCACTGAACTGGTTAAAAAGCTATCATTTTATGTGTGTTAAGGCGATAACCTTATCATTTTATGTGAGTAAAAGCTATCATTTCATGCATAAAATCTTATGCGAATTTCAAACTCTACTGTTTCGCGCATGCAACTTAGTACTTAGAGTAAATAGAACCCTAAAACTCGTTCTTGTTCCATGCATGTCACCAATCCTTTCATCTCTTCCACGAGAAATAATACCTAATTAATTTTTAAAGCTTAGAACCTGGGCTTGATTCGTGTGTGCTGCGTTGGTCGCTCCGCTCACCTTTCCAACATTATCGGTAGCTTGGGCACCTACGCTTCCCGCGACTTTCTTCTTGGGAGCCATTCGCCTCACGAAGATTGGGCAGTCTGAACCTTAACGTGTTTCAGGTTGACAGGTTCGGTAGGAAAGACCGTTGGATGGGGTCCTTCGCCGAGGGAGTGGTTTGGGTGACTTGTTGTGGTTACTTACCAACTCCCACTCCCTCTCCTTCTTTCTTTCTCTCTCTCTCTCTCTCTTCTTCTTCTTTTTCTCCTCTTCTCCTTCTTTTCCTCTCTCCTTCTCCTTCTCTCCCTCTTCTTCTCTTCACTCTCGCACTCCTTCTTTCCCTCTCTCCTTCTCCTTCTGTCCCTCTTCCACTTCTTTCTCCTTCTTCTCCTTCCCTCTCTTTCTCTTCCTCTTCTCTTCTTTTCTCCTTCTACTCTTCTTCTTCTTCTTCTTCTTCTACTTCTCTCCTCTTTCCTTCTACCTCTTCCTCTATCTCTCTCCCTCTTCCTCCTCTTCTCTTTCTCCCTCCTTCTTTCTCTTCTCTCCTCCTTCTCTCCCTCTTCTCCCACTCCTTTTCTCTCCTTCTCCCTTGCTTCTCCCTTCCTTCTCTCCTTCTCCTTCTCTTCTTCCCCTTCTCTCCTTCTTCTTCTCTTCTCTCTCCCACTCCTTTTTCTCTCCCTCTTCCTCCCTTCTCTTTCCCACTCCTTCTTCTCTCTCCTCACTCCTTCTCTCCCACTTCTTCCCTTCTCTCTCCCACCCCTTCTTCTTCTCTCCTTCTCCTTCTCTCCTTCCCCTTCTCTCCCTCTCCTCCTCTTCTCTCTCTCATTCCTACTTTCACTTCTCTCCTCACGGCCCGAACTGATGGCAATCAGGGGGGGAGGCGGCTTTGTTTGGAGGGCCCAGGGAGGGTCCCGCAATGTTTAGTCAACAAGGGGCTCCAATTGGAAGTCCCAGGGGAGGTGTGCAGTGCCACAAATCGAGGAGGGGGGAAAGCCTTCAGTCGGAGTCCCAAAGGGCCCTACGCAAGTGCTGACAGGGGGAGTGACTTAAGGAAGGGGGTCGTAGCCTCTGCCTGCCGCCAAGCGAGGAGGGGGAAAAGCCTTCAGTCCGAGGCCCCAAGGCCCTGCGCAGCAACTGACGGGGGGAGGGTGGCAACGTATGGAAGGGCGTAGCCTCATCTCTACCTAGGGAGGGTGGAAACATATGGAAGGGCGTAGCCTCATCTCTACCTAGGGAGGGGAGGGTGGCGATGTATGGAAGGGCGTAGTCTCGTCTCTACCTAGGGAGGGGAGAAGCCTCCCCTTATATAGTGGAGGGGAGGAGGTAGGTGGCATGGCCACCCCTCCCACCTGGAGGTTGCATGCCTCCCCCCCATCACCACCACTCCCACTCTCTCTTCCCCCCCTCTCCCCGACGTGCTGTCGACAGGGAGAGAGGGGGGAGTAAAAAAATTTGTACTAAAGGTAATAGATTTTTCTCTTGTTGAATTTACAAGGGGGGTCCTATGGGATGTTACATATCATGCCAAAAAGGCTCTTCAAAGTTAGATCAATCTATCTATTATGTAAGCTAAAAAGTAATGATTGAGAAAGGAACTATACGGTGATAGAGCTTGAATGCCTAGAGATGGTGTTTGGCCTAGAGAAATTGCGACACTACCTATTGCCAACACATTTAAAATTCTATGTGGATCATGAGGCCCTATCCTTTTTTATAAACAAAGTAGATGTGAATGGATGAATGATGAGATGGCTCCTTTTGTTTCAAGAGTTTGACTTTGAAGTGGTTATCAAGCCTGGTCGCTCCCATGTCCTTGGTAGCTAATCTATCATGAATCCCTTAGAGTGACAAAGAAGAGCATGATGACCCCAACCTCCCTGATGCTTTCCTCTTTCTAATCGAAACTATAACCCCATAGTAAGCAAACACAGTCAACCTCTTGGCTACTCAGCGGTATCCTCCTGGTATCTACACCTGTGAGAAGAAGAAGCTCCTACTAGAATCAACCCCCTACACCTTGTTAGGTGGACTTCTTGGGCCCGATCGATCCACCAACTAGAAGAAAGCATAACATATACATTCTTGGTATGTATGGACTATGTTACAAAGTGGTGTGAAGCCAAAGCTCTCAAGCAAGATGATGTCAACAATGTGGCTCTATTCATGTACAAGAATATCATCACCTGCTGTGGTAGTCACCTAGAGCTGGTAAGTGACAAAGGTACTCACTTCCTCAATAAGATTATGGAAGAATTGATAGAGCTGTACAAGATCTACCATCGCAAGTCCACCCCTTATTACCCTAGAAGCCAATTGCCGAGTCAAAGTTACCAATCGCATCCTCTCAATCCTGATAAGGAAGATTGTTGCACATCACGGTAATTGGAATGATCGACTTATAGAGGCCCTCTAGGCATACAAAGCCTTCCCTAAGGTTGCTACATGGTAGACTCCTTTCTAGTTGGTATATGGTATAGAGGCCACCTTCCTTGTTGAACTAGAGTCACCCTCTCTACGCATGGCTATCAAAAAGCTCTTGGGAGATGAGGAGTCCTTGCACACTTGAAACGTCTGGATGGGATTCGCAGGATGGCCTTACAATGTATGGAAGCCACACAAGCTCGAAGAAATGCCTATCATGATAGCTTCATCAGGCACAGAAGGAGTTTAAGGAAGGTGATCTAGTCCTTGCTTATGACTCGAGATTTGGCAAGTTTTCAAGAAAGCTTCAATAGTGATGGATGGGCCCTTATAAGGTACATGCTGTTAACCCTAATGGCTCAGACAATTAATGCTTTTGATGACATTTTCCTAATTAATGGCTATCGCCTTAAGAAGTATTACTCTCCGTGGGGATCCTAACAATTACGTTGATAGTCCCTTCATTCTTTAGGCATTGATCAGTAAGGCTTTGCATATTTCTCCTAATAGCCCTCCTACTTATCCTGATGAGATGGCCTCATTCTTCTAGCTCCGCACAACCATCTTCCACCCCTCCTTTGCTCCATTTTCATCTGATCTAGTAGAGTTGGCGAGGATGGTTTTGATACATGGTGTTCTTGCCATTATATATATATATATATATATATATATATATATATATATATATATATATATATATATATATATATATATATATATATATATCAATCATGAGAGAAAAGGACTTCACTTTGGTGTCATGCCAACCTATTCTTCAAGAAAATGTGGAAATACCTTTGGGAGAAGGGAAAAAGAGAAAACAAAAGAAAAAAAAGAAAAGAAAAAAGAAAAAAAATCAAAATTGTTATGGGAGAAAGGGAAAAAATTACATGTCATCGCATGTTTTGTTCCAAGAAAAGAAGGCACACACCTTTGGGCAAGAAGTTGGATGTAGCTCCTCCCTTCTTCGTGGACTAGCTCCAGTGGTTCTTGTTGAGGCAGATGCATTTGTCGTTTTGGCTCCCCAAACCCCTAGCAATGAGAGTTCCTATGAGGTTCAACTAGTTGAGACTAGGGGAGCACATTGCTCCTCCACTCCTAAGCTAGTATTAGGCTTAGGTGTCATGGCATGGAGTCCATGTTGCAGCGATGTGCCAGCTCGTAGACTAAATCTTTGATTCCATCTTCATTAGAGAAATCTCATCCTCCCTTTTTCCTTAGTCATTCTTCCTCCTCTTCTAGCGTTTGCTTGTGCTCTTCTTCTAATCTCTTCGATTCCTTCTCCACCCTTTTGCAGCTCTCTATTTTCTTTGGAGGTGGATTGAGTTTTTCTTATGGGAATTTTGAGAGTGTGATCTTTCCTTTCTGCTTGACTTGACAATTTTTTAGCCTTGCTGCTCACAAATTGTCCTTTCACTCTCTTGCTATTGAGATGGTTGGTCATTCTCCTTTTTATTAGTAACTCTCTGCATCTTGTTTCTAGATTGGTGACGGTTCACCACTAGCATGTTATGCTCATCCCTCCTTGGGCGTTTCTCAGTCCTGCTCTGCTGGCTAAACCCAGGGCCTTCTCCACCATCATAGGGCTCAACTCCACCTCTACTTGACGAGCTTGTTCTCCTCTTCTTACCGTCACCATGCCATAGTTTCTTTTGGCATCAAAGCTCCTCAAAAATTCTGTACACTTGCTGTAATCGATAGACTGCCTGACCTTCTCTACATACTTCTGTAGATTGCACTGGTCCAAGAGTTATTTTACGACTGGCTCCTCAATGATGGCGTATTTTAGGTTTAGGGTAAGCTTGAATGTAAACTAGATGAAACCCCTCGTTTCCACCATTAAGCTGTACTTTGCTTGCTCTTCCACCGTGAATGAGAGCTTGACACCTTAATCTTGCCGCGGATGTAGAGTCTAGCCAAGAAAGAGAGAGTAGCCAATGACTATGCTTTGGGCCATGTTTAAATGCAATGTGTGCTTTCTATAGGGGGCAACTTTCTCTTCCAGCAATAGTGCTTCCGTCATGGTTCTTTGTTCTTAGTATTTATGTTGCTTTCTCCATAATGGTTCTTTGTGGGGTTGGTGGTCTTCTGGTGACTTGGACATTGAACACTTTCGTATAGAGACCTGTGTTGTCCTGCATTCACTTGGCAACTCGTGAGAGTATATGCAAGTCATATGCTTCAACCATAATGAACATGTGCAGCTCAAAGAGACATCACTTATTTGAATCCCATGGTGTTGACTTTGATGCATATCACCTGCGTTTGATTATCATTGCATGTGTGTGCTGGCTTTGTTTTTTTTTTGTGGTATTATCTATACACAGTCACAAAACACATTATTTATTTATATACATGTTTATAAATCCATGTCACATTGTGAGGATAAAAAGCAATTGTAGAACTCAGGATTGTATTGGAGTGTACACATCTAGTACTCGTGGCAGCCTACTCAATAGCAACAGATATTTTGCAACATCAAGTAGCATGGTACCTTGTCCGAGTCTCTTGAAAGGAAGTTGGCGCCACATAGGTTGGGTCTCTTTGAGACCACCATGGCCAATCGCTCCTCTGAGACTGGCTCCGGCCATTGTAGCGCAGTTTTCAAACCAACAATTAACTTCGACCCTCTGATTGTTGCTTTAGTTGCTCTATCTCTAAGAGATTTGGTTGGCAAAGTGCTTCATTGAATGTCACAATTAAGCATAGTTATTCGGCCTCCTTGTCAGAGATGAGTTGCATGCATTCATGTAGGAGCTTGTCATAGTGCTCATTAAGATATTCTTTCTCTTCACAGGATAGCGGATATGGCAAGTATTCCTCAAGATGATCCCTACGGAATGTGCCCATGTGTGCAAGGACATAAGCATGTGCGAATAGTTTGAGTTTAGCCTCCAACTCGGTCAAGCACTCTGTGACAATTCTATGTTCTATGAAGGCTTGCTCGGTTGCTATCTCATGCAAGGTTCTAGGAGTTTCCCTAGGCTTTAGCATAGCTTGGGGCTTAGGCCTAGATGAGCAAGATTGGTCAATGCTAGGATTGCTTATGTCCTCGGGGTTTTCATGTTTCTTCTGAGGCTTTGCTGTTATTGTGTCATGGTTCTCCTCGGATGTGAATGGTATAGTTTTGTCAACCTGTTGTGATAGTGTCGTATCCACTCTTGATTGGTCAATGTAAGTTCTGTGTTGGTGGATTGAGTGTTGCAAGTAACTATTGATGATAATGGTTGCTTTGGCTTATCAGAACACATGGTGTCTACACCCACTTGCAACTGCTGTTGTTTTTTTTGTTTTCTCCTCTTTCTCTTGGGCAATTGAGATGTATCCTTTAAAGATTCAGGACCCTGAACTAGGTCAGCTATTGATGTGCTTGGTTGGGGCTCAACATTCTCTTTTTCTGGCATGTCCTTATGGGACATAGCCGTAGCCGGTTTGGAGCCTCAAGAGAGACACCAAGGAAAAGGGGATTCTACTGCAATAAAATCTATCTTGTATCATCAACAAGATTTTATTTCATTCTTTAGAGAACCACAACAAGGAAAATAACAAATCTTCACGCATCATCATAGTAGATATCCCCCACGGATTTAATAGAACTAACCACAATCTTCAACATCTTCACATAATCCATCAATAGAACAAGGAACACAAAAGAATACACTATTTTTCAATGGAAATCAATCACATAGTATTCATCTTCAATATCTTCATAGTTCTCTCTCTATCTCTCATAGTAGATACATTGTTTTTAGGCATAGAACTAAGTTTCTCTCACTTCTCTCTCTCACATACTCTTACTCTCTCAATAATACATCATAGACTCATTACAATACTCAAGAATGGCACTCAATTATTCTCTCTTGGTCGTGGATGCATCTCCCAAAAGGTATGTCTGATGCGAAGAGGCACCAGAGACATCATAGTGTCCTGTGAGATCTGGCTTCTGTCACTCTTCTTCTGTAACCTTCTGTGAATCTTCAGCAGGCTACTTATTCACTTCAATTAGCTTGAATAGAGATTCCATTAATCCTTTCCTAAAACAAAAACACTTCCCAAGACATCCATATATCCAAGATAACACTCAACAGAAACGAACAGAACAAGCCACAAAGCAACAGAAATACAGAACAACAGAACCACATAACCTTACAGAAGATCAACAAAGACCATAAAAACAATAAAAACCAAACCAAAATCAATTCAATCTTTCATAAACCCTTTAACGTAATCTCAACCATCTCTCAAAACATTCATGCAACCATCTCAACTACCAAAACAGAAACAAAATAGAAAAAAACAGAAGAAAATCAGACCTTATAGAACCAAACAAAAAAAGTTACAGAACCCTACATAACAACATATCCTCATCAAAAACCATCATAAACCCTTCAAACATACTCAAAACATTCCAAACACTTCAAAAAATCTTCAAATTCAAACAATCCATCACAAAAAACAACCATTTAATAACAAAACAACAAAAAATCTACCCAAAAAACATATCATTTCAGCACTTAACACTATTAAACAACATTGCTAGGTTGTGAGGGTACAACTGCCTCTCTTTTTGGAGATCTAGCTCTTCAGTTGATTCCCCTATATTTAGCCCCTCATCCAATTGCATTGGAACTTGCTCCTAGTCAAGTGTTTGCTCTAGACTCTTGTCCTTACCCATTGGAACATGCCTCCATTGCTTCTTATGAGTGCGAGTGTTGTGTTTAGAGCTATATTTCTCTTGCTCATGAGGTTTTTTGGTGACTCTAGTGTAGAACCAAGAGACAGTTTGGGGTTCCTATCATGTAGGCTTGGACGAAACCAGCTGAAGAAGTCAGGGTTGTATTGATGGGAAGCATAGAGATCTAGGATTGCAGGGTCTTAAGTGAGGCACAAGACATATGCGCTAACATCAAGAACCATGCTCCCTACTCCTAGCCTGCTAGCCACATGTAGATCTTCTTTTAGAAGCAACTTATCATACAAGGGATGTTTTTAGACAGCAGAAAGTTGGACCTCATGGACCATTGCCAATACTCTTAATGAGATCAAGGCAACGTACGTGGGATCATATCTTGATTTCCAAAGGGCTTTCCTTTGCTCAGCGAGTGTCATTAGGCTGTGGCCAATTTTGGCTGCCAAAAACTTTGGTTGGAGTACCATTTCTGCACAAAGTTACCTTGTCCTTTCCCTTTTCATTTGATTGCTTTAAGATTTTCCTTGTTTGTCTCACCTTGAGTAGTATAGAGTGAGGATATCAATTGCAATTCCCTAGTTGTGGCTTTTGGGATATCCTTTATGACTTCTTCAATGGCAGCTACATAGCGGGAGCAAACATGTTGTTGCCCAGGGGTTTGGCTATGAGCTTTGTGTGCTCTGGTGTTGGCCTTTTGATGTCCACATGGAACACGAATGTGTGATGCTTGTGATCAAGCTTCATCAGGCACTTCATCTCTGGTTCATTGGTCAGATGCACCATCTCCTCGGCCAAATCTTTGAGAGATTTCTCCTCAATCATAGGCTTATATTAATATCAGCTCCTGCATCAATGAGAGCATCGACATTATGATCTCTTTTTGCGATGAGTTTGACCCTAAGATAAGCAGGCGATACTATGTCTTCATCTTCCAAGTCTTGGCTTATAAATTCAAGCCTTCTGATACATGCCCTTGAGTCCCCAACTGCACAACTAGATGTGGATTCTCTACTAATGTCTTGGGTCATCTATGTAGTGCCATTCAAGGTGCATCTATCATCAAGATTGTCATGTCTAGTCATCCTCGTAGTTGTAGCTTGATGTTGTTCCATTCAGCTTTGACTAGATACAGTATAAATACAACATATACATGTTTTTGTGGTGTGGCCTTTTTGCCCTTGTTGGCTAGATTGGCCCATTGAGGTTCTAGGGTCTCTATTTGTCTTTATTCGGGATAGGCTTTTGGTTGTTGTTTTGCAAGTGAGAATCTATGCTTGTGTAAAGCCATTACTACACTAGGATCTAATTTGGAGAACCTATCATGGCTCGCATTTTCTCTCCGGCCTACTTGGAGGAGGTGTGGAGGGGGCAAAACTCCCTCTACAGGGGGCAGTCCCCCCTAGCCTGCACGACCGTTATGCTAAACACCATGCACGATTTGAAGGACCGTTCATAGCCAAGTTTTGAACTACTTGCTCTAGATTTCAGCTCGATGATAGATTTGTGATGTGCTTTCGACTCTATACGATCTGTAGGTTGCTTTCAGGGCTTAGATGTGTCAAATTTGTATTCTATTCACCTGTCCCATTTTGACAATCTCTGTTTGATTCTTAGAGGTCCAATTCTTTAGGAGTCCGATTAGCAGAATGGGACATCCGATTTTGTGTTGGTTCGATTGGCCAATTGGACGGTCCGAGTGGTCCGATTCTGGTGGTTTGATTTTTGGGCATCCAATTCTGGGAATTGGATGTCCTATTATGGGATGTCCGATTTTGGGAGTTTGAATTGAGGAATCGGACATCTGATTTGACAAGTATTTGATTTCGAGTGTCCGATTTTGGATGGTCCGATTATGGGATGTCCGATTTGATTTTCGTGCATCCGATTCTAGGATGTTCGATTTTCAAAATCGGACAAGGACAGGATGGGTTGGTTTGAGTTTGAAAATCAGACCGTCTAATTCTAGAAATTGGACCATCGGAGTTTGATTCTAAGAATCAGAATCTGGTAATAGTGTATGACTCTTGTGGATGAGTTTCCAAGATGTTGAAAATCAACTTGATTCTAATGATTTTGGTTATGAGGGGTCACACAAACTTCCAAAATGTGAGAATAGACCCTAATGAAGGATTGTATATACTTGGAATAGCAAATAAACTCCAAAATACAAATTAGCAAGCAAATCAAACCCTCTTGCCCTCTTATGACAGCAGAAACCCTAATGCTTGTTTTCCTTTTTTTCTTTGTTTTTTCCTACCCTATTGCATCCAAATTACAAAGAAAACACCTACACTACTCCAACTTGATTTTCCAAATTTAAAAAACTAAAAACCTACTTGCTAAGGAGATCGAATACCTCTTCAAAATCCCTCTCTTCCTACCTATCTACCTCAAGCACCGGTTCGGGGAAAACCCTACTTCAATGCTCAATTTGAACTAGGTCTAAGACTTAGCATACTGTAGGTAGGTAGGTAGCCTGTAGCTTGTAGTTAGGCTGGTGTGATGTGTGTGTGTGTGTGTGTGTGTGTGTGTGTGTGTGTGTGTGTGTGTGTGTGTGTGTGTGTATATATATATATATATATATATATATATATATATATATATATATATATATATATATATATATATATATATATATATATATATATATATATATATATATATATATATATATATATATATATATATATATATATATATATATATATATATATATATATATATATATATATATATATATATATATATATATATATATATATATATATATATATATATATATAGAAGAAGAGAGAAGAAGATGGAGAGCTTCTTCACCATGGTCCCTCACCCTCACACACCCACTCCCCCACACTCTCATACTCCCTCTCTCAAGCTCAAGCTCAAGCAAGAAAGAATAAGAAGAAGAAGAAGAAGAGGAGGAGGAGAGCTACTTTTGGCCACACACAAGAATGAGCTTCTCGTTCACTTTTCAAATTTATATACAAAACCCTAAATCCCTTTTGTGTGGTCATCCCCTTATCCCCTTTTTTACATGGGCAACAGTGGCCTAGGCTTTTTTTTCCATTGTCCTATCTTTCTAGCTTCCTTCCTACCACCCATCTACCTTTACAATTTGCACGAGTGAGAGCTCGGCACTCTTAAAATAAATCATGATGCGCATTGCGCTCTTTTACAAAAGTATTGACTTGTACTTTTTATTGTGTGTCTTTCTCCTTAATTTAGGACTTTCCTGCACTTCTTGTGTTTCCATATTTTTCTTGGTGCACCTTTGTCTTCCGTTTCACCTTTGCCTTGGCCTTGTCTTCTGGTTTAGATTTTTTGGATTTTCCACCTTGTTCATTTGAGGGTTAACAGCACACAAGGGGGATGGGCTTCAACCATCATCAATACACACATTTTTTTTGTTGGGCACACTGCATGATAAGGCTCCCTGGCCTTCTATCTTGCACCTATGCTAGATACTTTGGAACACACCGATGCACCATCAACTGTGCACACTAGCATACTCCATTTGAACCATCTCTCTTGTCAATTTCTCAATCAGGTGTGAGATATGGGTTTCCATTATTATCCCTCGAGCGATGTGAGCCATGTGGCGAGTGACTAATCTATCATTCCAACATGAGTGATGTCAAGACTAAGTGATGTATACTTTGCCATCAACAACTTAACCAGCTCTTCATCAACAATGCTACCTTGTTGGGTGCTATTGTATGGTCCCTAACATGCTGGATGAGTGTGATGTGGTGAGCAGTGGTACCTCCTACTCGCTAGATGACTATGATCCTTCACATGTCCGTGATGGTTCACCTTGACCATTTACAAATCAAGCCAAGTTTTTCTAACCCTACCCCTTTTGTTTACCAGAGTTATTCATGTTTTAAGTATGGGGACATGTGTATGGGTCCTGGTCTAGTGTTAGGTCCCTGTTGATTAGTCAACCTGATCTATTAAGGTCTTACGTGGTGTGAGGATGGGTCTCTGCACGTCTGTTTTGCGCATCCTCATGGAAACGTCCCTATCTAATCATTCCTGAATATCATGTTCGAATTTCACCCTAATGGGGTCCCTTCCCCACCCACCTGTCCTATTTTCACCCTACCCTGGGGCCATTCCTTGTCCATTTGTCTTTATCCTTTGTTTTATTGCTTTTCCATGTGAATGCACCCTACATTTACCAAAATTGAAACTATCTCCCTCTCTTGTGTATTCTCCTTATCCACCTCTTCTCCTTCCCCCACATCTTCTTCTCTTCCCACCATCTTGTCCTTCTCCTTCCTTCTTCCTCACTTTCTCCCCTCCTCTCCTTCTTTTCCTCCATCCTCCCTTATTCTACTCCCTTGTCCTCCACTCTTCTTCTTTTCCCTCCCCCCCTCCCCCCTCCACCTTCTACTTATCCTGCCTCCCTCCCTCCCCCCTCTCCTCCCTCCTTCTCCCTTTCATTTCCTTGCTTGCTGGTTTACTTGGTTGCTACAGCTACGTCTGCCGCCATCACCCAGTTTCAGACTCCCGTCCAAATCGTGCCCTGGCCACTGCCATTGCAGTCTAGTGTTCATCGCTTGGCATCCTCTCGTTGCTTGTCACAACGTCATGACTTAGAGTAGCGCTTGTTGTGCCGCTTTGACCTGGAGCAACACTCGTCATCACTGCTGACCTAGTGCCACTAGCACCACTCGGCGACCCGCCCCTGCCTCCCATCTCATCCTCTTTGACTCCACCATCCCCTCCACCGACCGTCTGCTCCTCCAATGGCCCTCTCCCTCCCATACTAGCCCGACCCTCTACCTCCCATACTAGCCTCTTCCCCAAGGGCCCTTTCGCAACCCCCCTACTTGCCCACCACCCCTACTACTTGCCCAACAACCCCCCTTCCCGCCCATCCTAAAAGATCCCCTCCCTAACCCCTCCAGCCCTGGCTACCCCACCCTCCCTTTTCCCCCTCCCAACCATGCCTGTGCACCACCCCTCCCACCCTATTACCGCCCTCTTAATTCCCCCCTTCTTAACCTACCCTTCCCACCCTTACCCTTTTCCCTTCCCCAATATAGTTAACCACCCCCCCTTCCCCCCTCCCACCTTAGCCCTCCCACACTCCCTTTGTTGGAAGAGAGGGAGAGAGAGAGAGTGGAGCAGAAGATGAGTCTCAGTTCATTGTTGTTCTTCTTCCATTATTCTTCCATCATACTAACTGAAAAATACTTATACACATAGGTATGACTAATCGAGACTAATTGTGGTTAAGTTACTGACTACACTAACTTATTGAATGTCACACACATGTTCAGCTATATCCAGCTAATGTCGGTCACACACATAAAGATAGACACGAGCTTGATATTCTAACACTCTGCCTCAAGCTCAAACCATCTGATAAGCTCCAAGTAGCTATGTGGAGTATATGAACTTTTCTTTACCAAGTGACTTGGTAAATATGTCTGCTACCTGGTCTTCAGTCTTCACATGAATCAAGTCAATCTGCCTTGTAAGAACCGTTTCTCTAATGAAATGGTAGTGAACCTCAATATGTTTTAACCTAGCATGGTAGACAGGATTGCTAGCCAACATAACACTGCTGAGGTTATCACAATGCAATCTCACTCTGTTTTCCATTTGTATTCCCAAGTCTTTCAGCAGTTTCATCAACCAAACTGCTTCGCAAGCTGCTAAGGCAGCTCCTGTGTACTCAACTTCTGTACTAGACAATGCAACAGTAGGCTATTTCTTACTCTGCCAACTAATCATACTGTTGCCCAATCCAAATGCATAACCACTGGTTGACCTCCTTTCATAGGCACAACCAGCCCAATCAACATGAGTAAACCCCATCAAGTCAAGAGATTTTCCATATGCATAAAACAGCCCATAATCTGTAGTACCCTTTACATATCTCATGATCCTCCTGGCTGTATCTAAATGTGGTTTGCGAGGCTTCTACATGAAGTGACTAATCAGTCCCATTGCATAACATAAGTTAGGACAGGTAATAGTCATGTATATCAAGCTGCCCACCATTTGTCAATGCATGGTCACATTCTCTATGTCATTCCCAACATCAATCTATAGCCTAACATTCTGATCAAGAGGTGTCTCCATAGGCTCGCATTCAACCATACCACACTTCTGTAACATGTCATGAACATATTGCTTTTGTAGAAGCCATATACCTTGAGGCATAGAAACTACCTTAATCCCAAGAAAATGCTTTAGTTCACCAAGGTCTTTGACTCTGAATTCAACCTATAAACATGATTTAATTTCAACAACTCCCTCTTCATCATCTACATAAACCGCTAGAAACACATATCCATGATCTGTCTTCTTCGTGAATAGACTGTGATCTGCATCACCCAATCTAAATCCATGTTGCTGTAAATAATTGTTGATCTAAGCATTCCATGCTTTAGGTGCCTATTTTAGTCCATATAAAGCCTTTTTCAGCTTACATACATGTGTAGGAAATTCCGGGAGAACATAGCCTTCATGTAACGTGCCCGCTCGTCCACTTGTGGGACACATCTTAGTAGCCCATTGGGAAGAGAGTCTAGAAAGCGCCACCTGGCACTCGCAAGGAATGTCACAAGGTTTGTGATCTAGGTCTTCCCGAGTCTACCACAAAGCGGAAGTATCATTAGGGGAGTTTTGAGGTCTCGAAAATGCCCTATAAGAGATCCTAGAGAGAGAAAAACAATTTAACAAATAAAATCATTTTATAGAATTTTTAAAAGGTTTATATTTTGGTAAGTTAAAATATCAAAATTCATTAATAAGTCATTGCCGTGATATTCTCGTGGTCACATCAAACCTAGAAATCTAGGTTGCCATAAAGTTGGCAAGGTTGTCATAATGAAGATCTTACCTCTCCTCATTAAAGTGAAAAGTAATATTCAATTTGAATTTTGGTGGATACTCGATTGCCTCCCTCCATCGTTTCTCTCTTCTTTTTTTCTCCTCCTTGGTAGTCTCTTCTTTGTTTTCGTTCTTGCTTCTAATCATATCCTTAGCTATGGATCAATCACCCAATGATCTCTGTAACTCAGCTATGCATCAATCATCCAATGATCTATGTAGCTCTCATAAAAGACCTCTCTATCATCTTCATATTGAGTTGGATAGTGAGTATGAACCAATAAGAAAGAAAACAAAATCTATCACGGTTACAGAGTCTATGAAACATATACTGAGGTTTGAAGGAAAGAAGAATATTGATCTTTGGTTAGATGGAAAGCTATATCCCAAAGATCCTAGCAGAAATAGCACTCCTCCTTTCTATAATAGCTCATCATTAATGAGGTTTATTGGTGATGGCTACAATGGATTTTTAGGTTATACACTTAACCTTGTTGCAGAAAAGGATATCCTTGGACTAGAGAATCATCTTTTGATGAAACACAATATAGAGTTGTTGCAGAAGCTAGAGGATTGTCAACAAAAAATTCATTCATTGGAAAAGCGTATCAAAGCTTATCAACGAAAGCAAACTTTATTAGGCCTTCGAAATCGACAAAGAGCTCTTAAAAATATTGAGAATCTCAAACGAGGAGGAGAAGGCTGTGGTAAAAGAATCCAAGCAGCAAGGTATATTTTTTTTCACTTGAAAAATCTTAAATATGGCTTTATTTAAATTACTTGCATTGATTTGTGATGTTAATTTTGCTTAGATATCTTCTACAACCAAATACAAGTGAATGAGATTCTTTAAAAGCAACTCAGTTTTATTATCATCTTCTTCCTTCAGTAATTTCAAATGATATTTTGGAGAAGAAGAATTTTAAAAAGGCAAAGAAACAATGCTTGGAGTCATTTGTAAAGGATGATTCTTTGGATTCTGAGTTAGTATAGAAGACACTGGATAGTATTGGTATCAGTCAAGATGCTTATATTCAACTTTTCCAGCTTTTACAATCAAATATGAAGCAAGGACAGGTATGCAATTGCATACTTCCGAAGCCATTTGTGGTTAGGACTATCAGACAGAGAGTTAATAACAAAGTGATGGGGATTCTAGGTTACATTCAATGAATTTAACAATATTTTCCTTGACTTGCCCACCCTACAATGCTTAATGATCAAATTTTATGACTTGTCAATAGCAGAGGCACATGGAGTGGCTAGATTTGTGATTAAACTTGATGAAAGTGAGATTCTAAAATGTAAAAAATTGGAGAGAATCTCTATCACCTTGATGAATAGAGCACTTTCGTCAGGTCATTGCAATCACTCAACATCATTTAGTGTTCAATCTAAATATAACATTTGGTGGCTAGGAGCATTTGAGGTAGATACTGAGAATTTTGATATATTATATTGGGTTTTTCATCAAACATCAATACCTAATGTTATTCAAAGGCAACAAGCAGGAGAAGAGCTATTTGTTGAAGGATTTGGGAACTATAGGATTGAGTGGCACATAGCTGGTGACCTAAAGACACTCAAATGTATGTATAATGTATCAAAGGGAGCCAACTCGAGATCTCCTTGCTTATACTGCATGTCACCAGCTGCAGAGTTAAACTCAAGCAATTGGAATAGACCTCCCTCTAGGCACAATAAGGATCCACAATTTAAACTAGTCTTGGATATTCCTTTAGTGAATGCCCATATTTGTACACTTCATGCACTTTGCAGGATAATTGAAAAGCTTGTTCACCTCTATATAGGATTTGCATGGAAGCTGAAGCCATTATCAACTAGAACAGATGCTATAACAAAGGTTGAAAAAGTTCTCTCTGCAATTGGTTTGCATGGTGGAAATGTTGTTATTGAACCAGATCTTCAGAAGTCTAAGGATGGTAATTGTGTCCCAAAAAAACCATCTATTGGTGGAGTGAAGGCTAGAAGGTTTCTAGGCTTTCATGGGAGACTTGGCAAGATAAACTCGAGAAATGGTGGCTCAACTATTAAATTTAATCACTGGAAATCCCTACATAATGCAATTAAGGATCACACTGATAATGGACAAGCTCGGAATAGAAAAGCTAAAGTTTGGAAAACACTAGACAAAGTGTTTTTTTATTGTGATAAGACTGAATGGAATGATGATGATCTCAAAGACTTTAAAAACCAATTGAACCTTTTCAAAAAGGCGATGGCAGAAGCTTGGGGTGATCAACACTTTACTCACTATATGGTAAGAAGTTTGTATATGTTTGTTTCTTCATTGTCGAACTCATATAATGTTTTTTAATAACTTTCTTTATTTGTTGACTATGCAGCATATTATATACAACCATGCTCCATACTTTATTAAACAATATGGATCTCTATCTATCTGGTCAACCCAAGGTATGGAAAAATCACATTATCAAGCGAGAACAAAATATTTCAGACACACAAGACATGGAGGTGGAAGACACAAAGCCAACAGTTTATTAGAGGTCTTTCAATGGTTCTATCAACAAATCTGGCATAAATTCAAGCTTAAAGATACAACCACATCAAGCAATACATCATCTTTAGCAAGGACTATACAAATTGTTACCCAAAGAAGAAAAGATAGATATCTAAATTCTTGCGCAAAGCAAAGATTTACAGAATGGTTACAAACCAAACAAAGAGTTGGGAAAAGATGGGTTTCAAGAAACCCTTAATCTTTGGCATCTTCTAGTCTGATTGTGTTACAGAAGAGTCCTTAGTTTCAGGCACCTCGACAGGGGCTCCAGAGGAGTCCTTAGTTTTAGGCACCTCAACAGGGCCTTCAGAGGAGTCCTTGGTTTCAGGTAGCTCGATAGGGCCTCTAGAGGAATTTTTTGTTTCATCCCACTCAATAAGACCTCTGTATTTCAAAAACTCTTGTTTTCGATAGCCTGGAAGAAGCTTCAAATTCTTACTATCTCCTACATAAAAGAGCAAATAGGAGCCAAGAACTCCAAAATATCCAGCTCTAGATCCACTGTATCTAGGCATGAAGCCAAAAACTCTTATGGCTTCTTCCTTCTCCACTAAAATGATCTTGTCCAAACCTCTGCTGAAAACTTGAGATCCAATTACCTTTGAGATAGCTCTCAAAGCCATCATTGGTAGACTTGGAGAGCTTGACAATCTACTATGATATATTACAATTGTTTGATTGTTTAAGTTTCCAATATAATGGCCAAGGCTTTGATTTTTTCCAAGCTTCATTGGCCTAGAGTCCTTGGCCCTTCCAAGAAAGTTGTCCAGATCTTCAATCTCAATCTACACAACAAACCACAATAGTATAAGATATAAGATATTTATCTATAATGCATAATAAAGTCTAACATAAACTCAATGGGTAACTTCAAATTATATTTCATACCTTAGGATGTTCGTCTTCTTCGAGAAGACTATCATCATAAAGATTTATTGAACTCTTGGGTTTCTCATCTGATGGAGACTTCAATCTCTCTTCATACCCTACATCATCAATATGAAGTTTCTTCTGGACCTGCAAGAACTCTTCTTCTGTAGGTAGCCCCCCCTTTTCGTATTCTACGATCTGATTAATACATGTATGTAAGGTTATAGAGCTGTCTTGGAAATTCTCTCCCTCAACATCAAGACTTGCTAGTGGTTCTTGTTCATAACCTATAAAATTCATGTCATTTTTGCCCCAACCTGCAAGGATTGCTAAGCAATAATCTTCTCTAAGATCAAAAAGATGTTGAATATCATTTAGCAACACATATCTCTTCTTGTTGATAAGATAAGTGGGAAATGTTGGAACACATGCAAGAGGACCTTCTTCATCAACCTGTGCACTTGGCTCGATCTCCTTTTCTTCCACCATTGTGATATTGTCACTCTTGAACAAACCTACATCAAAACCTTGGACAAGTTGATTCTCAATGTCTTCTTGGAACATCTCCTCCTTCTCTTCGACCTCCTTATCCGTACTTGCAATATCCTCTAGCTTTCCCTGTTGGTCTATATCTGGAGAAGAATTTTCCATGTACTGAAGATACACAATAAATCCAACGTCCTTGTGGATCAGAAGGCATTGCTGTTGATACCTGTGGAAAGCGCAACATGTTTCTTTCTTTCTGAATTCCTCATCAATGAGGTTGAACCTGCCTAGCAAAGTTGACCTGGATGTACTGGTGGCTCCCATGACATCACTATAATGAACAAATCCATTGACTTCCAAACCTTGAACATGTCTATCATAAAAACATCTGTACTCCTTAAGTTTATCTTCAAGATCCTCCAATAACTCCTTCAAATCAAAAGGAACATTGAAATTTTTCCTGATATAGCTAAACTTGGAAGAATTTCCAGTGGTGTGTAATAAATCAAAGAGCTTATCATCAGAAGTCTCCACTAGCTCCTCCTCATCCATTCCTTCCAGAGATAGCTTTCTCTTTGTCATCTTGACCAACAAAAAATTTGTCCCTGAAAACAAAGCACAATGGTAACAATGTCTAATAAAACAAGATGGAACCATGGAAAGAGGCCCCAAAATTGCATTCTTCAAGACAAAAAATCAAAAAAATGAGAAATTTTTTTAATTGACCGGTGAAATGCGAAAACAAGGTGTTCAAGGCAAATTCCGGTGAAGAAATCGTGTTTCACCGGACAACAATTGAAGACAAAAGTTATTTGAATATCTCACTGGTGAAACACGATAGTTAGCAAAATATCACTAACCAAAGACACTATTTTGCGTTTCACCGGTCAAAAGGTGCAAAACAAGAAGAGAAACATGAACTATGAATTAATTCTATTAAAACACAGAAATTTATGATAAGATCCTTTCTGGAAGTGCTGCGCTCTTTTTAAAAGATAAAAGCACATAACATCTATAATTTTTCAAGTGTTATCAAAAATTCTTTCTATACTAATCAAATTGATTTTGTTCAAATACTTGTACTAACAGAATTTTGTTACCTATCAGAAATTGTTGAGTTGCTCTTCAAACAGGAAAAAAAGACCTTGAAGGGAAGTCCGAACAAAATTTCGGAGAAAGGAAGACAATATCGGAGAGAATGGCTTCGAAAAGCTTTTATATTGATCGTCAAACGTGTGTTGATAGTTCCAACGAAAAAGTTTGCGTAATGATGAAAAATAAACGCGATCGCAAATTTGGACGAAATTTCCAATATTTTTGCACGCTCGAAATACCTCAGAATACGTGCACACGTGTCTCACTTAACACACCGTATCAAATTTCTCAGAAGATGTGCGCAGTCCCTTTTTTCAAGAATATGTCACACGTGTTTTACTTAACACTTCTCCAAGTAATGCATGTACCATCGAAATCTCCCAATAAAGGGAAGCAACTACTAAATTCGTTTCATATTTTTATGGTCATGGATCACATTTTCGTGGTCATGCAGTAGGGCCTTCGAACACATTTTCGTGGTTATGAAGAACGTATTCGCGTTTCACCAACCCATTAACAAAATTCGTTCTAAACGGATTTTTCCTAGCAAAGCGTGAAAGAAGGTATGGTTTTCTGCATTTTCCTTCTCTTCTGCATCCTCATTCTCTATGCCCAGGTGTCCATTCATTGCATTTTTTTTATAGTTTTCCTTAATTTTTTTTATTATTATGAGCTTATTAGCACTATAAACAAATTCTTTCCATAGTGTGAGCATTCCTTAATGGTGTGGAGATTTAAGGCAATCCTTCAAACTTTTTCCTTAATTCTGTGGATATTTTAGGTAATTTTAATGGCATTCATTAGATCAAAGCTTTGTTTTTCTTCGTTTTGTTGATTACTTTGGTATTTATGAGATGTCTGGTGAAACGCGAAAACAACATGTTGCAAGGAGACATCTTCTCTGAAACTCGCGTTTCACTGGACACACTGGACAAGAATCCGATGAAATGCAAAAACAAAATGCTGCAAGGAGGCTTGATATCTGAAACTCGCGTTTCACTGGACACATTGGACAAGTCCGGTGAAACGCGAAAACAACATGTTGTATGGAGGCCTCTTGTCTGAAACTCGCGTTTCACTGGACACACTGGATAGGAAGTAACATCTTTTTTTTTGGCAGATGGCTAGGACTAAAGCAACAGCAAGGAAGGGAAAGATTGATCCTAGGGGTCTCACATCAAAGATTCATGAATCTTCAAAGCCTCCAAAGCCCTCTAGAAAGTCAAAGCCAAGGAGAAAGTTTTCTCAGAATGTCAGGTGCCTAAGGGAGATTAGGAAGGCAATAAAGGCTCTTGACAATGCAATTCCAAAGTTGTCTTTTCAGAGGCTTGTCAGGGAGATTTGTGACAAATATAGTTTGGATAGTTTTAGATGGACAAGAACAGCCCTTAATTGTATACATGAAGCCACAGAGGATTTTTTAATTGAGTTTTTTCAAGATGCCTACATTTGTGCTGCTCATGCTCATAGGCTCACACTCATGGACAAGGACATGGTAATTCTTAGAAGGCTAAGATATAGATTTTCAAAGGTCCTTGAGCCAATTCCCCTCACTGATGAGAAGACATTTAATATCCTTAATGTGCCCCCAGCTAGGAGAAAGAAAGATGATTCTCGTCCCAAGGTTGAGGATGTCACCCATGAGAGGGATACAAGGCAACATGAAAAAGAGGAGAAAGCTAAAGAGGAACAGGCGGACAAATGGAGAGAGTATAGGAGGCAAAGTGCTGAAGAAATGGAAGCAAAGCAACTAGAGTCCTTTGAAAATGAGCTGGCCACCCTTCTTGAAGCAGCTAATCCAAAAGGATTCAATGTCTCTTGTTTCTTACCTGGTGACTTAGGCAAAAGAACTGAGATTATCTCCTTTGATGCTGCATGTGTTCAGATTCTTAAGGATAAAAGAAGAGAAATAAATGACACTATTATTCTTGTTGGCCTAAGGTATATCCACCCATAATTACTCTACTTTTTGATATTTTTTCAACAATAAGATTTTTCTTGTTTATACTCACTATTTCTATGCCTTTTCTAGATGTGTAATGCATGAGTTTCCTTTGGATATGCAACAAAAAATTGAGGTTCTTGATCCATCTATCTCATTCTTCATGAGGAACGAGCTTGATACAAGTTTTGTTGAGCAGTGGTTCAATCTGATTGACTTCGGTACTTTGGAGCTCCTTATAATTCCATATAATGAAAAGTAAGTGATTCAATATTCTATTAGAGTTTTTGAGATTTTATCCTTCTAATTTGTTGAGATATGATTACTTTCAGTTCTCATTGGAGCTTGATTGCAATAGACTGTGTGGATAAGCAATGTTTTTTAATCAACTCTATGAAAGGAAGCCATGGAAATGCTAAATTGTAAGTTATATTATCCAAGGGCTCCTTGATATTTCAATTCTTTTTTTTTTGTAAGTACTCTAAATTTTAATATATTTTATATATAGAGGTGCAAAAAGATTAATTAAAGAGCTAGAGAAAAGACCCCCTATGCCGTTTGATTTGCTTGCAGCAATGCAATATAGACAAGTTGCGGTAAGTTATTGATTAAAATAATTGAAACATAAGTTTATTCTATGAACTACCATCCGTCCTCTTTATAGTTTTACTTTGTGTTGGTGGTTGCAGTGTCCTCATCAGGACGATAGCCATTCTTGTGGGGCTGGAGGGTGATTGCAAATGCTAGAAGAATGGTTAACTTTGTTTATCTTAATGATGATAAACATGTAAAGGTAATATGAGAGATGCTAAATTTTAAGATAGATATTCATTGCAAATAGTCCATTGATGATAAAAATATAGTCTATTGTAAGAACAATAATGAACTAAAACTCTTTTTTCTATTAATGTGTGACAGTTTTCGAAGGATTGCTATGCATCTGAATATGTTTAGTATGTCAGAGCAAAGCTCTTGAAGTATATAATGGTCAATTGTATACAACCAACAAAAGAGATTGGTGGGGATTTGCACCATGAAGGAGATGCGGTGCCTATAACCGTGGAAGGTGAAGCCACAACTTCAACACCTTTACCCACACCTTCTATACCCAAGACATCAGAGAAAGGCAAAAGGACTTCTAGAAAGGATAGTTCTCCAAAAAAGAAATAGCTTTGCCATATCGCCTTGTAAGCCTTCATATATAGAAATTTGCCTTTCAGCCCTTGTATATCTCATAGAGATGGCAGATAGGCATCTGCTACAAAATCTGTACATATATTTTATATTGATAGTAAATATATCTTTTCTTCAATGTCCTTGCAGTGTATATTATTTTCTCTCCTTTTCGATATCTGCAAAAAATAAATTACAAATGTTTGTTAGTTAGAAAGTGAGATCTTGATATACATCTAAGTAGATATAATATGATGTGAAAACTTACTCGTTTCTTGTCAAGTTGGAATACAAAGGAGCATGGTAGTTCAATGTCTTCATTTTGTAAATCCATCCTCACTTGATGTAGTGTACATGATTTTCTAATCTTTAAGATTGCAATAATATCCTCGTTGAACCAAATATCAAGATCCACTATAGGATCTTTGCTGAAATCATTAAGATTCTGGTCTAAAGCAACTAGACTACTACCAACCAAATGCCATCGACTATAGTAAAAGCTAAGGATAAAATTTTGAGTAGCAATCATATATTTACACGCTATAGAGTCTTGATCTATCTTACATATAACTTTTCCTTCTGTCCTTGTATCCCATCCTTCATCAACAAATTGTATGATATGATCATGTGTTAGTCTCTTCACTGAAAGCATGGTTTTTGTTATTCTTATCTCCATATTAGAGAAGAAATCAATAAATATATTAATAGGCATAAATAAAGTAACTTTGCTTAGCCTACTTGAGATATTAGATTTTAGTGTTTTTTGGATCTCAGAAAATATCTTACATCTATAGCCCTCACTAGTAGCTGGACTTGGCAAAGGCCACTCAAAGCTTGAAAAATCTGGCAAAGGAAGGAGGTTTATTGATCCCCATTGGCAATGCCGCATAGGAATAACATAAGAATGGTCATAAAAGAATATTCCATTCTCCGCAAGCTCTGTCTTCTTTCTGCCTCTATACATTTCTTCTCCAATTGAACCATGTATAACATCAATAACATCAATAATAGACTCCACTGGTTGCCATTCCTCAAGATTAGAGGGATAGACATCTACAAGACAAACAAATATTATAATGGAAAAACCTAAACCATGTTTAAGAAAGGAAAAACTTTAAGAATCAAATTCTTACAATTTGGTCTATGCATTGGAAGCTTTGAAGATCCAGGTTTCAAACACAGCTCTCTATGCATGAACACATGTTGCACTAGTACCTCTTTGATGCTATTCTTATTTGCTCCAAGCTTAAAATCTCGGATTCTGCCCTTCCAAGCAGAGATAAACGAGCTCTCGCGTCTTTGCCTTTTTCCACGTTTTGCTTGTTGCATGGTGATCCAACTACCTTTGCTAATGATAGTAGAAATCCATCTTCCATCAGTTTGGAATGAGTTAAACACTGATATGGATGTGATTTGGGAGCTTGGATGTCTTGTTGAAGGTTGAATTTATGTATCCATGGTAGAAGAGAGAGAGACATGCATAGAGAGAGAGAGAGAGAGAGAGAGGACTAGACTACCATAACGGAGGGAAAAATAATAGAGGAATAAAAGAAAGTAGGGAAAAAACTGAGCGCCATGCTTTTCACTAATTTGAATTTCGATTACATCAGTCATTATCATCAATCTAGAAACATCATTAAATAAAAGTAGCCGAGACTCTATGCCATTAATGCAAAAGATGTCATAATCACGAATATGAGAGACTAAAAATAGATAATAAAAATACAAATTTGTAATATTATTATATTTATATGTTTCTGTTAAATGATTTTTTAATTTTTTTTAAATAGAAGTTCTGTTACGGAGGCTTTGCTCTTATTGGTCTAGAGCACTCTCTCTCCACATCCTAAAAGGCATTTTCGAGACCTCAAAACTCCCCTAATGCCGGTCATTCCCACTTAGGACCGACCTGAAGTCAATGTTTTTTTCCTATCAGTCAAGTCTCTAGGAAGTGGCTAGCATCGAGCTCCAAATGAACCACTTTGTGCAGGAACAATAGAGTCAAAGTGGATTTATGCTGCACTTGGTTCATGGAGAATGGGAAATGAGAGGGATACGAAGCTCAACCTCTCTGCCCATAAGGCATAGTCCCATTCTGCTCCCCTAAAACATCATAAATCAGGATTCTAACTCTACTGACTCTAGGTCTTCACAGTTTCGTTATTACGTCTTTTGAGAAAAGTTCCCAGCTAATCGGGACCACCCTTCCGTAGGACGAACCCAAGTCACGTCCACTGCACTTTCCTCGGTTTGCTTAGTTATCTAATTACCTACCACATTGTGTTTGACATGCAAAAGCATATTCCTTAATAATCAATTTAAACACAGGTTCCTTCACGTAACTTAGGCACTGACAAAAAAAAATCAATGTCAAGCAAGTTCTTTCTTCAAATATCTGATCTTTATTTATCATAGTCTTGGAATACATCAAGTATCTTGCTCGAAGGCTACCCCAGCAATCATCAGGATTGCTACTCCAAGTTTTGCCCATAAACTAGTACACGGACCTCGAGATCCCATCTCGAGTCACGTCGACCTCCTATGCGGGATCCGAAGGCAAGGAATTTACGGCCAGAGCCTCCCCTGGCACCCAAGCGTCCTCCCGCTCCAAGCAGCACCCACAGAGAGACCACTTGCGACGGGTTCGGTCCATGTACCCGGTGCGGCTAAACAACCCCCTTGGATAGGGCCAGGCAAGTAGTCGAAGGTAACTGAACATGCCTCTCCCTCCATGCTATTAACCTGAAGCATTAAGTGTTTGGCCTTGAATTAGTTCCTTGAGCAAAGAAGTTCAAACAATGTACCTAAGTGTACAATCACGATCATTTCTGTGGTCGTTTATACAACCAACTACTAAGGTGTGATTCCTTCTTCCCGAATACTCCCAACATTCGATCCTGGATCGTTTGCGACTTGGCGAGATTCCAAGGGCTTAGCAAGCTAGGTTGCTTGTTTCCCCTTTTTCTTTGGGTTAGGGTTTATACCCTACCAACACCAATTATCATTACCCTAGATCTCCTTATACTATAGTCAAATAGATCTTGGACAATCCCATCGTCCTCGGTTGGTCAATTTGCTTCTTGGCAATTCACAATTTTCCTAAGTTTGAGAAATCGGTCCCCAAGAGAGAGAGTTGCAGTAGGGCAACTACTCGACCTCTTAACGAATCTAACTTGTAATTAGAACTCGTCTCCCTTGGCCTAAGATGTAGTAGTAGCATCTTATGATTTGGTTGCAATAGCATATGACGTTACAGACTAGTTGCACGAGATAGGTAGCAATGCCTATCTTGACGAATTACATCCCTTCGTTTGTCAATATTACTAGTATTCAGGTCCTACGGCCCGGTACCCTCTCTTACTCGCAACATAGAACGATCTAAGTACGAGAACGCTGGATTAACTCTGCAAGCGCAATACTAAGCAACATTTTAACTTAACTTAGCCTATCTTTTATATCGAATGTAACTATTGTTTCATACATATTGCATCCTATATGCTTTTCATCAAATGAAATATAACCCTTTTTCTTTTCATACATCTACTTATGCATGCAAGTTGCTTATGCATGCAAGTTATGCTACATACATTTATAATGCTATAAAAACATAATCTTTTCTTTTCCCATGCAAGTCATGCGAATAAGAATGCAATTGCTTATGCGAATTCCAAATAAAATATAACTCTTTTATACCTCTCCATAGCAATTATCTATTATTTAATTAAACATCCTTCTATGAATTAATCTATTTACCATCGTCACAAGGGATTTTTATTGCACAAATGCATTGTGTACAACATAATTCATTTCTTCCAGCGTAAATTACCCAATGCACAAGAACATCGCAATTTATATTTAACATATATACGAGATGCAACTAGGACCTTATTGCATAAGTGCATCTTTTAACACCTGAACCATATATTTAAAAATGCAACAACCTTTCATCATGATGGTGCGAGAAATATAAGTACCTTGTCATGCAATTTAAAACTTTTCCGAACATTCCTATGATATTTTTAAAACAAAGCATTCTAATAATGCAATTTAAGTTTTTCCTATGCGAATTTGTACTTAAGCACCCATATCATGCGGAAACGAAAAGGGTGAATTTGATGGAACCTAAACATCCGCAGGAGGGGTATTTTTAGTTCTTGCGCTTTGAGTGGGGACTGCTACATGTGCTCCTCTTACTCCCGCATGTGCTCCTCTTGTGTGGCACTTTGGGGCCATCACAACTGGGACTTGGGAATAAGTCGGCGGGGGGCAGGTGGAGAGTGTGCTAAAATTCTTTGCAAGCTGGCAATCCTTCCTTCCCACAAGGGAACTCCCTTCACAACCGAGTATACTTCCGCGTCTGTGGGTGAAACACCCCCTAGGAAGCTTTTTTCTGGAAGCTTCTAGGAAGCTACTTAAGAAGCCTTTTTTTTTAAATTTCTTGTTTTCTTGACAGGGGGGACCTGACAGCATCATGCTGAGAATGGAGATGGAGACAAAAATGATGATGATGAGGGAGGCGGCAATCTTGGCAACCTGGCAGCGTCCAGGCAGAGCAGGGGGGCAGCAGCGTTGCTGCGTGTCAGGTGGAGCAGGGGGGCGACGTTGCTGAAGACCACAGGGGGGTCATATGAATACTCTGTTGGTAAGAAGCATTGTAAGCAAACTCAACCAGGGGTAAGTATTGAATCCACTTTTTGGGTTCGCGACAGCAATATGCCCTAAGCATATCTTCAATGAATTGATTGAATTGTTCTATTTGACCATCAGTTTGGGGATGGTAAGCTGTGCTGAAACAGAGTTGAGTTTCAATAGCCTCAAAGATAGCCCTCTAGAAGCGTGATGTGAAAAGAGAGTCACAATCACTAATGATTCTTCTGGGTAACCCATGAAGTTTGAATATTTCCTTGATGAATAATCTTGTGATGTCTGAAGCTTTATAGTTCGTCTTGACAGGAATGAGATGTGCGACCTTGGTGAGCATATCTACTACAACCAAATAGAGTTATATCCTCCTTGAACTTGGGGTAGGCCAACAATGAAGTCCATACTAATGAACTCCCATTTCATTTGTGGAATGTCAAGTGGTTGCAATTTCCCAGGCATCTTAACATGTTCTGCCTTAATGCGTTGACAAGACAAACATTATGTGACATATTTGAGTACGTCTCCCTTGAGTGTTTCCCAAAAATAGCTCTTTCTGACTGTATTAAGGGTGTTGGCATAACCAGGATGCCCTGAGAAAGGGGAGTCATGGGCTTCCCAAAGTATCTTCTGCTTGAGAGTTTGGCTTGCGAGGATACATAATCTTGTCCTAAAGTACACAAGTCCACTACTAATGGAGAATTCTTGATACTTCATCTTTAACTTCGGGTCTTGATCCTTGATAGGGATCTCCCTTAGCATTTTCTGATAGACTGGGTCATGATATGCCCCTTATTTTGCTAGCTCAAGAATCGGGTTGTTTGGCATTGATACCTTTGTGGCTAGAGACCTTGCTGTTGATGGATCTTGCAAATGAGAGAATTTAGAAATGCCTTGCGACTGAGTGCATCAGCAACTACATTCTCTTTTCTAGGCCTATATTTGATTTCAAAATCATATTCTTCCAGCACTTCGATCCATCGACATTGCGTCATATTGAGCTCATTCTGAGTGAAATTCCATTTAAGACTCTTGTGGTCCGTTACTAAGGAAAATTTGTTACCTAGCAAGTAATGTTTCCAAAGTTTGAGAGCATGGATGACAGCCAACATCTCTAGGTCATGGATAGCATAATTCCTTTCGTGGCTCTTCAATTTTCTTGAAGAATATTCTACGGGATGACCTTCTTGCATAAGTACACATCCTAAAGCAAGTGTGCTAGCATCAGCTACCACTTCAAACTCCTTACTAAGATCAGGAAGTTTTAGGATGGGTGCTGATACTAAGCTTCATTGTAGTGAGGATATGATGTACTATTGATAGAGAGAAAGAGAGAGAGTCAGAGATAGCCAATTCTATCAAAACAGTGTAACTATATATGAGAGATTGAGAGAGAGAACTATGAAGACATTGAAGATGGATAATATGTGATTGATTTCCATTCAAATATGGTGTATTCTTTTGTATTCTTTGTTCTATTGATGGATTTTGTGAAGATATTGAAGAATATGGTTGATTCTATCAAATCCGTGGGAGAAATCTACTATGATGCTGCCTGAAGAATTGATGTTTTCTTTGTTTTGATGATCAAAAGAATGAAATAAAATATGGTTGATGTTACAAGATAGATTTTCTTGCAAGAGAATTCCCTTTTCCTTGGTGTTCCTCTTGGGGCTCCATGTTTTTGGTGCGCAGCCGGGGAAACTTGCCATCAACAAGCACCAGAAGAGGCTGAAAATGAAGGAAATGGCATTGCCAAGAAGAGGAGAATTCAATGGATGCTTGTAAAGTTCCTTCTTCCACTGAAGAGTTGGAATTTCTCATTATCAAAGCCACTTTTCACAAGAAGTTCATTCCACAATGGCGGAAACATATCACCATCATGATGCATGCTCTATATGGTGGAGTGTTTCCTCTTCCTGTTGAAGTAGCAGAAACTTGCATCTTGGTGGCAAACTGTTTGGGAACAAACTAAAGAGCAGAAACAGAGAGAATGACCATTTATGGAAGATTTTGGCATTCATTGAGAAGTTTCCAGACATCATCAAGTGGGAGATTGTGAAGAAGCTTCAGGAGTCTTGGTCTGTAGAGGTTCACGAAGACAAGCAGGAAAAGAGTTGGAATTTATTCGTGGATGCTCAATAGCAAGATACATGGGATGCTTGGTGCACTGATAATCTTCTGTTTGTTCAATTAGTAACCCACTGGAAGTTGGTAGATAGAGTGTTTTTCACAACATACACTATTGAAACCCTCAGAAGCTGGCATTATTATAATGACGCAACAACAATCCTAAGAAGAATGAGTTTTGATACTTTCAGAACAGAATATCTTCCCCTCTGTAGTGGTTTGAAAGCGGAATTCAGAGATGTTGAGAAGAAGGAAGTAGAGGAGATGTTGGCCAGAGAATCTATCAGAGACTGAAGCCCCTCTGACACTATCCTGTTGAGTCCAAACCGACTGGTTGAAATCAACCCCTGATGAATGACGCACTAAAGAGGCAAGCGTTAGAACGAGTCCAGAGGTACATGAGAAGAAAGAAGGAAAAAGTCAAAGCTGAGAACGAGCTCGCAGAGCAGAAACCTCCTTTGACGCCTTAAAAGCACTCTTTACAGAAGTCCCCATGGCGACTCAAGGTCCCCTTCCTAGTCAGATTTGTCCTGGAAATATTGATGACAAGCGAGTGAATGTAGTCCCATTGCCAGTTTTTAAGGGAGAGTACAATGAATACCCTGATCTTCATGTAGCAGAGTTCATGGTAGCATGTGTGGCTAACAATGCCAGAACCCTTGAGCATTGGTTAGCAATATTCCCCGCCACTTTCAAGGGCGCGGCCTTTCAGTGGTATGAGAGACAAGCAGCAGGAACTTTTCGCACATGGGACGACCTGAAATTGGCCTTCCTCACTAAATTCATGCGTGAAGGTTTTGAAGAGCGGATGTGAGAGGAGTTCATGAACCTCAGTCAGTCCTCTAGAGAAAGAGTAGAAGCTTTTGTCTCGCGAATGGAATCCATCTTGAAGAGATGGACCAACCATCATTTGGATGAAGGTATCCAGAAAGGAGTGTTTCTCACGGGCCTACAACCAGAAGTTTGCAAGTTTGCAAGCTGCAATGGAAGGTGCAAGATTGTATGACGAAGTTGAAGCAAGGCTATCAATGACTCCAAGAAGAGGAGTCTTACCCCCTCATATGCCTGGAATGGTATACCCAACAAATGCAATCCCAGGGACAGTTCCCTACCCCTATCCCCAGATGCAAGCAGTGCCGCAATATAGTGCACCTAATCGGGTGTGGTCACCGCAGACGACAGTGCCTCAAATGATGGTTCAACCACAACAACAGTGGCCTCAAACAGTTCCTCCAATGGCGACTCAACAACAGTGGAATCCTACCAACTGGAATCAACAACCCCAAGTCACAACAGGAGCTTTGAATCAGAGCTAGAGCAGAGGACCTTATGGATCTACCCAACCAGTGTATGCAGTAATTACAGAAGCTTCCCAAAACCCTACCACAAGCACTTCAGGAGGTGAAAATCTGAAGGACTGCTTATCCAACTCAGTTGCAAGTATCAAGAAAGAGCTTCTGGATGTGATTACAGAGCAGTTACAAACGATGAAGGTGAATACCACCAATATATCCACTCCTGCGGGAGTTGGAAGAGATGTGATGCACTCTAATACCTGGTGTGGAAAGTGCTATTAAGCGGGACATTTAGCCACTGAATGTACCCGAAAACCAACCATTCCTGGAGCCTTCTGTTCCTACTGTTTGTGGAAGAATCATACAGAGGATATTTGCTCTCTGAAAGAGATGCATGAACAAAGACAGAAGGATGAAAATGCAAGATTCAACTTGCTGGAATCTAAAATGACAACATAGGATATTGGACCCAAGCCTAGAGAGTTTGGTCCTAATTTTGGTCCAAGGAGGTTTCCCTCTCAAAGTTACAGAGGACGACAGTTTGGCGGTGGTCAGAGATCATAGGTGGAATGTTATAGGTGTGGAGAAAAGGGACATATCTCCCCAAATTGTCCAAACCCTAGAAGATCAGTGGATTACAAGCCCTTATGCAGCCGATGCAAAGGAGAGGGCCACACTGCAAAGGACTATCCCAGTCCAGCCCCTGTAAAGGCCAATGCCACTGATAGCCAACAGAAGATACAAGAACCTGCTTCCAATTTGATCGAATTGGAAGTTGCCACTATGACGTGCACCAAGAAGAAGGAACTAGTGGTTCAGAATGAAAATAATTCTCCTGCCAAGACTGTGAAGTTCAACCTACCTCTACAGAGGGACAGAGCAGTACAGAACAGAACAGTGCAGTACAAAGCACTACAGTGCCACAGAGGGATACAGAGACAGTCCCAGAGACAGGACCAGAGGCCTAAGAGATAGATGATACAGAAGCACTTCCAGAAATAGAAGAAGTGCCAATGCAACAATTGTTAGCAGAAAAAGGAAAGGGTATAGCCCCATTCCCCAGCCGGCTAGAGAAGCCTATGGATCCTATCAAAGATTATGACTTGGTCAAAGACATAGACACTTTTAAACCAAACCTAACATTCTGACAGTTGCTGATGCTGTCTCCCAGTTGCCGAAAGAGATTCAAAAGCATCTTGACAAGAAGACGTGGGCTAAGGATCACTCCTTCAACAGCGACCAAGACCAATAAGGCCTCAGAGCCTGTAAAGGAAGTAGATGTGGCTAATGCCTTCCTAGATCCTGGAACCCCAGAGATTAGCGTATGGATAGAAGGATGTTTCATTTTAGATGCATTGATTGATGGAGGCTCATCAGTAAACATAATGATGGATGTCACAATGAAGGACTTAGGGTTGCAAGGAATTCAACCTACACAGTGGCTTATCAGATTGGCAGACCAAAGTAGAGTCAAACCGTTGGGCATCCTCCCATATGTAAAAACAACCCTTGCAGGAAGAGACTATTGGTTGACGTATTTGGTGGTCAAACCAAATTCTTATGGGACCTCATACCCTCTGATGTTGGAAAGACCTTAGCTTTTTGAAGCAAGAGCCAGGATGGACTGGTTCAAAGGAACCCTAACCCTAGGCAGAGAACCCAGCAAAGCGGTGTTAAAGCTGTATGGATCGCAAAAAGGCAATGGGTCTATATCCATTGAAGTCATAACTAACTCCTCTAATGAGGCAACAGATGGTATATCAGGAGATGAAGAAACTGTTAAGCAAATCTTTCCTAAGAAAACAGAGGTACAGTCCCTAACAGTGGGCACTGTAAGCCAACTACCATGGGAAGTAAAATCCTTGTCCATGGGTGAATACCTCCTGCCTCAACTAGAATTAACTTCTGAAATCACCTCTGACAGTGAAATAGAAGCGTGGATGTATTGTTCTCCCTGTTATATGACAGTCCCAGAGACAGAGCAGAGACAATACAAAGATAGTACAGTTACAGAGCAGAGACAGTACAGAGACAGAGCGATACAGAGACAGTAACAAATACAGAGCCAGAGCCAGAGGCAGAAGCAGAGTCAGAACTAGTGACAGAAGCAGAAGCAGATGCAGAGACAGAAGATCTATTCTTCTCCTACAGAGCCTCTACAGAAGCAGAGACAGAGCCTCCAAAGGTTGAGGATGAAACTGATGAGGAAGAAAATGAAGTAGGCTATGAAAGTGCAGATGAAGAATTTCCTCTGATAGAGGATGATCTGGTTAATGTCCCTACAGAGACCTCAGAGGCTGAAGGTCTCAGGGTACTGGATGGAATGACTATGGTTCCATTTGGGTTGATCAATGGACCACAAAGTATGCAGAATCTGTATAAGTAATGGATTAAAAGTATAAAAC
This sequence comes from Lygodium microphyllum, assembly GCF_053477565.2. Taxonomy (NCBI): domain Eukaryota; kingdom Viridiplantae; phylum Streptophyta; class Polypodiopsida; order Schizaeales; family Lygodiaceae; genus Lygodium; species Lygodium microphyllum. Next base: position 23,578,906 of record NC_141139.1, on the reverse strand, counting down.
TTAAGTTCACTAGTGGCTCCTGTCATCCTGACTGTTCAGTCCAAAGAAAAGATGACGATGATGCCCCCTACCAATAGAAGCCCCTAAGCCCTCAAAGTCACGGCCTCTAGCAGGTCCATGCTATGTGACATTTCTGGACGCATCCTCCAAAGATGAATTCCTAAGTCTAGAAGAAATTACCACTCACACCGAAGCAATTAAAGCTCTGATACCCTTCCAGCAACCTAAACAGACGAATGAGTCATCTGTTCACAAGGAGGACACTAGTTCTAGTGGAACATCAGATGAGGATACGACTCTCTTGAAAGAGTCAGACCTCTACCCAGAAGCAATCCGTGGAACATTTATCCACGAAGTGGAAGGTGAAAGACAAGTAACGTTCCTGGATGCTGAAGGAACTGAATGTCACCTGAAAGTGGGTCTCAATCTTCTAGAAGAAGAATTAGTGGTCCTTCGAGACCTACTAAAGGAGAACTTAGACGTGTTTGCTTGGTCCTATAAAGACTTAAAGGGGATTGATCCCACAGTATGCCAACATCACATTGACCTAGAGCCCGACGCCAAACCTGTAAGGCAAAGACAAAGACGGATGAATCCTAATTATTCTGCTCTGGTGAAGGCCGAATTATTGAAACTTCTTGAAGCAGAGTTCATCTATCCCGTGGCTAATAGTGAATGGATTTCGCCCATTGTGGTAGTATCCAAGAAGAACGGGAAACTTCGAATATGTGTTGACTTTCAAAAGCTCAATTCGAAGACGAAGAAGGATCATTTCCCTATCCCTTTTACGGACCAACTGTTGGACACAGTGGCAGGTCATGAGCTATATTCCCTCTTGGATGGATTTAACGAATATAACTAAGTCCAAATCGCAGAAGAGGACTAATCTAAAACAACCTTCACCACAGAATGGGGGACCTATGCCTACAGAGTGATGCCATTCGGACTCTCTAATGCTCCTGCCACCTTCCAACGAGTAATGATGGCTGCCTTCCAGAATCATCTGCATGATTTCATTGAGGTGTATCTTGATGACTTCTGTGTCTATAGCTTGATCTGTGAGCACTGGGGACACCTACAGTAATGTTTTGACAGATGCCGAGAGTATGGGATTTCTCTCAACCCTGACAAATGTGTCTTTGGCGTCTCCTCGGGAGTGCTTTTGGGCCATATTTTCTCTGCACAAGGAATTGCAACAGACCTGGCAAAGATTGAAAAGATTGCCGCCTTAACAGCACCAACAAACCTCAAGCAATTGAGAGGATTTCTTGGCCATGTGGGCTACTACATAAGATTTATTGCACATTTTGCAACCAAGGCAGCCCCTCTGCACAAGCTCCTAAGGAAGGAAGCTGATTTCCTTTGGATGGATGACTCTGAAGAGGCCTTTAATATCCCAAAACAATGCCTGATTCAAGCACCTATTTTACAGCCTCCTGACTGGACGAAGGAGTTCCATGTGCACACAGATGCATCAGTTGAAGGGCTAGGTGTTGTCCTATGTCAAAAGGGCTCCTCGAAATTAGATCAACCGATATATTATGCAAGCCAAAAGGTCACTGATAGGGAACAGAACTATACAATGACTGAGCTTGAGTGCTTGGCAATGGTGTTTGCGCTGGAGAAGTTTTGACACTATCTATTGTCTACCCATTTCAAGTTCTATATGGATCATGAAGCCCTATCCTTCCTGATGAACAAAGCAGATGTTAAAGGCCGGCTGATGAGATGGTTGCTCCTATTCTAGGAGTTCGACTTTGAAGTAGTCACTAAGCCTAGCCGCTCCCATGTTCTAGCCGATCATCTATCACAGATTCCTCAAACAGAAGAAGAGGAACAAGATGATCCAGACCCTAGCATCTCAAGTCATGAGAGGAAGAAGCTTTTGTTAGAATCAGCCCCCTACACTTTGCTAGGCGGTGCCCTGTACAAGAAAGGCAAAGATGAAGTGTTGTGAAGATGTGTTGCAGGGGATGAAATCGGCATAGTATTGAAAGCATGCCATGACGAACCATGTGGTGGACACTTCGCAGAAGAAGCGACCGCCAGGAAGGCTTTGTTAGCAGGATACTGGTGGCCGACCCTCCACAAGGATGCATATGATTACTGCAAGAGATGTGATGCTTGTCAGCGAATGGGGAAACCCACCAAAACAAGTGCCATGCCACTACAACCCATTCTTCCCCTAAAGCCATTTTAGAAGTGGGGGATTGATTTTGTGGGTCCCATTGATCCACCTACCAGACAGAAGCAGAACAGATACATCTTAGTATGTACAGATTATGTCACAAAGTGGTGTGAAGCTAAATCCCTGAAGCGGGATGATGGTAATAGTGTCGTCCTGTTCATGTACGAGAATATTATCGCCCGTTTTGGCAGTCCCCTCGAGCTGGTAAGTGACAGAGGTACTTATTTCCTTAACAAAATCATGGAGGAGTTGACGGAACTGTATAAGATCCGCCATCGCAAGTCCACTCCCTATTACCCCAGAGCCAATGGCCAAATTGAAGTCACCAATCGCATTCTTTGCTTGATTCTGACAAGAACGATTGCCGCACATCATCATGACTGGGATGATCGACTTACAGAGGCCCTCTGGGCATATAGAACCTCCCAGATAGTGAGTCACTGCACCATCATCTCCTACACTTAGAATGCTTAGACGAAATACGGCAGATAGCCCTACAGTGCATGGAAACCACTCAAGCGCGACGCAAGGCCTATCATGACAGTTTCATCAAGCACAAGGAGTTCAAAGAAGGTGATCTTGTTCTAGCCTATGATTCGAGATTTGGCAAGTTTCATGGCAAGCTTCAACAACTGTGGATGGACCCGTACAAGGTACTGGCCGTCAATCCTAATGGCTCTGTTCAGGTGTGCAGACCGTTGATGCCTCTGATGATCCTTTCCTCATCAATGGATATCGCTTGAAGAAGTACTTCCCTCCCTTGGGATCTTGACAATCACAGTCGACCTACGCTTTCCCTTTTGGGCATTGCACTGTCCTTCTGGTCGTGCTTCTGATAGCCCTTATGATTTTCTTCATGAGGCGGTCTCGTTTTGCTACCCCCTCACAGAACCATCTCAATCCAACATTGTTCTCTTCTCGTCTGATCTGACAACGGTGGCGAGGTTGGTCCTGACAAATGGTATTTCTACCATTCTTTTTCTTAATGAAAAAAAAAGAAAAAAAAGAAAAAAAAGAGAGAAAAAACAAACAAACAAACAAAATAAAACAACAAAACTGTTATGGGAGAAAAAGAAGAAAAGGATAGCTAACTCACCAGCAGAACCTCTTCAGCAAGCAATTTGAAGCCACCTCCCTTGGTGCACTGTCTCTACAATATCAATCCATCTGCCCTTCTTAATAGACGACTCTTCTTACCAATCATTGAAGTACGAGATTTGTAGGCTGCCTCCCTGGGTACGCCTCGTCTTCAAGATCTCGATGACACCAACCGATGACATGATCTTCACCACCAACCCCTTGAGTGATGTGAGCTTTCATCCTAACAGGATGGGGATGTGAGTATGGATTGCCCTCTATATCTATAAGAGAGTGAGACAGAGGGTGGGGTGAGTGACCAGTCTTTCCCTTCAAATCAAATGAGAGGTGAATTGTGTGAATGGAGTGTTGCACGCACAGGAAGGGCCTCTCAATGCACAAAGCACGATTTGTTTTTGTGCACTGCACCATAAGGCTCCCTGGCCTTCCTTCTTGCACTGTATGCTGGCACAGGGCAGGATGCACAGTTGCACCATCAAATGCGCACAAGGCATATAACCTTTACACATGTGACCGTGAGGATTACATCAATGGGTTTCAGGACATGGTTGCCCTCTGTATCTTTCAAAAGAGCGTGAGACAGAGGGTGGGCTGAGTGTGACTGGAGCTTCTTCAATCAATTACTGAGAGGTGAGGATTGAGGGACGTTACGACCTTTGGAGTCAGATATGTTCCCGTTTCCCTATGCACCCATGGGCTGGGTTTCTGCCACCATCAACACATGACAAATCATTCTGTTCTATACACTGCACTACAAGGCTCCCTGGCCTTTCTCCTTGCACCTATGCCAGACGGGTTGGATGCACTGATGCACCATCAATTGTGCACCCTAGCATACTCCCTCTACACCATTCCTTTGTCGCTTCCTAAACCGGGTGTGAGCTCTGGGTTTCATTTTGATTTCCTCGAGTGATATTAGTCATGGGGTGAGTGACTGCTCTTTCATTCCAGTTGAGTGACCGTGAGTTGAGTGCAATATTCCTCATCATCGACGAATTTCCTGCGATTCCTTTAACCAGCTACCTCCCTGGGTGCTGCCGCGTGGTCCCTGCCATGAAGGATATGTGCTGTGAAGATACCTTGGTACCTCCTACAGCCGACAACAACAGTGGACATGCCAACCTTGATTCTCGACAACATGGGCCAAGTTTTTCTAACCCTACACCTTCTGTTGTCAGTGACGGTCATGTTTTAAGTGTGGGGATATTAGCGGTTGGTCTGTTGTGTGGTACTAGGTCCCTGTTGCTTGGTCAACCCTATCCGTTAAGGTTTTAAGTGTGGGGACGCGTCCCTGCGTGTCTACGTTGCATACCCCTCTGCATTTGCCTTAACCTGATAATGCATCTATGTCTACCTTGATTTTACCCTGATGGGGTCCCTTCCCCACCCACCCGTCCATTTTCAACCCACCCTTGGGGTCGTTCCCTTGCAGTTTTCCTTCATTCCCTGATTTTGTTGTCTTTCCATGTGAACGCACCCTACGTTCACCGAACTTCCAATCCAAACTTATACCCCTGTTCATCCCTTTGAATGACCATTTTTCCTTTTTACCAACCCCTGTTCCAACATATGATTCTCAAGTTATTAATTTTTGAAGTATTTTGCATAAATTGGACAGTTTTCCATGTGAACGCGTCTTGCTTGCTTCGGAACTCTAATTTGATTCATCAGGCCTGTCCGACCCTTTTCCCTTACATTTTTCATTTTTACTTCGTGTCATTTCGATGTACAGTTCGTCCGTTATTACTTTTTGTGGGTTTTCGAGTCTTTTTCGTGCTTATTTTTCACAATTTTCCATGTGAACCTGTCCTATTTTCATTGAAATTCCAGTTTGATTTGACAATCGTGTCTTGCCAACCTTCCCCCACTTTTTCCTTTTTCCTCCCCCCTTTTTCGACTATCGAATTTTTAGTTATTAATTTTATCGAGCGTTTTTTAATCCATTTTTCGTATTTTTTGCATGTGAACCCCTCCTAATTCCCCCGGAACTCAGTTTTGATGTGGCAGGCTTGTGCAACCCCTTCCCTCACACATTTTTCCTTTTTTCTACCCTCTGTTTCGGTGAACCGATTTTTTGTTATTAATTTCCAACCTCGTTTTCGTGTGTCATTTTTCCGTTTTTCCCATGTGAACACACTCCTTTTCCTCCGGACACCCCATCTTACTTTTCCCTCATTTTTCCCTCTGCTCTCGGCCCCTTTTTCCTTTTAACAAATTTTCATTTCGACGAACGGTTTCTGAGTTATTAATTTTTCTTTGTTTTTCGTGTTCTCGCGTGCCTCGCCTTGCGCGTGAACGCGTGCATTTTCATTTTTCCGTATCTCGAGATGCCCCCGTCGCGTCCGTGACTTGCATGTCGACGTCCCCGCCCTGTCGAGTTCCACCACTGCAAATTTTTTTACCCCCGCCCCGCGCATGCGCGCGGGACGGGGACGTGCCACCTTTCCCTCTCTTTTCTTTCTCCCTAATTAATTCATTTATTTATTAATTTTATTTTTTTTAAACCCCTCCACGGGCACCCCCCCTCTCTCTTCTTCTTCTTCTTCTTCTCTCCTACCCCTCTTTCTCTCTCCCTGCACCTCCCCTTCTCGCCACCATCTCCCCCATTCAACCTCTCCCTCCACCCTTCCCCCCATTCCTCCTCCTCCTGCGCTCCCACCCTCTCACCTCCTCCCTCTACCTTCCCCTATTCCTCCTCCTTCCCCTCCTCTTTCCACCCTCCCTTCCCCTCCCTCTCTTCTTCCTCCCCTCCCTTCACCCCTCTCCCTACCTTCTTTCCCTCCCTCCCCTCCTCAAGCCCCCCAGCGGCCGCCATCCTCTCCTCGGTGCGCTCTCTCTTCTAGCGGCCGCGCGCCCCACCGATGCTTCTCCTCTCCTGCGCCGCCGCCCCACAGCACCACCGAGGCTCCTCCCCTCCTGGACCCCCTGGCTTCACTCGCGCTGCCCGCCCACGCTTTGCCCCTCCTCGGCCTCTCCCACCAGCCGCGCTGCTCGCGACGCCTCCTGCCCCGGCCACGCCGCCACCCTCTTCCTCCTCCTCCTCCTCCTCCTCCTCCTCCTCCTCCTACTCCTAACTATGACTACAGGTTAGTCACTTAACCACTATTAGGTCACTTAACCACTATTAGGTTACTTAACCACTATTAGGTTAACTAACCCCTATTAAGTTCACTAACCACAATTAAGTTAACTAACTTTAGTCTAGTAAACTAACCCTAAGTTAGTTACACTAACCCTCGTTGAGTTAGTTAACCCTAGGTTAGTTAGGTTAATCTAACCCTCAGTTAGTTCAACTAACCTTAGCCTAGTTCAACTAACCCTAGTCGAGTTAAACTAACCCTAGTCTCCTTAACCTACCCTTAGTCTAACTAACCCACCTTAGGTTGGTCCCCACAAACTTGACTTAGTCTACCTAACTGACTTTGACTAACCCAGACTAACATACTTCCATTTGACTAACCTGACTTAACTTAGTCTGACTTACATGATTTACCCAGACTAACAAGACTTAGCTGACTTAATTTGACCCTACTTACCCAACTAACCTAATTTTCCTGATTTAATTGATTTCATTAATTTATAAATTCATTTCCACTCAGAAAAATTTTAGAAAATTTTCTAAAACTTTCCTTAGATTTCTACCAATTTTTGGAAAATTTTCAGGTGGAAATTTCCACCACCAAAATTACAAAAAATTAAATTTTTGCCAATTTATTCAAAATTACCTTAAAATACAAAAAAAAAACATTTAAAATTAGTAAAAAATACATAAAAATTCTAAAAAAAAATTAGAAAATTCCACCCACCTCCTGGCCTTTTTCCATTCATTTTTCACTTTACAATATTTCCATACAAGGCATCAATCTTTTATTTTTTAAAAACAAAAGAACAAACAACCAAAACAGATTAAACATACACATACAAATCTTATTTTCCTAACATAAATTGTGGATATTTCCTAACTGGCTGAAATTTTATTTTTCCTTCATCCCATATCCATATTTAATTATTCTTCCTTTTGAAGAAAAAAAAACAACCACATACAATTTATTAAAAAATAAATCCAGAAAAACACACATACCTCCAACAACCACACATACTAAAATAAATAAACCAAACGACATTTTAAAACCATCCCAAACACAACTAAAATACCCAATAAATAAAATATAAAATTAAAAAAAATAAATCATAAAAAAAACAAACTAATAATAAAAATTAACAAATCCACTAAGGTATTGTCTTTGTTGTTCAATCAGTGGTCTTTACTTTTCTTTGACTGGATTCATTGCTTTTGGGGGACTCTTCCGTGCACCTTCAGGCCATTGCATACACACCCCTACCATGTATTTATTTTGTGAGCTTTATTTATTTTCATTTCCCCCTTAATCACCAATTAATTGTTAAAATGAACTATTTATTCACCCACATTTTCCACGTGCATTCGCTCTAAACACACAATTTCATAGTAATAAAACTGAACCAGTCGTTCACTTTGCATGTGCTACGTGCGCTTAAGAGGCACTTTAATTTGTAATAAAAACGAACCAGCCATCATAAAAGCACGCGCTAGCAAAAAAGCGCTTCACATCACTCTTAATTTTTAATTAAGAAATTTACATTTAGAGACCCAGTCTGGGCATCGTAGTCCAGGTTGCGCTAAAGCACCGTTTCAACTTAATAATTTGTAATTAAAATTTTAAGAAGGAACCACCATTTTCTTATTAAGGTTTATCACCTAATAAAATATCACCCATTGTTAATAATTTATTAAAATGAACCCTTCATTAAAGTAATTCCCCTTCACTGCACTTTTTTTCCCTTTTTAATGAACTCGCTTCGTGGGATGTGCGCGTAAAAGTCTATTAGTTGACACTGATGGTCAGGTTATGGTCCAGTCTTGATGTCCATTTTTATGGTAGTTTGATTTGTCCATGTGTTATGATTACGGGTATGGTGTGTAGTTTTTTTCTTTTATTGCTTGATACGGAGATTTGGGTGCTTGCATGTTGCATCGCATGAAGCTTTTGGTCACATATGTGTAGAGGTCATGCCGAAATTTTTCTAGACTGTGTATTGTCTGAGGTGGTAACTGGATTAGTTACGTCTATGTTTATATGAGTGTCTTTATTTTTGGATTGATTCCTTTTTTATAGCCCTTTGGTTATTTTGCAGGCATTCTTTGTGACTGTCTATGTTGTGATGTGTGTGTTTACCATCTGAATGGCGCCTCACGCTCCTCCCCCTATCCAGTATGTCCCACTGGTCAGTAGGGATTACTCTTCCCTACTCACTTTTGAGCCTCTCACGAAGGCAGGACTCGCGACTTTCGTGGCTGCCTCCTTTCCCTTGCTTCCAAAGGATCCATCGATGTATGATGAGTTCCTGGCCTCATACAGCAAGAAGTCGGGACTAGTCCAGGGTACTTCCATGACTTTGACACCTCGAGGGTTAGGGAAGGCTCTGTCTCTTCCCTACAAAGGTGAACCCTTTGTTACAGCTCCCAGATCTTCTCTAACGATGAGATTTTGAAGCTGTTGTAAAAATAGACCAAGGAAATTCTGGATGTCAAGAAGGTGATGAACACTTCAGGAGTTTCCTTTTCCATGATCACTGATCCTGTATGGAAGTTGGTCTGTCAGTTCCTCCAAGACATGTTTATGCCTGCAAAAACGCCATCCCATTACTTATCAAAATAGCTCTTTACAGCTTCAAGGATGGTGCTAAAAGGAGTAGCTATTGATTGGAGCACTTACCTACTCACTAAGATGGATCAACATTTCGTTAAAGTAACCAGGGGCAATGTTACTAATGTCACCTATGGATCCTACTTGTTTGCCTTCTTGACCTACTCAGGTTTACAGAAGAGTGTGCCTCCACCTCCTCCATCTGATACAATACCTCCTTCTCCACCTTCAAATGAGTCGGACCCAATTGATATAGAGGATCTGGATTCTCCTCCTCCCCTGGTCATACAGCGCAAACGCTTGAAGCGGGTAGCAGATAAAGCTCCTTCAGTTCTTCCTTCAGTTTATGCCCTATGTCTCCCTAGCAGATACCTTGTCTTGCTAGAAAGGATGTGCTGCTTGCAGTTCTTTCAAAATCCTCCCAAGACATTTGTAGATTAATCCTTCTCCATGGATTGCTTCCGAAATCACCAAGCCTTTAAAAGGGATCATCTTCATTGATGTCTTTGCAATGTATTTTGGAAGCTTCTTAATGATATATCTCTTTTTGGAGGTGTCATTCAGATGGTTGTGTTAGTGTTTGTGTATGTGTTGTCTTAATTGTATGTGATGAGTTCGTGTTGATTGTGAATACTTGTTCGAGAGTTCTTTTCAAAATATTGCTGGTGGATGAAAAGCCTATGGTGGAAAGCTGAAGAGAACCTCTTATATCCTTTAAAAAATTGTTATGGCTTTAAACTGACTGATTAATCCGATGAGTTAATGAATAATGGAAGTTTTCCTTTAGTAGTTTTTTCTATCAGATGCAGGTGATAAGTTGGGGTCGTGTTTTGGAAAGATTATTGAAGATCTGACAGAAGATCCAAATTGAGCTTTTTAGTGAACTTATATTCTTCTTTTCCTTAGGTCGCGAGGACGCTTCATTTCTAAGTGTGGGGATATGTTGAGAGTGGAAAAAGACTGAATTTTTGACTGATTTTTGTTGTTTTTGAGGACTGAATGATTGATTTTTGATGGATTTAGAGTGATGTATGGTTGCTAAAGGAAGTATTTGAGAGTGTTTTGGATGATATTGATTATGTTTTAGAATTTCATGATGATTCTCAGTGGAGATATGAGGTTCTGTGATGTTCTGATAGGTTCTGATTGGTTCTGTATACCTTCTGTATAGCTTCTATTTTATTCTGATTGTCCTCTATATGAAGCATGGATTGATGATTGATGAAGATTGAGATCTTGTGAAAGCTTATTGAATAGTTTTTGAGAGTTTGGAATGGTTTGAGTATGAGTTATGAGGTTTTGATGACCTTCTGTAACCTTCTGGAGACCCTCTATAGAGCCTCTGTCTCTGCTCTGTCTCTGCTCTATCTCTGTACTATAACTGTACTGTAGTTGTCCTGGTACTGTACTGTGACTGTTCTGTAGACCTTCTGTAAGTGTTCTGTAGAATGTATGTGTGACTTTGGGAAAGTTTTCTAACATTTGGAAATGATGAATCTAAGTTCAAAAGAGCTAAAACAAGTGGAAGAAACAGCTGCTGAAGACGGAAGAGAAGACTAAGTGACAGTGAGAGTAGTGAGCTGTGAAAAGACACTGTAGTAGCTCTGGTAACTCTTCATATCAGACATAACTCTTAGGAGGTTCATCCACGACCTAAGAAGGATTATTGAGCGTTATTATGAGAGCATTGTAGCGAGGATATGATGTACTATTGATAGAGAGAGAGAGAGAGAGAGAGAGTCGGAGATAGCCAATTCTATCAAAACAATGTAATTGTATATGAGGGATTGAGAGAGAGAACTATGAAGACATTGAAGATGGATAATATGTGATTGATTTCCATTCAAATATGGTGTATTCTTTTGTGTTCTTTGTTCTATTGATGGATTTTGTGAAGATATTGAAGAATATGGTTGATTCTATCAAATCCGTGGGAGAAATCTACTATGATGCTGCGTGAAGAATTGCTGTTTTCTTTGTTTTGATGATCAAAAGAATGAAATAAAAGTTTTTTTATGTTACAAGATAGATTTTCTTGCAAGAGAATTCCCTTTTCCTTGGTGTTCCTCTTGGGGCTCCAAGTTTGTGTTGGCCATTCCAGAACGTCTCTAACCTTAGCTGGATCTACTGAAATTCCTTCTACTGATACAATGAATCCCAGATATTCAATCTGTCGCTTGAAAAATGCGCACTTCTTCTTCTTGGCATAAAACTTGTGTGCTCTCATTGTTTCAAGAACAATGCAAAGCTGGGGTTCATGATCCTTTTCCTGTTTTGAGTAGACTAGGGTATCGTCAAAAAAGACGAGTACGAAGTCATCCAAATAGGGCCTAAAGATACCCTGCATTAACCTGTTGAAGGTAGCAGGAGCATTCATCAGCCCGAATGACATCACTAGGAATTTGAAGTGTCCATACCTTGTACTGAATGCAATCTTCAGGATATCTTCTTCTTTGATCCTTATCTGATAATATCCAAATCTGAGATCTATCTTTGAGAATATCTTCTCCACTTGAAGATGGTCAAGTAATTCATCTATTCTTGGAATGGGATATTTATTTTTTATGGTTGCTTGATTCAACCCTCTGTAGTCAATGCATAGGCGAAGCGTTCCATCTTTCTTCTTTTGGAACAACATTGGAGCTCCCCATGGAGAACTGCTAGGACGGATATAGCCTTGTTGATCTAACAGTTGCTTGAGTTGCTCTTTTAGTTCGATAGCTTCCGAAATGGACATCTTATACGGCCTCTTTGCGCGACTGGTGTAGCTCCTGGCACAAGTTTGATTTCGTGGTCGACTTTCCTTTGGGGAGGAAGTTTCATTATATCTTCAGGGAATACGTCTGCATATTCCTTTAACCATGAAGGTTCTTCTTCGAATTCTTGATTCTGATCTAGCTTATTCAATTTAATCAGATAGACAAGTAGATCCTTTTAAACACCTTTTATTATCCGTGTTGCTTTTGCCAGTTGTATTTTTGGCTTACCAGCCTCACCTTGAGTCGTGACTAGTTCCCCTTCAGAATTGCGGAAGGAGACTTGGCCCTTCCCACAATGGATGTGGGCATCATTGGGTATTGGCCAATCCATTCCGAGTAAACGTTCATGGACACTTAGGTTCATTACCCTGAATCTCATAGAAGTTGGCTTCCCACTCAGTAGGAATTTCACCTTAGCAGTTTGCCTAGTACAAGTGACCTCACGACCATTTGCTAATTCCACAAGTAAAGTAGGTGCATCTATTGTGGCTATCCCTAATCTTTTTGCACAGATTGATGAAATGAAGGAATGCGTACTGCCACAGTCAATCAAGGTTTTGAAGCTTTTACCTTAATATTTTGATGGAGTTTGAATCACCGAGAATTGGCAATTCGGACCCTTCTTGTGAAGAGTGGCGTGAACCGTTGCCCTCTCAATGTCAACATCCATGGATGGATCTTCTTCATTGTCCAGCTCCTTGGTGGAAACATTGGATGTTCTCCCTCTGGCCATAACGGTGGTTCCTTGGCCATGAGCAGCTCTATTTTGACCTTGGAATTGCCCCTGGCGATGCCCTCTGCCAAGCTTGGGACACTTCCTCTTGAAGTGTACAGGCTCGTTGCAATGGAAGCAACGTGGGTTGCAATCATTGCTTTGTGTTGGAACAAAGTTGTTGACAGCATTGACTCGAGCTTTCTTTCTTTGGCCCTGATTTTGGCCCTGTGCTCTCTTAGTCTGAGCCTTAGACATGTCCTTATTTTGATCCTTGTAAGGCCAAATCCTATTGTTCCTTGGTTTGGTCTACACCTCATGTATTATTGGAGCAACTCGAATGAGTGCATCTTGTAGGTCCGTTGGGCGCATTGATTCCAATCGAGTGTTTATGGGTGGATTCAACCCAATACAGAATTTTGACACTTGCTATGTCATATCCATTGGAGGTGCATACTTTAGGAGTGAGATGAACTTCGAATAATATGCTTCAAGGGATAATCCTAGCTGCTTCAAGTCATAGAATTCATTCATCTTTTGTGTGCGGTAGGCAAGTGGTAGATATCTCCCTCGCACAACTTCCTTAAGCCTATCCCAAGTGATTGTCCCCTTCGAGATAGCTTGGTCTTTGCACCACTGTTTCCACCAAAGTCTCGCTTCGCTTGTTAGCTTAAGTTTGGCGAACATGGCTTGGTTAGCAGGTGCAGTTCCTATTGCCTTAAAATAGTCCTCCATGGACTCAATCCAGATCTCAGTGTCAACTTGAACAGTCCTTCCCTTGCCATCAAACTCGGGTGGCTTAATTTGTTTGAGAAGGAATTTCTTCTCTTGAGCCGCAGCTAGACTTAGCATAGGAGTCGGATTTGGGACCTACACTTAGGGTTGCGTCTGAACAATAAGATTCTTTATGTTAACACCTTTTCATATGTTCTTATATTACGTTAATATGACTAGCACAACTTTTTAGCTAAGTGATTTAATCACTTAACACCTTAGTTAACATTTATGATCAAGATAGACAATTGTAAAAAGTCTTATTTATATGAAGGCATAACCCCTTGAGTACATTTATTTTGCCTACAATGCTTCTTACCAGCAGAGCATTCAGATGATCCCTTTTCAGGCATTATATGGTCATGATTGTCGAAGTCCTCTAAACTTTTCTGATCCAACCCTAAGGGTTGAAGCGTCAAGGAAGATGTTGGAAGAGATGGATGATCAAATAAAGTCAATAAGACAAGACATACAAGCGGCCAAGGATAGACAAAAGACATACACAGATTTAAAGCGTAAAGATAGAGTCTTCGAAGAAGGAGACATGGTCTTCATTCGCGTACGCCCTAAAAAGAGTTCTCTATCCCTAGGAGATTGCAAGAAGCTAAGTCCAAGGTATTGTGGGCCGTACAAAATCCTCAAATGCCTAGGACCCAATGCTTATAGATTGAACGCCAAGAACTTGCTCCATGCTTCATGACTCTGCAACCCAGCATCCATAAGTGAGTAAAGAAATGTTTTCAATAGAAAACACTACTTTGTTCTACTCACCTTCCCCTATTTATCCCCCTTATTCCCTTTATTTTCCTCCATTAAGTTCCCTTATAATCTTTAGATCTCGTTGGTTTGCTCTGATACCAACTGTAACGTGTCTGCTCGTCCACTTGTGGGACACGTCTTAGCAGCCCATTAGGAAGAGAGTCTAGAAAGCACCACCTGGCACTCGCAAGGAATGTCACAGGGTTTGCAATCTAGGTCTTCCCGAGTCTGCCCCGAAGCAGAAGTATCCAGCCGTTCCCACATAGGACCGACGTGAAGTCTGGTTTTTTTTTCCTATCAGTCAAGTCTCTAGGAAGTGGCAAGCGTCGAGCTCCAAATGAACCACTTTGCGTAGGAACAACAGAGTCGAAGTGGATTTATGCTGCACTTGGTTCATGGAGAATGGGAAACAAGAGGGATGCAAAGCTCAACCTCTCTGCCCATATGGCATAGTCCCATTCCGCTCCCCTAAAACATCATAAATCAGGATTCTAACTCTACTGACTCTAGGTCTTCACAGTTTCGTTATTACATCTTTTGAGAAAAGTTCCCAGCTAACAGAGACCACCCTTCCGTAGGACGGACCCAAGTCACGTCCACTGCACTTTCCTCGGTTTGCTTAGTTATCTAATTGCCTACCACATTGTGTTTGACATGCAAAAGCAGCTTCCTTAATAATCAATTTAAACATAGGTTCCTTCACGTAACTTAGGCACTTACAAAAAGAAAGATCAATGTCAAGCAAGTTCTTTCATCAAATATATGATCTTTATTTATCATAGTCTTGGAATACATCAAGTATCTTGCTCGAAGGCTACCCCAGCAAAATCATCAGGATTGCTACTCCAAGTTTTGCCCGTAGACTAGTACACGAGCCTCGAGATCCCATCTCCAGTCACATCGGCCTCCTGTGCGGGATCCGGAGGCAAGGAATTTACGGCTAGAGCCTCCCCTGGAACCCAAGCGTCCTCTCGCTCCAAGTAGTACCCATGGAGAGACCTCTCATGGCTGGTTCGGTCTATGTACCCGGCGCGGCTAAACAACCCCCTTGGATAGGGCCAGGCAAGCAGTCGAAGGTAACTGAACCTGCCTCTCCCTCTAGGCTATTAACCTGAAGCATTAAGTGTCTGGCCTTGAATTAGTTCCTTGAGCAAAGAAGTTCAAACAATGTACCTAAGTGTACAATCAAGATCATTTCTGTGGTCGTTCATATGACCAAATACTAAGGTGCGACTTCTTCCCGAATACTCCTAGCATTCGATCCTGGATCATTCGCCACTTGGCGAGATTCCAAGGGCTTGGCAAGCTAGGTTGCTTGTTTTCCCTTTTTCTTTGGGTTAGGGTTTATACCCTACCACCCCCAATTATCATTACCCTAGGTCTCCTTGTACTATAGTCAAATAAATCTTGGACAACCCCATCATCCTTGGTTGGTCAATTTGCTTCTTGGCAATTCACAATTTCTCTAAGTTTGACAAATTGGTCCCCAAGAGAGAGAGTTGTAGTAGGGTGACTACTCGACTTCTTAACGAATCTAACTTGTAATTAGATCTTGCCTCCCTTGGCCTAAGATGTAGTAGTAGCATCTTATGATTTAGTTGCAATAGCATATGACCTTGTAGACTAGTTGCACGAGATAGGTAGCAGTGCCTATCTTGAGGAATACATCGCGTCCTAAGGCCCGGTACCCTCTCTTACTCGCAACATAGAACGATCTAAGTACGAGAACGCTGGATTAACTCTGCAAGCGCAATACTAAGCAAAATTTTAACTTAACTTAACCTATCTTTCATATTAAATGTAACTATTATTTCATGGGTATTGCATCCTATATGCTTTTCATCAAATGAAATATAACCCTTTTTCTTTTCATACATCTACTTATGCATGCAAGTTATGCTACGTACATTTATAATGCTATAAAAACATAATCTTTTCCTTTCCCATGCAAGTTACGTGAATAAGAATGCACTTGCTTATGCGAATTCTAAATAAAATATAACTCTTTTATACCTCTCCATAGCAACTATCTATTCTTTAATTAAACATCCTTCTATGAATTAGCCTATTTACAATCGTCACAAGGGATTTTTATTGCACAAATGCATTGTGTACAACATAATTCATTCCTTCCAGCGTAAATTACCCAATGCACAAGAACATCGCAATTTATATTTAACATATATGCGAGATGCAACTAGGACCTTATTGCATAAGTGCATCTTTTAACACCTGAACCATATATTTAAAAATGCAACAACCTTTCATCATGATGGTGCGAGAAATATAAGTACCTTGTCATGCAATTTAAAACTTTTCCAAAAATTCCTATGATCTTTTTAAAACAAAGGGTTCTAATAATGCAATTTAAGTTTTCCCTATGTGAATTTGTACTTAATGCACCCATATCATGCGGAAACGAAAAGGGTGAATTTTATGGAACCTAAACATCCACAGGAGGGGTATTTTCTATTCTTGCGCTTCGAGTGGGGACTCCTACATGTGCTCCTCTTACTCCCGCGTGTGCTCCTCTTGTGTGGCACTTTGGGGCCATTGCAACTAGGACTTGGAAATAAGTCGAGAAGGTGGAGGATGTGCTAAAATTCTCTGCAAGCTGGCAGTCCTTCCTTCCCGCAAGGGAACTCCAAGTTGTGTCCTTCCGCGGTCTGCAGGTGAAACACCCCCTAGGAATCTTTTTTGTGGAAGCTTATAGGAAGCTTGTGAAGAAGCCTTTTTTTTTTAATTTCTTGTTTTCTTGACAGGGTGCCCTGACAGCATCGTGCTGAGAATGGAGATGGAGACGAAAATGATGACGATGAGGGAGGCGGCGGTCTTGGCAGCCTGGCGGCATCCAGGCGGAGCTGGGGGCGGCGACGTTGCTGCGTGTCAGGTGGAGTTAGGGGGGCGGCATTGCTAAAGACCACGGGAGGGGGGGGGCTCTCCCCTTAAATAGTGGGGAGGGGGTGGTTCATGAGGGGGGAGACGGACACTTAACGGCCACCACCCCTACACCTGGGGGTGCATGCCCCCCTCTCCCACTCTAGTACCTCTCTCTCTCTCTCTCCCCAACATGCTGTCGGTAGGGGGAGAGAGAGAGGTAAAAAAAATTAAACTAATTTTAAAAATTTAAAAAGGGGGGTTCTCATGGGGGAGGCATGGGAGAGATGTTACACTTCATGTTGCTCCATATATACTTTCTCAACCAAATCACCGTTCAAGAAAGCATTCTTAAGGTCCATTTGCCATAATTTCCAGCCTTTGCATGCTACCAAAGCAATGAGAGTTGTGAATGTTGCCATTTTAGCCACTGAGCTGAAAGTCTTCTCATAGTCAAGGCCATACTACTGCGCATACCCTTTTGCAACCAATTTGGCCTTATAGCGAACCATCTAACTTGCACTTAACCTTGTACACCCATTTGTAGCCAATGGGTACTTTGCCTTCAAGCAACTCAACCAATTCCCATGTCTCATTTTTAGCCAGGGCTGCATACTCCTCATCCATGGCAGCACATCAGTTATCATATGTAAATGCATCATTAAACTTTGTAGGTTCTTTGTAACCTATCACACTAGCCATATATGCATGATGGCGGGTTGAATAACCAGTGTATGTAAACCTGTCAACTGGTTTTTTGACTCTCTCAGATCTCTGTAACTGTGGCTCACTCTGAGCTTGCCTCTTATGAGGCGGTACATAACAACTCTGCCTTGCTCCAAGCGCCATAATAGACAGAATGCCCATCTCACTATCCAAACTATCATTGCTGGATGACTCATAACCTGCTGTAAGTGGACATGTCACATCCTCAAGTATCTTTTCTTTTCCCTTATCCAGTCTCCCCCTCACTGACATATCCGTGTCAATGGACATAGGAGTATGACTCCGCAAGCATCCTGACCAAGGACTTATTGTAGGTGATCCATCACCTGTAGGACCATTCATAGATGTACTCACTATAGGTGTATTTTTAGTATTACTAGTTCTTGTTCATCCATCAGTAGCCACAACAACAAGATTACCATACCACAATGCCAGCTCATAAAAAACAACATCTCTGCTAATCAATGTCTCATGTGTAGATGATACATAACACTTGTAAAATTTTCGGTCTTGTGCATAACTAAGGAACACACTCTTGACAACTTTAAGATTCAATTTCTTCCTCTTTTCATCAGGAATATGCACATATGCAATGCTGACGAATACCTTCAAGTGTGAAATGTCAGGTTTATGACCATATAATCTCTCATATGGAGTTACATCATGAATCCCTGCTGTAGGAGTTCTATCTAGCACATAGATAGTAGACACTACTGCTTCAGTCCAATAACCATTTGGCAAACCCTTCTCATTCACCATAGCTCTTTCCGATTCCATCCGTACCCTATTTTTCCTTTTTGCTACACTATTTTGCTGCGGTGTATAGCTGCAAGTTAACTATCTTCTGATCCCATGTTTAGCAAGGTACCTGTCAAAGTAATTAGAGACATATTCTCCACCTCCATCTGATCTAAGACATGAAATTTTACAGCTCAACTCGTTTTTAGCATGCTTCTTGAAGTCATTGAATGCATCAAACATATCATCCTTATGTTTCAGTATGTAAAGCCAAGTATACCTGTTGAAATCATCAATGAAGGATACATAGTAACCCACCACCAAACGAAGCATTATGAGACGGACCCCATACATCTAAATGTACCAATTGCAAGGGTCGTGAGCTATTCTGTACATGTCTCATAAATGGAAACCATGTCTGCTTTCCAGACTAACATGCATCATACACATGTCCAAAGTCATGATACTTAAACTTAGGAAGTCCAAGCACAATAATCTTCTACTGCATAGATTTCAACTTTTGTACATTCACATGGCCAATCCGCTTATGTCATATCTCAACATCCCGTACAGCATCATCATCATGTGCAAACATGGCTGCTTTCAATTTTGGAATTGACGCATCAAGAGTAAACATTCTGCCATCTCTTCGGCCTCTAGCAATCAATTTGTAGCCATTACCATATTCTTCAATAAAGCATCCATCTCTATTAAATCTCACCTGCAGATTCTGTTTTGCCATCTGTCCAACTGACAAAAGATTCTTGGTTATTGTAGGTACATGTAGTACATCATGCAGACTCTTTTTCTTGCCATCATGCATCAACAACGAAATAATTCCTGTGTGCTAAATGTCATGTTGAATGTCATCCCCAGTACACACATAACGATGTGAACCTGCAACCATCTCATCAAACCATTCTCCATGGGGTGTCATATGATTTGAAGCCCCTAAATCAATGTACCATCTCTCATCTCTGTTTTGCCTAGATGCATTCTTAGACACATGCTACATGGCAAACAATCTGTCAACCTACTCATCATGAGCACCACTAGAAGATGCATAGTGCCCATGCTGTTTGCCCTTTGCCTTCATATCTCCCTACTTCTTGTAACAATCCTTTGCAATGTGTCCATATCTCCCTACTTCTTGTAACAATCCTTTGCAATGTGTCCATATCTGCCACAATAATGACATTCCTTATCTTTGTTTGATTGATCATTTGACTGCCATGAACCAGGTCCACCACCTCTACCATGGGGTGATCTCCCCCGGCCTTTGTGCCATGCAAGGCATTCTGCTAATGTTGTCCATAAGCATTTCAAGTGTCTCCTCCACCTCGAAAAGAGCCACGGCCTTTGTCGCCTCTACCACGCTGGCTAGAGTAAAGAACAGTGTCTCTGCTTTGAGACATACTAGAACCTGTATTCAGCCCAAGCTTAACTTCCTCATGTAGCAACAAAGCAATCAGCTCATCCCAATCAGGAGATTCACCTCTCATAGAAATAGACGTATCAAATGCTTTATACTCTTTGCCAAGTCCATTCAATGTCACTGCATACATGGAAGTTCCAATGGTGGCAAGCCGATCCGCTATGTTCTTGATCTCTGTAGTGTAGGCCTAAATGCTTCTGCCATTCCTAGACATGTTATTGAACTGTTGCTTTACCTGAATATTTCTTGCATGTGTTACATTTCCATAATTCTTCATGAGTATGTCCTGCATCTAGTAATTTGTATAACCATAGCATCTGATATACATAAGGAAGACCAATGTAACACCTTACATGCTCTCTCAATCCATAGCTTATGAGCCCCTTTTTGATCATTTGTCGGATTCCTTTCATGTATTTCAGGTTCAACCTCATCACCTGTACATAAGTCCCAATAACCTCTACCAACCAAAAAATTCTTTATACGGAACTTCCATAAAGCAAAATTTTTGTTGTCTAGCTTTTCTCCCACAATTTGAGTGATATTGTCACTACCTTGAGCATTTGTCATAGTTGCAGCTTAGGTATTCAGTGATGTATACAACCTGTAAGTATTTGACTCCTTTTCCTACAGTTCAGGACCAGTTTCTTGCTATTCAGGATAGTTTCTTGCAATTCAAGACAGTTTTCTTGACAACCTGCTTGCTATAAACTGTATTCCAACAATGAAAAAACATAGTCAACTAAGCATAAACCAAGCTCAAATCAGTTCAAAACATTCTATGGTAGTGGCAAAACATCCTAGCAACAAACTATGTCCCTACAAGTACTGTATGTAAGTAGCAATACCAAATACAGCTAGCCCACTATAACCAGTAGTATTTTCTCTGTTAAAACAAGAGTATTCAGATCTCAAAACAGCCCCAAAACATCTCATTTAGTTGCCACTCGATGCAGGAGTTGATACATGTCCAACCGGTCAGAATATATTGCATGTATGTCAAGTGAAGATGATAGGTATCCTTCCTGCAAACAATAACCAGTCAATACCCTAGTATAACCAGCAACAAATCAGTCCAAACCTTGGACTTTCAGCACTCACAATATCCCAAAAAGCATCTGCCACTCATGTGGTATGATCCAAGCATTTGTCACTAGCAAATAAGCATCACAGATACTTCAACCCTGTAGTTATATTGTTTCCAAATTCAGGATAGCAACCAGTTCATTGTTTCCAACATGCAAATAAGCTCCAAAACTGAGCATTTAACACTCCAATATCATGCTCAAATGCATGATAATTAGGGCATATACATTGTTAGGATGAAAGCCACCAATGCCCTAGAATCACCTGATGTTGACTGTAGTAAACAACCAGTTTGCACAGGTATGTGCTGCATATCTCAAAATCTGTGAAGAATTTGAAAAAACTTTCTTCTGCAAAGTTGTAGACCACGTCGAAACGGTCATCATATGTAGGCCTTTTCTCCAAAAACCATTTCTGTAGCAAGATATAGCTTCTGCAAAAAACGGACTATAGGCACAGTCTCCTTTGATGACATTTTCTTTAGATCTAATGTCTTGATGTCAAATGGCCACTACCAAGCCTGCAGGCTTCAAGCGTTCACGCTCTGATACCATGTTGGAAGAGAGGGAGAGAGATAGAGTGGAGCGGAAGATGAGTCTCAGCTCATTGTTGTTCTTCTTCCATTATTCTTTCATCATACTAACTAAAAGAGACTTGCATACATAGGTATGACTAACCAAGACTAATTGTGGTTAAGTCACTGACTACACTGACTTACTGAATGTCACACACGTGTACAGTTGTATCCAACTAATGTCGGTCACACACAAAGATAGACAGGAACTTGATATTCTAACACCCTTAGTCCCCCTCATAAAAAATATATATTAAAAAAAACCTCAAAAGTAAAAAATATTCACCCTATCCATACCTCTTTAAAAAAACCCCTCCCTTGTCTTCTTTCCCCCTCTCGTGCGTGGCCATCCTATCCCATTATGCTGTGTTTGTGTGCTGCCTCAAGAAGGTCTTGTTCGCATGCGAGTTTTTCCTGCGTGTGTGAGCACGTTTGTACTAGCGGTTGTTCAAGTGCAAGGACGTGCATGCAGTTTTTTTCATGCAATGGTGGGCTTGCAACTGATCATACGTAGCCAAATGCAGTCCATGACTGGGTACTATATTTTTGACATTTTTAAATTTTAAAAAAACATAAATACATTTAAAAAATATCCAATAGCCATTACAAATCCAAATAAAATGAAAAAATTGTAAAAAAATAACAAAAATATAAAAATGTACAAAGAATTGGATAATTTTCTATTAATTAAAAAATTCTAATAAAAAGAAAAATAGAAAAATAGAAAAAAAATTCAAATTACTTCAACATGTCATAAAAATTCAATAAATCTAGAAAAAATAAACAAAATCTAAATAAATTTTCATCATGATTATGGCCAGTCAAAAATATATATAAATTAGAAAACATATTGAAAATGATTTATTTGAAAAAAATTAACTTAAACAATGAGAAAATGTATAAAAAATAGCTGTTGAAATGTACAAAAAATTCCTATAAAATTCTTTTCATATTCTTAATATTTGTGTTGCCATTTGTGTACTCTAAATTTGTTATTTATTTAATAGAGAAAGATTAAAAAATCACAATTAAAAAAAGAAACAAAACCCAACTTAAATTACATAAACATAAATATACGAACAAAACCCCAACACATAAATACCCTAGTGTTGTAATCATTCTTTGTCCCCGTTCTTTTTATTTTGGTATTAGTATTTGGTATTTCGTACCTTGGAGGAGGTCGACTATCACCTAATCGACTTGTTGTTTTTGTACAATGATTTTAGTGTTCCATTGTTTGTTTGAAAGTGGGATTTTGCACATAAGACCTTGTGGGTGTCCACACACCACTAGGTTCTTTTTCTTTTTCCCTCCTTCACATGCATCGTAACATATATATAATTGTAATTAAAAATCAATCAATTGTTGCACCCACAAAATAAACAGAATGCACCTCATAAATTTCTAATTAAAAAGAACCAGTTGTTAATTTATAAAAGGAACCCCGCCATTGCATGAGCACATAGCACCATAACCCACTTAATTTGGTAATTTAAAATCCATTCATAGTGCACACGTACATACGCTTTACACACATTTAATTTATAAATAATAATGAACCCCCCAAAGTTGCACATGCATGTGCTTTGCACCATAGATTATTTAATTTTTAAAAATGAATTACATTTTGTAGAGATCCCTAGTCTAGTCCAGTCAAGTCAGTCTAAGTAGGGGTTGGGATGCGAATATGACTCGCCATGCATTAATGGAATAATTTAATAATGAACTATGATTAATTGGTCATCTAATAAAAATGATTTGTGTAGTTTTCACCCTCCCACTTCAACACGCCATAGGTATACGCCCTCTGATTACATGGATTGGGGTTTTTCTTGGTTAGAGATAAAGATCTTGTCCGTCTATTTTTATTGTGATGGTTCGAGTCTATGGTTTAGTCTTGATTTCTGTATTATCTCTAGGATACGGTGGTATGCGTGGAATTTTATTCTCTTTTGAGTGTTTGATTATGGGGTTTTCAGGTGCCTGTATGTATGCATAGCATGAAGCTTTCGGTCCCATATGTGCATATGTCATGTCAAATTTTTCGTAGGATGTGGAATGCTTGGGGAGGTTTGGTCTAGTCCAGTCAATTTTTAATCGTTATTTTTGTTTTCTTGTTATCTATCTCAGTGGTGGTTTGTGTAGGTTTCGTAGGAATACTTCCTTCTTTTCCTAGTTTGTGTATGTGTGGATAATCCAATGTGGTCTAAATGGCATTTTCTTTCACATCTCCGCTTGTGATCCAGCATGTACCGTTACCAATCCATTGTTATTCTTTTCTTTTGGATGTTGATTGTATTTGCAAGGCTGGTCTTAATCTCTTTGTAGCCTTGAAGTTCTCTCTAGTGGATGCAAAGCTCTGTTAGTATTTTCTGGAGACTTACAAGGAGCTTTTGGGCTTGGTTTATGGCCTTTGGTTTTGTTTATTCCTTACTACTATCAATGAGACTTTGTTCTTGCCTTTTGCAACTTCCCCTGTGCTTAGTGGCAATCATTTATTATCCACTATAGAGATCCTTGCCTTGTTGTAGAAGGAAGCCTCTACTTCTTTGGTAGCGAATAAGGTTATCACTAGTTCAAGAGTATCAATGGTACATATTTCCTCTCCCTTATGGAAGCAATTATGCCAATTCCTCCAAGACTGGGGCAAGCTTGCATCAAAGTGCTTGTCTCCTGAGAACTCTTCACGGTCTTTATCAGAATCTTGGAAGGGGTTAAGCTTAATTGGACAACCTTTTTGTTAGCTAAAATGGATCAACATTTTCAGCATGTCACAAAAGGTCAACCCAGTACTATTTTCTATGGGGTTTTTCTACATAAAATCATTCAATTGGTACCTCCTCTAGGTGTGGCATTCCTATGCTTGATCTTGTTCTACTTCCATAGTAGTCTCCAGGTGTTCTTTCTTCTTTTATGGAAGGCAATTTAGATCTAGGAGATGTACCCCTTGTCAAAATCATTTGAAAGAAGTTCCGCACACAAGTCTTTTTGATCCTCTCCTTGTTCCAACCCCTGTGGTATATATTTTGATACCTGAGGTGTCTGCTAGTAGTTCCCTTTCCTTGTTCTTGAAGGACAATTGGATCCGCAGATTCCACCTTCCTTGCAAACAATACTTTATGAATCTATGCTTTCATAGCTAGTTTTGGGTGTTCAATTTGCTTTGGAGACTTACATGACTTCCTGTCTTTAGGCAATCTATATAGAAATGTATACCTCTTTGCAAGACAAGGTGGATTCTTTGACCGGTCAACTTAGCAAAGCTCTGGAGGATTTAGCTTCTAAAAAGACTAATTTGAGTGAAATCCATAAATTCATAGAAGGCCATGGATTTAGCTACAACCTTGATGGATTCATAGAAGCCCATGATTAAGGAGTTAAAAGCTAAGGTTGCCACTTTAGAGGAAGAGAACGCATCCTTAACCAAGGAGAAAAATGTCACTCTTGAGGAAATGATAGAATTAGCTCGTAAGCTTGGTATATATGAGGGCTAGTTGCAACATTCTCAAGAAAATGTATAGTCGCAAAAGAAGTTTATTGAAGAACTTAATCAGAAATTTGCTACTCTTTTTGTTCCTCCTTCAGCCCCAGTGATGTCTTCTTTGATGTGTAAGGAAGAGCTAGATCATTTGCAATAGAAGGCTAAACTGTGTGATGGGTTTTTTGCCAAGATAGAGTGCCTTTGGTAGCATATGAATTATGTTCAAGAAGATTTTGTCTACTATGCTAAATTGGTGTCACCTCCATCATCCTTCTAGATTCAGTATCAACATCAACGACGCTTTGCATTGTATATCTCCTTGAGTAATGTGGACTTAGAACTTCCAGAGAATGGGTGGCAAAACATGTGGTCAGTGGCAAATTTACTCAAAGCAGTGTTTGATAAATTTGTTGATGAGTTGACTTCTCATGAGGCTCAGTTATTATCTTTTATATATCTTCGAGGAAATCTGCACATCCCCAATGAGGAGGATATGAATTTGCATGTAGAAGATGTGATTTTGCAAGCAGTCATGTATATCCATTCTATTGAAATGACTTTGATTGATGGCTTGAAGAACTATCATCAATAGACATTGTGGTGTAAAGGCTATGCTTGGCATCCTCCTTTGGAAATTGATGTTCTGGATTCTCACTATGGACGGAGTGTCTTTTAGAAGTCAGATATTCAATCATTGAGATCCCAAGTGTTGAACCATATTGCTAACAATCCCTTGTTTACTGAGGATTTCTTTTCAGCTTTTGATTTTTGATGTTCCATATATCTATATGATCCTCATGATATTTTATTTCTTAATGTCTTATCAAATACCCTTGTATATTGCCATCCTCAAATCTAATCCAGATAGTATCCCTCTCTCTTATCTTTTACCTTGTAGTTTCCCCTCAAATTCCAATTTTCCTCAGATGGATGTACTATATTATTTTGCACAAGCTTTTCCTACCAAGTTTATTATCATGTTGGAAAGGATGTGTTGTTTATAGTTTCTTCAAAATGTGCCTCTACATTTTGGGGATGAGAACAAGAGTCTGGAATGTCTCAAGCTAAGTATGAAGCTTAAGAAAAAATATATTCATTCTCCTACATAACCTGTGGACACTCTCTTGGATGTATTGATCCTTTGAATGAAAATCTTTCTCTTTGCTCTTCATTTTTTGGGAGCATGTGCTATTTAGACTACATTGTCTTGTGTCTATGTGAGTTTTGTATATGTTCTATGGTGTATATGTGGTGTTTTATCCTTCCTCCTTGGAGTTGAAGATGAAGTTGATTGATGGTGGTTCGTGATTCTAAGGGATGGATATATCCTTTAAAAGTTGTCATGCTTTTCTGTTTCTAAGCTGTGTTAATTGGATAAATGCATTTTCCTTTTGTTGCAATTTTTTCTTAGATACAGGTTATGAGTATTGGGGTCGTGATTGGATGGTGTTTCTTGAACATGATGTGGAAGATCAAGCTGAGCTATATTTTGAAATTTTATTCTCTCCTTCTAGGTCGCGATGATGCTCCCTGATTAAGTGTGGGGATGTGTTGAGGGTTGAGATGACTTTATTTTTTGGCTGATTTTTATTATCTTTGAGGATTGAATCGTTGATTTTGATTGATTTTATATGATAATTAGTTGGTTTGGAAGTTTTTGTGAGAGTTTTGGATAATGTTAAATAGGTTTGAGAAGCTCATGATGTTTTGCAGTGGAGATATGATGTTTTGACATATTTTATTGATATCATATTGTTAGGTTTTGACTGAGTCCGTTGAGCTTCTGTTTTGCTTTGTTTTCTTTCTATATGAGAGGTTGGAATGATGATTGATGGATTTTGAGAGTGTTTGGAAGCTTATTGAATGATTCTTGATGGTTTTGAATGGTTTTAGTTGAGCTAGAGACTTTTTGATGACCTTATGTGTATGGTTCTATAGACCCTCTGTTGACCATCTGTAGAGCCTCTATTTTTGTTATGTATGCCTCTGCAAGTGTTATGTGGGATGGATGTGTAGTTTGAGGAAGTTTTCTAACCTTGGGAAGAGATGAATACAAATTTAAAATAGCTCAAAGAAGTGGTCAAGAAGTACCTGATGAAGACTCAAGTGAAGATTAAGGCGATAATGACACTTTGAGTTGTGAAAGGATACTATAGTGGCTTTGGTGACCTTTCATAGTAGACATACCTCTTGGTAGGGGTATCCACAACCAAAGAGGGGTTATGGATGATTATTCTTCACTATTCCATTGTACCATTGAGAGAGAGAGAGAGAGAGAGAGAGAGAGAGAGAGAGAGAGAGAGAGAGAGAGAGAGAGAGAGAGAGAGAGAGAGAGAGCCAAATCTATGCAAAACAATGTATCTATGTGAGTGAGAGAGACTATGAAGACTATGAAACTATTGAAGATGAATACTATTGGGGATATAGGCGCCTCTGCCTAGCCGCTTGTGTATTACTACACTGATAGTACTCACCACTGCACATTACAGGTGGTAGGCACCCGCCACTGTCACTTTATTATTTATTCTTTTAGTGACAGTTTGAATAAAGGAAGGCCAGGTCACACATTGTGACTGTAGAGTTTCCATTTTGTGTCTCTCTCTTTCTTGCTCTTGCTCTTCCGCCATAGCTCTTCCAAGCAAGCTCCAATCCTTCTCACGTTTCAATTGGTATCAGACCATGGTTGCTCGAGTATTCCAACGTGGTTCGTGACTCCTTCAGCTTCCTATTGATTACCTACACTCATTGGGTCTCCTTCCCGACAGCCATAGCCGACTCTCTCGAGCTCCTGTCACTCCCCAACTTCCCAAGCACCTACCCGGCCCCTTTGGGCACCCTCAGGGAATTTCATCAAAGGTATTTCTTCATTTTCTTTAGGTTTTCATTGAAGTTCATAGATACAACAGGGTTTGCAAGAGTAGGGGCATCCATAGCTCCCACCATTGGAGCTTGTTCACACCATATCTTGTCTGAAGCCTTTGTAGGCTATCCTAGGCTTGCACTAGGCCTTCATTGGCTCATGATTGAGCCCGCTTTCACCTTGGATAGCCTCAATAGAAGCAACAAAAGCCACTAGCAACTCAGCATGATTTGCGCCAGTTCCTAGCAACCCTTGGATAGCTCATGCTCCCCTTGCTAATGATCATGCTTGGACTCTTGGGCATTGTGGCACTACTTGGATTGATCCTTGGCATGCTTTGAGCTTTGTAGAGGCTTTGAGGTACTGATATTCAGCTCCAATTTGACTATATGAACAATAGATTTTCTGTCTATGTTTGCAATTGACATTTACATCTACATTGGAGATCTCTACATGCACTACTTCATGCCCGTATGCTATGCCATTGATGCCTATGCTTGGTAGATTTTGTGCACATGCTTTGCCATGATTTTGGCCTAATATTTGGGCTGAAAAATCACAGTTTTTAATAGTAAATCATTGCTGTACAACAATGGATTGAAGTCTATTACTTCATGTTTGCTTATGCCTCTTGGAATCAGGACATGCTTGGGAGATGTACTTTGATGTATTGATCATTGGGGATCGACTTTAAGATTGATATTGCTTCAGATCATTGGTTGAGCTTGAGCTCCACTTTGTAGCACTTGAATCTCCATCTTTGGATGTACTTTTGCATGTATCTCACTCATGTCTGACCGGTCTTGACATGCTTGGCTTATGCCACTTATACATGCTAGTTACATTGTCTTGGAGTTGATTGCTATTGCAGCTTACTTGGGCTTGCCATTTGATTGCTCGGAGCTTACTTTCGCTATTTTCTTGCCTTTTCACAGTTACAATTTTGATGTACTTGATTTCTATGGATGTTATCTATGTATGCTACGGAGCCTATATACTCAGGATGTCTCATTGATGCGTGATCTTGGACACTTATCATAGGTACA
Source organism: Lygodium microphyllum (assembly GCF_053477565.2). Lineage (NCBI taxonomy): Eukaryota > Viridiplantae > Streptophyta > Polypodiopsida > Schizaeales > Lygodiaceae > Lygodium > Lygodium microphyllum. The sequence goes on along the minus strand of NC_141139.1, from coordinate 23,550,106 downwards.
CTCTTATATGATTTGTTCGAGCTTTCTTCCTTGACATTTACGACTTTTGTGCCAGTGGGAGCGTCTTGATATGCTTGACAGACATAGATATAAAGCAGGTGGGTTTATGCTACTTGAGCATTTGGACACTTAAATATGGGATCTTCACTTAGATGTTTCATGGTTGATATGACGTGGTCCTCACAGATGTAGTTGGGCTGATTTGGGCTTTGCACTCTTTGAGCATACACCTATTGACAGCAACCCTCCCATGAACAAAATCAACCACAAAACCAGGGACAAAGCACACAAAATCTATGTGTATGGCTCTGCCATGAATCTCAAAACTGAAAAGAAATCATAAATCTCTTCTTTAATAAAGAACCATTTGTCATCTTCATCATCTTCATCCATAGCTTCAATTATTATGCAAGAACAAAAGGGAAAAGAGAAATTTCTCCACAAAAGACAGAGGAGAGAGGAGAGAGAACAAATTTTTGGCACCACTAAAAAGGAGAATATGCGATTGGACAAGAGAGAGGGAAGGGAAAGAGGCACATAACCACTTGTGCACTCCACCCCACCTCTTCCCCAAAAAGCACACCCCTTCGTATTTTAATTATTTCTTTGTTTTTTTTATACCTTTGATATTATAAGGCCTTTGGCCTTTAATTTTGAGTATTCCTACCCTTTACAAATGCATGCACATAACACTTGAAAGCATACCATTGACTTTAGTAGATATGGCCCCCCTCCCCCTTATGTGGGATATTATTTTAGTGATTTTGTAACAATTTAGTATTATTCTCTTGACAAAAAATAAAAATACGATGCATGCTTGGATTCTTTTGTGCCTTATTTTTATGCTTATTTTGAGTGTCATCATAACTTTAATCATGAGGCCTAGCCATGGTAGAGTATGGGACTCCAAATCCATGACCACCAGAGTAAGGGAACTCCTGCCGATGTCACACTCCCACACTAAAAAACTTGTATACTTGTTCAAGGATAGGGTTCAATCTTCAATAAGGGATCATAGGTACAAATCCTCCATCCCATGGGGAAAGAAATATGTTTCCATCATGTGGCTCCAACCCCACTTAATGTTTGCTAGCATTTTTAGCTACGAGGATAAAATTGTTTGAGCTAGTTATCCCCTTGCAAAAGGGTTTGCATTGTGATTGCTAGTGATAGGTATCACAAGGTTGTGCTTTAAAATTTTAGAATATGTGCTTAGGTTTGATGTTTTTAGCTTTTTGTTTCTTTGATAGTGTTATGTATCACTTTAAATTGTGTTATTTTTTGTGTCTTTAAAGGGGAATAAGGGTTGGCCATGTGGACATCAAGATCGAGAAGGGAAAGAGGGGTTGAAGTTGTGTTGAGGAAATGGTGATATTGACTCCTTTTGGAGTGAAGAGACCTAATTACTAATTAGTGTGCCCCTTTTTCCTCTCTTGCTAGTCGAGGCAAGCCTTCTCTCCATGCACTAATTCATTCCTCTTCTAACCTGCTGTCATTGGGGTTTGTGGCAGCGCCATGCACTTCCTCCATTCCTTGTTCTCTTTGTCCTTGAATTTGTCTTTTAGGTTGAAGGCCACATTGAACAACAGTGCAGGGCCTATGGTGGCTATTATCGTTGCTTGGGACTCTCCTTCCCTTTTTTTCATTTTCATCTTCATCTTACATTGTTGATCCCTCTTGTGGTGCGGTGGCTGCTCTCATCATCGATTATTTTGCATCCTCGCTCCCTCTCTTATTCTTCTTCTATCTCTTTTTCCTTTCTTCTTAGAGGTATGTAGGCTACATTTTTTACTAAGCATCAAAATTGTTGGTCTTCTTTTAACCAAATTTTGTGGCTGTTCCGTTGAGAAGGGAGCCAAACTATCCCTTCCCTCCTTGAAGATGGAGGAGGAGGGAGCACAGGGCTAGATCCCATCATGATCAGTAGAGAAGGCAACCCGAGGTGATGTCAAGGAGATCCGTGACACAATGGTAGAGGAGAGAGCCAGCGAAGAAGGTAGGAAAATCTCATGAGACCTCCCGCCTCACCCATCATAACAGGAAATCCACCATCACGTTATAGGAGATCCAAACGACTATCTACCTCATTCTGTCGGGGAGCTTTCCAAGCATGCTGTGTCTGTGGGCACCAAGGCCATCACCAACTTCACGAGCACCTCTTGGCCTTCTTCTTCTTATTCTTCTCTACTATTGTTAATACATCTTCTTCTGATGAGGGGCCGGGGGAGTAGAATTCATAGGGCCATGGTGGGGAGCAAAACCCTTGTGCTCCCGCATCAGTTTCTTTCTCTCTCTCTTCTTATTTTTTTCTTCTTCTTTTCCATCTCATAGACAATGACTCATTGCCACTTTATCTGACCACAATGATGGCATGCTTTGCAGAAAAACCCCTCCTTCCTTTTTTTCATGTGGGTAGATTTGTTATGTGAAGGAGATGCCCCCGAAGATTGATTACGTGTTGTTTCTTGTTTCTTCTCACCTCCCAGATAGACAACTGAGCTCACAATAATGAGGCTGCACCCTCCTCCTCCTCCTTCTCTTTGTCTTCACAAAAGTTATGACTTCTTCTTCTTCGTTGTATCCCTATATTATCCCTATCCTCTCAGTGAGAACCTCCCTTCTTCTTCTTCCTCTCACCTTTGATCTTCGGCTTCTAGCCTTTCGCATCCTCCTCATCTAATCGATAGCCATAGACTATGGCTTCCAGGTATCTGCATGGATGTTGAAGGACAAGGCCTCTTTCTCCTCAAAGGTACGATGTGGTATGGTGTGTGTCTGCTTGTCAATTTAGGCTTCTTATTCTTCTTTTCCTCAGCTAATGTATTTCCACTAGCATCTTCTACCCTATGCTTTGATTCCTGTTCGAAAAGAATGAGCCAGTCTAGAATAATATGTGACATGGGAACCTTGAATTGATGGCCTAACTCACTGTTTAAGGAAGACCTAACATTGACATGCCCGTTCGAGATAACAATTCAGGGTCGAGGTTCCCTCTTCTTCTTCTTCTTCTTCTTGTGCCTCTGTTACTTCTGCTTTAACATAGATTGTTTTTTACAGAATTGAGAGGAGTCTACGTGCCTATTCAGGACCTTGTGCTGTGAGGAAGACCTTACGCAGTGGTTCTCCCCCTTCATTGGCTTCTTTTACCTATTCATAGCATCAGGATGACCAAGTGCTCGAACTAGAATATTGTCATTATCACAAATGGAGGCTATAGAAATATCTTGCAGAGAATGTACTTTCTCGTCCTGAACTAATTTTGCTTCTCTTTTCTCTTCGATTTGATCATACGCAGGGACATGAAGATCGGTCGTGAGGAAGCTAGTGACTACTTCTCTGTCTCATTCTTCTTTTCCTAGTATTTGCAAAATTAGTGTGCTTGTTGGTTGAATTTGCCTCTTACACCCCCCTAAATTTCTTGGTTTTTCTTTGCTCCATATTCCCTCATTTGAGGGGGGCCTTCTTTCTTGATTCTTCTCCAACACTGCATTGGTCTCCCATTATTGCATTTATTGCCTCCAAAAGCTTTTGGACTTGCATTTCTTTGTGCTTGCAATTCTTGACAAAACTTGAGATTAGCTTGTTCCCTGGCTGCGCACCAAAATGACAGCACCCCTCCCACGAACATAATCAACCACAAAACCAGGGACAAAGCACACAAAATCTATGTGTATGGCTTTGCCATTAATCTCAAAACTGAAAAGAAATCATAAATCTCTTTTTTAATAATGAACCAATTTGTCATCTTCATCCATAGCTTCAATCATTATGCAAGAACAAAATGGAAAAGAGAAATTTCTCCACAAAAGACAGAGGAGAGAGGAGAGAGAACAAATTTTTGGCACCACCAAAAAGGAGAATATGCGATTGGACAAGAGAGAGAAAGAGAAAGAGGCACATAACCACTCGTGTACTCCACCCCACCTCTTCCCCAAAAAGCACACCCCTTCGTATTTTTATTATTTCTTTATTTTTGTTTTATACATTTGATATTATAAGGCCTTTGGCCTTTAATTTTGAGTATTCCTACCCTTTACAAATGCATGCACATAACACTTGAAAGCATACCATTGACTTCAGTAGATGTGGCCCCCCTCCCCCTTATGTGGGATATTATTTTAGTGATTTTGTAATAATTTAGTATTATTCTCTTGACAAAAAATAAAAATATGATGCATGCTTGGATCCTTTTGTGCCTTGTTTTTATGCTTCTTTTGAGTGGCATCACCTATTTGTGTTAGTTCTTACCAATGTTGTGTACACTTTGCCCTATTACGCAGGGAGTGTGCTAGCTTATTGAGGGATTCATTTGACATGCTTGGGTGTTTGCTCGTACGACTATCACTTGCTGATTTATGCCCACTTGATGCCGGTTATGCTTTGACTGTCAGTGGTTGACTTGGTGTATTCATTTTACCTACAGTTTGCTCTCATTGTACCTGGGTGTAATTTATTACAGCAAGCATTTATATATGGACTAACATGGAATTTTCATGCTAAATCATCTTGATTTTATGTAATTTTGATGGTACTTAGTGGGCAGCATCATTAGCTATCAGCTTGTGGTCATTTTGCCTTGGTTTTGTGGTATTTTGGTTGTTTACAGTAGAAAATAGCAAGCAATTTTGAACAGTTTGCACTGTTTTGGACTACAGTAGTATGGCATCTTCTTCCACTGATAGTGCTATCTTCAACATCACTAATCTTGATGGTACGAATTATGCCTATTGGAAGAGCCAAGTTTGGCAAGTATTGGTGCAGAAATCACATATAAAACCACTAAGGTTGTATAGAGAGCAGCCTAAAACTATGATTGATGACGAATGAATTGAGCTTGATCTCACTAAATAGGTGCATTACAATGTGGTTGAGGAAGCACAGAGTGCTTGGCAACTTTGGGATAAGATCAAGAACCTCTATGACAAAAAAAATCTAGCAAGTCATATGTATTGGCTAAAGCAACTTATGGATTTGCACATGAAGGAGAATATAACGATGTCTGCTCATTTGAGCCTGTTCCATGCTATCCTCAAGAACTTGACTTTGTAGGGCATTACCTTCAATGATGAGGTTACTCCATTGTTTTTGCTTGGGACTCTGAGTGAGTCATGGGATATATTCCGCATTGCCTTATGTGCTCCTGCTACTATTTTGAACTTGCCTGATGTAGAGAGTGCTCTTCTGTAGGAAGAGATCAACCGTAAGAACTTGGATGCCTCTTGTGTGTCACATGCTTTGATTGTTAGAGTTAGAGATAGTAATAGAAAGAATGATCATGGAAATGTCTATGGCAGAGACTTGTAGAAGTCTAGGTCTAAGTCATATGGTAAGTCGCATAGCAAGTCTCGTGGGAGAAATGCTAATGTGACACGTCATCATTGCAGTAAGAAGGGTCATATACGCTCAAAGTGTCATGAGTTATGTAATGAGAAGCACAAAGAGAAGGAGAAAGACAAAGTACAGGAAAAGTCCTCTGATCGTAGCATGGTACCTGCAAAATCCAGTGTAAAAATCAAGGAAATAAATGTCATGTAGACTGATGACTCTGATGAGGAGTACATACTAGCAGCTAGTTCTTGTGATGCTACGCTCTTGACCGAGGTTCATTCTATGTATACGTAGTGCTGGCTTTTGGATTCTGGTGCTTCATTTCATGTTACACCATGCCATGAGTGGTTTCATGTAACATGCCATAGAAACCCCCCCTGTAATTTTTTTTAAAAAAACATTATTATCATTAGTACAAATTTTTTTACTCCCCCCTCTCTCCCCACCAATAGCACGTCAGGGGGGAGAGAGACGGGGGAGGCATGCAACCTCCAGGTGGGAGGGGTGGCCATGCCACCTACCTCCTCCCCCCTATATAAGGGGAGGCTACTCCCCTCCCCCGATGACAGAGAGGAGACTACACCCCCTTCCTTACGTCATCACCCCCCTATTGCCAATCGCTATGGGTCCTTCCCTGGGGCCTCCGAACAAAGCCACCTCCCCCCCCTCCTCGCTTGGCAGGAGATGCACCCCCCCTGGGACTTCCAATTGGAGCTCTTCCCTCTCCCCCCCCCCCCCGTCCTGCTGAAATGGGTCCTTGGACCTATGACCATAGCCACCCCTCCCCCTTCTAATCACCAGTTGCGCGGGCCCTCGTGACAGAGAGTGAGAAGAAGGAAAGTAGAGGGGGAGAAGGAGAAGAAGAGAAGGAGTAGGAGAGAAGTAGAGGAAGAAGAAGAAGAGGAAGAGAAGAAGAAGGAGAGGAGAAGAGGGAGTGGGAGAGTGAAGAGAAGAAGAGAGAGAGAAGGAGAAGGAGAGGAGAAGAGGGAGTGGGAGAGAGAAGAGAAGAAGAGGGAGAGAAGGGGAAGGAGAGAAGGAGAAGGAGAGAAGAGAAGGAGAAGGAGAGAAAAGGAGTGGGAGAGAGAAGAGAAGAAGAGGGAGAGAAGGGGAAGGAGAGAAGGAGAAGGAGAGAAGAAGAAGGAGTGGGAGAGAGAAGAGAAGAAGAGGGAGAGAATAAGAAGGAGGGAAGAGAAGGAGAGAAAGAAGAAGAGGAAGGAGGGAAAAAAAAAGGGTTAGAAGAGAGGAGAGGACAAGAAGAAGGAGAAGGAGAGAGGTAGAAGAAGAAGAAGAAGAGGTAGAAGGAGAGAGGAGAGAAGTAGTAGAGGAAGAGAAGAAGAAGAGAAAGAGAGGGAAGGAGGTGAGAGTGGAATTTTGATGCCGAGAAGTGCTTAAAAATAGCTAAAAATTACGAATACCAAGGGAAACATATTCAACGTCGAAGGCGGCGGGTCGACCTAGGACGAAGCGTCAAAGTGCTTTAAAGGCGCCCGAGCAACACTTGTTAATTTTTCAGAATTTTTCAGACTATCGTGCAGGTTGACAAGAGTTACCGGCCAATGCGGGATGCCGAGCCGAATGCCCATGATTTTTCAGAGCTCAATTCGGAGTTCGGACGGGGAAGGAGCCAAGAAACCGGTCAAGATACGAAAAGGTGGACATTAGAGTGGCCAAATGTAAGTGACCTTTGGGGGGGGGGGCCTTGGGGCATTTTATGCCACAACAAATCGTGGCATCAAAGGAGAGCATGAAATGTGAGGAGAGGGTGCATCCTAATGGCACCGAAATTTGCGCTTGGTGCATGAAGATGGAGGATGCAACCTCAATACAACCCCTACAAATGATCATTGCCCTTCAATCCCCTCTGCCTGCTGGTCATATCGCCGTGCTTCGCTCCTCCAATGGTGGTCTCTATGAAGAACTCTGATTTCAGTCTTTCTCTCTCCTCCCTCTCTCTCCTCTAAGGGCAGATTCATGTGGTGAAGAAGAAGAAGAAGAATGGATGACAGATGCTTGTCCAATGAAGACCGGATTGCTCCGTGGTTCAAGAGGAATGAAGATTGCTGATTGTGGACTGTCATGAGCATTAATGGCTGCTGGAAATCAGTCCCGAGACATGGCAAATAAAAACCCGCAACCTGCAAAGAACGGTAATCTCATTTTTACAAAGGAAATTGATGGTTTATGCAATTTTCTTCATGAATACTTGTTCCCATGGGATGATTATGCATCATAATGTTGTTTGCTATGAGTTTGATTAGTTTATGCTCAGAAAATCATAAGTGTTGACTGAAATTAATGGTGTAAAACACGCGAAATAGGGGAAAATTTGGTATTTTTTATATATAAATGGAAAATATAATAAGACACACTAACTAAATTTGTGTTTTTGCTGCAAATGAACCTAAAGGCCACAGCCCACAATTCATTTTGTATTTTCAGTTATCTAATATTACAAAAAATACAAGAAAAATGGGAAAAAATAAGGGAAAAATAGATTTTGAGTGCCGAAAATTAAGGAAAAATAAGATTCATGTTTGTGGATGTAGGGGGGTCTGAAGTATGAGTTTTAGCCTCAGTTCGGCCCTAAATTTATGTTTTAGTGAGTTTTTATAGCTTTTTATACAACAAAAAATGTGAAAAATGAACCTTAAACCGATCAATAATGCACAACCTAGATGGGTGAGGGGGTAGAGTGTATAAAAGGTGTTTAAATGCTGAATGAAATGATGAAAAGCTTGCTGGTTTTTATGCATACTATTTAGGTTGGTCGATAATTAACAATTAAGAACCTAGTAGCACGAGGGTTTCTTGGTGCTAGGTTCATGCAATGCCGCATACGAGCGATAGTCAAAATCATTGAAAGAAATGTTTTCCACATGTGCAAATGTTGATTTTTCTTTGTTTGAGCACGTGGGCATTCACTACTTGCATAAATCATAAAGGAACTTAAAAGTATCAGGAACTCCTGGATGCATGGCAATTACTTTCTAGAGGAACATGACCCACGTTGAGCGAGAGACAGGATATCCTAAGCTGTAGGTAGACGTGAGTCCTAGGGGAAGTAAAGTGAGGTATGGTACATCCTGGATACGATCAATTGGTACCTTGAGTGGAAATGTGTGCGATATTGTGTTATATATGTTTAGCGACGCATCGAGGGGCCAATCTCCAAGGTGTAGGAGAGTCATAGTGAGGTAGCGGCAATCAGCCGTGGGAGAACCTCCTATGTTTGTACTTCGTGCTATTTGGCAATGTGCTGGGACTCCCTCTGAGGAGTGTTAATTGGGTTAGAGTTGGACTATGAGACGTGATACAAACGCAAAATGTTTAGGAAGATGATGTATGTGTCATCAATGCTCTTGGTCCGTGAGGCCGTGGGGTTGTTGAGCGCATGATAGAGGTCTGGCTAGTGCATGAGCCAGTGCCAGTCCGTTTTAGGTCCCATCAGGAGGAGAAAAGAAGTGAGAGAGGGAGAAGAGAGAGAGAGATAAAGAAAGAAGGAGGGGGAGTAAGAGTTGGTGAGTAACCGCAACAAGCCACACCCAAACCACTCCCTCGGCGAAGGACCCCATCCAGCGGTCTTTCCTACCCAAACCTCTCAACCTGAAACCCGTTAAGGTCCGGACTGCCCAATCTCTGTGAGGCCCTGCCCAATCTCCGCGAGTCGAATGGCTCCCAAGAAGAAAGTCGTGGGAAGCGTAGGCGCCCAAGCTACCGGTAATGTTGGAGAGGCGAGGGGAGCGACCAACGCAACAAACACGAATCAAACCCAGGTTCTAAGCTTTAAAATTAATTAGGTATCACTTATCGTGGAAGAGATGAAATGGTTTGTGACGTGCATGGACCAAGAACGAGTCTTAGGGTTTTATTTACTCTAAGTACTAAGTTGCATGCGCAAAATGGTAGAGTTTGGAATTCACATAAGATTATATGCATGAAATGATAGCTTTTACACACATAAAATGATAAGGTTATTGCCTTACTTCACATAAAATGATAGCTTTTTAACCAGTTCAGTGTATGAATAGTCATTTAGAATTCACGTTTCGCAATCATGGTTAAAAGAAACACATGAAATGTTAATTTCTGTTCATGAGATCACTTGCATAGTTAGACAAAACCCTAGACTTTCATATACCCAAGTCACATGTGATCCGGTGCATTAGAAATAAGTACTCGTTGCCAGGAATAAAGAGAGATAAAAGTCGTTTAGGAGGTACAACTATATTAAACCCTCACTACATAAAGACGTCCCATTGTTGTTCCATGCGAAGCTCGAATTGAGCCGGAAAAAATTAGTAAGACACTTCTTACAAAATGCTTCCCACATAAGAGAATGATCAGTGCTCTTGCATGTGACATCCCACCATTAAGAAGCTTTGTCAATAAAATAATGTGAAGTATACTTGATTTTATCATTTTCAGCATAACTTTCATTATCAAAATATGAGTCAAATTGACTTAACTAAGAGAGAACCTTACGACCATCTTTAATCCCATTGTAAGTATTAAATTTAAATATACGTTTGCTTATCTTCATCTCTTTGTAGTTGGATTGTGCTTCAAGGGTGGCATTGATGGTACGGGCCATAGCATCGTTGATAGAGAAAACTTGGGATGACAAATGCTTGAGAGATCGCAACTCTTGCTCCAGTTGGGCTCGATGTTAACACTCTTCTTCTAGTTACAAGGCCAATAAATCCATGCATTGCTCCATCGTTGGTTCAGGAAGCGATGATGTAGAATCAAAATTTGCAGTGTTGGATGGTCCTTCACAATACATAATTATTGCGGATGGCTTGATGAAGATATCTAAATAATAGACATACCTTGAAGAGGCACTTCACCCATGGCAATAAAACTTTGTCATGTAAGTACCAAAATAAAGAGTGGCTTCTTGGCAAAACGATAAGATAGAATAGGCAAGAAAGACTAGAAATTTTTATGGTACTTTGATGAAGTCTTAGAGTGACTACACAAGAATCACCTCTTAAAGGCTGGAAGTTAATGGCGATTTGGATTGATATGTATAGTCTATGGGAGACTTGGAGTAGAAGAAGCTTAAATTGATTAAGTGTAGAAAGGGATTAATCAAGGCTTTAAGCCTTAGCTTTAAAAAACTTGACTTTTTAGGACAAAAACATGACGTCACTGATCATGACAGCCCAAAAAATGCCCTTCCCTCTCCTCCCCCCCTCATGAATTGCAAAAACAAGCTTTGACCTTTTTAAAGCTTAAGCAAGGATTATTAGCAAAGCTCAATTAAGCTCTTGCTAACCTTTCTTTGGCTTGAAACTCACAGAATGATGGTGCCATGGTGGGGGGGTTGGATTTTTCAATGTTGGGCTGAACTGCAAATTTTTTTAGCAAAGATAGAGGGGTTTGGGGTTTTGAAGTCCTAAGAATCTAGCCGTGCAATTGATTTGAGTTGAGATGAATCGTAGAGTCCGATTGCTCTGGAGAGCTTGCCTTCGCACGAGATGATAGGCGATTGGAAGTCCCAAATGTAAGTTGACTCTGATACCACTGTTGCGTAGATTGGATGCAAGACTTGCGTGGAGCAGAAGAATCTCTCTCTCTCTCTCTCTCTCTCTCTCTCTCTCTCTCTCTCTCTCTCTCTCTCTCTCTCTCTCTCTCTCTCTCTCTCTCTCTCTCTCTCTCTCTCTCTCTCTCTCTCTCTCTCTCTCTCTCGCAAAATTGAAAGCATGACTCATAAAACTCAAAATAGACTTAAAGAAGAGAAGAAAAATTGAGCGACACACCATTAGGTACAAATTTCCCCAGAACATGAAGTGAACATCTCCTGTAGGACGTATTTATAATATTAAAATGAATATTGCTTTGCCCAAAGATAGGCCCTTTACAATTACTCATTTTGCAAAAGAGTTTGAGTTAACTGAATTGATGGTTACAATTAGTTGCACATCTCACAATTGTTGAGAGCCATAAATATTTATTTAATATATCTCCTAAAATATTAAGTATCAATAAATACTTACAAAGAGGATGTACACATGCCTTAGAATAAATCATGGTGAGTCTATTTAAATAATTTAATGAAGAAGTCTTTGGAATAAATTGCGCTTGCTGTGTATATCCGATTCATCTTGCTTTACACATCAGTATCAAAAATTTTAAAAATCACGTTAGAAAAATAATTAACTAAATAAATGCAGCTAGCCATAATAAATCAAGTAATCATTGGAATTCCATTATATAATCAATTCACGTAGATGTTAGCACTTGAAATATGTATTCACACTTGCAAGTCTCATGTCAAAAAAGCATAGGCGTCCCCATCAACCTTCCGCCCAAGACAAAAAGTAATTTGTTCTTAGGAATGTGCCCTGCACTAATAGAGAACCATTCAAGGCACTCAATCCCTCAACATGCACACAAGGGAGAATCATTGAAGGTGCTCATCCCCTCGTGTAAGTGCCTTCGTGTAGGTGCCACCTGGCAGTAACTATGATCCTAGAGATGGGCATCACAACGTTGTGCCATATCACCCAACATTACTAGTCTAATGGGAGGGGTGACATGAACATTAAATAAGTAACAAATCCATCCATCTCATTCTACTTGTTGAAATATACAATGAAGGTCGAGCCAATGGGTAGATTAAACATTCAAACAAAAGATGTCAAAAGACTAGGCTTGCAAGACTTAGATTCAAACAAGCAAAAAGTAGTCTCTGCTGCAATACTTTTTAAGCAAATATCCCCAACCAAGGTGGCCTTGAACTACATGCAAATTCCAATGGTAACAAGAAGCAAGGTTGTTGAATATGCAGCCACCTCCCCTACTACTATACAACAGTGAAAGCTCACAAGGACATGGAATATTGCAATGCACCTTGTCAACCTACACTACACTCGTTCATTATGCTTAGACAACTTAACATTCTATGAGTATCGCAAAAACTATAGCATCACCAAACATACATCTATATCTGATCTCAAAGACAATCTACAAGACGCTTATGAAAACATTATCTAGCATCACAAAAGACTAGGACAATTCACTAATTTCCATTGAAGGCTCCAAATTGAAGGCTTTTTCTTCAACACATTATTGCAACAAGTAACGTTCAGATCTAAGAATGACCTAGTAAGCAATGAAAATACAACACAATCATACTATGCAGAGTGCAAACTCCATGATCTTACCATGAATGAGAAAGACCTTAAAATGTATGTCATTGAGTATACACAAAGGAATTTACTCACATCAGACACCCACCGACTAATGAATATGATCATTTGAAACATCCCATTCATTAAAGACAACCAACAACTTTCATAATAGCTTCAACATCATAGCTGAGCACTAGAACAATGTGGCATCAACATAAACCAAGATGTTGCAGTAAACCATTTACAACCAACTCATCAATGCAACATTTGACCAATACATCATTAGCGATGCACCAAGTGATAGAAAAAGCTTTCTAAAATTCTATTACAATTACAATCTCATTGCCAATAATAAAAGTATCATGCTAAACAATAAGTATAGGAGCAATTGCATCTAGACTATCTAGTATATCCTCCATGGTCCACTACCAATTCAAGATACCAATCAATATCATGTATCATTGCAAGAGAGGGATGAGCTGTACATTGCGATAAGAGAAGCATATAAAATCATCATTGATGAGATGTCGGTATTAACACGAATAACATTTGACATAATAGTATGCTATATAGTCAGCATTTGCCAAGGCTCTCTACTCAATCTATTTAATGAAAAGCTCATGATATTGTTTGGTGACCTTGCATAATTGCCACCAATCTACAACCATCGGACCAAGTTCTACCAACAATGTCACATCACCTTGTTTGCATATTAGACACATGCACAACACCACATTCTCTTCACTTCAGCCCAACATGCTCATACTTGCCATTCTTACAATTCCTACAAGTCATAAGGCACTAATATCCAACCAAGGAGGAGATATGACAGTGTTTGGATGAGTACATCATTGATGAGAAGGAGATCCTAGAATTCAAGAACAATCCTAAAGCTATTGGAGATGACGGGCAACGATCCCGCTACCTATCGCTTCATATGCACACACAAGGAAGATGTCCATAAGTACAACGAATAGCTACTGTATAAATATTACACATCCAAAGAGATCCATAGTGTCAATGTTCAAACAAATGCAAGTGAAGAGTCAACCTTGCAAAGCTAGTCACAAGACAAGAACTTCCATGAGATAGAAGAGATAAAAGTTGAAGCGATCACAATGATAACATAGAACATCAATCTTAATATAAGTGCCACAAACAATGCCACACATAAAATTAACTATATCAAGAGAACAAACGATGATATGATGTTTGAAATCCAAGTTATGATCTAATCTACCAACCAACGGCTAACACGACGATGTAGTAAGCACCAATACAAGGCATTAAACAACAAGTAGTACTACAAATCAACATTCTCACTTACACTTGTGTATGCAATCACAGATTACAAATCTCAAGGAGCTACAAATCACCCAAAAAGCTCTCCTACACATATAATGAGCACACTCATGCCTAGAGAGTAGTGTATGTGATGCTCTCTCACGTAACTGAAAGGAAAAACTTATATATAGTTGGACTTCTAGATCCATCTACCTTTACACCAATACCATACACTATAGTATAACTCACATATAGAAACAACACATCTCAACAAAATTCAACGTAGGCTACTACAGCACAACACAACCCCGAAACATTGCCTGCAATTCTTCCAACATGTATGAAAAACAAACAATTTGGTTGTTCCTTTACCAAATATTCTCTCTCATATTAGAATTCTTTAGAGTATACTAACACGATTACTTTTCACTTATTTTTATAAGTACTCAGTATCCACAAATGCAAAGATAACTCTAGATGAGGCATACACAATACAAACTATGCTACTTAGAATTTATAATGAAACCAATCACATAAATTCATCTAATAATATCAAACTATGTATGTAGATGTTCAAGTTGTACATTCAAAACCACAAGAACACCCAACAACATATCGAGCTCGCTGATGCACAACTGCGCAAGTATTTGACAACAAACTAGATGAGAATGGTAAACATCGTTGTCCAGAGACCATCAGATACATCGACAGCTTTACAAACTACACCAATCTCCAAAACTTGATGGGTACATCCAAATATATACTCAATAAGAACCCGCATGGAGAACAAAATAGCATCACAAACTATACAAACCTTGCTGTCATCTTCAATATTTTCTTTTTCCTTACAATCTAACCCCACTAACACAAACACATCTCATACGCAAGACTTAAACTCTACTACGAAGATACACATGACAATCCACTACAAACAGTTTTTGCCCAAGTCTTACTAGACACAATTGAGGTCTTACATTACAGATTGAACATCTCGCTCGAGGCCCCAACAAAAGTTAAAAAAGAAGAAGTCAACATAATACTAAAAAAACATATGGCAAAAACTAACTATATTCATGGTTGTGAGAAGCTTGCCATGACCATCGAAAAGGTCATGCACATACTCAACAGAGAGGTCTACAACCTACTCCATGGCACCCAAAGGGATCCATTCAACCCTATCATATCTTACTACTATATTATTTTAGCTATAGGTTCAGAAAGCCTCGAACCTCCAGAGGGCTTCCCGAACCTACCCCCTTTTCCAAACCTCTTTTCTTTAATCAAAACCCCTTCCCCTCCTCTCTTTCTCACGTGTAATATCTCATTTTATCTTCCTCTTCCCTTTTTTCATTAAAGCCTCATTTCCTCACCTCCCTTTTTAAAAATTAAAACCCCCTTCCCTTTTTAATTAAATTCCTCTCCTCTCCCCCCCTCCTCCCCTCTCTCTTATGTGTAGAGCCTAGGTTTCTCTCTCTCTCTCTCTCTCTCTCTCTCTCTCTCTCTCTCTCTCTCTCTTTAATTAAATCAAAATTCTTTTTAAATCAAAAGTTTCTCTCTCTCTCTCTCTCTCAGTTAGATTAAAAAATTTTTAATTCAACATTTTAAAAGTTTTTTTATTTTGAAATTTTTCGAACATAGTTTTTCACACACTTTGAAAAGGAGATAGAATGAAAGAGAGAGAGAGAGAGAAGAAGAAGAAGGATAAAAAGAAGAAGAGGGAGAGAGAAGGGGGAGAAAGAGGAAAGAGAATAGTCTTTTTTTTATTAAACATTTTTCTTCTCCCCCTCCCCCTCTCTCTCATGCGTAGGGCCTAGGTTTTTTTTTCTTTCTCTCTCTCTCAGATTAAACTTTTTAATGTAAACTTTTTGTTTAATTTTTATATATATATATAAAGAGAAAAAAAGAAAGAAGAGGAGAGGAAGGGAACAGAGAGAAATATAAAATTTAAGAGAGAGAGAGAGAGGAAAAGAAAAAATGAAAAAAGAGGAGAGAGGGGGGACAGAGACAGAGAGAGAAAATAATAATAAGAAGAGAGAGAATTTGAACATAGAGAGAATTATAGAGAAAGGAAAGATAAAATTTAAAAGAAAAAAAATTAAAGAGAAGAAAAAAAGAAAAAAGAGGAGAGAGAAGGAAAGGAGAGGAGAGGGAGGAGAGAGAGAGATAGAGAGAGAGAGAGAAGAAGAAGAAGAAGAAGAAGAGAGGGGAAAAGAGGAAGAGAGATGGAGAAAAAAAAAGAGAAAAGTCTCTTTAAATTTTAAATATTTTTTGAGAGAGAGAGGAAGGGAGTGAGAAGGAGAGGGGGGAAGAGAGAGAGAGAGAATATAAAATTTAAAAGAGAGAAGAAGAGAAGAAAAAGATAAAATTTAAAAGAGAGAGAGAGAGAGAGAAGAAAAAAAGAAAAATTAGGAGAAAGGGGAGAAGAAGAAAAGGGGAGAGAGAGAGAGAGAGAGAGAGAGAGTGAGAGAGAGAGAAAGAGAGAGTGTGAGAGAGTGAGAGAGAGAGAGAGAAGAAAAAAAGAAAAATTAGGAGAAAGGGGAGAAGAAGAAAAGGGGACGGAGAGAGAGAGAGAGAGAGAGAGAGAGAGAGAGAGAGAGAGAGAGAATATAAACATAAAGAGAGAATTATATATAAGAAAATGATAAAATTTACATACTTTAAGAGAGATTGAGGGGGGGGGAAAGAAAGTGAAAGAAGAAGAAGAGAGAGAGAACATGTAGAGAGAATTATAGAGAGAGAAAAGATAAAATTTAAAAAGAGAATAAAAAATAGAGGAGAGAGAGAGAGAGAGAGAGAGAGAGAGAAGAAAAACTTTAAAAAGAGAATGACGAGAGAGAAAAAGAAAAAAAGGAAAAAAGAGGAGAGGGAGAGAGAAGGAAAAGAGAGGAGAGAGGGGGGAGAATAAAAGGGGAGAGAGAGAGAGAGAGAGAGAGAGAGAGAGAGAGAGAGAAGAAAAGCGGGGAGAGAAAAAAAGGAGAGAGAGAGAGAGAGAAAATTAGACATAGGAAATTTTGGAGAGAGAGAGAGAGAGAGAGAGAAGAGGAGAGAGAAAGATGAGAAATGGATTGTTGAGCGAAGTTGCCGTGCGACTTCGCGTGCCGCTGCTTCGCTGCCACGAAGCGGCCTAGTGTTCTGTGCGCGCAAAGAACGCTAGTATCTTTTAAGCAAGTACTTAAAGCACAACTTCTTTAATATATTGAACTTAAAGCAAAAAATTGTCTCTAACAAGAATAACATCACTTATAGAAGAGCAGAGTCCAACAAACTAATAAGAAATCAAAGTTCTCATGGTGTTAGAACACTAACCTCAACCGCTACAAATGCTACTACTAGCTCAAGCATAGCTACATCATCTAACACCAACTCCAAGCAATTGACTATATGAGCCAATCCAAGAGTGACAATGCAAGGAAACATGTGCATGTACTTTGTTTACAACATCAAATGCAAAAAATGGAAATGTCTATATATGCCACACAACGAACATTGAAAAAAGACTCCATCAATACAAAAGAAAATCTATAAAAAAAAACTTCTAAAACTACCAACCATTCGAAGAAAATTTTGAGGCTAGCATTGAGGTAACAATTGATAGCATAGATAAGGCCAAGAAACTTGGTGCAAAATATGATTGTAAAAAGAATGCAACTACTGTAGGCTACAACAACTTATACAACATCCATCCAGATGTAAAAAATATCACTTCTTGAAGGGAAGAAACTTGATTTAGCATAGCAATATATTATACACCATCTGTTCTATGCTTGTCGACACTAAATAAATAAATACAATTACCCCACTTTGTACTTCATCTATATCTTTCAAAAAATTATTTTTCAAGTACATTCATCATTCTTTGAACTCCAATCAAACACTCAACAATCTTCATCATAAGTGCTACTTTTTAAATATTTATCAATAAAATACAACTTAATTTGATGTTGTTCTAATTTGATATTATTCTTTATAGACGATTCACAAATCAAAAACAATTTTTTAATATTTACCTTTCATTTCTTAGTAACAAAAACATAAAGAGCTCTGCTATATTTGCCTTGCGTGCCCTTCAGAAACGGGCGGTGGGAAGGTGCTCTTAATAGATAGGATCAAGGGTGATTGTACTTCCGATGTCTTCGGCTTTCGAACCCAATAATGGGTGGTGGCCCACTAGTGTGCTGTGTATTACTACACACACACACACACACACACACTCTCTCTCTCTCTCTCTCTTTCTCTCGTTAACAAAACATCTCAGATCATGAGCTACGGGATCGTGTCTCTAAAGAAAATGTGGTAACAAGCTGACTGGCAAACATTTTCTTTCAAGGACGTAGGCGGGCTTGATTCAAAGAAGGGCATGGCGTCTTTCTGCTGCTTCCCCTCTTCGTCATCAGACGAAGAGCTCCATCGCACAAACTTTCCTCCGGGATTCACCTTCGGAGTAGCAGCTTCCGCGTACCAGGTAATTATAGGCTCTACTAGATCTTCTTGCTAGTACCAAATCGCATTGTGTGTCTACTAAATGATTGACATGTTGGAAGAAAATTTCCAATTAACCCTTCTTGTTGTCAGATCGAAGGTGCCGCCTCCATGGACGGAAAGGGAATGAGTATTTGGGATTCTTTCTCACACTGGCCAGGTGAAGTCCAGTTTACTGGATCCTAATCCTCTGGAAAAAAAGGTCCAGCTTACTGATCAAAAAGCAAATCACGTAGAAATCGTTTGAATACTAGCCAGAATGTAAAGTCGGATTCCTTACCTTCCATAGCTGTGACAGGACATAATTATAAACCAAGCCCCGTACAAATAATTGCCAAGTGATAGATGTGACAGAATATCAACTAGAGATTACAGATTTCAGTGCGCAGAGGAAGGCTCGGTTATATACTAATAAGGGGTTCAGCTGTGTAAAATGAAATAGATTCCATAATGTCCTCTTTGAAACATAAATATCAGAGTACTATTGCTTTTTTTATAAAAAGGAATAGTGTGGATGTTCCCCTTGTGGGCGTTTGGTGGCTTCAATAAGCCATGGGCTGACATCATTTGGAGCCCAACATATGTTGCGCTTTGATTATCTTACTATAAGCTTCGTCATTGGCATCCTTCATTTGCCTATTGGAGATTATCTTCATTAGCATTCTGCCTTATGGAGTTGGCATCCATCACTTGCAGCTGTCCTTCATCATCAGACTGTAGTTGCCTTCATCCAGAGCAGCTATCATCTTCATCTTCAACCGCTTTACTCAAGGGACTATGTTTTGTTCTCTTCACAATATAGATCCCTTTACAGGTGTTGCTGCCGGGTAAGTCAGGAAAGTGTAGTCATCTTGCATCATTGACCCATCTCAGCTCACCTCAGTACCAGTCTATGAGACACGGAACCCTGAGGCTCCATTGTAATATCATTGTGCATGTTCCTGCACAAGGTATCAAAGTAGAGATGCTCCAAGAGCTAAAGATCCTCATCCTCTGTGAAGGTGAATAAAGGTTGCAAGAGGACATTTGCCCAGATTCTAGATTCTCCTTCATCTTAATGTGCCACCTAGGAGATACCATTATCTTTCTCTCCCTTCATCCTTCCCATTATGGACTTGGCACAGTAATGGTATGGCTTCTTTCCCATAGAGCATAGAACACTGGGTGCACTATTGTGGCAATAATGGTCACTCCTCTAAAGCTATTGCCATCGACCTTTGCTCCCTACACCAATGGAGTCTAGCTGTCTACTCCTAGGCACTCCTTGTGTCACTTTCCCATTTTGGGCAATAGAGATTATTTTGCATCATCTATCAAAAATCTATGCTCAAGGTAGTAGGATGCATATGATGCACAATAAGCCCTTTTGAGCAAAAGGAGGCCCTAAGATCTTGCAAGGTGGTAAGCCTTGCTTGAGACTGCCACAATTCGCTATGGAGGTTGAGAGATAGAGGCTATTGTCTAGTGTCCATAGCTCCATAAGAGCTGTCCATTTCTACTACTCCCTCCTATAACTCCACAAAAACATACTCCAATGAGGGCATTAAGTGGATCATTTGTGATACTCCTTACTTCCTTTCTAAGTGGATTTATGATACTCCTCCCTCCTTTCCCTCCTTTACTTAGATTTGGAAGGACACCTATGTGAGTTGTCAGGTCTCTATTCCATTGTAGTCTTAGATACCTTCTTCGATACTGATGGTGGTCATTCCTTCTTTATTAGACACACAAGAGGTTGTGACTCCTTGAGTTTCTCGATTCCCTATCTCCTTTAGAGGGGAATTCAAAGAAGGATATTCTTCCTCTAGTTCAAAGGGGATCACTATTCATGTAGACATTCATGCTTGGCCACAAGCCTTGGCCTTCTTCTCTACCATTTTCATCACTAACAATCCAGATCTATAGAATCTACATCCATCGGAGCCTTGGATGTTTTAACCATGACTTAGTGGCTGTGCCTTTGCGTCTTGTTCAACATAGGGCAGGGATAGTGTTCTCTCTCTCAAGGCCTTGGATCAAGCATGCCTTAACATGCTTACAAGCATGGAGACAAAAGCTAGTGGCTTCTTTGATGATCCTCGTTATCAAGAATCTTGCTACAAAGCTACTTTTAATTGGGGATCCTATTGTGTTTATATGTGCTGTACATTTTGTTGTACATGGGTGGAAAATGTGCCCCCCCCCTTTCTCTCTTTCTCTCTCTCTCTCTTAGGGTACCTTTTTGGACTCGAGAGGGCTATTGAGCTACCAAAATTAATCTCATGTATCAACAACTCATTTAGTGCATTAACATCTACTTTTGATCTTCATAACGGCCCCAAAAGGGTTGTATCTATATTTATGATATTTATTTCACTTTTAATAGGACAAATGCCCTAAAAAACCCCTATAAATAGGATATGTTATAGGCATTATGGTCTCTCCTCATCACCCTCACTTGTTCTTCCTCATCTAGATTAGATAATTTATATTTCTTATCACTCTCTCCCCTTCTTATTATAGGGTGACTTGTTCCTAGCAGCCCTTAATCTTCTTCATTGCTATAACAGTAGCATTTTGTAGATTGAGGGTCATCTTGCAGTTGACAATCAATCCATCTCAACTCTTGGTGACCTATTTTGTGCATTCTTGGCCTTGCGTTCTACTGTGCTTATGGTTATAGTATTATTATCGTAATTTTCCATCTTATTCACCACTTCACTTTACAATTGCCACCTTGCAATCAAATTAGGTGACACCTTCAGCAATTGGCATATCCGTTTAGGATTTTCTTGAAAGGTGGAAGGGCTAAGTAAGAATGAGAGCATAAGCGGAAGAAGAAAGCAAAAGCTATGGAGGCTGGAGCAAGAAGAGAGAACAAGAGTGTATTTGGGAACTCCAATAGTCACACTGTGTGATGTGCCTTCCCTTATTCTATTGTCATAGTAAGAATAAAGAATAAAGTAACAACAATGGGCAACTGCCACCTATAGTGTACATGTGTGTGAGCAGTAAGTACAAGATAAATGTAGGCGGCTAGGCACAGGCGGCCTTTAACCCTGAATAACCTCTCGCTTAAAGATGAATGTCCTTGAGTAAAAAAAAAACAAGAAAAAAGTAACAAAGTACAAAGGTACATATAAGTACAAGTGGATGAGGAATTGACATCATCTTTACCTACACTCATCATCTTCCTAAGGAATGGATAATATTACACTGGGAGACTTTTAGTGAGCAAATTAGTAGGATTCTCACCTATAGAGATATTGACAAGCTCTATCTGCTTGCCCTCAATCACCTCTGATAAGGTGGTAATGGACCTCCATATACTTGGTGTTCACATGAAAGACTGGATTACATGCCAATTAGATAGCACTCATAGAGTCTGAATACCATGTAGAAGTCATATTTGTGATACCAAGATTTGCAACCAAGTGGCCTAACCATAGGGCTTTCTTATAAGCCTCAATGGCTACGATGTATTCAGCCTTGGTAGCAAACAAGACATTGCATTTCTACACCCTAGACATTCAAGGAACAACACCTCTAGAAAAGGTGAAAACATAGCTAGAGATGGACTTTCTACTATCTGCATGTTGTGCATAATTTGAGTCTATGTAACCCATGACTTCAATATCGTGGCTTTCATAGCAAAGGCACAAGTTTGCAATGCCCTTAAGGCATCTCTCAATTCCCTTCACAATGTCCCAGTGTTGCTTGCCAAGTGTCACCATATAATGAGCCACAACTCCCATTGCAAATGCTATGTTAAGTCTAGTGGCTATCATGGCATACGTCAAGCTACCCACTACAACTGCATACGAGATCTTGGCTATCTTGGCCTTCTCATCATCTGAGTAGGGACAATTTGCTTGACTCACCTTCACATGAGAAGGTAAAGGAGTGCCAATTGGCTTTCCACCTTGCGTATGAAACCACTCAAGTACTTTATGAATGTACTTCTTTTATGACAAGTAGAGTTCTTTAAAGCAATTGCATGTAATGCGTATACCAAGTATGTGAGCAGTATGCCCCATGTCCTTCATCTCAAAGCTCTTCTTAAACTGAGTCTTCAAAGCATCCAACGCAGTTTGAGGACTCCCAGTAGTCAATACATTATCAACATATAGTACCAAAATGATAAGGTTACCATCACGGGCCTTCTTCATACAAAGGCACAAATCCATATCATTGTAGGAATATCCATGTGAATGCATAAAGGCTTCAAACTTGTGATACCACTCCCTAGTGTTGGGCTAAAATATGCATTACATGTTGATTAGCCTTTTAAATAGCCTTGAAATATACTTAATTAATGCAAAATCTTAAAACGGGGAGCGGTTCAAGAGAGTTACAATGGGAGAGGTTCTAGATTGTTGAGGACCCAAACTTTCTATAAATATGCATGCTGCCCTTCATTCAGCCTTAATCTCATTTTGCGAATTGCATGTGATAAATCTTTGTTGTTCACACCCCATTTGTAGAGAATATCTCAACAGGAGTTGCCCATCATCACCCTCCATCATTAGGTGTCTACTGTCCAACCATTCCACACTGTTTGTAACTTTCAGCCCTCTCTTTGCTACTCTCAGTCAAGTGACTTGTGCTGATCACTCCCTTGTTGTCATATAGCCTGCAAGTCAGCCCTACTGTTGCATTTGTAGGATTCAATTGCCGCCCAACTCATCTCCTCCAATTGTCACCACCTTCTTTGCTGCCTACATTTGCTGTCTTCTATCTCTTGATAGCTGCGTTTTCAACATTCTCTCTCTCTTCTACTTGTTTGGCATAAGATCCAATTGTCCCAATTGCATTTGCTACTAGTGCCTGACACCTTTAGAGATTGCCATTTGTGTCTGGGATCCATTCAAGAGTATGATGCACTCTTCACTTCAGTATCTCTTCCTCGGTCCTTAAGACATGAGAGTTCGAGGATTTCCTGCACGGTTTGTTTGCTGCATTAGCATTGTGTATTCACTATTCATTCACTTCTTTTATTCATTGTGCTCATTGTCTCTGAGTTGCCATATCCTTAACAGTGTTCTGTGTTCAGTTTGTGCTTTGTCGTATGATTGTCTTGCATTTTTTACGTTTAGAGCATTTCTTCACATGATATTAGAGCCAAGTACTCTTTGAGAAACCTTAGCCTTGATTTGAAAGCTCCTCACAGAAGCCAAAACCATAGAAGGGAAGATGACTTCGAATACATCTTCACTACATCATGATGCTCCTAAGCCCAGTACATTGAGATTTGAGCTAGAGTGGATTACACAGTCTGCTCCACAAAGGTCCGATGTAGCCAGTGAGTCATCAGACTACCATGGAGTCCCTTAGATTACATGAGCAAGTATAATCTTATCTTGATGCATCGAGCTCAACAATAGATAAAAGGTAAATTTGAGTTTTCCCCTTAAGAGTCGGTGCACCAGTCTAATGATTTTGGAGGAAGGATCTAAGCTCCACAAAGAACTGGCCATCTTGACATAGAAATTGGCATGGAGGATAAACCCTTGGTCTCTCTACCACCTTCATCTTCATCTCTACCTCTTTCATCTCTTCCATACATGTATCCACCTTCATTCACTCATATCTCAAGTATGCAAAATAACACTTCTCAATCTTTTGAATTTGCTTTCTCTTTTCTGTAAGATATATGTTGGGTTTTACTCATGCCTACGCTCACATAGGAGTGTCGGTAATTAGTAGGACACTGGGGCACTTTTTACTCTCGGTACAAGAGGTTTTTTCCCCCAGACTTATTGTCTTCTTTCGTATGTGCTTATGTTAACACACTTATGGGCACTTATCATGTTCAAGTGTGAACACTCCCTACAACCCTAAGGTTTAAGGGTTATACTTTGTACTTTCAGCTTACACTCTTTCAGTCTATTGCATTGGGTGTCGTGCTTCATTCTCCACACTGTCTACTGTACTCAGATGAGCTTTGATTCTCTCACCCTCTCACATTTGGTATCAGAACTGGGCTCAGCTCTGCTCAGCCTTTGAGAGTTCTCACATAGTCAAGCTCTGCTCCAGTCTGAAGCTGCCCGAACCACCATCTAGGAAGTAGCTGCCACTGCCCGACAGGTCTGCCACAGCTGCGCCAACTCCACTAGCACCAACTCCACCTGCGCCAGCTAATTTGTTAGCAGTGCGGTTGCCTTTGACAAGGGATGCCACTTGCAACAACCTCTCGTCTGCTAACCTGTCATTGCGCCCTTTGACCTGACGCGTGTGCCCTCTGTCATTGCCCAAGTTGCCCGCCAGCTTGACTTCACCAATGGCTGCGCTGTCTGCGTTCGCTAGTTTGTCTAGGGATGCCGCTTACGTGACACCCCTGCCATGTAGGCGTTGCCTTACCTACGACGCCCCCATCTCTGATGCCGCCTGTTAGCGACCACACTGGTCTGCGCAGCCTCTGACCTTTCGTTTGCTTGCCTATAATAGCGACCGCCTTCTCCAGATCCACCAACCACCAACGTGCACTTGTTGCCCCGCCTGCAGCTTCTCTTCTGCACTTCGGCCCTGGTCCACCAACCGCCTAGCCTAGCTCGCCTAGCAACTGCTTTGTCCACCAACTGTGCCGCCATCCCACCTTAGAATCGGAGATACAACTTTTAAAAAAATATATTTTTCTATTCCAGATTCATCTCTGGAAAAAGAGATTCTACAAGGGCAGGCACATCAATCAGAATACGTGTGTGGGACACGATTGATGCAAATATCTTGGCAAATAAGTCAAAAATTTTGGGGCTTTTAAGGTTTTTGAAGACATTGGCACATTTACTGCAGTCTGAGTTAGTGATAGTTTGTTTTGGACAATTTTGGGGTTTTTGCTCATATAGTATTGTTGAACATTAAATGCACCTTGGATTGCGTGCATTACAAACAGTTTTGATAGAGTGTACCTCAGTGTACTAATTGCAGCAATCTATTTGCTGTAATTTCTGGAAATTTTGGAGATTTCTAGGTTATTCTAGCTTGGACATTGCTCTTTTACCTTCTCTTGGTATTGATTATCATGAAAAATCAGGGAGAAGATGTATTTACCTATGTATCCAAGGAGGCCAAATTGGATGGTAACAACTACTCACTTTGGTCCTTTATGATGAAAAATGTGCTTGTTGCGAAAAATCTTCGGAACTACATTTAGTGGAGAAGAAGTGAGGCTCAGAGTTGTGGCTCCTACTTCTCCTCCTCCAGGAGGACGTGGAGGGCAGCTTTAGATTGTTCAGCCTGCTCCACTTCAGCCACTTCCCTAAAGATTAGTAGCTCAAAAAGCATGGGATACATGGGATGCACAGGCTTTGTCACTTATTGCATTGGCAGTTTAATGGACCATGATCCCTCATATTCGGTCTATAGCTTTTTCACGAGAAGCTTGGCTAACTTGGTTTTTTTATTGTGGTCCTTCTAGGCACATCACATCTCGCATAGATTTATTTGCTTTTGTTGGTGCAGCTCTAGTCGGCAAGTCTGTTTAGTGTGCCAACAATGTATCATACCCTATTCAAGATATTGGGGAGATTGTGCTTATAGCCATTGATGGCTCTATTCTCCGCTTACAGGATGCTTTGTTTGTACCAGGTATAAAGAAGAATCTGCTCTCTATTTCTTCTTTGACACGTTGTGGATTGCAGGTCACCTTTGATGATGACAGATGCATGGTGAGAGACAAGGAACACATGAATTTGGTCTTGATTGGCACTTTATGTCATGGGTTATATGAGTTGGATGCTCTTTTAGTTGATCAGTCAGCGTACTTGGCCTCCACTCTTACTCCTGCTATACAGACAGAGTTATGGCATGCTCGGATGGGAAATGTGAACTATGGTAGCTTGATGCTCTTACAGTATACACAGATGCTAGATGGATTACCTCTTTTGGAGAGACCTCTTGAGCACTTGTGCGAAGGATGTATTTTGGGGAAAATGCATTGGTTTTCGTTTCCCCGTGATGTTGCTTTTAGAGCCATAGCTAGGTTATAGTTAGTGGATTCAGATGTATGTGGGTGTATGCAGACAAAGTCATTGGGAGGATATTACTATTTTGTGACTTTTATTGATGACTTTACTCGCTTCTGCTGGGTCTATTCTTTGGTGAAAAAGTCAAGTGTGTATGATGCGTTCTTGGCTTTTGTAGCACTTGTTGAGAACCAATCTAGCTGTAAAATAAAGACTTTCCATTTGGACCAAGGGAGGAAATATTTGTCCTCTATGCTGAATTCCTTTTTGAAGTAGAAGGGCATTACTGCTTATACTCCACAACAGAATGGGGTTGCAGAGAGGAAGAATCAGTCACTCATGGAGATGGCTAAATGTATGTTGAAAGCAAAGAGCTTGCCACACAGTTTTTGGATGGAAGCCGTTATGTGGACTCGTCATGTTTTGAAGAGATGCCCCACCAAAGCATTAAAGAAAATTACACCTTTTGAGGCTTGGAACAGTTGGAAACCTTTTGTTGGGCACTTTCGTACCTTTGGGTGTCTTGCATATGCACACATTCCCCAGGTACTCAGAAAAAAGTTGGATAAAAAGGCTGTCAAATGCATTTTTGTGGGATATAGTAGTGAGAGCAAAGGCTACAGACTCTATGATCCTCTCTAAAAAGGTGTTTGTTAGTAGGGATGTACTATTTGATGAAAAATTAGAATTGTCCCTTGTTGGTTTTGACACATATCAGGTGCCCGTGATGTATTTGAAGGGCTGCTGCCCATTTCATTTGGTGATTCAATTGGAGTTTCAGCAACAAGTGAACTTAATGTTCAGCCAGTTGCTCTATTGGAAAATGTAGAAAATCAGCCATTGGCTGATCTGAATATTCAGCAAAGTGCGGAAACTAAAATTTGGCAAGAGCTTGTGCAAAGTCAGGAGGCAAGACAAATGCCTAGATGGTATTCATAGACTATGAGAGATAGTCATCTGGATGCACCCATGGCTGGTCGTACTAGAAAGCAAGCTCGTATGCATGGTTCTACACATACCATGGAGTTTGTTATGGTAGCAAATACAGTGGATGATGAGGAGGCTAAATGTTTTGAGGATGCATAACAAAGTGTACATTGGATGAAGCAAGCTGAATTTGATTCTATCATTAAGAATCAAACATGGGATTTAGTGTCTTTGCCCTTTGGGAAGAAAACCATTGGAACAAAATGGGTCTACAAGTTGAAACGGAATGCAGATGGATCCATTGACAAATATAAGGCAAGGCTTGTAGCTAAAGGCTATGCACAGAAGAAAGGCATTGACTATGATGAGACATTTGCTCCTACTTCTCGAATAACATAGCCCATTGGTTTTGCAGTTGAGGGATTCGAACACTTGGTTTTGCAAGTTGAAAAAGATTTATATGTCTTGAAACAAGCTCCTAGAGCTTGGTACGCAAAGATTGATGCCTTTTTACTCAGCCAAGGCTTTATAAGTAACTCATCTGAGTCTACGCTTTACGTAAGTCAAGAGGGGGGATCCGTGCTGATCATTTGTCTATATGTTGATGATCTTTTGCTTACAGGGACACATGTTGATCAGATTACAACATTTAAACAAAATTTGCAGCAAACTTTTGAGATGTTAGACTTGGGGTCTTTGCATTATTGCTTGGGCATTCAATTCATACATGATGCTAGAGGTATTAGTTTATCACAGTCAATATACATTGGTAAACTTCTTGAGAAGTTTGGCTTATAGAATTGCAAGTTAGTCTGTATACCAATGGAACTTGGACTAAAGCTGTCATTACATGATGACAGTGATTTGTTTGATATACACACATATGCTCCAACAGTTGGATGTCTTATTTACCTATGCAACACTAGACCAGACATACAATTTGTAGTTTTAACTGTGAGCAGATATATGCATTAGCCACGCATGTCACATTGGCAAGCTGTTAAGCGTGTCTTTCGTTACTTGCAGGGTACTAGATCTCTTGGATTGCTTTATGCCACGAGGGGACCACTACAGTTACATGCTTACAGTGATTCTAATTGGGCTGGTGATTATGATTCACGTCACTCCACTAGTGGCAATTGTTTCTTTCTTAGCTCATCTTGTATATCTTGGTTTAGCAAGAAACAATCCACTGTTGCCACATTGTCATGTGAAGCTGAATACAAGGCAACTTTCACTACCACAGTTGAATGTGTATGGATTAGACGCTTGCTAGCTGATCTGGATGTATTTGTTACGGAGCCTTCTTCTTTGTTCACTGACAGTCAGAGTGCCATTGCAGTGGCACGGAACCTAGTGTTTCATGCATGCACGAAACACATTGAGATACATTATCACTTTGTCAGAGAGAGGTTACATGCAGGTGATATCAACCTTGTCTATTGTCCTACCACCAGTAATGTGGTAGACATCTTCACTAAAGCTCTTCCTCGTGACAAATTTGAAGCATTTCTCAATGCTTTAAATTTGATCTCCTTTGGTGGTGGATGATTCTTGTATTTTTGATCACTCTTCACTCCAAGGGGGTTTGTTGGGTTTCACTCATGCTTATGCTCATAGAGGAGTGTCGGTGATTAGTAGGACACTAGGGCACTTTTTACTCTCGGTACGAGAGGTTTTTTCCCCCAGACTTATTGTCTTCTTTCGTATGTGTTTATGTTATACACTTACGGGCACTTATGGTGTTTGGGTGTGAACACCCCCTACAACCCTAGTGTTTAAGGGTTGTACTTTGTACTTTCAGTTTACATCTTTCAGTCTACTGCATTGGGTGTCGTGCGTCACTCTCTACACTGTCTACTGCACTCTCAGTTGAGCTTCGATCCTCTCACCCTCTCACAATATAGGTGCTTCTTAGGATAAACGAACTCTCCAAACCAAGTATTGGTTCATAAGCCTCGAAGAAGATAGATTTCTCCATTTGAACTTGAGAAAAAGTAAGCGAAGGATACAAGATTCATTGGTGAGTGCTCTTTCTCCATTGAAGCGTGAGAATCAATGGCTGACTTGTACCTCTTCAAAGAGTGCTCAAAACCAAGCCAAGAGAGTTGGGAGCAAGTGCTAGAGGTTTGTCCAAGTGCCAAGAACCAAGCAATGGCTGAGATGAAGTGTGGGCTGGAAATGACTGAAGAAGATCGACCTGGACAGCATGCGCTATCAGCGTGAGCTGTCCAGGAGGGGCTGCAAGCTGCTCCAAAGCTCAATGAAACACTTGGGGAAGCTCAAACAAAAGGTCCAAATTAAGGTTGGAACGCCCAGAAGTGATCCAAGGTGGGATAGGACTGATGCATACCTCAATGAGTGGCTGCCATGAAAATTGTGAATGAAGCTCTCTTCTTAGGCTGAAGTGAAGATCAATGAAGCTCCTTGAATGCCCATTCTAATACCAATTGAAAGGTGGAAGGACTGAGTAAGAATGAGAGCACAAGCGGAAGAAGAAAGCAAGAGCTGTGGAGGTTGGAGCAACGAGAGAGAGTAAGACTGTATGTGGGAACTCCAACAATCACACTATGTAACCTGCCTTCCCTTTTTCTATTGTCATAGTAATAATAAAGAACAAGGTGATAGTGATGGGTGGTTGTCACTTGCAATGTACAGGTGTGCGGGTAGTAAGTATAAGATAAATGTAAGTAGCTAGGCACATGTGGCCTTTAACCCTCAACATTTCTAGCCTCTAGGTGTTGCATCTTGCAACATTCCTGTCTTCCTCAGCAAGCGACCACACTCAACCATAAGCTAACATCATCAGAGCTCCACATCACTAGCCCACTTTGTGTTTTTCTCATCCTGTAGCAAGCTTCATCATTGGCTTCCTTCATTTGCCTTTCGAAGATAATCTTCATCAGCATGGGCATTATTCACCTTTAGTTGTCACACATCATCACTAAGCTGCTTTCATCCAGAGCAGCCCTCATGTTTGCCTTCAACCTCTTTGCTCAAGGGGCTGCATTTCATTGTCTTCACAATGTAGATCCCTCTACAAGTATTACTGCCTGGTTAGTCAGGAAAGAGCAGTCATTTTAGGTCATCAACTCATCTCAGCTCACCTCTAAACCGGTTACCAGACACGGAACCCTGAGGATCCATTCTATCATCATTGTATGTGATTCATTATTTCACTCATTCTTTGAGTTTATGACTTCATTGTCTTTGTGTTTGCCATACACACTATGTTCCTCCTTAGAAACCCTACTATCCTCCACAAGAGGGAGGGCTGAACGATGATGGAGTGCTTGATCTGGGATGATGATGGATGCCCTCATGTTCTTATGTGGGGGATTTTTGGGCATATGTCCTACTATGAAATAAAAGAGCCTTTTCGATGAACTAATTATGATTATTGATTTTGTGACTAGATTTTTTGTAAATTGGTCTGATTCTCCTTTACTATCTTGCTGAAGTCAATATGATGGATCAGATGGTTTGATATCCCTAATCCAATCAACGCGATCTTTGCAATGGCGAATTGAAGCTTATTGCTTTCAATTACTGTGGCCCTAACTGCTTCATCTCCACTTACAATGCTCCATGTTCCCTGTCGCATGAGTTGAAGGTGAATGTGGATTTGCGAACGAACAAATTTTCCCATACAATTTGTTGATTGAAAAAATAGATCTATGTGTGTGTGAGAGAGAGAGATCCACGTCGGAGGATGAGAGAGAAGGGAATGCATATGTACTGTGAGTGGCAGCAGGTAGAAGAGAGTTTTATAAGTGAAAAGGACAGTACTCAAAATTAGGAGAACATTGGTCGATAGCTGAATGGCTACCATATCGAGGTGAGACAATTGGCAAGTGTGTTCATGGTGACAGGCTTAGCAAGCAGGATAACTTTCTTTGATAACATGGCTGTTGAAGGCCACTGCCAACTGGAGTGATGGGCAGATCCAGATGCGATGAAGAATATGTGTGCAGCTTATCCGTCCTGCTCTGATACCAATCGAAAAGCGACGGTGAGAAAGAAGACACGGAGAGAGAACGCACAAAATGATTTTCTTGATTGACATGAAAGACCTACAGGCTACGAGCCTTAAGTCTTTATATCTGATACCTCGATCCGATCCACATTAAATGTGGAGTTTGAGCATGTTAGTGCTTTGAGGAATAGTGATTAAACCATACTATGAATGTCATCCGCGAGAGTCTGCACACATTTGTGTGGCGAAGGCCCAAAAGCGTCTTGAAGCTGTTCTCTTAACCCATAGCCTGCATTCCCCTGATTAGAGTTAACCAACAAAGGGCAATGCTTAAAAAAAAAAGTAAAGATAACATCTCCAAGTACACGTGTGTGTGTGACCCACTTGCTAGATGAGTATCTCACAATTCCTTTTATTTGGCCTGCCTGCACGTCAGGGTCCTTAATATGCCTGGGTTTTGCAGCGGATCTTACTTGCCCTTAATAAAATCTGTCTACCGCAGGAAACATTTATGATGGAAGCAATGGTGATGTCGCATGTGACCATTATCATCACTATAAGGTGTTCAACAAAAACTTGGGAGCAGAACTGTTTCTTCCTCCGTCAATGTTTCTGCAGACCACACTGAGCTTATTGAGATGTTTTGGTATTGAAGGATGACATTCAACTGATGCGTAAGTTGGGTGTTGATGCGTATCGGTTTTCAATATCTTGGTCCCGAATAATCCCAGGTTTGGCAAATGCTTCTAGAATCCTATCGATCTTTATAATGGGGCATCCATTAACTGCACCCTTGGCACTAAGTGGGATTTGTCTTTCGATAAGTTGCAGATGGTACTGGGGCAATAAATCAAAATGGAGTTTCGTTCTACAACAACCTGATTAATGAACTTGTGAAAAATGGTGCCTATAGTTTCACTTACACCTGAAATGGAGTGAATAGTACCCAAAGTCTTTGAAAAGTTTATTGACATTCCTGTAGACCATAGTGTTAATCTTACAAAAAGTAAGCTCTCTGATAATCATCTTTCAGGTATTGTTCCATACGTGACACTTTATCACTGGGATCTACCACAAGAATTAGAAAATAATCCTGACATTAAGGGCTGGCGAACAAAGGAAATCGTGTAATGTTCCTTTGACCCTATAAACCCCAGTCCCGAGTTGCTGAGCTGGTTTTTGTACTCCAGAAATATTGTACGAAATAAAGATAGAATGCGTCTTTCCAACACAAAAACGTAACTTTTGATGCAGAAAATTGATGGGCCAATCATTTCATTCTAACACAGGTGAACACCTTACCATGCAGAAATTTTTTTGCATATTATGCAGAGACTTGCTTCAGATTGTTTGGAGATAGAGTTAAAAATTGGTTAACGTTCAATCAGTTGAGTACACTTGCATACTTTGGCTATGGAACTGGCACGGAAGCACCTGGCAGATGCTCCGCAATTAGTGGCTCAAATAAGTCTGTATTCAACGGCAATTCTAGTACTGAGCCCTATATCGTTGTTCATAATGCCCTTCTTTCTCACGCTGCTGCAGTCAAGGTCTACAGAAAATTTCAGGTGAGCACTTAAATGTATGATATCAGAAACTGCATATTTGAGGATTACCACATCCTTGACGATTATCTGTGTGCATTTTGGAACTATTTCAAGCTCTCTAAGACCCACTTGTAACTTCTTTGCTAAGCGTTGACATTTTAGGGGCTTACATTTCTATGCAGACTGAACAAAAAGGTCGAATTGGGATAGCTGTCAATTCAAAATGGTATGAGCCTTACTCGAACAAGAAAGACGACCAGGTTGCAGCTCACAGATGTATCGAGTTTGAGTTATCATGGTAGAAAGCTTCTGTTTCTTGGTCAGCAAGACAATTTTCTTCCTGTTTAGAGAAGATTGTGATTATGGTTGGGTAACACTTTCTGAAAAACTTGATGCAGCTCACAACTATTTCAAACTTGTATTCCAGGGTTCTGGATCCAGTACTTCTTGGTAATTACCCTTACTCAATGAGATGCAATGTCAAAGAGCGTCTCCCTTCCTTTACAGAAGATGAGTCGAAAGAACTCAAAGGAAGTTTGGATTTTGTTGGTTTCAATTATTACACAGCTTATTATGCTGAAAATGCAAGTACAGAATTGGATCCTAACTTGAAGTGGTACCTTACAGATCGAGAGGCTACCGTAAGATGTGCGTGAGTTAAGTATTTGAATGAAGCAAAAAGTTGGTCTTTAAATAAATTCTCCAATGGAGATGTTCGATGGGATTCAAAAAAGATAGTCTTCAACATGTTTAAGATGTGACCTTACTTCTAGTTGGAGGTTTAGATGCTAAAACTGTGGTACTTAGGACATCAAATTGTTTGGATGGCCCTATTAGATACTGGACCAGATGGTAACTTGATTGGAGAAGCGATGGTGAGTATCTTGTCACAACATTGAGAAGTCAAGTGTAAACTGAGAATTTAAGTTGCAACGCCTAGTGCTGTAACTTGAGTGGTTGAACTAATTGTTGCAGGGTCCACCTGACATTGGATGGATATACAATTGCCCATGGGGATTGCCTAAGTTATTGGCTTGGATGGAAGCAAGATATGGAAAAGAACAGTTTCAAAAGACGCCAATTATTATTACTGAAAATGGCAAGGCCGATTGAAACCAAGTAAAGTATATATTGGCTTTCTAGTGGAGGGGAAAATGTATTCTTCTTATCATGTTTTGTTCTTGATGGGTTGGGCAGGCTGTATGGACCTTAAATTAGGGATGTCAAAGAAACAGGCTATGAAGGATACGAGGCGGGTCAACTATCTTCAAGGAACCCTGCAGCATTTGGCCAATGCTATCAAGTTTGTGACTGCATGTTTGGGGTTGCTCGCTACTGATAATCATTGTTAAGGGTGGTGCCACACCCAACACTTACTAGGCTTTGTAGAAGTCTTGAAAGTAAAGCGAACATGGTGTGGCACGCCCTTCTCCTCAGAATTACAGCCACCTTTACTTGCCAGGTTCTTGAAAATCTAGCAAAGTGTGTGGGTGTGGCATCACCCTAATGACGAAAATAGGTCTTATTTTAGCCCTCGTAAGAACACCAAAACTGACCAACACACTTAACCGTTTCTTTTTTTGGTCAACTGCAGGAATTGCAACTATAATGTGCAGGGCTACTTTGTCTGGTCCATTATGGATAACTTTGAATGGGAGTCGGGTCTTATATGCCGTTTTGGCCTGTACTATGTGGACTACAAAAAGAAGATGCAGCGCTCCCCAAAATGCTCAGCTAAATGGTACCGCCGGTTTCTCAAGCAAGAGGATACTACCGCCCCCGCATCCCACGGGCAGCAGCCCCATCGCTAGGATGGGTGATTGCGTGAGAAATCCATGGTCGAGAGGTTCCAATACCGGATTGAGCGGCTCAGCAGTGCCTTACCTTTGAGAGGTGCAAAGATAGGGATTGAAGCCCAATCTCACAATCATTTCAAACATTGACGCATTGAGAACCCACCACCCCCCAAAGTCACAAGCCTTAATTGTGAAAGATTAGGGCAAATGGATTCAATCATAAGGACACAAATGCGCTGCAGTGCCATCCAATGTAATATGCCCAACATTTCGAACATAATTGGAAATATTTTATGCATGCGTGGGAGCGCCCAAGAATCAATCATTTGGCAATTCAATAACTTGCGGGAAATTCATGGAGATAAATTGATAGGGGTTGAAGATGGCAGGAGGCAGCATTCAGAAGTAGTCGTAAGGTCTGGACGTTCGACTGAACCCTGATACAAAGACATCGAACAAGTATCCGCGTGCGTGCAGTGCAATATAACTGAAAGGCAGACAGTGAAAGTCAGCCGTTTTTTAAGCCTTTGGACTTCTGTCGAGAGCAGAGACCGAAACCTTCAAATGCACTTTCCGATGTTACGAATCATCATAATATTTGATGCAATCGTGGAAAACCAAAATCTGAGTTTACTTACAGAATGTGTTCGTATGCTCGACCCGTTGTCAAATCCATGCAACTGCTGTGCTCCCATGTAGGAGCATTGCCTTATGGTCCTTAGATGTTTTTAGCTTCATGCAAAAGATCAAGACGGTGAATTTTGCTAGGGAAAAGGATCCGAATCACTTTCTCTTTCGCATATTTCATACGACTAAGTAAATGTTTGGTTACGCAATTCTGTGCCAGCATCTCCTTTGGTGTCTTTTGCTTTTAATGCCTTCATGCTTTTCTAGGAGCTATTCCCTACACAATATCGTAGTACAAAAATGATTACATGGTTCTGCTTGGCAAATACACCGTCTTTTTGGGCATCCTAAACGATTGTTGGTGGGTTTTTGTCAAATTTTAGATTCATGTGGCCTTACTGAAGCATTCATCAGCTGCAAAACCCCCAACACCATGCTTCATGACAAGATGCAAAATGTGTTTTACATCCTCAATTGGAAAGAAAAATTCATTAAGAAGCCTAAAGTTGACCATGAAAATTCAACATCATACATAATTCATGACAAGATGTAAAATGTGTTTTGCATCTTCAAATGAAAAGAAGAGCTCATTAAGAAGCCTTTAAGTAGACCATGACAATTCAATACAATCTATACAACATTTTTGAAGAGAATATTTGTATCGTTGTTTTTTTTAGAAACCTTAGGGACAACTTTGAGCAACATCAATGATTATACTTGGGGTCAAGTAACATGCCAATTATTTCTTAAGCTTGAGCTCCCTTCTAGCTCGATGTACAATCGAGTTGAGATTCGAGAATAACAAATCACAAGACCATTCAAGAATCAAGATCCAAGAGAGGAAGATGAGAATGATAAGTCACAAGTGCTTGCTGAATTGGTGTGGAAGCATGGAGGAGAGGAGCACCTTTTGTAGATGAGAGAAGGGTCAAAGTTCAAACAGTCAAAGAGGGATCAACAGTCAAAGAGAGGGCTGCCAGCTACAAGGAATCCAAGGAGGGCTAGGGAGGGAAGTGGATGGCTGGAAAAGGGGGTGGGGTGAGTCTTCTAGCCCACATTCTCTTCGCTTGAGAAAGAATTGACAACCAAGGTCATATGTGATTGAGGTAGAAATAGAGTTGTGGCTATATGAAGAGTTAATTGAATGACACAGAGTTCCAATTGAAAGTTACTCTCACGATGTATCAATAATAACCAATAGAGAAAAGAATGGTGATTGTTTGTAAGGTTAGGCTTTCATCTACTTCAGTTATGTCTAGACATGGGAATTGAATTGGCAACTTATGATGGATTGCATATGTATTTCCATTTCAAGGTATTCTCCCAAGTCAAGCATTGAATAGTTTTGGAAACTAGTGATGCAAACTAGTCTCGTTGATACTATTGACGTCAGTCAAAAAGCATGGCTCCATGATGTGGCTAACTTGTCACACAAATAATTGCATGAGTGTTCTCTCCAAATTGTTTCTTTAACGAAATGTCCTAGGTTTAGGCCATTCACTACCAAACATGCACATTGACCCGATTCAAATGTAGTTAGAGCTCACAAACTAAAAACAAACATATGAGCCTCTCACTCACACATAAAGTTAGATCAATGAACAATTCCAATTCTTCCTTCAATGTCCCTCATGGATTCTTGCTAAAGATCACATGTTTTGATAAATATGCTTAGTCCCTAGCTTTTGTTTAATGTGCAAAATTTCTCCCTTAAAGCCACTTATTTCCTCATAAGAAGTGATGAAGGTTGATGTCATTATTGCAATATCTCCTTATATTGCCTTCTTTTAAACAAAGTTAAGTAAAAAAACATCTTATGTTAAATATATGTACAAATTTCTTTTTGGATTTAAAAACTGTCTTAATTTCTTCAAATGCTCTTTTTTCATTTGCAAGATATTGTGACTAGCCTTAGATTCAACATCATCTTCTTCCAAAATTAGCATAGACTATGCTACATTGTAGTCATCAATGCTAGAGTTATTCATTTTCATCCCCTTCTTCACACTCACTATCACAAGTCTTCAAGTTAAGTTTTCTCCTCCTCTTGCTGCTCTTCTCTCTCCAATACTTTCTTATCCATCATATTGTGCCCTTTTTTACCTCTCTTTTGTTGTACAAAGTGATTTGCACCCCTTCAATCCTATTTTACTAAGACATACATCAAACATGTTGTGCCTATAGTTAAGGGAAATGCTATTAATTGGCATTATGTGATAGTTTACTCTTATAGTCACACCAAGTACTTCTACCTTTGAATGCTTAACCACACCATGCATCTTACTTACTTTTAAATGATTAGCTAGATGTATTGTAAAATCAAATCATCACTCTATAAACCAAGACTTTTAACATATGATTGAGTTATTGTGCATACTTGAGCATTATTATAAATGTATGCTTCTCTCACATGTTGTCCTCTATTTCAAACCACAATGCATATATCAAGTATTTCTTGAAGGGAATCCACTTTGATTGCTATCCCTTTGTTTGGCTTGTTAGTTGTAGATTGACATCCAATTCATAAATTGAAATGGGAATAATGTTGGTTGCAAGACTATTTGAGTTGAGTTTCAATAGGCTTTCCCCTTAGGCTTTGGATGTATGGCCACTTGAACTAATCTCATTTTTATTCATATTAATTTTAAAATAATTGATTCTATAAGGTAGTTTGGACAACAATGGATACATATCTCCTCTTCTTGTCACTAGTTTATCAAAGTTGGTGCTAGTGTATCCCTATTCCCCACAATTCCAACAACTTTATGGCTTACACTTTTGGTGGAAAACTCTCCCTACCTCTACCCATAGGATCTACTTGACATTCATCAGTATTTTCACAAGGTGGTGGAGAGGAGCCATATATCCTCTCCCACTTCCACTACTTGAACCCATTAGGGTCAATCTTAGATTCATACACAAATTGACCACTTCATGCATTTCTTTCTTTAGTTTTTATATCTTTAGGGTTAGGTTGGACATTTTATGAAGATGTTTGAGATTGGGATTGATTGATTCTTCCATGATTGCAATTCTTGTAGGTTCATAAGTATCTCTTATTTCTTTACTAATTTGGTCTAAGTTATTCATTTCTTTTACAATGGCTACTACTTTAAATGCTCAAGTATTTTTTGAGTTATCGAATAAGACTACTTTAAATGTTGAAGCATAAGCGACACATTGCCAACAATGCATAGACTTATTCGATGGAGTAGTCTTAAAGTCTTCCTCACAAATTAAACATTGGGGTCTTAACCCTTTGATTGAGCTTGATGATTTATAAACTTCCCAAAGTCATTCTAAGGTTAATTAGTCTTTACAAATGCTATGTCTTTAGGGCTAGTGGATGCATCATAAGGACAACTGCCTATGTGCTTGATTCAAAGGAGAATCATTAGGGCCAAAAACGCTTCAAAAAATGCACTTTTGTTAATCACGGGATTAAGGAAAGGGCCAAAGAGAGTTCGCCACGTGTGCAAGAATATGGCATTCTTGTCTCCTCTTTTTTAGAGATAGTGGAGTCCATTTCGTGATTCTCTCTTCTTTTTTAGCCAAAACCCCTAAAGTCTGACATGTTTTGGAGTCCCAAAGACGTTATTTACTTACAAATCTGACAAAATACGTGACAGAGATGTGATGAAATTAATAATGAGTTTTTTGAAAGTCGGGAGATCTTTCAATATTGTTTTTGGCGCCCAATACATACTCATTTGGGTTCTTGGCGCTACTTTTTAGTTCATTCACCCCTCTTTGAGCTTCTTTCTCTGCGCTTTCATTCTTTTCATGGCTTCCTCCAGGCGCCCTTCTCGTTTAATACACTCTTGCACAGTCTATAGCCAGGGAGTAGATGGAAATTTTGAGCCCAAAACCTTTGCTGTAAACGATTGGGTTACCATGCTGCCATCTTGCAAGGGCTCTCATAAGGTGAAAAGAAGAAAACGAGATGATATAAAACAT
Source organism: Lygodium microphyllum (assembly GCF_053477565.2). Lineage (NCBI taxonomy): Eukaryota > Viridiplantae > Streptophyta > Polypodiopsida > Schizaeales > Lygodiaceae > Lygodium > Lygodium microphyllum. The sequence continues at coordinate 23,511,106 of NC_141139.1, read as the reverse complement.
CACTGGAAGGGGCGTATCATTGCCTTCAAAATTATGCCCGAAGGTTGGTTTGTCAAGGTGCAACATGTTTACATGGCCAAGGATATGCACTTGCCTCCAAACGAACGTGTTCCCCAACAAACACATTGTAAGTTATAAGTTGAATAACATATATAATTCTTTTCCATTTATGCAAGTTCTAACAAACGGTTCGTCATTGTAGATATCTTTCCGTCAACAAGTATTGAATGGCAACCTGTGGAAAGCCTAAGTGGGACTTTCCATGCCATTCATAAGGTATTGGCAGACATTATTTATGCCGATCAAACTGTGTCTTTTTATAGTGAATGCAAGGTTTTTATATATTATGCACAGTATGTGGTTCCCTCTAAAGCGGATAGGTATGGGAATATCGAAGATTTGCCATTGCCAAGTCTTTCATCTCTAAACTGGGAGATTCCTGACAAGGTAACGGTGCAGAGTTTCAAATTCAAAATATCTCAGGATATTAAAAAGTCCATGACAGTTGGAAGGATCTCAAGAAGAATACGTTTATCATGGTTTGTACCCCTCCATATCTTCGTGGCTTGCTTCAAAACAACAAATTTACAAAGAACGAAGGTATCCTAGCTAAGTAGAAACTTTTCGGAAGAGGATTTGGACAACACTATAGGGACGCATTGGAAATCTAGAGAGTGCGACCATAAGGGTGATATCTTGAGGTGCAGTGCATGCCCTCAATCCTTGGCTTTGGCTTACAGTATCCCTCGCCAAACTCTTGCTTTGGGCTTTGATTACAGGAGATACAAACTAAGATTGGGTATTTGGGTTCCCTTGGATTCCGATACAGATTACACACCATATAAACTTGCGGTGCACGTTTTGCCGCATGAAGAAGTAAAGAAGGTGAATGTTACTTCCAATTGGAGTATGAAAGATGTGAGGGATACCTTGGAATTGCTAGACAATACATCCCCTAGATACGAGTTGTTTGTCTCCCACAATTGTGAGTTTTGAGCCTTGAGAATGAAAACTTGGCAGGAATTTATCTTAATAGACTGTCCTTAAGATATTTTTTAATGGGAACTCATAAGCTATCATGAAGCAAGTTGCCTTTCGAATGTGTATAAATAAAATGTACATTACATTCGATTTACAAGTGAAAATTTTCATTACACAATGAGGTACAAAATTTGCATAAAAATGTACAAAGCCAAAATAATAAGGCTCGTGTATGCTTATGCTTGCTATTTTCATTCTTTATCGATTTCTTCAAATATATTTTTTCTCACAGGGCCTTTCTTTGATTGTTGAAAAAATTTCACCTTTACAGGTAGTCTCTTTTCTTGGGGCTTAAGAGGGGATGGATCAAATTTAAGAGGAGAGAGCATTGGCATTCCTTTTTTCTTAGACTCTACAGCAGTGGTCCCATTGCCTTTGCCCTTGCCCTTGCCTTTACCATTGCCATTGTCCTTACCCTTTCCCTTGCCCTTTCCCTTGCTTGTGCCCTTGGCCATTGAAGTTTTGGGAGGAAGAGGGGAGTCAGGATCATATGGTGTGATTGCCTTGTCCAGAATCAGCTCGATGCATCTCTCCCTTATCCACCAAACATATGATTCAGGATAGTCTCTACACTGTAAGAATAAATGTTATAAGTTAGTGAAAAGAAATCATGATAAGGGTTACACAAACATCAAATGAAATTAACTTACATTCACTCCTTCTATTTGTAACAACTTTGAATTCACTGTTCTGCAAATGTTTGAGATAACTCTCCATCCACAAGAATGCGCATCGCTTTGCAATGGAACTTCTTGTAGAAGAAAAGTATAAGGCCTTTGAGGATCAACAAGATCCTCGTATGTTGTATCCAAAAATGTAGAAACGAGTCTACTAGCACTGCAAAAGGAAGCTTTGTAAGTTCAAAATATTCTTTATAAATAAAATCAAAGTAAGTAATTTTCTTTCAACATACATTCGTGCTTGACCATGAACACCACTGAGAGAATTCATAAATATAATTTCCCTTGAAAGACAATTAATGTAGATGAGACTCCAATGCCCTTTGCAAATTCATAAAAGAGGTGAGTAGAAGGGTGAAAGCAAATGAATATAAATTTTCCTCTACAGAAAAAGAAAAATACATTTCTACATAAGGGAAAAAGATGTGGTAATTTGTCACACTATCGAAGCTACGAAAAAACGGTGAAATATTAAAACCAGATTTTGCAAAAAGTTCCACAGAGAGAAGTGGATCAACAATGTATATGGTTCTTCGGATATCGAGAGTGAGAGAGGAGACCAATGCCCTGGAGACAATAGCAAAAGCTATTCAATACAAATTTCATCCAAAATATACTTGAACCTATAAGACTTAACTTACGCAAAAAAAAAAAAAAACCTTACCTTATGCAACAAAAAACCACGGAGTCAGATAGTTGGACATCCCTTTTTTCCAACATGGGCTTGTCCTCGGGAGATATACTAAGATATTCCTCCTCAGGTTCTGCAGAAACATTCACAAGAATCTGCCCATACACTTTGCCCATCCTCTCGCTGTTGACGGGAGCAAGTGATGCGGCTTTACTCTTGTAAATATCGTCTTCAGTTTCAAACACCTCCTGATTTTTTTCACTCAAGAAAGCCTCCTGCTGGGTGGCACCCCTTGTAGAGTAAAGGTGAGTAACATCCTCAACATTTAGCTTTTTCTCTTTCCTGGACAATTTTGGGGGAATGTTAAGGATTTCAAGGGCTTTTTGATCATTGGAAGGCAAGGGCCTCAACACTTTGTCAAACGTATACCTGACTCTACTGATGATGCTGAAATCTTTATTCATAAGGGTGATCCTATGAGCATGGGCGGCAGCAATGTAAGCATCGTTCATGAAATCAATAACAAAATCTTCTACGGCCTCTTGCAGGGCAAGAATGGCTGAGAGTTGCCGCTTCTTATTTAGACCAGAGACAGTTGCCACTTGAAACAATCTATCAGAGATCTCTTTAATGACCCTTATAAAAGCAGCTTTTGGAATGACATGCTGTGTAGCTCTCTGGGCTTTCTTGATCTCACTGAAACATCTCTGCATATAGAAGAACCTGGACTTCCTCTTTCTCTTTTGTGGCTTGGGAGGTTCAGTGGTTTCAGCAAATGTAGACTCAGGTGCCATTGTAGGGAATGAATCTTTCACAGGGCAAGCCTCACCCTTTGCTTCCTCAACTTCAGGAGAAGAAACATTTATAGAAGATGTTAGGCCAACACCTGGTGTAGGGGGGATTTCTGTTGTAAAATGCTCTGGGGCCTATGATGGACCAGCTTCAGGAAACTTGGAAGAGGGCTCCTCCTCAGATTCATCAAATTTTAACTTTCTTCTACCCCCACTGTCCTTCCCATCCAGATACACTCTTCTTGCAGTTTGCTTTGTCCTTGCCATCCAGAAAAGCAAAAATAACAACCAGAAGGACAATAACTGAAATAGTAAAAATCTGTAAACCCAACAGGCTAATTGGGGCGAAAAGGGACGAAATGAGCAATTCTGATACGACGCGATATGAACAAAACGAGCAGAATGGAACAGCGCCCTCGCTCCGTATTGGAGACCACAATGCTGATACGGCGCGATATGGAGGAAATGAAGACAGCGTATGGATGCCCTCGCTTCGTATTGGCAATGACACAAGCGAAATGTTAATAGACCTGCTCCGTATTGGTGAGACCAAACTGCTGATATGGCGCGATATGGAGGAAACGACGACAGCGTTTGGACGCCCTTGCTCTGTATCGGCACACCTCGTTTTGACTAGCGAATAAAGGACTCAGCCAAAAGACCACCGATACAACGTGAGAGATAAGAAACGGAGAAGACGCAAGTCTTGTATCGCACCGTATCGGCAAGCAAGGCGGAAGAGCTCGAGAAATGAAAAGTGTACACGTAGGAAAAATAACCACTTATATACCCACGTCAATCATGACACGTGTCGAACACGTGTCCGACGCTGATTGTGCCACGTGTCTATATTTATGGTCCGTATGCTATGTGTCAAGTAACAACTGGTCCACTTGTTTGCCACGTGGTTATCGGCCACGTGTTGGCCAACGGCTACTGCCACGTGTCGCAGACCAATGGATACTGCCAGGTGGCATAATTCCGCGCCTACATAAGGGTGTGTCCCTTATCCGTACGATTTTTTTCGGTTTTTTCGGGACCTTTGTTTCTTATCCTAATACGGTGCGAGAGTGACTGTTTGCCTTCTTCGCTTTCCTCTCTTCGCGTCGTTTTGGAGGTTCTGCAGAGTCTTCTTTCAGCTCTCCTCTCAAGCTCATTCTGCCCAAGCTCGTGTGACCACCGTTGTGGCTCTCTCGCTTCTTGCTGGAATCACCAATACGGCGCGAGGGGGCCTATCCGTTTGAATCGTTTCTCTCTTATCGCACCGTATCGGCAGAAGTTGTAAACATGTCTGAACCCATAGAATTCCTAGGATCCAAGGTTTCTCCAGGAACTGGTAAAAGAAGAAGGCTTTCAAAAGGCTCAAGGGCATCAACATGCGATGAGTCTGTGCATTCTTTTTCCTCTCCATCCTTTGCCACCAGTGTGAGAAGGCCAAGTACATCTCCAGGGAAGCGAATGTCGGTAGTGAGAGGTCAAGGAGTATCAGAGCTCACTGATATCACTCCATCAGAGAGGCTACTTGATTTTATGCTTCAGAATGGAATGGATCTCTCATTCTATGGAGTTGTGAAAAATATGTTTAATCCTGATTGGGAACTTGACAAAGTTCTGAAATCTTGTGAAAAATATATTGTGGAGGACTTTTTGGAGTTTGAAAATCTTGCAGGTCCTTCTCTTGAAGTTGGCACAATTGAATATGTCCATGTTCCCATTGGGTCAACAGGAAATGAAAAGTCAGTATTTACTAAAAAGTGCAGTGCCCACTCTCTGGAGAGGTTTTATTCAAGAGATATATTTTGCTGCACTCATTCCAAAAACTGCAAGATGATGAGAAAATCTGCTGCTTTTATTGTTTTCACCCTTGTCAAATACCCTGTGAAAGCTGAGGAGCAATAGTTGGAAGGAGCAAAGTCTACCAGCTTTTGCATGTTAGATGATTTGGTAGATGAAAAGGAAACAGAGGAGGTTGTAGATACAAATTTTGAGGCTTCTATTGCTGAGAATTTGAATGTTGCTCACTTCAAAGCTAAGACTATCATTGAGGAGAGCCAAGGAGATACAAACCCTCAACCTGATGAGAGTTCTCACCATATTGTTCCTTCCCTACCATGTATACCTTTCAAGGACAAGGAGTACATTTTACTGTCAGATATTCAAAAACTTTTTAATCTCAGGGAAGATTATTGTCTTGCAATTATTGCAGAGGCTTCTGATGCTACAAATGGGATAATTGACACAGAAAATGAATCAAAGGAAGAGATTCTGAAACTTGATAAAGAAACTCTAGATGATAAGTTTATTGATGCTGGTGAGGCCCTCTCTCTTTGTTTTGAAAAGGCCAAAGAAGCTGAGAAAGAGTTGAGTATTACTGATGAGGACTTTGATCGCATTCAAAGCGAACTCGGGATTTCCAATTTTGGAAGAGAGGAGTCTGAATATGTTAAAGGATTGACTAACACCAATGAGACAGCATCATCAATTAATTTATGGAATCCATTTAAATTGGAGTACGATGAAAATCAAGTGGTAAGATAATTTTGAATTTGCTTCTACACATTGGTAGGTTTACATTTCATGCTCATTCAGTATGGGTTTTATTTGTAGTTGGAGATTGCTGATATAGATAACTTCTTGGGGCGTGGCAAAGGATCGAGAGCTGCTAGTAACACATTTAAAGACATTGCACTCGACCACTACTTGGCTAGGATTGACCCTGATTCCTTTTTTGTACTTCATAGTAGTTTCTCAGAGGATGCAGCATGGCCCATACTTTGTATTAAAGCTCTTACAAGGCTTCTAGGTTTCTCAGGATTACAATATAATGCCCACAAAGTAATGTTTTTGGAAAAGACTGCAGCAATTAGGATTTTTGGCTACGGTCCAGGTTACTCTGCTTCTAGAGCAGGATACTTTTTGGCGTTTTCATCCTACGCCTTAGCTGCAGACCGAACTGATGTAAAATCTATAGTTGGCTACAAGAGAAAAAAATTTCTACGTTATAGAGGAAAGATTCATGAGGAGGAAGAGAATGTGAGAGTTTTGGAAAACTAGCTTTGTATATATTCTTTCTTATATATAAAAGTGCGATTGCTCATGTGTCATTGCCATCTTTTATTTGCATTCTTTGAAGTTGTCGTCGAAAAAACCAGTTGAATAGCTCCTCCAAAGCATTGCTTTTTGTAACTCCTCCCCCATGCCTTGTGCTTCGAAAATAACTTGTGCATGCTTGATAGTGGGATTTTTCCATGCCTTGGTTACTATAAGTTGCTAAGGGGCCATGCTCCTCCACAAAGAAAGGTCCATGAATATGAAGAATATGCTGCAATACAAAGTAACACAAATTTTATACCAATTGAAAAACCTATCAAAATAAGCCCATATTAAATAGTTATTACTTTACCAGATAAAAAGCGATATCTTTTTCTCCCCATGCCTCTTTTATCGCCTGAACAAGCTTTGTGATTGATCTTTTGAACTCTTCCGCATATGTATATGTTGTCTTATGTTGCTTGAGGAGTTTCAAAAAAACATCAAGGTGTATCCAGACCTCCATTCTAAGAAACACAAGCCTCGACATGCTTGCAACATTTGTTGTGATCTCACATAGCTCTCTCCAACACTCCCAAGCCGCATTCACCTGCCTTCCTGAATGGTTTCCTAAGAATCGTCTAGCTTTTGAGCCTCCCATAGAGACATCGGCCAAGATATCTCTTGTTTTTCCTGAAAGTATTGGATCCTTTCTCAAGTGAACTTGGCCCCCATGAAATCCCATTTTTGATAGCAATGCCTCGCATTTATCAATACACTCATTTGATAAAGATAATGGCTTAATGGAATATGTGTAGTCAAGATGCAACCTGAGAAGCTTATCGATTATTCTAATCTCTGCATGCAAAGTACAAATATGAACATTCTTAAGAGAGATGGAAAGAATGGGATCCCAGATGTCTTCTATGTTTTTAAATTTACTCAAATCTATAGAGTCTCTATTTGGGGCTTTTCTTACTGGTCGCAAACTACTCCAATCTTTGGATCCAATACTTTCCATGCAATAAATGCAATGATATTTTGCATTTGCACCATTACATATTCCAAGCATACATTTGATAGTTTTCAAATCAGCACTCATATGCCATTCCACATTAAATTTACCAACCCCATCAACTACCAACATTTCGCCTTCACTTTGAGACTTCATGATATTTGGAATACCTGTATGGTTGAACAACCATTTCAACGTTTGATGATTTTCAATTGGTACCTGGGCTGCACCAATCCACCAAATCTCCATCTCGGATTGGATCTTATGCAATGGAGCTTTGCCCTCGCCATTGCCATGGTCCAATGCCATGTTCATGAGGCAAATGCTAATTCTTTCCATCTTCTGTCCCTTTTGAATCTGTGCTTCATCCAACTTCAAGGCAAACTTTAGAACACCATAACTTTCTTCTACTGTGATTTTATACATGTGAACCATTGCAATTTGCACTTTTTTAGATCAACCCATATATTGTTAAACTCATTGTAATAAAAAATTGCCTGTTTTTTTTGTTTTTCATAGGACATAGACCTTTCGATGTGAATGTAATCTCCAAAAACATGTGGAATCTTGCGATTCATGGAAAATCTTGCAGTCGAAACTGCAAGGGCTCGGGGCAATCCAAATATAGTTACCCTATTGCGTTTAAGATTTTTAAACCATAATCCAGAGATAGCACGATAACCTTTTCGACTTATACCCACAGTATCACATGTCTCTACGATTTCATTTGCTTTCACTGTGCCTTTTAAATCCTTCACTAACTCTCTCAGAGTTGGACCTCTCAAATCCACATTTTCTGGTGACTTAAGAATCCTCAAAATATCTTTCTTATTCATGGTTTCCTTCAAAAGTTTGATTCTTTCCTCATTCTCTCGGATATTTATGCCTAGTATGTTAGAGACATATTTCTTTGTAAGATTTAGTCTCCTTTTCTTTGCTCTCTCACACAAGCTGGTTATATTTTTTAATGGTCTCTTCCTCTCTCTAAATCCTACTGGAGTTTCTCTCAAGCGTGGTAGCTTATCCTGCAATGAATTGTTAACATTTTTCAAAATATCAATCTGACTTGTCAACTCTAAAATATTTGTTTGTGTAGTTTCTAGTGCTTTTTTCATTTCGTGCACTTGAGCTATATATGTGTAAGATGCAGAGTATAACCTCATACAGTAGCCAAGCATTCCATTGTAACCTTCTCCAGCATATCTTATATCGTCATGGACATTCAAAAAAGGAGGTGATTTACCTGTAGAAGGATCCCTGGGATAGATATTTCCATCCACCCACAAATCTATATGCTTCATTCCTTGTGTTCACAACCTGTTGGCTTCAGTCTCATCTATCAATACTCGATGATGTATACTTCTCCAAGATGTGTAAGTTGGATCTAGCTGAATAGATAGCTTGTATTTACGTGTGCTTGTGCCTGTGTTATTTGAAGTAGTATTGCTAGACATTCTAGCAAATGAACCGAGCAAGAATCTCACAGTGATAGGAAGCAAGTGCAACAAAAGGAATGGTAAAAGAGAATAGTGTGTAGAAAGAAAACGCGGGAGCAAACAAATGCGAAGTTCGTACGAAAATCTCGAAAATACAAAATCTCTTGAGTTCCAAGACAATAAACGGCAGAAAAGGTGACCCCTGACCTGGATTAAAAGATGAGGGCAATTAATGGCCGACCTCTTCAATGAACCAAATATTCTCTCATTAATCACATCTGGACAACCAAATTTAGAGGTTTTATTCTTCCTAAACCTCAACTAATTAGCAACTTAATCACTTTCTTACAAGTGCCATTTTTGAAGCGTTTTTGGCCCTAATGTAATGTCTTTCTCTTGACAAGCAAGGATGGCCATTGTCCCAATCCCTGAATGAAATCATTAGGGTTCTAAAATGTATGGATCTTTTTAATCCTAATAATTGCCAATTCGATGTTGAAAAGCTACTTGAAGTATTGGGTTCATTTATCCATATAATAGAGCAATCAAGGTCACACTCCCCCACTTTCTAGCCAACTCACCCACATAGTTTAATTTTTTAAAGCAAGTTATGGTTCCACATTGTTGTGACATGGAAACATAGCTTTCTTAACTAACTATTAACACAAGGTTCACTATATGATTCTTTGGTTGGAGAGAGAGAGAGAGAGAGAGAGAGAGAGAGAGAGAGAGAGAGAGAGAGAGAGAGAGAGAGAGAGAGTTGTGTGGGTACAAAAAGAATGGTACCCTTATTCTTTGTTATCTTCACTTCTATATGAGTGTACACTGTATACATACACAAGGGGTGCATGTTCAGCTATAGGCCATTTGCATTTACCCCAATAACCTTCTACTTAAAGGGTAATGTACCTTTACAGGAGTATAAGAACAAAGTGAAGATGCTATCCAATGCCTATCAACACTCTACAATGTGCAAAGTGCTCAAAAGGTAAACTCTTTGTGAGAAGATCTACAAGGTTATCATCGATATGGATCTTGAGAAACTCAATATACGTGTCCTCACCATTAGGGGAAATTTGGACTCACTTTTGAGCCTTTTAATCTCTTTGGCATTCTAGGGAATATTCCATAAGGAGAAACGAGGGTGAGGCATTGTTGTGGAAATTTTGAGGTCACTTTTTTATTAGGTGGCCATAACTTGAGGATGTAAAATCCAAAATTTTCAGAGGTTTGTGGGATAGAATCCTCTCATCAAGGCTTTTCCAATGATATGTTATATTATATAGTTTCGAGATACAATGAATATAGTTATCTGTGGGTTCCTTTTTTAAAAATAGAATGATGACATGGCAATTCTCATAAGGCCTAAAAGTTAGAGGTTGGTGCAATAAAATCCTTTCATTAAGACCTTTCCAATTATATGTTAGATGATATAGTTTTGAGGTATAATAAATATAGTTATTTGTGGGTCCTCTTTTTTTAATAGAATGATGACATGGCAATTCTTGCAAAGCCTAGAATTGAGTCCAATTTTTCCTTAATGATGGTGCCAACCTGATGATGTGATATTGAACCTCAATGTGCTTTTGTCTTTCAATGAAAGGCATGGTTTCATGCCAATTGAATGGCACTTTGACTATCACACACTACAATCTAGAAACCTCTTCTATAACACCCAAGTTAGATGACTAAATCGTATATCTTCCTTGTAGTCCTTAGTGCCTGCAATATACTCTATCTCAATGGTAGATAAAGCCATACATGGTTGCAATTGAGAGACCCAAGAGATTGCACCACCCATGAAAGTGAAGACAAAATCTATATTAGGAAGCCTAGAGTCTACATTCCATGCAAAATTGGCATCTTTATATCCAAGAACAAATGCATTCTTTCTTTTAAAACATATATATGCACATATATCTATTGCTGTTCAAGTATCTAATGATACTCTTTACTACCTCACAATGCTTGTTGCTAGGGTTTACCATATACTTGCTCACAACTAGGCCATTGCCTTGGCATTTTTTGGAAGTATAGCAACCATGGCGTACATCAAGCTGCCAACTGCACATGCATAAGGAACCTTGGCCATTTTAGTATTCTACTTATCAAACTTGGGGCTATATTCTTAGCTAAGTTTCAAATATGGAGGCAACGGAACATTGATAGCCTTCTCCTTCTCCATATTGAAATGTGCCAATACCTTCATAATATATTCTATCTGAGACAAAGAGAATATCTTTTTGTCCAAGCATTTCAATCTAGTCTCATTTGGAGAATATATTTTTGTCCAAGCATTTCAATCTCATCTTGTTTGAGACAAGGCTGTCTCATGGACTAACGTTGACACCAATGAAAGGGAGCGACAGATTGAAGGTTGGACTCAAGAGCTATGGCGGGAGAGCAAGAGCAAGAAAGGGAGAGACTAGAAATGGGAACTCCAACAGTCACAATGTGTGACCGGGCCTTCTTTTATTCAAACTGTCACTAAAAGAATAAAGAATAAAGTGATGGTGACGGGCGCCCGCCACCTGCAGTGTGCAGTGGCAGTGAATCTCAGTGTAGTAATACACAAGCGGCTAGGCAGAGGCGCCTTTACCTCCAACAACCTCCCACTTAAAGGCGAATCTTCCCCAGTGAGGAGTGAAAAGAAAAAGAAAAAAGATAGTACAACATGTACACATGTACAATAGGATGAGGAAAGATGTCATCTCATCCCACGCCCATCAACCTCCTGAGGAAGGCAAAGCGCTCTGTAAAGAGGCTTTTCGTGAGCAGATCTACAGGATTCTGGTCAGTCAAGATCTTGACAAGATCAACAGACTTGTCCTCAACAACCCCACGTATGAAGTGATACCTCACCTCAATGTGTTTCATCTTCGCATGGAAGACCGGATTCTTGGCTAACTGAATAGCACTCATAGAATCCGAATGCAGTGTAGGGATAACATCAATACCAAGGTCAGCAACTAAACGACCCAACCAAATGGCCTCCTTGCAAGCCTCAGTGGTTGCGACATACTCGGCCTCTGTAGTAGAAAGGGCCGTGCATTTCTGCACCATGGACATCCAAGAAATAGCACCTCCAGCATAGGTGAATACATAACCGGAAGTGAACTTCCTACTATCTGCATGTCCTGCATAATCAGAGTCAGTGTACCCCACGACTCCTATATCCTAGCTACCATAGCATATGCACATATCTACAGTGCCTTTCATGTACCTCATGATACCCTTCATGGCATCCCAATGCTTCTTGCTAGGTGTAGCCATATAGCGTGCCACAACACCAACTGCAAAGGCAATATCTAGACGATTGGCTATCATGGCATACATAAGACTGCCCACTGCGGATGCATAGGGAATCTTGGCCATCTCCGCCCTCTACTCATCTGTGTGCGGACAATCAGCCTGTGATACCTTCACATAAGAAGGCAATGGACAGCCAATAGGCTTTACGTCCTGCATGCAGAAGCGCTCAAGGACTTTATGAATGTACCCCCTCTGTGACAAGTAGAGGAGTCCCTGATGCCTGTCGCGTGTAATGCGCATACCAAATATGTGAGCGGCCTGTCCCAGATCTTTCATCTCAAAGCTTTTCTTGAGCTGAGCCTTAAGAGCATCTAGCTCATCATGAGCTTTCCTTGCTATCAACATATCATCCACATAGAGTACCAAAATCAATAAAGAACCATCACGAGCTTTTTTCGGGTAAAGACACGGATCCATAGTACTCCGGCTGTAGCCCTATGACTGCATAAAGGCATCAAAATTATGATACCACTCCCTAGGTGCCTATTTCAAGCCATAAAGACTTTTCTTCAATTTGCACACTAGGTGCTCCCTGCCAGGTTTTGCAAAGCCCTTAGGCTGCTCCATATAAATCTCATCATGCAAGTCCCCATGTAAGAAAGCCATCTTGACATCCATCTGGTATAAATCCAAGTCAAGCTGAGCAACCAAAGCCAAGACTAAGCACAGGGTGGTCATCTTAACCACAGGAGAAAAGACCTCATCAAAGTCCACACCCAAGTGCACACCCCAAGTCTTGTATACAGGAGAAAAGACCTCATCAAAGTCCACACCCAAGTCGGTATACAGGGTGGTCAAGCTGAGCTACCAATCTAGCCTTGTATACCGGCTTGGGGTGTCCAGGAGTACTTTTTAGCTTGTACACCCACTTGCATGGCAAAGCCTTCTTGCCCGTAGGCAAGGAAACCAAATCCCAAGTGTCATTCTTATGTAGGGAGTCTATCTCAGACTGCATAGCCCTCTCCCATGAGTGAGTGTCACCCTTGCGCATAGCCTCATCATAGGCAAACGACTCTCCTACATCTATAACCAAGACATAATGCATCGAGGACTAAAATCTATCTGGTGGATGTCTGTCTCTAGTAGATCGTCTCACGGTAGGCTCTGCTGCTTGCCTAGCTGCCTGTCCAACACCTTGACCATGAGCATTTGTTGCAGCTGTAGGCTGTCCAACTGACTGTGTGGGAGCTCTCAGCTCCTCCTGAAATGTGACCCTGTGGATCCCAACAACTCTCTCAGGCTGCCTATGCATCTTGTCTTCATGGAAGATTACATCATGACTGCAGATGACTTTCCGTGCCTGCAGATCCCAGAGACGGTAACACATCTCACCTGCATCCCCATAACCAAGGAAAATGCATTTGACACTCTTGGGATCCAGCTTACTTCTCTTGTCCTTGGGCACATGGCAAAATGCCTCACATCCAAAGACACGGAGATGCGCATAAGAGGGGGGTTTTCCAGTCTATACCTCCTTTGCAACCTAGAAATCCAAACCACTAGAAGGTGATCTGTTTATGACATGCACAACTGTACTAACTGCCTCAGCCCAAAAGCTCTGTGGTAGGCCTGTATGACTAAGCACACTGCGTACACGCTCCTAGATGGTTCTATTCATCCGCTCAGCCAAACCATTCTAGGGGGGGGATGTAGGGGGCGGTCAACTGACGCTTAATACCTCTCTCATCACATAACTGCTCAAAAGCACGTGAGACATACTCACCCCCATTATCTGTCCTTAGGCATTTTAGCCTATACCCAGACTGGTTCTCAACCAATGCAAGCCATCTCTGAAACATAGCCAAGACATCGGCTTTCAGCTTAATGAGATAAGACCAAAATTTCCAGGAAAAATAATCTATGAACGTAACAAAATACTTTGCACCACCCATAGATTGACAAGGCATGGGCCCACAGACATCCGAATGTACCAATGCCAAGGGCTCACTCATGCGTGGCCTACCAGACTTCTTATGTGTAGACCTAGTCTGCATGCCATAAAGACAATGCTCACATGAATCAAAACATGCATAATCAAGGGGCGGTAAGTACTGCAAACCAGAAAGCATTTTCATTCCCTTCAAAGACATATGGTCCAAACAGGCATGCCAAAGAGATACATGTGGGATAGAACCCACAGACAAAACATGATCAAGGGAAGAAGCTGATACAATCGAGGGGTAGAGACTGCCAGCCTTGGCACCTCTCACAATCACAAGTCTCCCACGAGTGATCTTCCATGTAGAGTCTCCAAAAGATACATGATAACATGCGTCATCAAGCTGTCCAGCAGGCTGACATGAGATTGCGTGTCAAAGCAGGTACATGATGTACATCCTGTATAACAAAACTGCTGCTAGAAGGAAACTGCAGCCTAACATCACCAATGCCCACAATATCAAGAGAGCTGTCATCACCCAAGTGCACAGAACCCGAAACAGTACGATATGAATGAAACCACTCTCAGTAAGGTGTCACATGAAAGGATGCCCCTGAGTCCAAGAGCCAACACTGTGCATACATAAAGTGTCTCTCTGCCATCTGCGAAGCACTAGAAGAAGCTGCAAGGATATAATCATCATTATCAACATCCTCAGGTTACATAACATTGATCTCTTCAATTTTAACATTGGACTTTGCAGGCACTATGCTGCAATCAGAAGACTTATCCTGCACTTTATCTTTCCCCTTATCTTTGCGCCTTTCATTGCGCAATTCATGGCATTGTGGCCTAATATGGCCCTTTTTCCCACAATGGTGACAAGTAACATCTGCATTCCTACCACGGGATTTGCTACATGACTTCCCACAAGACTTGGACCGAGATTTTTGAGAATCCCGTCCATGGCTACAACCACTGCCATGCTTTCCATATCCATCATTCCTGCCTCTAACTGTCATAGCATGCAACACATGAGAGGCATCCAAATTCTTACGGTTAACCTCTTCTTGGAGAAGAGCACTCTCAACATCAGATAATTTCAAGGTAGCAGTAGAGGCACATAATGCAGTGCGGAATACATCCCATGACTCATTAAGAGTACCAAGCAAGAAAAGAGGAGTGACATCCTCTGCAAAAGTGATGTCCTGCAAAGTCAAGTTCTTGAGTATAGCATGGAACTAGCTCAAGTGAGGAGACATAGTCACATTCTCCTTCATGCGCAGATCCATAAGTTGCTTCAACCAATACATCTGACTCGCTGGACTTTTCTTGTCATAGAGATTTTTTACCTTTTCCCACAACTACCATGCACTTTGTTCTTCCTCAAAGACATTAAAGTGAACCTATTCTGTGAGAGACAATACAATAGTGGACTTGCATAACTCATCAAGCTCAAGCCATTCCTCATCTGGCATAGTTGCAGGTGGATGTCCGCTTAACCTCAAAGGTTTGATATGTGATTTCTGCACCAACACCTGCCAAATCTGGCTCTTTCAATAAGATTAATTCGTACCATCAAGCTTAGTGATGTTGAAAATAGCATGATCAGTGGATGAACTCGCCATAATGCAGGCTGGAAGACTGAAGCAAATGACAAAAAAATCACCAAAATCGAGGAAAAATGGCAAAGAAAGTGGAATCAAAGTTATTGCCCACCAAGTATTAGTGAAATTACATCATTTCAGAGTGTTTCAGCATGAAAAATCCATGTCAGTCCATACATATATGCTTGATGTAATAAATTTCAGATTTCAGTAAAAGAGAGCTAACAGTGCCAAAATCGGATCCCAAGGCAATCATATACTGCCAAGACCAAAGCCGGCATCATGCGGGCATAGCATAAGCATATGACGGTCGATAAGCATGAATTTAACACCCAAGTATGTCATACAAACACCTGCCACCAGTGAGTAGGCACACCCCCCAGTCAACGAGGCAAAGTGTTCCTGCCACTACCAAAACTTGACACAAGTAGGTGTCAGTTCACAAAGATACGGATCCAAAACTGAGACTTAGCTCATAAGTATACAATGAACCAAGACATATGATGTATCATCCCAAAAGGTAAGAAGTCCCAAAGTCTCAAGTGTCTGTAACTGCTCAATAGCATGTAACGGCTCAATGCATAAAAGTACCACCTGCTCAATGTCTCATAAGCATTCAAGAATGCTCCCACTGGCACAAAAGCCATATATACAAGCTCAAGAGCTCAAGCCAAGGCAAGACACAATGCCAATGACATAAGTCCAAGACAATACATCAACAGTACATCTCGAACATATAGGTGGTAGAGCATCCGTATGCCAAACAAAACTCCTATTCTAACCACTGCATATAAAGCTTCCTATACCTAACTAATCTGTAAAGAGATCAAATAGCCTCTGACTCCCTTGCTTCCTACGTAAAACCAAGTGTTGTTTTCAGAGTTGAACTCCTATTTCATTGAAGCATGCAAGCACTTTAAGCTTGAGTTCATTGGTCCTAGCAACGGAACCAAAATGTGGGAGCTCACACTTGACCGCCAAGACCCATGGATTGCTTATTGCTTCAAGTGTTTCAAGCCAAGTGCAATGGCTACCTCTCACATAGCCATGCCCGCTCTCACACCTATGAGTGTAGTGAGCTTACCTCCATGCCAATTGAGTTGCCTCGTCCCTCAAGCACTCCAATAGCTCCATGATCCAAGTGCAAGCTTCAAGCGAGCTCGATCCTCAACGCACACAAGACAAGAGAAGAGAAGAGAAGAAGAAGAAGAAAGGAGAAGATGGAGAGCTTTTCCACCATGGTCCCTTATCCTCACACACTCACTCCCTCACTCCTTCACACTCCCTCTCTCAAGCACAAGCTCAAGCAAGCAAGAAGAAGAAGAAGAAGAGAAGAGGAGAGCTAGTTTTGCCACACACAAGAATGAGCTTCTCCATTCATTTTTTGGCTTTTATACATGCCCTAGTCCCTTTTGGGCACCCACCCCTTTTTTACATGACTGACCATTTTAGCCTAGGTCCTCTTTTCCTATTCCCTTCTATTTACATTGTGGCTTCACCCATGTCTATCTACTCTTTACAAATTGCATAGAAGGGAGCATGGCAATCTTTTACAAAGATTTAGGGACGCTTTTCATTTTAAAATGTGCCTCTTTCATTTTTGCACTTGCCTTTGTTTTTTAAGGTGTCTTTTTGCTTTTGGCCCTTTTTGCTGTTGGGTCACTTTTTTCTAATTTGTCATGTATTTTAAAATTTTCTTTTGCTTGCTTCTTTTTTGTTTTTTGCCTTTCTTGCACTGGGGTTAACAAGGTAGCAAGCACCAATGTCATAGAAGAAACTCGAATCCTAAACCTTCATGACAAAGCTTCACTCATCGTGCTTCTCACTCTAAGTAGGAACTCCCACAAACATGAAATGGCGCTTTGCACTAGTTGAGAGGGAAGCAATGGTGGGATGTTAGATAAAAGCTATGCAGTGCAAGAGGTTTAAGAGAGAGAAGAGCACAAGAGAGTTATGTGGATACAAAATGAATGGTACCCTTCTTCTTTGTTATCTTGTATTTGATTGTACAATGTGTATATAGACAAGGGATGATAACTTGATTATAGGTCATTGGCCTTTATCCTAACACTACTTGGCCCTTGTCCTCATCATCTTGTTAAGATTTTGATTCGAGGATGCTTGAAGAAGACCCGAAGGGAGTGGGATAAGTGATGCAATGGTAGATGGCCCCAAAAATGATTAAGCATGGGAGTGGGACAAGAAGTATCATGTGCAAGTGATGTCCCTATCATATCGAGTAAAGCTCATTAGGAGGTCTCCTTTATGCTTAACATGCACTTTTGATATGTTAGATAATAGTTATTATGTTATTATTGGAATGAATAACAATATGTGAAATGCAACCATTAGGGTTCAAGCATCTTATGATGTTTTCAACTTCGATAGGTGAATTCTAAGTTTGGTACCCTAGTGTATTGCAAGACAATTATAGAATAGTTAACATAGTTTTTATGCTTATGATACTAGTATTTAGAATTGCCTATTTACTTTACTTTCAATAGGGTGTTAGATTGGTCTTAGTTTGGATTCCCTTAAAGAAGTTGGATCCAAAAATGACAATAGCTTTATAACGTTAATTTTGAAAGGACATTGAATTTTCTTGAAGAATGAGCCAAGTACTAACTAATTTTGCCTAAGTGAAAGAAGAAGGATGGCTAGTTTTGATTAGGTTAAAGAGTTTGAACATTGCTTATATCCATTCCATTGAAGGCTCTTCATAGAAGAGTTAGTTGAGAATAGTAAGTTAGTATATCCTAACAAAGGAACATTGTTTCTTGTACTAGTAGGGTTGTTGCATGCTTGAAATGATTGACTTTTTGGCTTTTCTTTTTTTAAAGTTGTAAGACTTATTCGATGTATGATTATGAGTGTTTTGACTCTTTTTTGAGTGATTTTTTTAAAGAGTATTGGGATGAGTTTGAGTTGATTAGATATCTTTGAAAAGCTCATTGTGATTTTATTGGGTTTGAAATATTATGATGTGTTCTGTTTGATAACTATTAGGTTATGTATGCTTCTATTGTAATGGACCAAGACCCACATAGCAATGGGGGAACTTGGGGATAGATTTTAAAAAAAATTAAGGTTAAGAACTTTAACCTTCTCATTAGTCTGGTTGTTGCTTGATAGCATGCCATTGCCCATCAAACTCATCCATGAGCTTTTGTTGGACGTTAGCACCCATGCTGCCTCCATCCTAACAATATCATACACTTGTGTGATTAGTATGAGCCTCCATAGGATCACCGTGAATGAAGGGGATTTCATTACAAGGTGACCATAGGTTGCGACGAGAGTAGAGAGGATTAGCCTTAAAACTAAGGCCATAAAAACCTTAGCCAAGGCTTGAAAAAATAGTTTTGGGACTGCTCCCTTTTAGGGCAATGAGACGAGATATGCCTTGGATGATCACATGTCCAATGGGTTCCTAGTTCTAAGCTCGTCCTAGACCTTTGTCTCTTCCTCTGCCTAAGGCCATGACCGTCATGGGTCTATAGATTGCCTTCTTCATCGTAAGAGATATAGGGGTTCAAATAAGGATCTTCCTCTAGGGGTTCCTCCACAAAGTGCACTGGAGCTTCGCTCAGTGGATGGATGACAATAGGTGCTGGAGGTCTAGGAATTCATGCAGGGTGATATTTATCCTAGGTGTGGCTAGCTTTGAATTGTTAGCCAAAGGGGCTCCCTAGATAGTATGGTTGCGTGTGAGGATGATGATAAGGCAACCATATTGGCAACTGACACAATGCATGACATCATGCCCGAATCTTCCACAATTGGCACAAGGCCTTGATTTGGGATCAACGTACTCAAATGGTAGGTGATTCCCTCCACAGTGTGCACACTGCACATGGGGTCACACAGGTCTTTGTAGTACTGACTCTTGTAGTCTAGCCACCTTCACTTTTAGGTTGGGCTATAGCTTGGGTTTGGTCAATACTCTTTCCTTTCTCCTGTTCACTAGAGATTTCTCATTCATTTAGTTGTTGCAACTCTCTTGGTGTTTCTAATTGCATTGCTACTTTGTTGTGCCATCGGAGAGCTTATCTGCCTAAGCAAGTCATCTACCCATATGGCTTCCACAAAGACTCTTGCAAGCACATCCCTCTGCATGTTTGAGTTGCTTGCTAGGGCCTTAAAGAGTTCCTCATTGTGGATCCCGTTAATGCACATGGTAGAGACTGCTCTCTCATTGGGTCACTTAGCTACAATAGGTATCCTCTTGTAGAGACTTATTACATGGGTGACATAGTCTCGTATGTCCTCTTTGTCTTCCTGAGTGGCATTCATTAGCTTAACAATGAGGTTATTAGAGTATCAAGCCTCCGAGAATCTCTTGATGAAGAGATCCTTACTGGGTGAAGTCATTACGTTCAACATTATCTAGACTAGTGAACTAAGTCTGTCCCTTGTCTCCTTAGCAAAGACTGAATGTCTGTGCTTGTTGAGCGGGGTCTGTGAGATTATTAGCCTCACACACCTGTTCAAACTACTCCACTAAGTTGTGGGGGTTATTCCCTACCTAGTATTTATCAATTTACTTTGCAACTACATGTATTTTTATTTGGCTCATGGCATTTGGGGTAACTCCGAGCACTAGTAATGATGCCACCTAAGATTGCCCCACTCTGCTCAATGCTAGTAGTATCTAGCAATCTCTTGGTGAGTAGCTTGCTTTTTAGTGTAAGATCGGCTTTTAGAATTCTCTCCCATATTGGTATTGCCTCCTGTTCTATTCCTACCCAATATGGCTAGGATCCTATGAAGCTCATTGAGATCTCTCTCATGACGTACTCTCTGAGCCCTTTGCTCCTGAGAACTTGCCATACACTACAATGCCATCCATGCCAGTCTCCTCTCTTCCTCAAGATTAGCTATGATGTCTAATCTTCCATGATGCACTATCCTCGTCTCCTAGCCGTATTGTGTGACAAGTAGCCGAATGTCATTGGGGTGCTCATCCAAGCTAAGGTCAAGGCTGAGGTCTAGACTGTTCTCATTTGAGTTGGTGCATGCCATAGTAGTTGCCTCCTGATCCACTAGTGCATCTATGAGGTCAACTAAGTTGACTAGAGACATAACCCTAATCTTGACAAGCCTTTCCTTTGCTTGGCGATGTGACGGTTCGGTCCCCTCTATGTCTTTGTCCCTAGTTTTCTGGGTCCCTTGACCAATTCCTGGGGTTTTACTCCTTGGAAGGTTTGTTTTTAGGTTGACTCCCCTTAGTGTGTTCCTTGTTAATCCACCAGTTTACAATTGTGTAACACTTATACACTTGCAACACATCTTGATGTGCATTGTGGAAAATTAAGCTTTTCTAGTTTCCATACATGCTTAAATGCCTACACTCTTGAGTGTGACCTTTGATGGAGTCAATTGCTTCATTCTATTTCTTACTCTTGATGTAGTTGGAAGGGATTTTGATTACCCTTGACTAGCTAAGACTAAGTTCTCTATGGATCGTGTGATAGGGGTCTGTTGGGCATCTGGCCTATCTTGGGTCTCTAATCAGTTAGCGGCCAAAGGTCAGATATTTTAATCATAACGAAGACAAGGCAAGTAACCCAAACAAGAAAGTACATTCATTCCTATTTGACTCATGTGTCCCAATTGGGCATGCCACAAAGAAACACTTGGCTGCTTGGTCACAGCAACAATATGATCACTCACACTAGATACATGGAGAGGATACAAGATATCACTTTTACAATCTGTGGCAATCACTCTAGATCCCTTACAGATCTTCCATTTCCCATCACCAAAGGTGGTATGAAATCCATCATCATCTAGCTGCCCTATGCTATCCTAGCATTGAGCTCAGCCATAAGTGCTTCGACTTTGGTGGTTTTTGCAATGGGCTCCTCATACTGCATGATCAGTAGTTTGTGTTCTCTCTGCATTTTCACAAGTTCTTGTGTTTCATTGTCTAGTAGCTGCCTCCAGTGCTCTTCCCTATCGTCCTTACCCTTCACTTCTTGCTTGAGATTCGAGATCTCCCTTTGCTGTATGCCTATCATTCTAGTTTTTTCAAGTTGGAAGGCAGCTACTGACTCCTTTTCAGCCGCCAACTTAGCCACAGTTATCTTTCGTTCCTCCTTAGCTTTCTCGTAGCTCGGCGACGTACTCATTGTAGTTAGCTGATGGCGTCATCGTTGTGTGGATTGGTGATGTCGAGGCTTCCACCTTCTGTCGTTTAGGGTCTTGCCTTGATTCTGCATTAGTGGCTGGCCTCTTTTGCCCTGTGGCCGTAGTTTTGGTGCTTTGTCCCTGGGCCATTTCTTTGTTGATGAAGTATTGCATACATGCCACGAAATTCGAAACATCGGCACTGGTCAGGATGCTGGGGGTGATGGTGGTTGGTTCGGTGGGAGACACCATGAGGGGAGGAATTAGGTGAATTGGGGCTTTGCCCTTGCCCTCAATGACAGCGGGCGGCACAAGTTTCGACGCTTGTGTGCTAGAACTAGGTCCTTTTTCTTTTTGCGGGCTCAGATTCCCCAATTCATCTGCCCAGTTTTGTTGTTCGATAGACCGGCGTGTAGCCTCAGCCAGGTCTTCTTCCTCCTTTTTGTCTTTTTCTTCCTTTTTTTTTCTTTTTTCTCTCCTCAGCCTCCTGTTTTGATGCCTTCTTTGCCTTCTATAATTCCTCCCTTTCCTTTTCTTCTTCCTGTTTCTTCTTCTTCTCCCTCTCCTTGGCCTCCTTAAGGGATTCTTTTTTGGCCCTTTCCAAGTCCTCTTTCTCCTTCTTGCGGCCTTCGTCATCCTCTTTCTTCCATTGGGCTGTTTTCTTCTTGGGTTTCTTGGTCGTCTTCTTGCTTTTCTGTTCTTCCCCTTTTTCCTCGGTCTCGGTTTTGTCGGTGGACCCTTCTTTGTCTTGGTGAGGGGGCGACCTATCAAGCGTTTCTCCTTCTCCTTCTTATGCATTATGTGTCTCTTTTACTGCCTCCTGGATGAGCGCAGTCAAAATGCTTATGTAGCCGATAAATGAGGCCTTGGACGAGGCCTTCTTCCTTTCTATGGCCTTGGAAGCTGGAGACTCTTCACTTACTGGCGTACTTCCCAAAGCCAGTGCTTTAGCCGCCTGGTCGATGGTTTCGCGGACATACCCATTCCAGTCGACTTCATCTAAGGTGTGGGCTGCTACATTCTCCAACACAAGCACGCTGATTCGATGCATTAAGGCGTTATAGTGCTGGCTAGAGAAGAGAGAGTGCACTAGCTTTGCCTGTAGCCTTGGCTTCAGCATCAGGGATGTCATGGATGCTGATACCGTCATTGGTTAGCATCTCCTCTCTTTTCATTTTTAGCATGGTGCAGACATCCCTTTTCTATTTTTTCTCTATCTTCGGTTCCAATCCCAATGCCTTCTCCACCAAGGCTGGGTTCAAGTGCACCTGTACCTGTTTAGCATTTTTTCCCCTTCCCACCGTCATGGTGCCGCACTCCTGGTCGGGGTCGTATGTCTTGAGAAACTCCGCACACATTGTGTGGTCAGGCTCTTATGCAAATTTCTTCAAGTACCTGGTGAGGTTGCACTGCTCGACAACTCTCTTAGCTGCTTCCTCCTTCGACACTACTTTGTCGATGTTCCGGATGGTCCAAAACTTTAGTTGATTGTAGGCGCAGTTTTCTAGGGATATGCCATACTGTGCTCTTTCCTCCTCCGTGAACGAGAGTCGGTGGGCACGGTCTTGTTGTGACATTTTATGTTCCTGTCATAAATCGTAATTTTCATTAGTGCTTTCCACATAGTAATTTACTGATTGCTGAAAAAAAAAACTCTATGCTTTTTGAATGAATTCATTAAGAACCAATGTAGATTTTCCTTTTTAGACTTTGACTTTTTGCCCTTTACTTCAAAGTTTCCATGCCCTTTTTCCTACCCCATCCGTTTTTCATAATATATGTTTATGTGTTTCACTAATTTTGATTTGATTGACCTGATTTGATTCACCTTACCCCCTCCCTGATTCGATTCACCTTACCCACTCCCCTTTCAGCTTGAGAAGAATCCTTCCTAGGATTTAGGGTCAGAAGGGCAAGGGCGTTCGGCATGGTGGTGTAGGAGTTACTTGTGAAGGATCCAATCATAGAACTCGGGGTTGTATTCTAAGTGAGTTTCGCGGTTCAAATCAAAGGGTCAAATCCCCACTTGCGTGATGTATGTGAGAACATCTATTAGGAAGTCACCAGAGTTGACACGGCTAGCAAAGTGTAACTCTTCCCCAGTCAACAAGCGGTCAAGGTAGGGGTGTCCTTTGATGTGTTCTTCCATGGGTCGGCCTCGGAGAGTGGTTAACACTCTATACGAGGTTGGTGCGACATATGTGGGGTCGTATTTCGCTGTTTTGATAGCGCGGCGCTGCTCAGCGTTGGTCATTATGCGGCACCCTTCAACTTCCCATTGCAGCCTAAGAGTGTACCAATGCCTCAAGAACGGGGAGTCAATATCAGCGAGCTTTGATAATGCTATGATTTCTTGATCAGTGATAGCAGAAGTGGTTTGCTGATCGTATGATGTGGTGAGGCGTTGTTTGATGGCTTGCTCCTTGGAGATCTCACTCTTGAGCAATTCAGCAGCAGAGCGAGAAGCTTTTGCAAATGCGAATTCAAAGGTCTCCCAGGAGCATGGCATCGTTTTAACTTTAGTTGCAAAGGGTTCCTCCAATAGTCCTAAGTCCAAGCGGTCATAGCTTAGTGCTAGCGACATGAAGGTGGCGTCTAGTCATTTAATGCATTCCACCACATCATCCCCGATGTCCTCAGCGAGGTCGGCAGGGCCAGCGCTAAAAATGACTTGCGCTCATAGGAGGGCATAAGATCGACGAGTGGTCGAGGTTTGCTAGAACTAGAGCCTGTGACAATGAAGAGTTGTGGTTGGCAGTGTTCTTGAGTCTGCGGTTGGGCTGCTTGGATTATGGGTGGATTAGGAGCAGCCACGATGGACGGACTGCTGCATTCAGGTTGGATTTGGGGAGTCGGATTGACTTGGTCGAGTGATGACTCTTGTGACGGAGTCTGTTGTTTGGGCCGATAGGCTTGTGTGACTCTCTTGGGTTTAGGCGTGGATGAGTCGGATGTCTGTGGTTTTGGAGAGAACTGCTGCTTATGGTTTGGAGGGTTTATGGGACTTGGGTTGATCAAGCTTGAGGGCGGCGTATGAGTAGTGCCTTTGGCCATGTAGGCCTTAGGAATCCACAACCAGGTGTTTTCCACGTAGTAGCCTTGCGCATGGAAGAGGGCTTTAGGGATCCATCTTTGCTTGATCATGCGACGCTTTCTGTGTGACTGTGTCTTGGCCTCTTAGAGTTTTTGGTTTTATGAATCTAGGAGGTGGTGGCCGCGCACTAGCCCCCTCTTTGGACTTGGTTAAGGATATTTCTACTGGTGTCGTTGCGGACAGTAATGAGGTCGCGCAGCCCTTGCTGAAAGCTGTGACAATGCGAACATTGTCTATTGCAAGGTGGATGCGCTGCGACTCATAATCAACATTGCAATGAGTCTACTTTTTGAAAGTTTGCCCCAGCAGTGACTCCGTGCTTGCGTTTTTAGCATTTGGCAACACGTAAAAAATCATCGGGATAATCTCAAACTCGATAGAAATGGCGGCTCTACACTTGCCGAGAAGTGCATAGAAATGGGCTCCATATGGGCTTAATTTTGCATTAGTGGGTTGAAGTGGCGATCTGCCAAGTTGAGTCCAATGATCGTGAGTTAAGACATTGAAGTCTGCTCCCTTGTTGATCAAAGCATTGAAAGCGCATGTTTGTTTTGCAGTGACCATGATATGGAGGTATGCAGGCTCTATGGCTTCCTCATCCTCATCATCAATCTCAGTGATTGTGGCCACTCGTATCTTGACAGGCGGTTCTAACATCGGGGGCTCGTGCAAAGGATGGGTGGGAGGGTAGCACTTCTTGACACGACTACTATTGAAGAAGCCTATGCCCTCACCATCTAAGGTCTCGAGCTGGACATTGCCTGTGCGGTTGATCGCATGAACTTTGAAAGGTCCAAGACCTCTAAATTTCATTTTTTGCTTATGTCCCTTACCTGAGTAGAGAAGCACTAAGTCGCTCTGTTCAAAGTCACACTGCTTGGCATGCTTGTCAAACCAACTCTTGCATCGGGCCTTCTCACATATAAGTGCATGGGTGGCTAGAAGGCGAGTCTCTGAGAGGCATTCGAGTTTGACCAAGCATTGCGTTCATGCCTCCTTCCCTTCCCATCATTCTTGAAGTGCTATTCTCGGGCTAGGAACAAAGAATACTAATGGTAGAACCACTTCAGTTCCATAGGTCAGCCTGAAGGGGGTTTGACCGACAACCGTTTTATAAGCTGTGCGGTAAGCCCACAAAGCTGCCATCAGCTTGTTGTCCCAGTCGCTGCGTGAGGCTGAGACCACCTTGGTCACGACATTGACAAGAATCTTATTCGTGGATTCTGCGTGATCGTTTGCCTGAGGGTAGTATGGCAAGGATTTGCGATGGATGATGAGAAAGGTGGATAGGAGATGTGCTATCACTTTGTTGATAAAGTGCATGCCTTGGTCATTGACCAGTTTGATGGGGCAGCTGAATCGCGAGATCACTTGCTCCCATAAGAACTTGGCAGTCATCCTAGCGTCGTTTTTTCGTGTCGCTCTTGCCTCTGCCCATTTCGTGAGGTAGTCCGTGGCCACAATGATGTACTTGGCCTGTAAATAATGGTGTCGCAGGATTGATGGGTCCTATGAAGTCAATTCTCCATTTTTCGAAGGGTTGTCATGCAATAACTGGGGTCAACACCATCTGGTCCTTGCGAATCGGAACTTTTGTCCGTTGGCACTCGCCACAATGCTTGACGAATCACACTGCATCGCAGAAAAGCGTGGGCCACCACAGTTGAGATTGCAACACCTTTCGTGCTATCGTATCTCCGCTAAAGTGCTCTCCAGCAATGCCGCTGTGTGCCTTTGAGAGCACATCGTGCATCTCATCTTTGCATACTCATTTGTGCAACAATCCATCTTGCCCCAGCCTATAAAGTTGACCTGCGATCAGCTGATAGGGCTGGATTTTAAGGATTAATTGCCTAAGTCGGCCTTTTTCTATCGGTTGATCAGGCAGTCCGCGTTCAATTGGACTATGTCATCTGCCCAATATGGTGTCAGATCAGCCTTGAATGAGTCTCTCTCGCTGGACAGGTTAAATAGATGGGTTCATGTAATTTGTCAACAATGCCTTGTCCAACGGCTTCTCCCGTGGGAATGCGTGATATATGGTCAATCATATAGTGTTGTTTTTCTTTTCGCACAACCACGGAGAAGTCAAATTCCAAGAGCAGAAGGAGCCACCGAGCTATGCGTCCTGTAGTGCAAGGTTTGTTTACTAGATAGAGCAGGGCTTAATGGTCCACAAAAAAGGTAAAAGGTGTGGCTAATACGGAATTTCTTCACAGCAAACACCATGGCTAATCCTTCTCTTTCTGTCATTGAGTAGTTCATTTCCGTCTCAGTGAGTTGTTTGCTAGCAAAGCTCATTGGATAGTCTAAGTTGTGTTTGCCAGGTTGGCACAACACCGCCCCCACGGAAAACTTAGAAGCTTCGATATGCACGTGCCAACTCCTTGAGAAGCATGTCTTTAAAGATGGTGCACATGAGGCGTTGGAAGGTGGCAGGGGCATTAGTCAACCCGAAGGGCATGACTATGTAAGCAAAGACGCCCCACTCAGTGGCAAAGGCAGTCTTGTGCATGTCTGCAGGATGCACTTGCACCTGGTTGTGTCCTGAGAAGCCGTCCAGAAAACTGTAGGCTTCCTTGCCTGCCACTCTCTCAAGCATGTGCTCAGTGTACGGCAATGGATAGTTGTCCCTCTTAGTAGCAGCATTCACCTTCTTGTAATTAACGCACACTCGGATTTTTCCATTCTTCTTCATCACGATGACTATGGGCGATACCCAGTCTGTGTGTTCAATTTTGTAAATGAATCCCGCTCTCATCAGCTTATCAATCTCCTCTTTGAGAGCATGAGCATGTTTTGGATTCATAGGGTATGGTCATTGCTTGACCGGCGTTGCGTTTGGCGTCATGGGTATGTTGTGAGTCACCACACTCGGATCTACCCCCTTAAGCTCTTCTAAGGACCAAGCGAGCATGTCTATGTACTCTTGCAAGAGAGCGACAAGACTTGTTTCTTCTTCCTCAGTCAAGTCATCGGCAATGAAGACTGGTCGGGGTGTTTCCCCTTCCTGGGCTAGGTTCACCTCCTTAACCTTGGCTGGTTCCTTGATCAGTTTGCTCGTTTGCCCTTAATGCTTTGGCATCTAACAGAACTACTACCCTATCCCCTTTTTTGAATTTCGTAAATCATTTAGGGAGGTCCTGCGGTTTTCGCTGTTGTTCCGTTCATGTATCCCTGTGTTGTTTTGCCTTTTTCTGCCTTAATCGTCTGCACCTCAGGTGGACGGGTAGGTCCCCCTTGGTGCATCTAGCCATGGGCGGCCTAGGGATTTCTGGATCACTATCCGAACTAACCTCCGACTCAGAGTCGAACTCCCAGTCCTCGCTAGAAGAGGTGGTCTCCCTTGGTGGGCGTAGTTCGGACGGCGACTCTGTCCTAAGCAGCACTGATGTCGTTCCTAGCTAGGCTAGGCCTGCTTGCTCAAGGTCTATGGCTCCTACGTGTTCCAACCAGGTACGATCACATACCATGCTCATGACTCCTCGCCCTATCTTGAAGATACTCTTTTTTTGCGGCTTGGAGTATGCTCATATTTGCTCTATTTCTTATCCTTCAATGTTGTATTCCACGGTATCTACCTCACCCTCACTTTCATCGCTGAAGGATTGGCAGTCTTCGTATTTATCGTTAGAATCCTCTTTGTCAGGCTGCTCATCGTCTCCTAGGGCTTGGTATATCTCTTGTCATTGGTCAAGAACTAGGGCCCAATTATACATGAGGTTTAAGTCATGCACTCTGGTCCATTGCCACCTGGATTTATCTAAGAGATCCTGGAGTAGTTTGAAGTTTTCAGCTGGATTGTCAGCTAGCTTGTCCGTTAAGTATTCCAGTATCTCTTGGAGTTCCCTTTTGTTGGTTGGGGCTTGGAAGTTGACAGGCTTAGGCTTCCCACGAAGGGTTCCTGCCATCATGCAGACTGGTACGGAGGGTGTGTCATTAGACTTGCTGATTGTTTTGATGGCTTGCTCATACGCCTCATGATCTGAGAATGGCAAGTCGATTGTAGCAAGGACGTGCATCCAATCCCGCTCGTCCTCTGGGCATGGGATATACTTGGTCAAGGGCCCACAGGACTTCTTGACCTGGGTGCTACCCTTGAGCGTAGCAGAGATGGCATCTAAGTCGACTGGTGAGGTCTTCCAAGTGTCCATCTCTATTCTCACGGCATCCGTTCTATTGCCAAGGAAGATCAAGCCGTTACCCCAATCTTCGATGACTCTAGCGTTGCGCATCCAGGGTCAGCCTAATAGGATATCGTAGTCCACTCCCTTCATGACTATAAAGTCCACAGAGAATTGGACACCTATGATCTTCACTGGCCAATTCTTAAGCACCCCGAATGGCTTGACTCTCATACCATTTGCTAATGTGACATTAAACCTAGAAGTTTTGACAAGCGGGTTTTTCCAAGTCTGAAGCACCGCATGGCTAAGCACACTAACCCCAGCTCCCGTGTCCATGATTCCCTTTCTTGTTGTATCGCCTAGGGCTAGAACCAGTAAGACCGCATGCATCTCGGAACCTTCCTAGAAGGCATTGACATGTAAGAATTTAGGCATAGAGTGCAGCGTCAAACTCGGTATTTTCATCTCTACATCATGGTCATGAGGGTCTGTTGTGACCTGCTCTCGTGACCCTTCAACCCACTGCTTAAGATCTTGCCATAGGGTGGGATGCTGCCTAAGCAGATCTCCCAGGCTAAGTGTTACAGGGGTAGTCACCAACATGGTCAGGAGATTCATCTTTCTCCTACCCTGGATTGTCCTGGCCAATGGCCGTGTGATCGATCTGCGGCCTTGTAGCATCAAGGCTTGGCCTTAGCGACACTACTTGTGGTGGACTTCTCCCAACTTTGGTTGAGGAGGTGAGATTGACGTGCTTATGCTGGAGAGATCATCGATCTCGTCCTCTATGATGGGTTCAGCGTCTTTTAGATGCTCTTGAGCCTCCTTCACCCATTCCTTCACTTTTTCTATGGCCTCTAACTGTCACTTCAGATGTGGGTACTCCCCTACCTTAGCACTTCCCTTTTCGGCCGTCTTAGGGGCTGAAGTCTCTGCCTTTGCATCAAAGACCTTCTTTTCAGCATGCAAAGTTGTAGCACTCTCCGTTTTTAGTGTGATTTTAGCTTCCGACCTCTTCTTCTTCTGCCTACGACTTTTCTTTCCTATCAAAGCTGCATCAAGATTGCTAGGTCCTGGCAGTGATATGCCGGCCTACTTTGTCTGGGCAGGGGTCATGACTCGCAATGGGATAGGTGTAGCCTCCCCATCGAGGTTCTCAACACCAAACAGCCCCAATGGAACAGATGGTACGTTGGCTGAGCTAGAAGATGGCTTTCGCTTTGGGCAATCGACAAAGAGATGAGTGATTCCACACTCAACACACCTTTGGTCAGCCTTGTCTCTGTTTTGCTGCTCCCTTTCAGGACAAAGTGATGAGACATGACCTGGGTGACCACAAGTCCAACAGGTAATTGGATCCTGCGTCCCCCTCCTAGGCCTCTACCTCGTCCTTTTCCTAACGCCATCACCGACACGGGGCAATAATCCATGAGGACAGCGTTGCCCTCATCGTCATGCGAGATGTAAGGGCATATGTAAGTTTCTTCCTTATTTGGTTCTTCCACACAGTGGACTGGAGCATCGCTCGGTGGATGGGTCACATAAGGACCAGGTGGTCTGGGTATGCCAGTAGGGTTTATGTCCATCCTAGGAACAACTGGCTTAATGTCGTTAGGCACAGGAAGGGCCAATGGGACTCCCCTTCCGAAGAATGGTTGCGGCCTGTTTGCTAGGTAAGGCTGGCCGTAGGGTTGCGAGTACGAAAGTCTTCTTGGTAATCTACAATGCGCGACATCATGACCGAACCTATCGCAGTTAGCACAAGGTCTTGACCTAGGTCTTGACACTCAGCTGGCAAGTGGTTTCTGCCACAGTACATGCATTGGACGTGTGGGCGCGTTGGTCGTCTCAACATGTCTTGTAACTTGGCTAACTCCATCTTTACATCAACCAAGTCTTGGTTCGTCTCGGTGGCCTTCCCCTTATCTTGGGATGATGAGACTGATCGCTCACTAGAGGCCGACGTTCTCACTGAGCTTCGCAAGTTGGTCTCTTCTAGGTTCGAGCTCTTGGAGCTCCGCTCTTTCAACTGATCATCGACTCTGATGGATTTCTCAAACACTCTAGCTAGCACGTCTCGCTGCAAGCTCGAATTGCCTGCCAAAGCCTTATATAACTCCTCGTCTCGAATTCCGCTGATGAATACAGTCGAAACTGCTCTTTCAGTCAGTCGCTCGCCCATAGGGATTCTCTTGAAGAGACTCTTTACGTGGGTTACATAGTCACGAATGTCCTCCTTCTCTTTCTGCTTAACGTTCATTAAGCATACTAGCAGATTATCGGAGTATCCAGGCTCGACAAATCTCTTAATGAAGAGATCCTTGAGGCCACTGAAGTTGGCTCATTCTGCGGGATCTAGGCTTGTATACCAAGTCCTTCCCTTGTCACCTAAGCAGAGCCCAAACGCTTGAGAGCATTGAGTCAGGTCGTTGAGGCCGTTGGCTTCACAGACTGTATGGATCGTCGTGGGGTTGGTATTTGTTGAGTTGCTTGGCAACAATAGGGATTTTAGACTAGCTCTTTGAGCCTTGGTTCGCTCCTAATCCTGCGAGTAGCGATGTCGCTAGTGCCACGGCACTTTGCTCTGTTGCCGTGTTATCTAGCAGTTGCTTCATGAGAAGCTCACTCAACGTTAAGTCTCCTTCTAGGGCCCTCTCATGATTTGTTCGGTTTCTACCTGCTAAGTTCAGCACTCGCTGTACCTCATGCAACTCCGTGCTTTGCCTTTGGCTCCTAGCTTGCTGGTCCCTATTGTATTCGACTATGCTTTGCAAAGCCTTGTGGGCTAGTTTTCTCTCTTCCTCTAGGTATGCGATGATAGCGTCTCTGCTGTCCTACCACGGTGCTCGTATCGGGCGTGTGCATCGTAGCTGCTGACCAGCTGCATGTTGAATAGCCTCAGGGAAGACGTTCAAGTCGAGTTCCTCATTAGACCTATGGTCTGAGTCTTCTTCTGCCATAGTCGTGTTGTCGTGCTCCACCAAGCTGTCGATCAAGTTGAGTAGATTTTTCAAATCCACGTCGTTGACGCCACCTGCTTGGTTCTACTTCGCGCGTTGATGGTTTGTCTATGTCTTGGGTCCTCTCCTACTACTGATGGGTTCCTTGAGTGGTTTATCTGAGTGAGTTCCTTCAGTTATTGAATACAATCCTTAATTTATGGTCACTCAGTGTGTGTTTCGCTTCTCATGCACTTGTACTCAATCCAACTTTCAATTTCCTTAAGTGCATTCAAGTGCGGAAATTCAAGGTGAGTGCAGCAAACAATCTCGAAGCGTCTTACGCACTCTCGCTTTGTTTCAGGCCTGATAGGCTTGTTGGTTAATTTTCTGGCCGCCTTGATAGGGTTCAGGGTTTTTCTAATATGTTGCCTCGTTTGTTTTTGGCCAATTAGGTTTTAATTGCTCAGCGCTTTGCATCTAGGTCTCTGGGTCTCGTTGCTGCCTACTTTAAGCTGCTAAGCGGCTACTCCCTACGATTTCGTCTATTCCATGTGCCAGAATCAAGTTTTGAGCGTTAGAAGAACTTTCAACAGTTTGCGTTGCTGAGGGTCAGGTCAAATTTGTGAGAATTTGATAAAAATTTACACTCGGCCCAACTGGTCTGAATTGCAGGATCCAAGTGGGTCACTCGGACGGGCCGAGGTACATGGGTCGAGGGCTGAATTCACGACTCGGACATGGTAGACTCGGACGGGCCAAGTGGTCAATTCAGACGAGGTCACTCGAACGGGCCGAGGCACTTGGGCCAAGGGTCGAATATGACACGTGGCCAAGGGCTGAATCCTATGGCTCGGATGGGCCGAATTAGTCGATGGTCCGAATGGTCGACTCGGACGAGCCGAGTAGGTCTGGGCTAGGGCTGGGCCGAGGGCCGCCGATTAGGATTTCGAGCCGAGTGGGCCGAATGAAAGAGGGCCGAGGGCCGATTCTGGGACTCTGCCAGTGACCGCTCGAACGGGCCGAACGCAGCGCGACGACGACAACGAGAGGTCGATTTTGCTCAATTCTTGCGATTTAATCAATCATAGCAAGCATAAACCTCCAGATCCTATCTAGGGGGATAGGGAAAGGGATTCATATACTTGAATAGAGCGGTAGGCTCATCGATAGTGAGATTGGATTGAATCGTGCGATGTCTCTCTCTCTCTCTCTCTCTCTCTCTCTCTCTCTCTCTCTCTCTCTCTCTCTCTCTCTCTCTCTCTCTCTCTCTCTCTGTGAAATGGTCACAAATGAGCTCTCCCTTGGCCTCTTGGCTCTTATACCCCTTCCCGGGTATAGTATTGATGCCCCCAGTTCACTCACTTGCCGATCTTAGGCATCACAAGCGAGCTTTTTACCATTTTTTGCACGATTTTTGCCCTGTTTTGCCCTGTTTTGCAACAGTAAACCCTACCCTTCTTCGGTGCGATTTTATAATCCTAACCTACGCTAAATGCAACAAGAATCGAAAGCAAAGAACTGAAATAATTTCTCCATGTTTCCCAATCATCAAACAAACAAAGTATCCCAAAATACTTACTTGTTTTGAAGATCAAAAACACCCAAACTTCCTACCTATCTCAAGCTTCGTTTCGGGGATGAATCCCTTACTTCGATGCTTGATATGAGGTGCGCAAATGCTCAAGCTTGAATTCGTTGGTCCCGGCAATGGATCCAAAATGTAATGGGAGCTCACGCTCAACCACCAAGACCCACGGACCGCTTATTGCTTCAAGTGTTTCAAGCGAGCTCTAATGGCTATCTCTCACCTAGCCGATGCACTGTTGATCCTATGAGTGTAGTGAGCTTACCTTGATGCCGATACAAGTTGCCTCCTCTCTCACACACCCTGGTAGCTCCACAATCCTAGATGCGAGCTCAAGCATCCTCAAGCCTCCTCCATCTCCAAGCTCCATCCTCCATAGCCACGCGCGCGAGAAAAGAGAAGAGAAGAGAAGAAGAGAGGAGGAGATGGTGAAGAGCTTCACCCTCTTGTTCCCTCACTCTCACACACTCACTCCCTCACACTCTCACACTCCCTCTCTCAAGAGCACACACAAAGCAAGAAGATGAGGAGAAGAGAAGAAGAAGAGAGCTCTTGTTAGCCACACACCAAAGAATAAGCTTCCATTCACTTTTTGAACTTTATATATACAAACCCTAAAATCCCATGGGCACCCATCCTTTTTTTACATGACCAGCCATTGTGGCAAGGTCCTTTTTCCATTTTCCTCTTCTAGCCTTATGCCTCTAGCCTACACCCATCTAATATTTTACAATTGGCACAGGAGGGAGCCTAGTGTTCTTTTACAAGAGTTTTCCAAGTTTTTTGAGACGCCTTTTATTTAAAATTATAATTTTTACCCCAGCTTAGCTTCGGAGGTCGCATGCGTGTCTTTGCTCTTTTTTCATGTTTTTTTCTGCTTTTCCTTCCTTTTTCCGCCATCTTGACTTGGGGTTAACAGTCAGCTAGAGACGTATCCCTAATCTCGGTGAGCCTTTCCTTCACTTAGTGATGTGATGGTTCAAATATGGAAACATTTGTACAAGCACTCCAAATCGATAGAACTTGTATAACATTGGATTGTGATGTATGTTGTAAATAACAAACAATTCTCTCTTTACTAATATATAGCTCTCTCTCTCTCTCTCTCTCTCATTTGCAACACAAAAGTATTTGTGCGAGTACTCTAGGTTTGACAAATTTTATTTTACATTGGATTATAATATGTGTTACAACAAATAGTTCTCTCTTTACTTGCAAATAGTTCTCTCTCTCTCTCTCTCTCTCTCTCTCTCTCTCTCTCTCTCTCTCTCTCTCTCATTTACAACATAAAATAATTTCTGTAAGCAATCTGGATTTAGATTTGTATTACATTGACCTCTAGCAAGTGTACTATTGTTCCACAAATGATAGACAATGATCATAAAAGATTTGTCATAAATTTGATCATAGCTAACCAAGCGAGGTATATATGTATTTTCTCAACAAAATAAAATGCATTTGCTCTAAGAATTGCATCCATTCCAAATACTCACTAAACATTTTTCTTTATACATGGCTCTAGTAATCTCATTAAACATTGACTAAAAAATAAAAACTCAATATTAAAGCTTGCACATTTATGAATTATTTGTTGTGATGGCAAGAAGGGATATTGATTGGTGAAAATAAGTTTAAATTCGATGCTCAATCAATATGCTAAGAGAGAGAGAGAGAGAGAGAGAGAGAGAGAGAGAGAGAGAGAGAGAGAGAGAGAGAGAGAGAGAGAGAGAGAGAGAGAGAGAGAGACCATCATCTTGATCTCTCATTGTGCATGTCTTTGTTAACTTGGCATCATGTTATTGTAATATTAATATACTTAGGCTATAAAATATTGTTATATTTATTTGAACTAATTGTATGTGTGTATATGTGTATGCGCTTGTTAGGACTTCCAATTTACACACAAATACATACACATATACATATGTATATATAGTTATACTTCTTTGAACCAATCATGTGTGTGTGCATGTGTTAGGACTTCCAATATACACATAAATACATGCACACATACATATGTACATATATTAATGAGAGAGAGGGAAATAAAAAAAGGTTTTTAGTGACAATAGTTTTTTAAAGAGAGAGAGAGAGAGAGAGATAGAAACAAGTTCTTAATGAGACACACATATGTGTGCATGCATGCACACACACATACACATAGAGAGACAAATCATGGTAGGTTTGTCTAATGTATATTATAGAACTAAAGACATAGCTTTAAATATTATTGCACATACAAACTCTAATCCACCTTGATTAAGTAATTCATCAATGGTTTGCCTAGTCTTTAAAATCAAAAATATATTCTAGATACTTTGAATGTAAGGAAATTCAATTGGAAGGGTGTTAGGATTCAACTGAGAAGAGAAAGAGGAAAGAAAGATAAAAATAACTTTTGGATGAGAGAGAGAAAGAGGAGAAAAAAACAATTATTGATGAGAGAAGAAAGAGATGTCTTTTTAAAAATTATTGATAAGAGAGAAGAGAAAGAAATGTGAAAAGTACTTTGGAAAGATAGGTACTTGTTTCAAATTAATGTAGGAGAGGCCCAAGAGTAGTATTGTAGCACTCCTACATTAATAGCCTTGGATCTTCGCACAATATACACACACACACTCTCTCTCTCAATACTATAATATTAACTTTTTTGCCTTTCTTACATATTAATAGTTTTGAATTTTTATCAAAACACACATGCACACATACTCTCTCTCTCTCTCTCTCTCTCTCTCTCTCTCTCTCTTTTCGTGTGGCTTTAAGAAATTCTAGCAACTCTCTCATATAATACCACAATACTACCTTTGGACTTCTCTTATATTAAGAGCTTTGGACCTTTATCAAAACACATACATACATACATGTTCTCTGTGTGTGCGTGCGTGCGCTCTTTTAACTTTCTCTTACAATACTACATTTGGGTCTTTCCTATACATTAATAGCTTTGGATCTTTATCAACACACACATACTCTCTCTCTCTCTCTCTCTCTCAATAATTATAGCAACTCTCTCCTATAATACTACAATACTACATTTCTCTTACATTAATAACTTTAGACCTTTATCAAAATACACACACACATTGTCTCTCTCTCTCTCTAACTTGAGATCAATTTCCTCTATTTAATAGTTTTTGGCCCAAGTACAATTTGACTAAAAAGTTACATTTTGATTATAATTTCAATAGTATAAAACTTTTTTAAATATTTGATAAGTCTTTATTTTTCCACATACACAATGCAAAAGACAATAGTCATTCTATATTATGTTAATATTAGTTTTCTATGTTAGGAGACAAAAGGTTTCAAAAGAGAAAACTGTTTTTTGTTCATAAGGTCCAAATATTTCAGTATAGTTCATTCAAAAAGTCTCAATCTACTATGTCTCATATTAAAGCATATCATAAATATACACATCATTTGATATTCCTAACAAGTAATTATTTTAAATATCTTCTCTCTCATCAAATATCATTTTAAAACTTTCTTCTTATCTTCTCTCTTATCAAAAAATTATTTCGATATCTATATCTCTCTTATCTCTTTCTTTATTGACTCTATTGATCCTAATGAAGAGAGAGAGAGAGAGAGAGAGAGAGAGAGAGAGAGAGAGAGAGAGAGAGAGAGAGAGAGAGAGAGATTGTAAGAAATACACATAGTGAGAAATGAAGATAAGGGCCATGCATAAATATATACATATGCACACATAAAGAGAGAGGTGCATACACACATGCACTACTTAATTTATTATTTAGTTAAAAATTTATGTTTATTTTAAATTAATTACTAAATAAAAATATAAAGAGAAGGGAGAGAAAGACAAAGATGAATTAGAGAAGGAGAAAGGGAGATAAATAGAGAGAGAAAGAGAAAGATGGAGATTATGTGACTTGGTTTATCTTTTTTTGGTCGATAAGGGGGTTGCTAGCAACTCGTCGAGAAGAGGGTTGCTTGCAACCCCTTTTCAAGATGAAATTTTTTCTCGCAAGTCTCTTCCATCATTTCTTCAAGAAGACTTATGAAAAAGTTTTTCACTGAATAAGGGGTTGCCAGCAATCCCTTCTCAACGAAATTTTTTTCACAAGTCCTTTCTATTTTTTTTTATACTAAATATGGAACTGTTAACAATCTCTTCCTAACCCCAAAAAATTTTCACAAGTCCCTTTAGAGAGATGGAGGCAACTTGTTAATTTTTGTCGTTGAGAAGGGGTTGCTGGCAACCCTTGTTTGGTGACAAAAAATTTCACGTCCCCTTAGAGAGATGATAGAGGGGAGCTGTGATTCAAAGCTCTCTCTCTCTCTCTCTCTCTCTCTCTCTCTCTCTCTCTCTCTCTCTCTCTCTCTCTCTCTCTCTCTCTCTCTCTCTCAGGAAAATACTACAACATTCAAGTGAACAAATATTTGTTCTTCTAGTTCACGTAGAACATAAAGAGAATTTCAAACCATATGATGATATTGAGTCTCAAAAGTCATGTAAGCTAGTAGCATGAAGACTTCTTTATATGGAAGGTATACTTCTATAGAGGTATTGTTTGTTAGGGAAATGCATAGACTAGATGCACTTGAAGGAAGAGTAACTCATATATAAGAATCACCAGATTGAGCAGTAGTGGAATGAGGAGGTGTACCAGAGATGTTCTATTTTCCTCAACTACCTAAAGGTGAATTCCCCTCCAACAAGAATGCATTACATAAAAATATTCAAAGAAAAAAAGTTGCAAGAGACATAAGGATCCAGATTCTTGGTAAGTAATTCCACATGTATTCTTTAGAATATGTTATACTTTTATGTCTTCTTCTAAAGAGAATTGACTCATTGTACGAAAGTGATACCTCCAGTGCATTTGTTCTTGTAACTCATTCTTCCGTAAGGAGTCAAGGTGAAGCCATAATTTCTAAAATGTTTTAATGATATTGATTGGCCACACTTTAGCCCTACAATGATACTATTTGTGGATGATAGCATAAAGAATGTAGCCCACCTAACTCCTTTACATATCCATTTACATTTCAAGAAAATCCTATGGATACCATCCTCTTCAAACACATGCTTTCCTATTTGATTAAGGAAAATCCCTTCAATACTATCTTCTTGGAATAAATGCTTTCATGTTTGACTGAGGTAGCAAGTTTTCATCTCTTAAGAGTTTGTTAGAGAACACACATTGTACCCTTTAGCAATGGATAGCTGGATTAATATTTAATGTATGCAATAAATATGTTCATTTTCTTTGCACATAGTAGCTCACTAACTTGCAAATGCATTTGTGAATTTAGTATATTTTTTTGTATTTGTAGTAAGTTCATGCAACACAATGTGAAATATATTAGTATATTAAAATATTTGACTGCTAAAGTGTGAAATTTAAAATGAAAAAATATTGAAAGGAATATCAGTTACAACTAATAAAGAAATATGGAGCTATCTTTTACAAAGATTGTGAAGCAATTGCTTGCAAGAGTCTATTGTAAATGAATGCATAACTTCAATCCATATGTAAGCCTAATCAAAAGAGAATGAGGGAACAATGTGCAAGTATAAGTGCACATGTCTATAGTTTTCTCTATGTGCATAGTTAAAATACTAACACATCAAGATATAATTATAAAATGCATGCAAAGAAGGGAGAGAGGGAGGATGTATATGTAATGTGATATCTCATATGAATGCATAATTGAACCATTAACATTGTGATAATATTATCAAAGAAAAGAAGATAAGCTTAATCTAGTGATGTAAATAAGTTAAGGAGAGATAACTACTAATGCATTGAGAGAGAGAGAGAGAGAAAGAGAGAGAGAGAGAGAGAGAGAGGATAAATGACAGAGTTGGGGGTGAAAAAGACAAAGAGAGAGAGATAGAGATAAAGGGTGTTATTGAGGGGGAGAAGGAGAGGGAGATGCATGTTATGGGTCTCCAAGATGAAAGAGAGAGAGATGTGTTGGAGGGGAGTGAGATATTAGTGGTTGGTCTCCAATATATGAGGAGAGAGAAAGATAGAGAGAATCGATTGTGGTTATGATAAGGAGGAGAGTAAGATGTGGTGGTGTAGTGGCAATGCTAGTGGTGGTAATGTTATTGAGGGGAGTGAGATATTAGTGGTTTGTCCCCAACATATGAGGGGAGAGAGAGGAGAATTAGTTGTGGTTCTAATGAGAAGGGGCAGAGTAAGATGTTGTGGTCATGGTGGCGATGCTAGTGTGGTGGTGGTGGTGGCAATAGAGGAGCAACATTTGTGCTTGCTATATGCCCAAAAGAAAAACAGAACTAAGTGGATTATGTGGAATAAAACTCAAGGTTGCCAAAAAAAGCTCGCCCAAAAGCTCGCTTCTCGCATGCACTCGCTTTGCCTTATGAAGTGAATACTATTAGGAGGCATTATGTGCTTGTGCATGATGAGACACCACCTTGAGCTAATACCAACAAACCTTTAGGGTGTGACTTCCCTCTTGCAAATTCATTGGGAAAGGTAGTTTTAGCTAATGCAAGTCCAACAATACATGGACCCTTGCAATAGTGTACTAGGTGCCTTTCTACGCTCCTATGGTTGTTTAGGGGTCTCTTGGGATTTTTCACTCTTAAGGGAATAGTGAAAGTGAGAGGAAGGACAATGGACTTCCTAACATATGAGTTAATGGTTACAATGTCCTGCCTTGGAGCATGATTACCAACTTAGCTAAACAAAAAAAAAAAGCCACTACAACATTAAGGGTTGAATTCAATTGCTATTTATGAGAGAGTTTTGATATGGAAAATCAAGGAGGCTAATTGATTACCATCTGTCACCCACTTGCAAGCATGCTTCCAATAATATTTTCATAAGCTATGTTATGAGAGAGTGAGCCAATGTAACTCGGAAGGCTCTTCTAAGTGACAAGGCATCATAGATACTATGTGCAAGGTAGTTATGAGGGTTTTTCTAATTGACAAGGCATTATAGATAGTATGTGCAAAGTAGTTATGAGGGTTATTCTAAGTGATAGGGCATCATAGATACAACTATGTTCAAGAGCCTCAAGAGCAAGTTTTCAAAAGAGACAAAGAAGGTGATGGTAGTAAGTGCATGCAATGGGTCTTGCAACATGCAGTGCATGAGATTCATGGGACAACATGTAGCACTACATAAGGATTCAATCAATATTACTTGATTTGGCATGCCTCATTCTTCCAAATTGGAATAGCATCATGTTCTCCTATACACACTTTTCCTTGGTTGAATACTCATTTTCAACAATCTAGTTTACCATTTGGGCCTAGTTTACCCCTTGCTACATGGATGGTTTCCCTTTATAAATCTCCATTCCTCACCTTTTGAATAGCCCTTATGAGTAGTTAGGGCAAAGAAGCTAGTTGGAAAAAGGATCAAACAAGGTAACACTTTTTTGTCACCAGGAAGGACAATTATTGTGACAAACTGGTTTGGTTTTTTCTAATGCACGATCTTTATATTGAGGTAATTGTAAATAATTACATCACCCAAAGATAGGGACAAAATATCTTCTCATGAAGACTAAACAACATTCTTAAAAAGCTTACAAATAGGCACAAGGGCCTTATCCTTCTTAAACATTCTTCTAATAATCATATGAGCCTCAACAAAAATACCATCTCTACATTAGTTAAAATACCCCTAGCATTGTGTAGCCTTCTAAAGGCAATGTCATCCTCAATGCCCAACTTTTCTGCATGATTAAACCTCGTAGCATAGACCAAAATTCTTCAAAGCATTCATTGAAGTTGCCCTTGTCACCTAGAAGCATTTGTTTCCAACTCATACTTAATGGAGGCTGATTTTTGTATGCACTTTCTTATCTTTTTCCAAAGACCATGCACTTCCTTGTAGTCCTAAAACGTTCATAAACACTTCCTTCTTGGACCGTGTGTAGGGTACAAACTAATGATACTTATCAAAATTTGGCGATCTTACTCCTAGTTTCTAGCTTGTTTGCCACAATCCTCCATAGCAAGATGTTGAGATTATGGGAGGAAGTAGCCACTAAGGCATTCTTAAGTCTCTTCTTCCAAGTCCACATCATAGCTCTAGAATCATCATTCTTCATTGTTTCAACTATTTTGAGAAATCAAGAGGTGTTCATCTCAAAATCTAGCCCATTTTTTCATTGCAACAACTGGTTTTCTATCTTTGTTGCCCCAGTGCTACAGTAGTTTGGTGGTATCCAGTATATTAGAGGAAGGCCATATTGCTTT
Source organism: Lygodium microphyllum (assembly GCF_053477565.2). Classification (NCBI taxonomy): domain Eukaryota; kingdom Viridiplantae; phylum Streptophyta; class Polypodiopsida; order Schizaeales; family Lygodiaceae; genus Lygodium; species Lygodium microphyllum. Next base: position 23,469,598 of record NC_141139.1, on the reverse strand, counting down.
AGTCTTCAACATGATCAATTGGAGCCAATTAAAATTCTCTTTATTAAGCCCAAATTGAATTACAATTTGATTAGTAGGAAGGAAGGACCCACAACTTGGGTCCCAAATATCAAGCCAAACAACCAAGCCCTTGTAATGTACTTTGTAGCAAAGTTTAGGATTGGCACTAGTGGGGATAAAGTGATCATCATAGTTAGCACTATTCATCTAGATATTAAACAATAGGGAAGGGAGATAAGTTGGTTTGTTGAAGTGGTTGGATTGGAGGTAAAAAGGTCCATGTAATTGGTTGGTGGGGGTTTAGCACTTAGCAACTTAATAGTCCATGATTCTCTTTTTGCTAAGTTGTCTCAATATCACCATTTATAAAGCCTTTATTTTATCACATGATGCTTTGCACGAGGTCGATGATGGTAAGGCTCTGCTATCATTTCTTGACATTTTTGCTTTAGCAAATGGGGATCCTATTTCGAACTAACATTCCATTATAAAAATTTTGCAATTCAACCTCCATGGATGAAGAGCGACATACATGTTTGTAGCAGCCATTGTAGTGGCTTCTCTACCCTAGTGTGAGGCTAGCCAAAAAATACATAAATAAGTGAGAGGCATGAACCTATGCCCACTTGTAGCCCTTGGTTTTAAAGGGTGACCCTATATTATCTTTCGAAAGGGAAATCTGAATATAGCTTTCATTACATTAACTTTTAAATGTAACCTTTCTTTTGAAGGGCAAAAATTAACACCCTTCTCTCAAGGGTAAAATCCCTTGACAAGGATGCTACACAAGCTTGAAAATTGAAGCTCTACCACAAGTTTCAATTTGAAGGCCCCAAATGAGGGGCGCGCCGCCTTCGAATGTTGCAACTAAAATTTTTTGAACTAGACTTCACCTAAAAGTTAATGCAACCCAAATTCTTCCAAAGGACTTCACATAAGAAAAATCACAAAGTTTTCATACATGTCAATGGATTCACAAAATATAGGCCAAGAATTTTTTATATAAGGATTCACAAATATAAAATTTTATTGAGACATCTCAAGCATACATATTTCAAATATATAAAAATTTGTAAGACATTTTTAAATAAATGTTCACCTATGATAATTGAGCATCTCAAAGATAAGCCACATATACTTTAGAACTCCACTTATTTCATTAGTCTGAAAAATAAGAGTAAAATGACTTTTAAGCACATAGCATAAATCTAAAAAGGTTTCAAAATCTTAGAAATAGGAAATAACTCATGTTCATGTGCATCTAGGAAAATGCTTAAAGTTGATGTATCTAAGATATAACTCAGAGTCATACAACTAAATATCTAATTCAAAAAAGAGCATACAATACTCATGCTATGAGTTCTTGAGGTCTATGAGCTCCCATAGAAGCCCAATTGTCAAAAAATTTCTCCCAATCAACTTCTTGCAAAGATTGTGGAGCTGAGAGGGATAAAACCACAAGAGTATCCAAAGTGGGAAGTGTCAAAGAATTCCTCTCATCATCCTTAATCCCATTTTGCTTTGAGAAACCATGTTCACAACATGCTGTACTAACTGAAATCACAAGCATAATTTGCCACAACTTCATGAGAGAGGAGTACGAATCAATCCATCTATCCTCACCACCACATTGCTTCCAAGCTTCAAAAAAGCAATACCTTGGAAATTCATTGTAAATGGCTGTAGAATAATGCTCCATTTCTCGCACTCATTGGCATTCACAATGTTTCCAAATCTCTCATGCATACATTATACGAAAGTATGATGTTCAATACTTCTAATCTCTATATCCTTATTATAATACTTTAGACAAAATACCTTTGCAAAATTAAATAAGGAAATATCCATAAAATGCTCATTCAATCCTGCAATGATTTTTTCCACAAATCAACCCCCAAGGCAATGCATCCAACAAGTGTTTTTTCACATTCAGTGGTGCAAAGGCATGAATAATGCAAAGCATGTTTGTGAATATTTCCTTCTTCATCAACATGACAAATGATCTCATCTTTTGAGTGTGACAAAAAATCTTTCAAATCTTTAGAGCCGTATCCAAAGGTTTATTGTAGATAATGCTTTTGAAAAAGCTCTATGATAACATCCAAAGCAATAGCTATCTTTATGAGCTTAATTATCTCCTTTTGAAACTTAAGATTAAGTACATTCATTTCATGTAAAATATCAATAAGAAAATGCAATAAAAATTATACTTGAAATGTAATAGCCATGGCATATAGTGAAGCATCACTTTGCTTAAATTCCTCAAGCAAAGCAGGCATCAACCTTCCTAATCTTTCCATATTTTGGCCTTGAGATACCAACATACATTATGTACCTTAAGGACTTCCAATGATCGAAACTTGAAATCTTTCATCAGCTCATCAATAGCTTTATGCCTCTTGGAAGATCTTCCAACCCATGCATATACTTTATTTGTAAAAGCATCCATAGAAGCAATTTTTTGAAAGTGATTGCATGCATCTAAAACAACCAAAGCCTCTTTGTGGCCACACAATGCACTCTAACAACATGGGGAATAAGCTCAATTAGTTTTGTGAGCATCCCTTTGTTTACTCCCTTCATGGCAAAAGCACCATCATAAGCAAAACCTTTGAGATGAGACATGGTCAATTCCATTTTGTTGACAAATTTAACAATTGCATTAAATTTAGTTTGTGCTTTTCTATTCTCTAAGGGAAACAAAGCTACATATTTGCATATACATTCACCCTTGCCCCCATCTTTCAAGTAGCTTACATAGATAATCGAACACTGCTCACTAATCAATACTATCATCAATCAAAACTAAAAAGAAAAGACTCTCTAGTATTTCATGCTTTAAAAGTGTGATATACACATCCTTTGCAACAATATAAAATTCAACTCATAAAGTGTGATTTGTGTATGTAGAATTCTCACTATTCACTAGTATGTTAGAAGTACACATAAAACATTGAAAAGCACATTAATGACTATAAGACTCCAAAGACATATCATGAAGAACTACAAAAAACATCACCTACATCACAATTATAATTCATTGCTTCTGAGCATCTGTCATGAGTTTTGCATGTTTTTGAAGTGGCAAAGTGTTTGGATCTTCTCTCATTTTCCACCTTCCACCTTTGAGTTGCTAGTTTATGAGCCTCAGACTCTTCATGCTTTAGCAATGTTGGTTTTTGAATGGTAGATGACCCATGAGTTGCAAAGGCATTACTAAAAAGCTGCACACCATTTACATTTCACTCTCACCCACCTATCCTCACCCAAAATTGGAGTAGCCCATTTATGAACTTGTGTCCACTCTATGCTAAAGTGTCTCTCAATTTTTCAAGTGCATTCACATTTAAATCAAGATATTAAATAATCCTTTTGGGGTTTCTTGATTCAAAAGCATCCATGATAGATTTTTGTGTAGGATGTTTTCTAGGTCACCTAGATTTAGAAGGTTCACTTTGTGTTTGCTCCATTGCTAGATAAAATATTAAAAGAAAAATGGTACTAATTAATATATCACCATTGTTTCCTTATTATTAATAACAAAAGCAAGATAAGAAAAAACTCATATCATTCTCACTAACTTATGTGCTAAACAAAGTTACATAAATATGCAGTACTAGAGGTTATAACAGAGCTGGATAAGGACATTTAAAAATTGAGAAGCCAATATACATAAGTACATTAATCTAATTGCATTATCATATTCTATATACATATTACAGACACTTATAAAAATTATTAGGACATAAAAATCAGAGCATAAAAGAGTGATAGTTGGAAGAATTGGAGTAAAAAGAGATATATAATTTCGAATGAGCTTTATCATCTATCGTAAGCTCTACTACAAGAAGCTGAAGTATGCTTCATATGAAACCTTATGATTCATGAATCATGATGAAAGCGGATTGTAAGCATCTTGCTAGCTTTACTATCTAGTATCAATATGCTATGAAAGAGTTGCTCAATTAAGTTTAGAAAATGACTCCAACTTCCAAGAGACGCTCTATTGAGTTCAGAAAATGATTGTAAGCTTATTAGACATAGCTAAATTGGACCGAAAATTATAGTCAAGCCAGGTTTCTATGATCCATTATAAGCTTCATCTAGATGATAGTTTTTCGATCTTAATCCTGTTAATACTTATGTAAAAATTTCAATCTATCAATGATGTTATGTGCCGAATAAAGTACACTTACAAAAAGAGATGGAAGTTTAGATGTATTAACATGTATGCTCCAGTTGTGGACTGAATCATGACAATGTTGATGTCAAACCAAGGAGTTGAAACTCAAGACTGATGCTCCATAATGTAGGACTGTAGCTCACAATTCAGCCCTCCAAGTAGCGCTCCACTAGAGGCTACGGCCCACACAATTGCTCATTTGATAAACGGCATGCTAGGAACTTGAGGTTGATGGTTCCAGTGTTGCCACCCCTAAGTCGTGGTGCTACATGAGTCACAACTACTCATTCCTCAGATGAATGATGGCATGTAAGGAAGTTGGAACTGGGGGTTGATGGTGGGCCGTGGCACTGTTGCCGCTCCTATTGCCACATGACTCATGGAGTCATGAGTCACAATCGCTCATAAACAACATATTTTAATGTTGGTGATCATGGTTGATGGTAGCACTATTGTTGTTGCGACACGATGGCACACAGCTTGTAGGACTATTAGTCTATAGAGAGCATCCTTCACAAACTCACATTGATTTGCTTACATAATCAAACTTTGAAGCTGGACTTTAATCTTTGGTCCTTGGATGAAATTGATGTGATTGGCGAAGCTATCACGAGGTGCTATAGCCTATAAAAGATTGTAGTAGCTAGTTGGACAAGGGCCAAGGGTCAAGGCCCTTAAGAGTTGAGAGTCAAGGGTGGTGATTCAGTGGAGCAAGTGAGCCTTGAGGCTATGATAAAGTGATCGACGTCCAACCTCCAGCTTTTGTGATGTTCAGACTGAGACTGTCAGGTCTTAGGTCTTGACCCTCAACTATATGATGAGCACTTGGATGTTCATTTCACAATCTCATTCAAATTCATAGAGTACACTCTCTACTGCATTTGTAGAGCTTCAAGGCCGAGTGGTGAGCATTTGAAAGAGATAAGATATATCATAAACAATTTGATTTTAAATCAAACTTTTATAGTGCCTATGGTCTAATTAGTAGTAGTAGTATTACCGTGTGACATGGCAATTCATACTTACAAGTTACGCATTGTTGCTAGTACTATTTAGTATACTTAAAAAAAATTTGGAGCCTTTTTCAAAGTTAGGTATTTAAAGTGTGAAGGCCAATTTCAGGCTTTAGTCTTCTAGTGCAATTTTTACAAAAGCAAAGGATTTCGTATGAAGGCCTAAGGAGCTATTAAGTCTAATGCAACCTAAATACACAAATTTTCATTCTAGTAAATAGGATGGATAAGGACACCTATGTTTTTCTCCCTTTCTTTTTTTGCACCATCTTACTACTATATTATTTTGGTTGCAGGTTCGAGAAGCCATGAATCTCTAGAGGGCTTCCCGAACTTACCCCCTTTTCCAAACCTTTCTTTTTAAAATTAAAACCCCCTCCCCTCTCTCTCATGTGTAATCTCTCCTTTTTTCTTCCCCCTCCCCTTTTTAATTAAAAGCTCCCCCCTCTCTCACATTGTAGGGCCTCTCTCTCTCTCTCTCTCTCTCTCTCTCTCTCTCTCTCTTTTTAAAATTAAAACCTCCTCCCTCTCTCTCACGTATAATCTTTTCCTTTCTCTTTTCTCTCCCCTTTTTAATTAAATTCTTCCCCCTCTTCTCTCTCTCTCTCTCTCTCTCTCTCTCTCATGTGTAAGGCCTCACACACGCACACACACACAATTATATAAAACTTTTAATTTATTTTTTTAATTAAATATTTTAAAAGCTCCTTTTCATTTAAAGTTTTTTGGACAGTTTTTCACACGCTTTGAGAGAGAGAGAGAGAGAGAGAGAGAGAGAGAGAGAGAGAGAGAGAGAGAGAATGAACATAGAGAGAATTATAGAGAGAAGGAAAGATAAATTTAGAGAGAGAGAATAAGCAAAAAAGGAAACAAGAGGAAAGAGAGAGAGAAGAAGAAATAGAAAGAGGGAGAGGGGAATAAAAGAAGAAAGAAAATAATCTTTTTAAAATTAAACCTTTTTTGATATAGTTTGACTTAGAGAGAGAGATAGAGTGGAATTACGTAATTTGAAAGAGAGAGAACATAGGGGGAGAGAAAGGGAAAGAGAGGAGAGAGAAAAAATAGAGAGAAGAAATATATAGAGAGAGAAAAAACTTGAAAGAGAGAGGAAAAGAAAAATGAGAGAGAGAGAGAGAGAATATAAAAAATTAAGAAAGATATAAAGAGAGCAAAAAAGAAAGAACATGAGAGAGAGAGAGGGGGGGAAATAGAGAGAAATAGAATTATAGAAAGAGAAAATATAAAAATTAAAAGAGAGAGAGAGAGAGAGAGAGAGAGAGAGAGAGAGAGAGAAATAAAAAAGAAAAAGAGAGGAGAGAGGGGGAGAAGAAATTAGGGAAGAGAGATAGAGAGACAAAGAGAAGAAAAGCAAGGAGAGAAGAAAAGGATAGAGAGAAAAGAATAAGAAGAAGATAGAGAATTTGAACACAAAGAGAGAAAATTATAGAGAGAAGAAAGATAAAAACTAAAAGAAAGAGAATAAAAAAATTAAAGAGGGAATGAAGAGAGAGAGAAGAAAAAAAAGAAGAGAGAGAGAGAGAGAAGAAGAAGAAAGAGGAAAAGAGGGAGAGAGATGGAGGGAGAAGAGGAAAGAGAAAAGGCTTTTTTAAATTTAAACATTTTTAAAGAGGAGGAAAGGGAGAGAGAAGGAGAGAGAGAGAGAGAAGATAAAATTTGAAAGAGGAAGAGAGGGAGTGAAGAAAAAAAAGGAAAATTAGGAGAAAGGGGAGGAAAATGAAAGGGGGGGAGAGAGAATAAAAGGAAAGAGAGAGAGAGAGAGAAGAAGAATAACAAGAGAGAATATGAACATAAAGAGAGAGAATTATAGATAGTAGAAATATAAAATTTATATATTTTAAAAAAAACTAAAGGGAGAGAGAGAATATGGAGAGAGAATTATAAAAGGAGAAAGGATAAAATTTAAAAGAGAGAGAAGGAAAAAAGAGGAGAGAGAGGGTGATGAGAAAAGAAAAGTGTGGAGGAAAAAGAGAGAGAAAAAATGAAAGAGAGAATAAAGAGAGGAAGAAAAGGAAGAAGAAAAAAAAGAAAAGAGAGGAGAGGGAGAGAGAACGAAGAGAGAGAGAGAGAGGAGAGAACTAGAGATAGCTACAGCCTTCAAAACGACGGGGCCACTTGGCAGTAGCTTGAGGTTTTTAGAGGAAAAAAGCGCTCCTCCTTTACGATCCGCGACGAGCAATAATATGGAAGAAGCGTGTGTGACTTGTTAAGTTCGGAAGGCCGGTCAATTTTACCATGGTCCTCGGGAGTGTCGACTTCGGGAGAAACGCGTCTTCCAATCTTCGTTATCGCGAGCCTTGTGGCCAATAGATTGCTTCCTCATGCAGTTCTCTGTTCATGCATGAAACCGATGGAGCCAACAACCGGAAAATTGGAGATTGAAACTCACACTGGTCTTGTGGAGTGCACTGACGTATACACTAAAGATGGGTCAGTTGATCTTCGAGGGCAGCCCGCTGTTAAAGCTAAGACAGGCACATGGAAGGCTTGTCCTTTCATCCTAGGTGAGTATTTTACTCGACTCTGATGGTGATCACTTTCAATGGATTTGCTTCCTGTGAATTGGGAGATGTTGCTGTCGGCATTTACCACCCACTGAATCTCCAGCGCCAAAGAGCTTGGGAATAGCCATGTAACTCCAAGTGTGTTCGAAATCATGTACGTGTATGAAAACTATTACACCTGCGAAATCAAGGGGAACTAGTTCCTCAAACCACCGCACAAGCTTGTCAACACTTGATGTAGAGTGTAGCCCGGAATCGCCAACGCACGAGCCCTCCTTTTAGCTAGACTGATCGGAGTCACAACAGTGGATGATGATGGAAGGAAATTCGGAGCATGAAGACCGAAGGTGAAGGCACGTTCAAATGCAAAGGCGGAGGGACATGCAAAGAGGCTCCATGGAAGCTCCATGAACGAGATCACTGCTAGGGGTGGAAGGAAGGTAGAATCTTCCTAGGTCTCTGGAGGTGCACCAGTTACCTAGAACTCTCCGTGCTGCTAGAGTGGTCCAAAAGGGCATTAAAAGGTCCAAATCCAGAAATCTGGTGTGCAACGATCACCAAAGGATAAAAGCGCCACAGGCTGCGAGCAGACGCCCACCAAATTGACTCAAACCTGGACCATATTTCAATTAGGAAACACATCTCCATGCTGAAAGCTTGAAGCGCAAGATATTAACAAGGCCCTGTGTCCAAGTCCAATGAGTACACAAGTACTGTCATGGGAATATCTACTGTCACGGAGATTTGCTAGGCCAAGCAAATGTACGTGTCGTGTGGCAGGGTGTTTTGTTCTTTTCTTTTCACTTTTGAGGGACTTTAGTACACAGCCTTAATGGAAGTAGAGGATGTGAAAGGCAAACATAAGCTGTTTAAAGGGAAGGAAAAATCTCAGTCCCCCTCCAATTCTAGGCACTCTATAGTTTGTCCACCATGCACAAGCCATCCCAATGTAAGTGGCCAGCAGGGCTCAGAAAACACCCCAAGGCCCAAGGCCTGGAATGCAAGAGTTTGCAGCATCAAGTTGTAAAGGCAGACATGTAGTAAACAACCATACTGGCTGATATCGCCTACACGGAGAGATCTCCTTTGGGGATGTGTCCAGATTCTAGGGAAGCCTGAAGGCGAGAAGACTAAAATGCAGCCTTCTCTTGCCAAATAATGGCAAATTCTGAATGTGAATGTCTTCAGGCCCCTGTAACCAGCAAAACATAGCTCCTTAGTCTCTTGATGACTGCCATGTGTCCCAGACTGCTGCACCCCCTTCTCCTCTGGCCCGTACAGAAAGGTCTTCAAGGGCACGAAGGGAGAAGACTCCAACTTCCTAAATGCAAACTAATAAGAATCTCTATCTCCTAGGTCCCCATGAAAAAGTTTCATGCCACTATCCCCTCTGAATGGGCTTGCCACCTGGGTTAAATACTATGGGTCCATGAAATGGATGCAGTGGGTGATGTCTCGTCTGTGGGATACCAGGCAAGCTCTGAGCTTCTCTATCTCACAATGGGTTTACTATCCTGATCAATCCTGGTCATTGCATATAACTGAGATGCCTTGATCTCAGCCCTAGGATGCAACAATAAAGGTGCAGTCTCAATGAGACTCTCATCGACAGGATATGGGCTCAGAGGGTAGACTTGTTAGCAAACATGTGTTCATTTGTCTACTTCTGTGGTCATTTCCTGCTTGTCCGCCCCAGCCAGAGTCTAGTGAGTACTTCTGGAGCTTTGACACTGTCTTTGTCCATCAGTCCTTAGGCATATCCGGTGGAGATTAGGGGTTTCTCTGACCTGTCCACCAGTCCCTCTATTGAAAAGCTTCCATCATAGGTACATTAGGTGGAGATTAGGGTTTCTTTGACCTGTCCATGGGTTCATGTACCCTCTCCAGCATGTCATACAACCTTCTTGGCACTTTCTTACAGGAGGTGTCATCGCCTTTGCTGTTCCTCGACTTTCCTACATGGGCAGCACATTTATGTTGCTGGGTGGATAGTTACAAACTGCTTTTATGGGCAGGCAGGACCTTTTCCTGGGCAGACAGACTTGTAGCTACTTATGGTACTTTGTTTATGCAGGGTGGCAGCATTTATTGCCATTTATGCAGCCAGCTCATTACTCCATGATCAGGTTGGTTAGCTCCTGCTGCAGGCATGGTATTTGCTATAAAGGAAAATTTGGCACTATCTTTTGGCGATGCCTTTTACCTTTTGTGTTAAACATCAAGTCTTGCTTTATCTTGTTAACAAACCTTACGCTACTGGACGCATTGCTTGATGGTTACTTCTACTTCTAGAGTTTGACTTCTCTATGGTTGTATGCAAAGGGAAGCAGCTTTACATGGCCGACCATATGTCTCGCATATCCATAGGAGAAGCCGCTGGACAGGGCATCATTGACGACTTGCCTGACACACATCTGTTTAACCTGCCTAGCGAAAGGGACTTGTTTAGAGTTGACTTGATACCATATTGGGCAGACAACATAGTCCAAGTGCTTGAGCATGGACTACCTGAAAGACCCATTGAGAAGGTCCCCGACTTAGGTGACTCATCCTTAAAATACAACCATATCAGTTGATAGCAAGACAACTCTATAGGTTAGGGCAAGACGGCTTGCTGCATAGATGCGTGTGCAAACATGAGATGCATGATGTACTTGCAAAAGCACACGGCAAAATTGTAGGAGGGCACTTTAGCGAAGACACAATGGCCTGCAAGGTGTTGCAGTTTTAACTGTGGTGGCCTACTCTTTTTCAAGATGCAACACGATTTGTAATTTACTGTGATGAGTGCCAATGGACCAAGGTACATGTCTGCAATGGAGCTAAGTCCAATCATTGCAAGACAACCATTCAAGAAATGGGGGATTGACTTTATTGGGCCGATTACCCGTGTGCAGCATAGTACTCACAGGCCAAGTACATCATCGTTGCTACTACAAACTATCTTACATAGTGGGTTGAAGCACGAGCCATGAGGAAAAATGATGCTAGAACCACTGCTAAGTTCCTTTTTGGGAGGAAGTGATCTTACGATTCGGTTGCCCCATTGAACTAGTTAGTGATCAAGGTACACACTTTATGAATGAAATAATCACCCACCTCCTATCAACCTTTTTGATCATCTATAAAAAATCCTCATCCTACTACTCTTAAGCAAATGGCCAAGCTAAGTCTACTAATAAGATCTTAGTAAGCGTCCTGACCAAAGTAGTCTCTGCCTCGCATAGCAACTGGGAAAACAAATTGATGGCAGCCTTATGGGCCTATTGAATGGCCTATAAAACAGTGGTAGGATAGACTCCCTTCAAGTTAACCTACGAAGTGCAATGGAAGAGGATCATGACATAGAGAGAAAGAGGAGGAGAGAGACTGAAAAAAGTGTAGAAAATAAATGACACAAAGAACATGAGATCTAGAGCGCTCTAACATAGAAGATGACGCCAAATTGGTCATCAAGTTGAGCGATCCTTACAATATTTCTTTAATATTGAAGATAAGTCTCTATACTAATCACTTGTGATCCACTTAGGCAATCAACAAGGCTGTCACAGACCAACACTATTTTTGCTACTTCACTAAAATAGATTCACTATAATTGCTATGTCCTTAGTTGCTCTCACTAACCTTGACCAATGAGCTTTGAGTATGTCTCAAATTACACGATCAAACCAACATGTCTTCAAGCATATAGAGCTGCAATCACTCTAATGTCCAACATGAAATTGAAAATTACATCCATGTTCTCTCACTGCTGCCACACTGCAATCAATGAGGAATTTGCACGAATCTCAATCTCATACTGATCCAATTTGCCAAATAAGGCCTCAGTCCAGATTATCTAACAATCTTGGAGCTTTGCACTAACCAACAAACCCTCAGTTCACTACAAAATTGAAGTAATTCACACATGTAAACCTATTGCCCATAAATCCTAATCTCTGACATGCATTTGCCGAGAGATTGGATACTCAATTTAATGCTTTCAACCGCCATTGGAAAATCAAATCTACATACCTGAATACATTTTCCCCGATGTTTGCCCTGAATCTTCAATGATTTGTCAATCCAAAAGAAGGGGGAAATTGGGGGTTTTAGTTGGAGTGTCTTCAACAAGCAATTGCACACCAAACTGATTGATTTCTATAAACCTTAGCTAGTAATCTGCTGTAAAATAGAGCGTACACAGCTAGTGAGAGAGAAAGGAGAAGAAAGAGATTGATTCCCCACTGTCCCATACCTTGGAATGCTGCAAAACAATCTCATCTTGTTGTTTATCACAAAAAATCAGCAAGCATGCATCTCCTTTTGTTACTACAGCTCTCCAAACTTAGGCTACTCCAAAAGTGAGAGAGAAGAAGAGTCCCAAATAGCCAAGATCAAGTTTCCAAATGAATAACCAACTGTTCCTTGATGAGATCGTGTTTTTTATTAAAGGCTAATCAATGACTTAATTATTAATTATAAGTGAGCTGCTCACTAGACCAAACTTAAGCTCAGGGTCTGCTTAATAATTTAAGTGCTCTAAGAGAGTTACTTACTAGGCCAAACTTTTAATAAACTCAAGTCTAAGGTGCAAACTTTTAATTCAATGAAAGTTTCCCATTGTATCTTGTTCCTTGTGCTTTGCTTTTGTACCACATAGTCTATACACTTGTCCACTACATGCCCAATGTCAAATCCTTCACTGATCACCATGCCAAGAGTTAGGGGTACCAAAATTATATTAAAAATCTTCGTGAAGTTTAAATAGATCATTAAGTTCATTTCTCATTTTGGTGACACTTTATGACAATCCTCATAGTGTCAATGGTCTTCGCAATGGTCCTTGTGGTCTTGATCAAGCTCCCTATCCACCCAATCCTGCCAATCATATTAGTTCCATAAAGAACCTTCTTTGAAATTTGCAAAAAATGGAAAAAATGCGTGTATTTAGAGATGACTTTGCCGATGATTACGCCTTAAAGAAGCCTCCACTTGAATGAGTATGTATGGACTAAGAAGAAGGTTGGAGAAGGTAAAAATGCAGCAACTTAAGGAAAACGTAGGGAGGTTGAAAGGTCTTGGTGTCACAACACACTTCGCGAACAAGTGTGACTGAGCAGGTCAGTGAGGGCACTAAAGTCCAAGGGACAGGAGATGACTGAGGAGCAAGAAGAGAGGAGAGAGAGAACATAACGGCTGGCTGAATATGACTGTGACAATAGAAGTGGGCAGAACTGGTCGCGGTAAGGAAGGAGCAAAAACAAAGGCTATTACAAGACATAAGTCCTAGTAGTCACTTACATTGATTGATAACCCAACCTTCTTCCCAACAAGTACAAAAGCATTGGTCTTTTCTTCGACTTAGGGTTTCCTAATCCTTGAGCTCTTTGCTTGTTGCCCTAAGGTTGTTGTTGCATCTGGCCCCAACCCCGAATAGGATTGATAAACATAGTAGTTATCAGGCGGATCCCAAGGCACCTTAACTCTAATCCTTATGGTCATTGTTTGTGTTAACTATGCACATTATCAAGATCCCAATGAACTAACAAATTCGTAATATTAGCGAGGGATTGGGCAAAGATCTTAGAGATTCAAGATTGTATTTTCCCCTAGGCTAAATTACTTATCATGCACTCCGTCAAGCATACAGGCTACAATATACTTTTAGTGTGGGGAAATACACGTCTATTATTTTCACGAAAAGGAGAGTCGACAATACCTTGGAATGCTATTATGCTATATGTGAGTTTGTCTCATAGCATCTGGATACAATTAACTTCTCTTGATACTTGCGCATTGCAACTTTATCTTTCGAATGTATGAGGTGAAGCCTATTCCTTCCCATATCCTATTCTCGTGCAGCATCTAATGTACTTCATGCGGGAATCGAAACAAGCATCTATTAATTTGAAAATACATTACTTACGGCTTGTATCGCAGTTGGATTGGCAGTGATGCCCTTGCCTGAGGCTTCATTGCTCGCAGAGGGATTACCATCTGGGTGCGACAATTTCCGCTTGGGTGCCATCCCCGATCTCTTCTCTTTTAGATGCGCTTTGCCCAAGATTTCCCGTCTTGTACTCGATTAGAAAGGGCTAGTTGGGAAGCGAAATGAGGTTGCGGTCGAAGGATAATCATGCAGAAACGGGGTACGGGTCCACGGCCAATGGGAGAGAAGAAATGCGTGTGGACACCCTCTACGGAGGGGAAGAGGAGGGAGCCCCTTGGATTATTATTCCTTTCACTCTCTCACCCGGCAACAGGGGCAAAGAGGTGGTATCCTCCCTTTATGATGGGGGGGGGGGGGGGGTTTTAGGGAGGGAAACGAGTATTATTAGGGGGGAATGAGGTAGTGGGAGGGGGAGTGAGGTGGCACACGTGTGTCCTCCCATCGTCGATCTCATCACCACCATGTGGATCGTCATCTCCTTGTCGTCTTCGTCTATGCTTTCACTTATCTTCTCTTCCATGCCATCGTCTTCCTCACCTACGTCGTCTTCTCCGCCGTCCCCTTCATCCTCCACGTCGCTCCCTCGTCCCATTGTCATCTCTCTCTTTCCCCCGCCACCTGTTCGGCGACGGCAGGGGGAGGGGAGGGTAATTAAAAAAAAATTGAATTACTTTTAATGAAAATTAGGGGGGGGGGGTAGTTTCTATGCGGGCAGATATTACACCATCTAGGGTCTCGAGCTCTAAATTTTCGGTTCGATTGATAGTGCAGACTCAAAAAGGCCCTAATCCCCTAAATTTCATCTTCTGTTTATGGTGTTTTATTAAGTACAACAAGAAAAAGTCACCTTGGTCAAATTCCTAGTGCTTGACATACTTGTCAAACCAACTATTGCGTCGAGCCTTTTCACAAATCAACACATGGGTAGCTAGAAGTCGAGTCTCTAATAAGCATTCTAGCTCGATTAGGTGCTCCATCCATATCTTCTTTCCATCCTATCCTATAAAACATGAGACCATCCACCTTTATGTAGCCCTTCCACCTCAATATTAGCTACTAATATAAGCCCTATATCTTGTGGAATAGGTCATCAGACCATTCTCAGTTGTTGCAAGTTTACCTAGATGCCTTTCAATTAGAGCCGACTTTAGTTCGGGCTCCATTAGGTTTAGTAGAGCAAGGGTCCGGAGTATTGCTTGATTCTCAAGGGGAAGGCAACATTTCCACTCCTCTAGTTATGGACAACTCTCGTATGTAGTGGATCTTGGATGTATTCAACATGTATCCAAGGTACTGCGCTGACAATATGTTTGACATGAGATCACTACTTAGTGTACTAGTCAATATGAGATGTATGCAGATGAGTATGAGTTTCATCCGAGCACTGGAACTATACTTTTGTATCAGTTTATTATCAATTTGGTATGAATTCTGTCTCGATTTTGAGACAAAAATTCTGATCAATTTCAACTCGGTTTTTGATCAGCTTGAGAGTAAATTGTTGCCAGAGGTTAGAATGGTGACACCAAGCTCGAGATTATGACGCCAGGCAAGGAGAAGATCTCTACACTGAAAAACGTAGGTGAAGGTGGAGCCTGATGGAAAAGGGTGTTAACGCCAAGTAGATGATGGTGACACTATGTGGAAGATGCTTCAAACGCAAGGCCTGATGCTGGAACAGGGCACTTGAAGCAGAAGAAGAAGGGTGAAGGCAGCGATGAGCCATGAACTGCAATGCCCTCCTGAAGGATTGTTAGGGCAATGGAAGGGGTTGTGAGAGAAGGGAAGTGGTGGTGGTCACCGAAGAAGATGGTGAAGAATCACTGAAGAGAGTGGTGAGATGGTGAAGAATAAATGAAGTGATTGCCTATTTATAGGCATAAGCTGTATAGGGTCATGCATCACTATGTGGGCGTCCACTGAAAAAGTGGCCAAAATATGGATACCAACTCTTTGTGCGGCTATTAGTGCGAAACTCTAAAATGAAGTGTGTGAATTGAAGAAGTGGTTTCTCAACACCTCCTTTCAGGCCTAGAAAGGGATGAAGAAAGAGGAGTGAAGAGAGATACGATGAAGAAGAAGAGGATCCCAAAGGTCCAAGATTTCCACTTGAAAAGTAACCTATAGTAAGGAATAGTAGATGGGATGAACTGTAGAACCTGACTTCACCTCGGGGGAGAAGCCACTAGCTCCGTAACTCCATACTAGAAGGAATTCAAAGGCCTTGTCACACCAAGTCGGGGTTGAATCTCCACGGACCCGATCTAGGTGGTCTTTGAAGATCTTGGGTATTGATAGGAGAAATGATTACTCGAGGATAGCCATTCCAAAAGAGTAAATGGTGGGTGACGAACTTCAGGATAAGTAGGTTCTCCCCCAGAGGGTGGAGACACAGGGGTCCCCTTTGAAGCCGAAGAGGTAGAAGCCCCCTCTAAGGGCAACGAGAGTATAGATTCCTCTTAATCCCCCTCTATGAGAGAGAAGGAATCTAAAAACTCATGGATCACGGACTCTGAATCATCTAATGACGAAGGAAGTGCTGTTGGTGGTGCCAAAGAAGGTATCTGGGGTATTGAAGATATTGAAGAACTCCTATAGGTGGTCCCTCGAACCTGAGTAGTCAAGGGTGGGAAAAAGGGAGTGGAGCCAAGGGTGGGCAATAGTCACTGTCTCTTAGTGGAGCTTACTGCGGAGCCGAAGTAATAGAATGTGTCAAACAATTGCTGTCTCTAAAAGGAGCGGACTGTCGAGGGGATGGTATCCAACAATCACTGTCTCTCGGGGAATTGGACTGTAGAACCGTGGGTTGTCGAGGTGGTATTCTTGAAACCCTAGAAGAAGTAGAAGCAATCTCTGTAGCGCATTGCGGTGTTCATGAGGAGGCCGTGATACTAGTCGATCCTTTTGTGGCTCGAAAGGGCTTAATGTACACATCAGATGAATCTTATTGCCTTGAGTATAAAAATCTGAAAGCCGATGCAGAATAAACTCTGTGGTCCAGAAGGAAGAGGTGGTACAATGAGTAGTTGGGGATAGACGCATATACTCCGGCGAGGTAGGGGGCAAAGATCCATATCGGCAAGTATCAGTGGGGGTTCCGATGATGCCAAAAGAGGAGCACCTAGTGGTTTGTCCATTTGCCTGTGGAGAAGTCATAGCATTGGAGTGTCAACTTGTAAAAGGGTAGGTGGGTGGCTAAGAGAGGAAGAGAAAGCTATCTGTCATGAGGACATGTATTTTTAAAACCTCACTTAACATGTGGATTAATTTTTAATCACATGATTAAGTAAATGTTGCACATGTGAGGTGCAACTGGGATTAAAGTAAATTTACAAGCCCAGGACCCGAGGAAATCATGGGATGTCAAAGGCAAAAGTTGCTATAAGTTATGCCGCACAGGTATTTGGTGGTATTTGGTGCCAGTTGTTGGCCTAGGTCATTCATTTGGCCATAAGTGTCAGTTGTTGGTGACACTAGAGAAGTGGCGTTTAATGGTACCTAACGCCAATCTGATGGTCAAAGATGGCGCAGAGACACTCGGGAGTGAAAGATGTGTAGCCAATTTAATTATTGGCCAGTCAGATTATTTTCCAAGGCACCGAAATAATTATTAAATTAATTTTCAGTATTTAAAGTTTGAAAATTAATATTTAATTATGGCAAATGCTAGAAAAACCATTTGGAAAGGCTGCCACTTGTCAAAAATACCCATGGAAGACTGAAAAACGTCTTTAGAGGCTGGAGAGAGGCATTTTTAGGTACTCAACTTGCAAGAGAGAGGGAGGAGATGTTGTTGGTCTGATTTGTAGCCATTAGAGGACCTTCTGAGGTAGCCAGGGGCTGGAGAAGACCAATCAATAGCAGGTGACAGCATCTACACGCTGTTGAGAAGGGCAGTAGCAGTAAATGAGTTATTTTCTTCAGTCTTTACATCTACAAGCTATTAAGACAGAGCAGCAGTAGCAAATGACAGATTTTCTTCAGTTCTTCGCGAAGAAACTCTGAATTTTCTCTCTCTACAGCTTTTTCTCTCATCTCCCAGTCATTTCACAGACTTGCTCTGAAGATCTCAGCATTTGGACCCTTGGAGGTTGAGAAACTGCAAATTTCTCTGTTTTAAACCCTAATTTATAGTAGAAATTAGGGTTTAGTAGCAGCCTCGGGAAGCATGCCAGAAATTGGAAGCTCTAAGACTTGGATTTTTTAGGGCTGACGGTGAATTTCAGCTAAATTTAGGTGAAGGAGTAGCCAGCCATTGAATTTTGGGCATTTCCATCGTCTATGAAGTGGGTGAAGGCCAATCAAGTGCTTGAATCAAGGGGCAAATCAGATTGAAGACTTGCTGGTCACTTTGGACAGCAAGGGGAGTTTGGATTGTAAAGGGGATCGGGAGAATCCCATTGTAAATCAACTTTTTCTTCAATAAAGCTAAACAAATACCGAAAGGGGTGCCAATTTTGGGGCCAGTTGGATGTGCATTGTCCAAGATTAGTAGGTAAATTTGTATTTTCAGATTTGCATTAATTGTTTGCTGCTGTAATGAAGTTGTAATCAAGGATTTACCACCCATCCATGAAAGGAAGGCTGGTTTCCAAATCCTTTGAATCGGTGGGCTTGTGGTACTTGATTGCAACTTGGAACTATTGTATTATTGCTGAAATTGTTCTCAGCAGTGAATTACAGCAGGCATGTCTTCACATGTTGATACGGGATCAAGTGGAGAGGATGCATCACTCCTTGGTCAATCATATTGTGAAGGGGAAAATGCAATGACTGATGTTGGGCATGGTTCTCAGCACGGACAGCATGCTGAAAATGTGGGAAATGATCCAAATGTTGGCACTTCAATGTATAAAGAGGCTGATGATCAGCAATGGGCTGAATAATTGCATGATAGCTTCAAGGATCAAATGCGTACAGCAGCAAATCTTTTTGCTGAATTGGCAAGGGATCCCTAGTTTACTCGATTCTTGAATGCCCCAAAGAAGGACAGCAACGGCAAAGAGAAGACACCTTCTACAGCTTTGGGACAGCCACAAGAACTGAAGGAAAATGCCTAAGCCTTCTTTAGAAGAGCCCACAATGCCTAATGAGCACAAACAATTGGTATTCACGGGGCAACAAGTGCAAATGCATGGCCAACTTGGTAGTGCCAATCCATGGGAACATGGGCAGCAAGGCAATTATGCACATGCAAGCATGGGACAGCAAGGATACTTTGGTGGTGGTACCATTTTTCATGCTATGGTTGGATAGGCACTGCATACGGAAATGTATGGCACAAATCCCTATGGTATGCAATAGCCAATGCATGGCTCACAACACCCAATGTATCCAGGTAATGCAAGTGGAATGCCTAATCCCATGTATGGCAGCAGAGGCATGATGCTTGAGGCACAAAGCGGGCCATATGGATATATATCGGCACCCCCAGGGACTGTTGAAGCACAAGGATTTGGTGCTGGTCATGTAGGTGTTTCAGATAGTGTTGGTTTTTATGCAAATACAGCCAATGCACCCTTTTTGCAGCAGCCCATTTATGATAACTTGATTCCCATAGGTCCGTCGAAGGACTATGATGAAGGTGGTAAAAGCGTGAAGTTTGAGTCTTTCAGTGGTGCACCAGATAGATTGAAAGTACTTGTTTTTATTAAGCAGTTTGATGCAGCCTATTCTGAAGGCAACTTCACAGAGGCATCTAAGATACGCAAGGTAGCCACATTTTTGAAGAGAAATACATTGCGGTGGTGGTCTACACTTCTTATTCAAGGGAAGTCACCTACCACTTGGGTCCAATTCAAGCAAATGTTTGCTTCAAGTTGGTTGACAAGTACCTTTGAAGTAGACATTATGACAGCTTGGAATTAGTTGAATTCCAAAGATTGCAAGAACTTGGATCAATACAATAAGAAGTTTTGGGATGCATTGCTACCAGTTACTTCTTATCGCACAGTACCCCTCCATGAGCAGGTGGAGAAGTATATTTGTGGTTTACCAAAGGGTATTCGGGATTTTTGCATTAAGTCCACTGTCTCCAACACATCTCAGCTTATAGAAACTGCTACTACGACTGACACATTGTTGCATGGAAAGGATGTAGGATTCCACGATGATGATGCCAAGTCACATATCAAAGAGGCAAAGGCTGAGAAAAAGGGTAAATCTGAAAATAAAGCTGAAAATTAGGGTAGATCTGAAAATAGGGCTGGAAAGCTGAATAGAGGGTGGTAAGAAAGTATCCCCTATTTTGCATACAAAAGATAAGATCTTTGAGTTTGATCGCTATGTGGAAAGCATGGATGCAGCTTATCAGAAGTTTAAGTATGCACTTCAAAGATCACAGGATAAGGAAAAGAGAGCAGCTCGTCATAGGCATGCTTTGCACTTTGCAGAGGGTGATTATGTATTGCTACGATTTGAAAAGGCATGGCTGAAAAAGATGAAGGGCAAAGAGCGATTGTATCCAAAGCTGTCTATGAGATACTATGGGCCATTTCAAGTGTTCGAGAGGATCAGTGATGTTGGGAGTAAAGGTGCCTCCGTCTAGCCGCCCATGTATTACTACACTGACAGTACCTGCCACTGCACACTGCAGGTGGCGGGTGCCCGTCACTGTCACTTTATTCTTTATTCTTTTAGTGACAGTTTGAATAAAGGAAGGCCCGGTCACACATTGTGACTTTTGGAGTTCCCATTTTGTGTCTCTCTCTTTCTTGCTCTTGCTCTCTTGCCACAGCTCTTCCAAGCAAGCTTCGATCCTTCTCACCTTTCAACTGGTATGAGAGTATGGATTTATGACTACTCGAGCTTGGTTCGTGGCATCTGCAGCTTCCTATTGATTACCTACACTCATTGGGTTTCCTTCCCGATAGCCATAGCCGATTCTCTCGAGCTCTTGTCACTCCCTGGCTTCCTGAGCACTTACCCGGCCCCTTTGGGCACCCTCAAGGCATTCCAACAACGGTATTCATTCATCTTCTTTAGGGTTTCATGTTGTTTACAGGTCTATAGGTTTGAGAAGAAGAAGGGGGCAGCACCATTGTATATTGCTGGCCCCATATCTTGACATAGGCCTTTGTGGGGCATCTTAGGCTTGTTGTATGCCTTCTTTGGCACCCCCTTGAGCTTTCTACCACCCTGACCAGCACAAAAACGTGAGTAGCAACCCCACACAGTCAGCGTGAATTTGTGCCAGTTTATGGCAGCCCTTGGATGGCTCATCCCAGTTATTGGCAGCCTCATTTGAACACTATACACTTGGTATGCTTGGCATTTGATCCCGAGGCTTGGCATTGAGCATTGATGTGATTTACTTCAGATTTGGGACTGTTATACACAGTTTACAGGCAGCCCACAGCAGTACTACATTAGCATTTTATGTTTGGATCACTTTGGCATTGACATTGGTTGCCTGGTTGGTCCTGAATGCTTCCCAAATGCTAGGGGAATGTATGCCTATGATGTGAGATGCTTTTGGGGCTGAATTTGCTCAGCCATTGACTATTTTACACAATCCACAAGCAGCCCCAAACAGGACAGCCCCCTGTCATTACATTTTATGCTTATGCTACATGGTCATTTGATGCTCGATTATGCCAGATTGGTGCCTATACATATGGGAATTTATGCCTATGGTTTGCCTATGGTTTTGAGCTTGCATTGAGCCACTGTTTGCTCAGTTTGGGACATTTATTTACTGCTGGAATATTCAGGGCTGAAGCTCATTTACTTATGTTTGGATACGTCTCTTGGAATCTAGATATGCTTTGGAGATGTACTTTGATGTATTGATTATCGAGGATTGACATAGAGCTTGGATTTGCTCTCAGATCATTGGTTGAGCTTGAGCCCACTTTGCATAGCATTTGGATCTCTATCTTTGATGTACTTATGACATATACTTTGCTTACGTCTAACCGGTCTTGACATGCTTGGTTTATGCCATCTCTATACATGCTAGTTACATTGTCTTGGAGTTGATTGCTACTGCGGCTTACTTGGGCCTGACATTTGATTGCCCAGAGCTTACTTTGACTATTTCTTGGCTTGCTAGAGTTACAGTTTGGCTTGATGTCTATGGATGCTATGTATGGATACTATGGAGCCTACATGCTTGGGATGTCTCATTGATGCTTGATCTTGGACACATATCACTGGTACACTCTTACATGCTTTGTTCGAGCTTTCTTGCTTGACATCTACGGCTTTTGTGCTAGTGGGAGCGTCTTGATACGCTCGATAGACATAGAGTAGGTGGGTTTATACTACTTGAGTATTCGGATACTTGAGATTGGGATCTTCACTTGGATGTTGCATGGTTGATATGTTGTGGTTCTCACAGATGTACTTGGGTTGATTTGGGCTTTGCACTTCCTGAGCATATATCTATCTGTGTCAAGTCTTGCCAGTGTTGTGTACACTTTGCCCTATTACACAGGGGATGTGCCGGCTTACTGACGGATTCATTTTGACACGATTGGGTGTTTACTCGATGTTCGTATGATTGTTACATGCTGATTTATGCCCGCTTGATGTTGGTTATGCTTTGACAGTCAGTGGTTGACTTAGTGCATTCATTTTGCCTACAGTTTGCTCTCCTTGTACTTGATTATAATTTATTACAGCAAGCATTTAAGTATAGACTGATGTGGAAATTTCATGCTGAATCATCCTGATTTTATGTACTTTTGATGGTACTCCATGGAAGCATCATTAGCTATCAGCTCATCGTCATTTTGCCTTGTTTTTGGTGGTATTTTGGCTATTTAGAGTAGAAAACAGCAAGTAGTTTTGAACCGTCTACACTGTTTCAGCTTGCAGTATGGCATCTTCTTCCACTGACAGTGCTATCTTCAACATCACTAAGCTTGATGGTATGAATTATGCCTATTGAAAGAGTCAAGTTTAGCAAGTATTGGTGCAGAAATCCAGATAAAACCACTAAGGTTGCATGGAGAGTAGCCTGAAACTATGATTAATGACGAATGGATGGAGCTTGATGAGTTATGCAAGTTCACCCTCATCTTGTCTCTCACTGAGCAGGTGCATTACAATGTGGTTGAGAAATCATAGAGTACTTGGCAACTTTGGGATAAGATCAAGAACCTCTATGACAAGAAAAGTCCAGCAAGTTAGATGTATTGGTTGAAGCAACTTATGGATCTGCGCATGAAGAATATGGCGATGTCTGCTCATTTGAGTTAGTTTCATGCTATCCTCAAGAACTTAACTTTGCAGGGTATTACTTTCAATGACGAGGTTACTCCATTGTTTTTGGTTGGGACTCTGAGTGAGTCATGGGATGTATTCCACACTGTCTTATGTGCTCTTGCTACTATTTATGCTTTGACTGTTAGAGGCAAAAATGGTAATGGTAAAAATGACTGTGGAAATGGCCATGGTAGAGACTCGTAGAAGTCTAGGTCTAAGTCACGTGGTAACTCGCACAGCAAGTCTCGTGGGAGAAATGCTAATGTGACATGTCATCATTGCGGCAAGAAGGGTCATATACTCCCACAGTGTCATGAGTTGCGCAAAGAGAAGGGGAAAGACAAAGTACAGGAAAAGCCCTCTGATCACATCATGGTACCTGTGAAATTTAGTGTGAAAATTGAGGTGATAAATGTCATGCAGACTGATGACTCTAATGGAGAGTACATACTTACAGCTAGTTCTTGTGATGCTACGCTGTTGACTGAGTTCACTCTAAGTATGCATAGTGCTGGCTTTTGGATTCTGGTGCTTCATTTCATGTTACACCATGCCGTGAGTGGTTCCACTTCTATCGCACTGTCTCTGGTTCAGCTCGCTTAGGTGATGACAGGTCACTTGCTATTGTTGGCATTGGGGATGTACGGCTGCAGTTCTCTACTGGCAGTACTTTTCTGTTACAGGATGTACGTCATGTACCTGCGCTTACACGCAGTCTTATATCTACAGGGCAGCTTGATGATATTGGGTTTCATGTCTCTTTTAGGGATTCTGCCTGGAAGATCACATGTGGTAGACTTGTGCTTACTAGAGGTGCCAAGGTTGGTAGGCTCTATCCTCTTGTAGTTGATGGGTCATTTGTTGACTATGTTTTGCCAATGGATTCCATCCCACAAGTATCTCTTTGGCATGCGTGTTTAGGTCATATGTCTTTGAAGGGGATGAAAATTCTTTTTGGTTTGCAGTACTTACCGCCCCTTGACTATGCATGTTTTGATTCATGTAAGCATTGTCTTTATGGTAGACAAACTAGGAATACGTATAAGAAGTTCGGTAGAATATGCATGAGTGAGCCCTTGGCATTAGTACATTCGGATGTTTGTGGCCCATGCCTTATCAGTGTATGGGTAGTGCAAAGTATTTTGACATTTATTGACGATTTTTCGCATAAAGTCTGGGCTTATTCCATTAAGCTTAAATTCGATGTCTTGGCTATGTTTCAGAGATGGCTTACATTGGTTGAGAACCAGACTGGGCATAGATTGAAATGCCTTAGGACTGACAATGGGGGAGAATATGTGTAACGTGTCTTTGAGCAGCTATGTGACGAGAGGGGT
This sequence comes from Lygodium microphyllum, assembly GCF_053477565.2. Taxonomy (NCBI): domain Eukaryota; kingdom Viridiplantae; phylum Streptophyta; class Polypodiopsida; order Schizaeales; family Lygodiaceae; genus Lygodium; species Lygodium microphyllum. The sequence goes on along the minus strand of NC_141139.1, from coordinate 23,445,401 downwards.
ATTAAGCGTTAGTTGACCGCCCCCTATACCCCATCCCAGAATGGTTTGGCTGAGCGGATGAATAGAACCATCCAGGAGCATGCATGCAGTATGCTTAGCCATGTGGGCCTACCACAGAGCTTTTGGGCTGAGGCAGTCAGTACACAGCTGTGCATATCATAAATAAATCACCTTCTAGTAGTTTGGATTTCCAGATTACAGAGGAGGTATGGACTGGGAAACCTCCGTCTTATGCACATCTACGTGTCCTTGGATGTGAGGCATACTGCCATGTGTCCAAGGACAAGCGTAGTAAGCTGGATCCTAAGAGTGTTAAATGCATTTTCCTTGGCTATGGAGATGCAAGCGAGATGGGTTACTGCCTCTAGGATCCGCAAGCGAGGAAAGTCATTTGCAGCCATGATGTAGTCTTCCATGAAGACAGGATACATAGGCAGCCTGAGAAGGTGGTAGAGATACGTAGGGTTATATTCCAGGAGGAGCCACGTGCTCCAGTATAGCCTGCACAACCAGATGGTTAGCCTGCACCAGCAATTGGTACACATGGCCAGGGTGTTAGACAGGCAACAAAGCTTGCCGTGAGATGGCCTACTAGAGACAAATGTCCACTTGATAGATTTGAGCCCTCGATGCATTATCTCTTGGTTACAGATGCAGGAGAGCCTCTCACCTATGATGAGGCTATGCGCAAGGGTGACAGTCACTCTTGGGAGAGAGCTATGCAGTCTGAGATAGACTCCTTGCATAAGAATATGACTTGGGATTTGGTTTTCTTGCCTGTTGGCAAGAAGACTCTGCCATGCAAGTGGGTGTATAAGCTGAAAAGTACCTTTGGACACCCTAAGCCAGCTTATAAGGCAAGACTTGTTGCTAAGGGTTTTAAACAGGAGTATAGAGTTGACTTTGATGAAGTCTTTTCTCCCGTGGTCAAGATGACCACCCTACGCTTGATTTTGGCCTTAGTCGCGCAGCTTGAATTGGATATATATCAGATGGATTTCAAGATTGCATTCTTGTATGGGGATTTGTATAATGAGATTTACATGGAGCAGTCCAAGGGCTTTGCAGAACCTGGTAGGGAGCACCTAGTGTGTAAGTTGAAGAAAAGTCTTTATGGCTTGAAGCAGATACCTAGGGAGTGATATCATAAATTTGATGTCTTTTTGCAGTCACAGGACTACAGCAGGAGTGCTATGGATCCATGTATTTACACGAAGGAAACCCGTGATGGCTCATTGCTTATTTTGGTACTTTATGTGGATGATATGTTGATAGCAGGGAAAGCTCATGAGATGAGCTGGATACTCTTAAATCTCAGCTGAAGAAGAGCTTTGAGATGAAGGATTTGGGACAGGCCTCTCACATTCTTGGTATGCGCATTAAGCGCGACAGACATCAAGGACTACTCTACCTCTCACAGAGGGAGTACATTCATAAAGTCGAGCGTTTCCGCATGCAGGACGTGAAGCCTATTGGCTGTCCATTACCTTCTTATGTGAAGGTCTCATAGGCCGATTGTTTGCAGAGAGGTGAGCAGAGAGCCGAGATGGCCAAGATCCCTTATGCATCAGGCGTGGTTTGTTTGATGTATGCCATGATAGCCACTCGTCCAAATATTGCCTTTGCAGTTGGTGTTGTGGCATGCTATATGGCTACATGTGGCAAGAAGTATTGGGATGCTGTGAAGGGTATCATAAGATACCTGAAGGGCACAACAGATATGTATATTTGCTATGGCAGCCAGGATACAGGAGTTGTGGGGTACACAGACTCCGATTATGCAGGACATGTAGATAGTAGGAAGTCCACTTCTGGCTATGTATTCACCTATGCTAGAGGTGTTGTCTCTTGGATGTCCAGGGTTTAAAAGTGTACGGATCTCTCTACCACTGAGGCCGAGTATGTTACAGCCAGTGAGGCTTGCAAGGAGGCCATATGGTTGGGCCGTTTGGTTCATGACCTTGGGATTGATGCTATACCTACGCTGCATTCGGATTCTATGAGTGCTATTCAGCTAGCCAAGAATCCGGTCTTCCATGCGAAGAATAAACACATCGAGGTGAGGTATCACTTTATACGTGGGGTCGTGGAGGATAGGTCTGTTGACCTTGTCAAGATCTCCACTGATGAAAATCCTGCAGATCTACTCATGAAAAGCCTCACTACTGAGCGCTTTGCCTTTCTCAGGAAATTGATGGGCATTGGATGAGATGACGTTTTTTCTCATCCCGTTGTAGATGTGTACATTGTACTATCTTTTCTTTTCCTTTTCACTCCTCACTGGGGCAGATTCGCCTTTAAGTGGAAGGTTGTTGGGGTAAAGGCGCCTCCGTCTAGCCGCCTATGTATTACTACACTGACAGTATCCGCCACTGCATATTGCAGATGACGGGTGCTTGTCACCGTTACTTTATTCTTTATTCTTTTAGTGACAGTTTGAATAAAGGAAGACCCGGTCACACATTGTGATAGTTGGAGTTCTCATTTTGTGTCTCTCTTTCTTGCTCTTGCTTTTCCATCATAGCTCTTCCAAGCAAGCTTTGATCCTTCTCACCTTTTAAGTGAGGCATGCTATAGGTTGAAATTGCCTCCAGATTGGCGGATACACAATGCCTTTCATGTGAGCTTGCTTAGACCTTTTCATGGAGATGTGCCAGAGGATGTCTTTGCTGAAATTCAGTCGGAGGTTGAAGAGCTCGATGAAATACTAGTATCAGAGCAGATTTTGGCACACAAAGAGAGGAAGATCAGGGGTAAGGGTTCCAGAAGGTACTTGGTGAAGTTTCAAAATTATTCACCAATGGATGCCAAATGGATGGAGGAGGATGACTTGGCAGATCATCCTTTGTTGTTGCAGCTTTACCTTGATGCTTTTCAGTTAGAGCTGACTTTAGTTCGGGCTCCGTCAGGTTTAGTAGAGCAGAGGTCCAGAGTATTACCTGATGCTTGTGAGGGATCTAGCACCTCCGCTCCTTAGTAATGGACAGCTCTAGTGGTAGTGGATCTCGAATATATTCAGCATACATTCAGGGTATTGTAGCTGAACAGTATGTTGCTAGGGGATCACTATTCAGTATACTAGTCACTATGTTTGGTATGCAAATCGGTATGGTTTTTATTGCAGCTTTGAAAGTGTACATTTGTATCTGTTATGCTCAGTGTATAATCAATTATGCTTGGTGTAGCATCAGTTAATGATCATCAAGGGCTGATTATCGAATGTTGGTTTTCAGCGTATGATCATTCATATTAGGTGGTATTCAGCTCAGTTTTTGATCAGCTTGAGAACTGTTTATGGTCACTTTTTGGATTAGTTTTGCATCAGTTTGCATTGATTGCTGGTCAGTTTTTGCAATGAGTTTGTGGTCAGTTTGGGGTCACATTTGCAGCAGTTTGTGATTAGTTCTCAGATCAGCAAGTGATCAGTTTATGACCAAATTATGCTCAGTTTTCAATGGTTTACATCTAGTTCCATGGACAACAGCATATGTTATGATGCCATTGATGTTTTAGCCATGGTTTATGCTTGGTTATACTATGCTATGGTTTGGTTTTTCCAGATGAGTTGAGCTCATGAGAAATGGACATGTCACATGATAATCTGGAAATATTTTTGAGATTCTTTGTGAGTTTTATGTTATGTTATGTAGGTTGGTAATTTTTAGCATATGTTGGGCATATGGAATAGTTGAACAATGGAGCGCAATGTTGTGTTGACTATGATTCCCTATGGAAATTTTAGTATAGTACTTTACTTTTGATGCATTTGACAGTGCAATCAAGGACGATTGTAAGGATTTCAAGGGGCATGGCTGTCATGAGGACATGTATTTTTAAAACCTCACTTAACATGTGGATTAATTTTTAATCACATGATTAAGTAAATGTTGCACATGTGAGGTGTAACTGGGGTTAAAGTAAATTTACGAGCCTGGGACCCGAGGAAATCACGGGATGTCAAAGGCAAAAGTTGCTATAAGTTATGCCACAGAGGTACTTGGTGGTATTTGGTGCCAGTTGTTGGCCTAGGTCATTCATTTGGTCATAAGTGTCAGTTTTGGTGACACTAGAGAAGTGACGTTTAATGGTACCTAACACCAATCTGATGGTCAAAGATGGCGCAGAGACACTCGGGAGTGGAAGATGCGTAGCCAATTTAATTATTGGACAATTAGATTATTTTTCAGGGCACCGAAATAATTCTTAGATTAGTTTTCAGTATTTAAAGACTGAAAATTAATATTTAATTATGGCAAATGCTAGAAAAACCATTTGGGAAGGCTGCCACTTGTTAAAAATACCCATACAAGATTGAAAAACGTCTTTAGAGACTGGAGAGGCATTTTTAGGTACTCAGCCTGCAAGACAGAGGGAGGAGATGTTGTTGGTCTGATTTGTAGCCATTGGAGGACCTCTGAGGTAGCCAGGGGCTTGAGAAGACTAATCAACAACAGGTGACAACATCTATAGGCTGTTGAGATAGGGAAGCAACAATAAATGAGTGATTTTCTTCAGCTTTTGCATCTACAAGCTATTGAGACAGGACAGCAGTAGTAAATGACAGATTTTCTTCAGTTCTTCGTGAAGAAACTTTGAATTTTCTCTCTCTACAGCTTTCTCTCTCATCTCCCAGCCATTTCAGAGCCTTGCTCTGAAGATCTCAGCATTTGGACCCTTGGAGGTTGAGAAATTGCAAATTTCTCTACTGTAAACCCTATTTTACAGCCGAAATTAGGATTTAGCAGCAGCTTGGGGAAGCGTGCTAGAAATTGGAAGCTACAAGACTTGGATTTTTCAAGACTGAAGGTGAATTTCAGCTAAATTCAGGTGGACGACTAGCCAACCATTGAATTTGGGGCATCTCCATCGTCTATGAAGTGGATGAAGGCCAATCAAGTGCTCAAATCAAGGGGCAAATTAGATTGAAGACTTGCTGGTCACTTTGGATAGCAAGGGGAGTTTGGATTGCGAAGGGGATCGGAAGAATCCCATTGTAAATCAACTTTTTCTTCAATAAAGGTAAAGAAATTCTGAAAGGGGCGCCAACTTTGGGGCCAATCCGGTGTGCATTGTCCAAGATTAGTAGGTAAATTTGTATTTTCAGATTTGCATTAATTGTTTGCTGCTGTAATTAAGTTGTAATCAGGGATTTACCACCCATCCACGGAAGGAAGGCTGGTTTCACTATCTCTGTTTGTTGGTGATGCAATGAAAATAAAGGGGGAAATCAGTAGGCGATGTTGAATCCACAACCTGTCTTTGCCTTCTCTAATGAACATGGTCTTTAGCTCTCTGAGCTCTTGTACTCTAATATCATGTCAAAAATAACATGTATGCTCTGATACCATGTTAAAATAAGCGATGGTGTAGAGGGATAGCAAGGTTTGTGGGAAGTAACATAGAGTGTGTACGAAAAACATTGAGAGAGAAGAGAAACTCAGAAACTCAAGAACATGGTGATGATTTATGAGAAGAAAAGTTGATACAATGGAGCCAAAGCTCAAAAGATAACTGTACTCTCCTATTTGAATGGAGTGGCAACAACTGTGGGAAATCTGCACAGTGAAAGAAGCGAAATGCAATCCTTCGGGCAGTGGGCTATCGACGTAATCATTGGAAGGTAAAGGATAGCTATCGAGGGAGCAAACTGCAGTCCTCTGATGTTGTTGAAGATGTGGAAGATGATCACTAGCTGTCGAGGGAGCGAACCGTAGTCCTCTGATGCCAGGGAGTGATGTGGGTAGCAAAACACAAATCCTAAAACGTAAGTTGTAAAACGCAAGGAGAGCAGCCCAAATGCTGACGCTAGGTGGATAATGATGACGCCAAATGATGGAGGATGAGCCCAAGCTGCAAAAACGCAGGTCCCAACAACCTCTATGACAGACAAGAGACGCCAGGTGATAGAGAAGCCAGGCTGCAAAAACGCAGGTTCCAACAACCCCTGTGATAGATGAGTGACGCTAGGTGACAGAGGAGAAGCTAGGTTGCAAAAACGCAAGTCCCAGTAGCCCTTGTGATAGACGAGTGATGAAATCACATACGCTCGGTGATATAGACTGTTACGAGAGGCTAGGATGCTGACGCCAAGTTGGAGATGATGATGCTAGACAAGGAGAAGATCTTCACATTGAAAAACACAGGTGAAGGTGGAGCTTGATGAAGCTCTTTGTCAAATAACTAGCTTATCATGAACCTGGATGTCAATTCTAGCTCTAGGATTTGAACCTGCCAGACTTCAGTCGATGCGCTAGGGAAACCCCTCTTGGGAACATGTGTACATGTATACCTGTATAGATGAGGCTCTCCAACCCCATCTCACCACCCTCTCATAGTCCCTCTTTGGCATTGGAGAGTTGTGAGGGATGACTGCATCATTTATACTAGCAACTTGGAAGGGAGGGCCCTGCAACCATTGCCTGGGCCACAGAGTAGGAGCCTAATCCTGGACCTGGAGATGAGGAAGACTCGCCGAGAGAGTCGTCACCCTTTGTCACCGTCTGCTCTTGCTCCTGTTGTAAAGTTGCTAATGTCCTAAGTCCTTTCGGAGGTGTTCCTTCTTGTCACAATAATAGCACTGAGACTTCTTCTGTTGCATGGCACCCCTCTCTGAAACTGGAACATTTGAAGCACCAAGTGATAGCATCCCCACAGAAACCTGAAATTGTACACAGGAAGTCTCCAACATAACATTGGTAGATGAGTAAATAATGTGTGCATGCTGACCATTAGGAGGAGACGCAAGAGGAGCCATGATGAGGGAGATACAGAGAAGATGAAGAAAAAAAACAAGGTATCTTTAGGGAGAAAAGTATGCGAAAAATGCATGCTCACAAGGATTGCATGAGTTCTTTGTAGTAAAGAAAGCACATAGAGAAAAGAGCAACAGTAACCAGAGTATAGTGATGAGAACACGACAACGGATGCGCACAAACCATCTCTAAAGCTGAACAGTGTATCACTAAAGAAAAATAGGACCAAACACAGCCAAAACATAGCCTGAAACTTGTTGCCCAGCCCTGCACAAAAGCAAAAAAGACGAAATGCAGATGTTGATGACAACACAGTTAGGAACTGCAAATAATGCCGTTGTCCTATAGGAAACAGGTCGCCTCAGGTAGCAGATACCAAAAGGTTGATGTAGAAGGGTCAAAAACAGGGCCCCAGCCGTGAAGCAGCCCTAGAAAACAGTAATCGGAAATGGCAGACTGCAAAATGTTGATGAAACAGGCCAAAAATGATCAGAAGATGGTCGCCTAGGCTGGAAATTTGTCGCAGCAGTCAGAAACAGGTCTAAGCAGTAGATGAAAAATTAAAACTCAAACCTGAAATAATGTAAAACAGCAACAGGAACAATGATCCTGTCAAAAGATGATGTACTGGCGAGACAGTAGGGTTTGCGGGGAGGAACATGGAGTGAACTTGGCAAACATGGAGAAGAGAGAATAAACTCTGATGAATGGAAGGATGAAGTTTTGAATCATGGAGTGAATGTGATACAAGGGAACAAGGGTGCCGTAGCACAAGGAATATGATGAAGATAGCCACGAACCACGAACCGCAATGTCCTCTTGAAGGGGTGTGAGGGTAGTGGAGAGGCTGGAGAGAAGAGGTGACGGACTGAATGAATCAGCCGTAAGGAATGAATGAGAGAGTGGCCTATAAATAGGCATAGTCAGTCTAGGATGGCGTCCCTTTTTGGGGCTGCAAACCCTTAACGCAAAACGCAAAAATGCAAAAATGCAAATTGTGGATGAAGGGTGAAGGGTTTCTCAACACCCCCTCGCAGGCCCAAAAAGGGGAACAAGAGAAGAGTGAGGTGGAGATGCAATGCTACATGCTGAAGAATGCTCATGCAACAGGTGCCACTTGGATAGTGTCCCTTGTGGGGAAATTGTTCACTTGCCCAAGCGCCCTAGTACAAAGCTAATGAAAACGTGCAATGCATAGGAGGAATGTCGGACTTTGTGTGGTACCGAGAACCATAAGGATATGCCCGTACTCCATCTCGGGAGGTGGCTCCATGCTAACCAAGTGACCAAGGCAAGAAGAGAAGAGGAGGAAGAAGATGTAGAGGATCCCTAAGATCCAAGATTTCCACCGGAAAGGGAACCTGTAGTAAAGACTAGTAGACAGAGTGAATTGGAGAACCTGAAACACAACCTCGGGAGAGAAGCCACTAGCTCTGTGTATCCATGCTGGAAGGAATACGAAGGCCTCGTCACCAAGTCGCGGTTGAACCTCTGAGGTCCCGATCTAGGTGGTACCTAAAGATCCTGGATATCAGTAGAAGAGATGACTGATCGAAGACCGCCACCCCAAGAAAGTAGAGGATGGGTGAAGAACTTCATGTGGAGTAGGTTCCTCCTCTGAGGTGGGAGGTGGAGGGGCCCCTGCTGAAGTCGAAGAAGTAGATGCCCCCTATGAGGGCAAAGAAATAACATCCCCCTCTAAATCCCCCTCTGAAGTAGATAGAGAAGCCAAAAACTCATGGATCATGGACTCCGAAATGTTTGATGACGAAGGAAGTGCCATCGGCCGAAGAAGGTATCTGGGGTGCCGAAGAGCTTCCAGAGGTAGCCTCTCGAACCTGAGTAGTCTAGGGTGGGGAAGGGTGCGGGTCAGAATGAGCAAGAGGTGGGCAACAGTCGCTGTCTCTCAGTGGAGCGGACTGGGTAGTCGAAGAAGAGGAAGGAGTCAAGCAGCCATTGTCTCTGGAAGGAGCAGATTGATGAGGAGAGAAGACTGCCGCTGGCATTGCGACGATCTCCGGGAGGTCGTAGCGCCAATCGATTCTCCATGTGCTTGAAAGGACTTAGTGTACATTGGATGCGTCTTATTGCCTTGAGCATAGTACACTAAAAGCCCATGTAGAATGATCTCTGTGGCCCAAAAAAAAGGAGAGGTGGCACAAGGAGTGCCTGGTGGAAGATGCATATACTCTAGGGGGGTGGGGAGCAAAGGTCGAAGTCGGCAAGTATCGATGGTGTGTCCGGTGATATCACAGTAGGAGCACCCAATAGTCTGGTCATCTATTGGTAAAGAAGCCATGGATACTAGTGTGCCTTGCTGAAGAAGGAAGAGGTCAACCACCATGAACTACGAACCACAATGTTCACCTCAAGGGGTGTAAGGGCAGTATGAAGCACGAACCGCAATGTCCGCCTCAAGGGTTGGGAGGGTAGTGGAATGGCTGGAAGTGAGTTGTCAGTGGGAGGAGGATGCGACCAACAGTAAGAAGTTGCAACCAGTAGAAAACGCAGGTGAGGAGAGAGAAAGGCAAAAATCGTAGGCAGGACAGTCTGCAGGAGAGAGAAAGACTAAAAACGTAGGCAGCAGGTGAGAGAAAGACTAAAAACGCAGGCATGACAGCCTGCAGGAGAGATACTAAAAACGCAAGCAGCAGGAGAGAGAGACTAAAAACATAGGCAGGACAGCCTGCAGGAGAGAGAAAGACTAAAAACGTAAGAAAAAAACAGCAGCAGCAGTCAATATGCTGAAATCAGCTCCGAACAGTGTGTGGTAGGTTGGAAATAGGCGCCAGATTGTTGTAGACAGCAATGGCTAGCTTGAATTGCGATGTCCTCCATGTCTAGGGTGTGGGCAGCAAGTTGAAATACCTGAAATATGCAAAAAAGAGATTGTTTTCTGAATGGAGAGTGATTAGTAATAGTCACTTTGCTGTAAATAGCTGCAAACTGCAGGTGGAAGGCTGGAAACAGGTGCTAGATTGTAGATGACAGCAAGGGACAGCTAAGACTGCGATGTCCTCCGCGAAAGGAGTATGGGCAGCAAGTTGAAAACAATTGAAACCTGCAAAAACGAGATGTTGATGTTGCGGAAGAAGAAGAGAAGTGGATGCCGAACCCGCCACCGGTCTTTGCCTTCACTGGAGTGGAGGATCTTCGCTGCTAAGGTGAGTAGATCCAACTTTGATACCGTGTCAAAAGATGACGTACTAGCAAGACAGTAGGGTTGGTGGGGAGGAACACGGAGTGAACTTGGTAAACATGGAGAAGAGAAGAGAAGAGAGAAGAAACTCTGATGAATGGAAGGATGAAGTTCTGAATCATGGAGTGAATGTGATACAAGGGAACAAGGGTGCCGTAGCACAAGGAAGATGATGAAGACAGCCACGAACCATGAACCGCAATGTCCTCTTAAAGGGTTGTGAGGGTAGTGGAGAGGCTGGAGAGAAGAGGTGACGGACTGAATGAATCAACCGTAAGGAATGAATGAGAGAGTGGCCTATAAATATGCACAGTCAGTCTAGGATGGCGTCCCTTTTTGGGGCTGCAAACCCTAAACGCCAAACGCCAAACGCAAAAACTCAAACTGTGGGTGAAGGGTTTCTCAACAGATCTTGCAATCTGATACCATGTCAGAAGTGGATGCAATGATGGAAGCTTGGAAAATTGTTGTGATAGACTGCCAAACACGAGACAAAGGAAAGAGACACACTGCACAAAGAACTCAGAAGCAAAGAGATGCTTGGGAAATGGAATCCATATACCAAGATATGAGATAGTATAGAACCAATGTGAGTCACCGGCTGTGAAGGCACTAGCACTTCTCTCTCCACTACAACCTATTAAATGATGAATGTAATGACCATGGAGGAGTGCCTGAAATAAATAGGCAAAATAATGCCATAAATGGCGGCAGGGCGGCCAGCATTAAAATGCTTAAATAGCCATCATAAAATGCTAGATAAAATGCTTGAATAATCTAGAAAATAGAATGGTGCCCTAGCCCACTGGACCACATGCACAGACTCAACCATGAACTGACATATCTACTAACAACATGGCACAAAAATTTGGGGAGGTAAGACAATGTTCGATAGGATGGCATCGACTGGGAAATGCAGAAAATGCTTAAGAAACTCGAGAAATGCACACTAAAATGCCACATCTCCTATGTCTCTGTCAGACTCTGACAAGAGCTCACAACCAAGAGATGGCAGAATGACAACACTAAAAGTGGTAGGTTAGCAGCACTTAGACAGAAATATGGTATATTACTCCCTAATTTAGTCTCCTTAAAACAGCCCTAGAATGCAATTGATGCAACATTACCAAAATAAAATCTTGATTTTTGATAGTAGGAAAAATGCACCCCTGAGCCTCTATAAATAGGAGTCTTGTGTTTGTGCATCCTTTCTCTTGATCATTATTACTCTCAGCCCTCAATAACCAGCTTCTCTTTCTCACATTGCTGCCCAATACCCCTTCTAGAGGACATCACCAAAATAGTGGAGGACCTTCACTAGCATTACACTCACAAACACTTTTCATTGATGTTGAGGTATATGCGTTTCATGTTCTCATCTGGTGTTTTTTTCTCCTAACTTGTCTTTTGCAAGTTGACACTATCCGTACAAGATGTACCGGTTGATCCGAGAGGAAAACTTGGATCATTTGGCACTTCTTGGTTGCCCTTTCTTGACGGGGCTTCCCACTTTTTGACTAGCATGGAGTCTTCCTCTCCTGAGGCCCAGTTCTTCCCTTTCTTGAGATGCTCTTGGAGACCATACATTTCACAGGCTTTTGGCTGGACATGCAATTCCTTCTTCTTCCTTGGGCGTTTCTCCCTTTCCCTATTGATATCGACATCTTGTCTACAAGATTTTGATTACTTCATAAGCATTATTACTTTTGTACTTTGTATCATTATCGGTATCATGATCATCATTGTAAAAGGGTACTTGGGCAAGTAAACAATTCCTCTGTGAGGGCACTTTTTCATGGGGTTGTAAAATTTCGAGATGCTTTAATCTTGCTGATAAGATTTGATTAAATTATTACTCAAATGTGCGGTTGTTTAGCACGTGATGCACATGGTAGTCATTTCATGGTAATAGGCTAAGGATCTTGAGGATGTAGTGGGTGTCACATGCAAAATTTGTAATAAGTTATAGTTGATAGATACTAGGTAGTGCTTGGTGTTAGATTTGGGCCTAGACCAATTTATTGGCCACTAACGAGCATCCTTTGCCCGATGCCGTGGTTGCTTTGAGGTGGAATGCCTTGGGGAAATATTGGGCTTGAGCCATCTTAACAATCCCTTTATGGTTCAAGTTTTGGACTTGAGAGGGTGTTGAGCTAAAAATACATTATAACCTAATTAGCTTTTTATCGCAATACCAAAACTCAATTATTACCAAAGTTTCATTAAAAAGAAATGTGTTCCTAGAGTATATGTGTCCCATAAGCCAAATCCTAATTTGGGATGATCCACACTTCTATAAGTAGAGGCCCACCGCCACTCGTTGGCCTTCACTCTGCAGATCCAAGCCCCCCATGGCTCCAGCTTGACATAATCACCCGTGGCCCCGATGCCTCTACCGCCGTCAGAAAATAGACCCCCCCCGATCCTCGCTATAACACCTCTCCTCCCCCTTGTTGCTCCCTCCACTTGCACCAATACCCCCCCTTGACAGTACAGCAGTGTGATTGGTAGGTTCTCAGAAGGGACGTGCAATGGAAACCTCTGGTCAGATGCTAGTGTATTCTGCGAGTGCCCCCCAGTCAAATACCTTGCGCGTAGTCCTCTCTGAGGAACAACTCTTAGTAGTCCGTGCCACAAAGCTGGAGCTAAAAGAAACAACGATATTCGGTCAAGTCATAGGACACTCCCCATCCAAGGCTCAGCTTCGAGATTGGCTTCACTCCATGCTGCGCATGGGCACGGCGCAGATCGTGGAGGCGATTCTCATGGGGCAAGGGATCTTCATGGTATGGCTCACCTCGGCAGACGCAGCCTATGAGTTAGTGGTCAGTTCACCCTATGTCTCCACGAAGGGGGTCATATACATGGTCCCTTGGTACAGTGGCTTCACTGTGGAGGCATTCGTGCTCTGCAACAGTTTCCTTAGACACTCGGTCATCCTACTCTTCCCCGGCCTGGAGATAGAGTATCACTAGCTTGTGGAAGACTTTGGACGGCTCTTTGGCACTATCCTTCCCACCTCTTTTGCGGACGCAGTGATAGCCGTAGGAGTCCCAAAGGTACAGGTGGCAGTGAAGGAGACAAAGAACATACCATAGTTTCTAGAGATTGAGGCATGCGCATACTCCTTTAGGCAGCAGGTTATTGTGACTAGGCAGCCCAGGCAGTGCCTGCGTTGCCATGAATTTGGACATCTGGCAGCAAAGTGCACGCGCTTTCGAAGCCAAGGCAGCTTCGCCAACAGGCCCACAGGTGGACGTGGACGGCTTTACACGGGTCTAGAGACGACAGGGGGTGCCGCAACTAGCCCCTCAGATACAGCCATGGCAGCAGGTTCAAGAGGGTGAGCATCGGCCCACCCCCCCCCGGCAGAACACGACACGGCCCCCCCCTCCTCGCCCCACTCGACAGGACCACAGGCCTACACATCCGCCCCCCACGGAGGCGTCACAGGCCACATCACCTAAGGGTCCACATCCCCCCTCTCCAGAGCTACTGTCCCTCCCCTCCCTCCCCCCCCTTCCTCCCCCCCCCCCCCCACACACACACACACCCCTGCCGTGTGTCTCCGACCACCCCACCATCTTTTGATCCTTCCCCTCTCCACCATCACCCCCGCCGACCAGTACCCCTGATCCCCACCCAGCATGGGTGACCCCCCTTCCCCCCCACAAGAGGTAAGGAGTCCCATACATCGATATCCTCCACTCACCAGCAGTCTAGCCCCCCCTTCCCTCCCCACACAGCCACTAGCTCTTCTATCTATGTCGCCTGTCACACTTTCCTGAGAGACACGCGTAGTTGCTACCACAGGAGTTTTTTCGCAGTGGGCCGTGGTCTTACCTGAGAGTTGCGGAGTGCGGAGAGTTTCCACTACCTCTGGAGGTGGGAATCTTTGTGGTACGCAAGTCAAGGAGCGGCAAGGTCCATCTACTAGCACCACCGGATGGACCAAACTATGCCTTCTTCCTTTAGACGTCTCACACACAGGAGACTGGATGTCGACTCAGATAGAGGAGGACGTGAAGAGCTAGGTGGCAGATCATATATCCCAATGGATGGGAGAAGGTGGATTGATACTTTTCTCCCAGCCGTGGCCAAGTTGCATGATGGACATTAACTGGTAGGCTGGGGCCGAGGTCCCACATCTGAGTATTATCTTTCAAGCCCCTCCGCAGTGGAGAGCCCCAATGAATGTGATCAAGTGGCCCCTAGCACAGGCGGCCCGTTTCTACTAGTGTACAGAGTCTCGCCTCTTAGCAACTGTGAAGCCGCTAGAATGGGAATATAAGTATTAAGTTTGCGAAGAACTTGCTTTAGTTTCTTGGCATAGGCCTGGACATTCTCATTTGGCTCTTAGCGTATTACATTCAAGACACGCAACCAATACTGTCTACCCTTCTTAGGAGCAAACTCTCTATGGAAAGCCATAAAGAATTGGACACTGCTAGTTATGGTTCCAACTGCTAGACCGTGATACCACACTGCCGCTCTTCCTTTTAACGTCATGTTGAAGAACATCATTAGGTGTCCGTCGTCTTGGATCCGATAGTTGAACATCAGTGTCTGGAACTCCTTAATATGGAGTTTGGTTGATAGATGCCCTGGTGGTACCACGAGACGCATCCATTACCCCCATGGTCCTGCCCGAGGGCTACCATGGGGGAATGGAGTTCACCGTCCAGGCTGACAGCGAAGCGTATCCGCATGCCTCATAGCTTCTCTTCTTCATCAGCAGCTTCCACACCGAACAGATGCTTATTGGGTCAGCAGTTACATGTTTTCCCATGAGTTTACATCTTGCATCTTGGAATGTGAATAGTCTCCACTATAGTGGAGCACGTGGTTCCAAGAAGTTGATTGTTCGGCAGGATTGTAGCCTTGCCCTTGCAGGACGGATTGACATCTTACTTCTACAGGAGCACAAGCTCACTCCCGCCCAGGCCCAGCGGGTAGGGAAGGTACTCTCGAGTAGTTCACACATTTACTGGGAGCATGCCATTGGTGCCCACAACAGGAGTGGAGGTGTATGCACCTCTATTAGCCCAAGCCTCACCGCTTGTGTACGAGACCACAAGGACGATCGTGGCAGGGATGGTTCTATGGATCAGATTGGATATTGGGGACTCGTGCCTTGGAGTCCTCAATGTCTATGCCCTTACTGAGGTTAGGGCACACATCAGGTTTTGGGTGAAGATCGCAGTAGGACTCCCAGAGGTGGACTCTTGGATTGTTGGAGGAGACTTCAACAACTTGAAGGCCTTAGAGGACCAACAGGGCAGAGGTAGAAACTACCAGAGCATGGATGGGGAGGAGTAGGAGGCATGGGAGGTCTTCCTACTGGCAGTAGGAGCACACGATGCTTGGAGAGACCCAGCTTTCCATAGGAGGGAGAGGTTGCTGGACTTCTCTTGGGGATATAGGCGGCTAGGCCCAGTCCTGCTGGAGCGGCTGGACAGGTTCTATGTGGGAGAGTGGGGATGCTCTCATGGAGGCCAGGTAGGGTAGTTGGCGGGCACCATCTTGTCCGATCACTGTCCGGTTCTCTTGACACTTGATCCCCCAGCATCTGCCCTAGACACACGATCCTGTCGGATTCATGACTTGATCTATAGGAGGGAGGAGGTGAAGAGACAGATTGAGCACATTTGGACTAGGGAGTGGAGCAGGGGGGATCGGATCGTAGAGGAGGTTGCAGAGGTCCTAGCCGAGTCGAGCAGTATCTGCCAAGAGGCAGCCTTACAGGTCAGGTAGCAGAGCTGGGAGGAGGAGAGAGCACTCTGGTGGGACCTAGCAGCCATGCAGAGACTACTACATGAGTACTTGTGTGGTATAACTTATAGCAACTTTTGCCTTTGACATCCCGTGATTTCTTCGGGTCCCGGGCTCGTAAATTTACTTTAACCCCAGTTGCACCTCACATGTGCATCATTTACTTAATCATGCGATTAAAAATTAATCCACATGTTAAGTGAGGTTTCAAAAATACATGTCCTCATGACAACATCCTCATGTCTGTGGGAACAAACAAAAAGTGGGAACTCTCAAATTTGATTATTTTGTGATTGAATTGAGAAGATGTGATGATAAGATGTCATTAATTTGTCATGCAACCGTTGCCAAGTTATAGATGCTTCTTACTGTTTTTCTGTGCTACATTTTCTAGATGACCTTGAATGTTGTGCAATATTCTGCGTGTTATTGGTGGCAATGTACTATGTATCAAGAAGAGTTATTGAGATTATTGGGATCTTAATTTGAATGTAACGCTGCAATCAGTAATTTTTATATCCTTTCCATGGAGTTCGATATTTCCTTCTTTTGGTTTTTTGTCTTCATACTTGTACTGACCTTAATTTCCTCACGCGCATCATGCAGGCAATGAGGCTTCTGAGAGGCTAGCATACTATGGAATTGCTACAAATTTGGTTGTATATTTGACACGTCAGCTTCACCAGGGCAAATCAATAGCAGCTGTAAATGTTACCAATTGGTCTGGAACGTGTTACATAACACCCTTGCTTGGTGCTTTTCTGGCTGATGCGTATTTGGGACGCTATTGGACGATTGCTGCATTCTCCACAATCTATTTTGTGGTACCACTTGTCTCTCTAAGAATTGGAGTTCTAATGGATATTTTGGAAGCAAAGTACACTACACCTTGCTAATGTGGTCTGCACTTATGACAGGGGATGATTCTGTTAACATTGACAGCTGCTCTTCCCTCACTTACTCCACCAAAAGGGGGGGATGCAACAGGAGGCCAATTGGCTGCTTTTTATCTAGCACTTTATCTTATTGCCTTAGGAACAGGAGGAATCAAGCCTTGCGTGTCTTCTTTTGGGGCCGACCAGTTTGATGATAATGACCTAGCTGAGAAAAAAAGTAAAGTATCCTTTTTCAACTGGTTTTATTTTTCAATCAACATTGGGGCTCTTATATCTTCCAGCATCCTTGTCTACATACAAGACACTGTAAGTTGGGCATGGGGCTTTGGTATCCCAGCAGTAATGATGGGGGTAGCCATAGTCAGTTTCTTTACAGGCACCCCCCTCTTTAGACATCAGAAGCCAGGAGGTAGTCCCTTGTCTCGGATCTTGCAAGTTTTAGTTGCCACAATGCACAATTATAAAGTGGCTGTTCCACCTGACTCCAGCTTGCTGTATGAGACAAAAGTTTGTTCTATACAAGGCAGCAGAAAACTTGAACACACTGACGAGTTTCGGTAAGATCATACCTGCTTAGATTCTAACAAAAAGAGATTTAACCATCCTTATTTGTATCAAGTGCATTTTTAATGTGCCAGTTGCCTTACATACTGAAATCTTATTTTGAGCATGTGATTAAGATGATCATTATTAACATAGTGGGCTATTAAACAGAACAGGGTTGAGATTTTGAATGCATTGTATGCCATACATTTATGTGGTACCTGTGTGGTCTATCTGTCTGGAGTGGTTTCATATAGACAGCTTGATCCTGCTGTATATGTGACCATGCACATAAGCATCAAATAAAAGATTTGGAAACCGTGGACAGGTGCTGCTACATGGCCACTGATAGAAGGTGGAAAGCAAAAGAGAACAGAAGAACTTCAGAATGAAAGCTTATTTACACTCTTACAAGAGAGGAAAATGAGCAACCAAGCAACTTGCATGACCTGAAATGAAGTGTGTATATGAGAGAGCATGCTTGTGTATGCGAACACAACTCTGGATAGCCTAATATGGAAAGTGCCAAGAAAATTTTATGGCCATGGAGGGCATTTATTTGTTGAAGATGAGATGGGCATCATTGACTTCTCCTTTCACACTTTTGACATGTTGAGGTACCATGTGTGATAGACAACCACATTTCTCTCCATTATTTGTTCTTCTTATGGCAAAGGTGGATTGCTCGTCTTGAGGTCTGATGCTTTCATCATGTTCTCATGGTCTCATTTAGATAAGGGTGTGAGAGAGTGTGGCAGCAGTGGGCATTTGATGCTTTAATTTGGTGTTTTGCACGATTTCCTAGAGGCTTGCCACATGGCCTTGGGAGAGGCATACTTCTCACACTGATTAGACTGCATCTCAAATTACCTCTAACCGGAGAGGGGCATGTGTTGGAGATTTAGAGAGGGTATGTCAATGCAATATCCTAATGAGAGAGGGCATTTTGTGGTTGCTCTTCTTACGGTTTTTTGGGGTTATGGACTTGGTGGTAGTCAAGTTTTACTATCTATGTCTAACTGCTGTTTTGAGCCTCTACTGCAGAGAGACCTCATGATCGGCATGCTTGGATGATTCTCTCTAGCTAACTTATTGATTGTACTTGATTTAGATGAAAGAACCATCAGGCATCGATAATGCTCATGAGAGGAGTCCACATATGTTACATATGAAGCTTGTTTACCTCTTTTGTAACCTCGAAACATGATGACTTGGTCACCTATGAATTGAGAGAGGGTGTTACATGTTATTTTGGCACCTCATGTGTTCACATTGGTTGGATCACTTTTGGTTCTCATGCAGCACTCATTTGGGTTTTGCCCATATAAAACCAATCCTAGGTGCCACACTTTTACACTTGTACTTTGACATCTCATTGTGGGTGTTAGTAGTCATGTGTGTCTTGTATGGTCATCTCTTGCCTGTGAGCCTCAGTTTGAGTCAAACAAAGACATTAGGAGGTCTGACATTGTCTTTGTTTGTCATTTTATGTGTTTTAGACACTTTAGATGGAGGGCATATTAGTGTACTTCTTTTTGGGCACTTTTCGCCCTATTTAGGGTTTTGCCACTTTTTCCCTATATATTGGCGGCGTACCCTTCCACTTTCATTATCATCATTGATCCTTCGTGATCAGCCATCCCTCCTTATTCTCTCATCCCCCTACTACCGTTTGGGGTCCACACTGATGCGTAGAGCTATGTGTTGGGGCTGACTTTTGTAGCCTCGTACCTTCAGCCATTGCAGTCACATTGTTCCTTCTCTCTCCTGTATTCTCTCTTTGTCTCCTCCTCATGTTCACTTTCCTCTTTCTGTTACACAATCTCACATGGTATCACAGCTACGCGTGGGAGCCGAAGAACTTTAAGAGAAGTGTTTGTCCATGATGAAACTCGCCAAACAACATCCATACATGCTGTAGACCTTGTGTTTGGAGTCAAACAAGGTAGGGTGGCCTGTTTTCAGCCGTTTACAGTCTGCGTTTGATAGAGATTTGTTGCGTTACTCCTAGGCGGCCTCTGCCAGGTTGGGTGGCACCATTTTGCAAGTTTGGACTTGTGTTTCTTACAGGTAGCCCTCCTCCCTCTCCCCCCCCCCCCGTTATAGACCTTCATAGGACTTCAAGTCATAACCTGTCATGAGGCACAAAAAGGCACAGCAGAATGGCACACAAGATATATCAATAAGGAATCTTTGTATTCATGATATCAAAAGATATAATATTGAGGCACATCTTAGGACTACACCCTTGTGACACCGCACATGTGAGGGCTCACCATTGACCATAGGGAATCACATGTAGAGTAGAAACCAAGCAGAGCTCAGAGTCATTACTACTCCCTATATAGGTGTTTTTTGCTCCAACGCCATGGTATAGCTACAAAGCCCATATCCCTACGCTCATCCCCGCTTAATGAATTGCTCTCCTCAACAATCTAAGGGTGGTTTCTTGAATCATGCCGGGTTCTTAACATAGCTTATGCTATCAAGCTAGTCAGTGTCTGTTGGACTCCTTAGCGAGGTCTTAACGTAGCCTTTTCTATCAAGCTGACAACTTGACACCCAAAGGGACAACAAAAGACTATGATGAAGGTGGAAAAGCATTGAAGTTTGAGTCCTTAAGTGGTGTATAAGATAGGTTGAAAGCTTTGACTTTCATTTAGCAGTTTGATGCAGCTTTTTCAAGGGGGAACTTCACGGAGTCCTCGAAGATTCGAAAGGCAGCCACTTTCCTAAAAGGGAATGCATTACAGTGGTGGTTCACTCTTTTGATCCAAGGTAGAGCACCGTCAACGTGGGTACAATACAAGAAGGATGTGCCATCTAGATGGACAGGAGTGGAAATTTCAGCATTTGAAAAGTTGAAGGAAAAGATGACTTCGGATCCTGTGCTTGTGTTGCCCGATCTAAGGAAGTCATTCATAGTTCAATGTAATGCATGTGGTAATAGCATTGGGACTGTCCTTATGCAAGACGGCCAAGTTGTGGGTTATGAGAGCCGAATTCTCCATGGTGCAGAAAAGAACTTGTAGGTCTATGAGAAAGAGCTCTTGGCTGTAATTCATGCATTGTCTATGTGGAAACATTATTTGTTGGGAGCTGATTTATCAGTGTAGACAGACCATCACACTTTGAGGTACTTTCTAATGCAGACAAAGTTGTCAGAGAAGTATATGAGATGGGCAAATTTTCTCACTATGTTTCATTTTCAGATTGTACATATTGATGGTAAAAAAAATGTTGTGGCTGATGTATTGTCACATAAGCCACAAATTTCAGCCGTCAGCATGGTTTATCACACCGAGTTGGATGCCGTTACAGTCTGCGTTTGATAGAAATTTGTTGCGTTACTCCTAGGCGGCCTCTACCAGGCTGGAGGGCACCATTTTGCAAGTTTGGACTTGCGTTTCTTGCAAGTAGCCCTCCTCTTCCCCTCCCTGTTATAGACCTTCACGAGACTTCAAGGCATAACCTATCATGAGGCACAAAAAGGCACAGCGGAATGGCACTCAAGATATACCAATAAGGAATCTTTGTATTCATGATATCAAAAGATACAACATTGAGGCACATCTCGGGACTATATCCTTGTGACACTGCACATGTGAGGGTTCACCATTGACCATAGGGAATCACATGTAGAGTGGAAACCAAGCAGAGCTCAGAGTCATTACTACTCCCTATATAGGTGTTTTTGGCTCCAACGCCATGGTATAGCTACAAAGCCCATACCCTTACACTCATCCCCGCTTAATGAATTGCTCTCCTCAACAGTCTAAGGGTGGTTTTTTGACTCATGCCGGGGTCTTAACACAGCTTATGCTATCAAGATGGTCAGTGTCTGCTGGACTTCTTAGCGGAGTCTTAACGTAGCCTTTTCTATCAAGCTGGTCAGTGTCTGCCGCACTACGACTTGGGAGTCTTAATACAACTTATTCTATCAAGTTGGCCAGGGTCCACCCATCTAGACTTCATTCTTTTATTATTTTTGCATTCAAAAAGGATTTTTTAATTAGAATTAAAAAATTCGTAGGTTTAGTAAAGTAAAAGGGATTATTTTAAGACCACCCTAGACTCAATTACATTTGAAGAGTGGAGGTTTCGTAGTTCTAACTTGAGGTGGCTTGTCGCTTATGGATTTGCATGCCAAGCTTTGTAGGTGTGATTCCAAGTTGTCGTGCTGTTGGGGTCAAGGCGTGGTAGCATGGTTGTAGCCATGTTGTGCCATGCCTTAAGGGAGGCAGTCCATTGCGTTGCTCCTTGCTCCATTCCTCTCTTTCTTTGTGTTGTTACCTTGGTACTTGGGGACTTGGGTCTCTTGGTTCGTTTGCCAAGACGCTTTGCCCTTATTGCCAAGTCAAGAACTTGGGCTGTTTTCCTTGGCCTCCTTGCTAGATCTTTCTTGCTTGCCTTGAACTTAGACGAATCGGTTGGTTCAACTTGCCTTCTCGCACGGAAGGTGCGGTCTTGGTGCATGGCACCTCTTTGGCTCTTCTTAGCCTCATTTAAAGTGGAGGTTCTTGGAGAGGAACGGACTAAGTTGTCATACTTAGACCGGATTTTGGTTTGCAGAAGTAGAGGTATCTTTTAAGTTCTTGGGGTGATGCCCATATGGATGGTGCTTGGTGTGTCACGGATCCATAGGATCGGATGACAACTCCTTGGCACTGCTTGCGGCCTGAATGCTGAGATCTCAATCTTTACCAGCATTGAGTATGGTTCTAAGGGGTTTCATAGTCCAAAGACATTCATCTTAAGAGTGAGTTGGAGGATTCTCCAAGACTCAACTAGCAAGATTCCCTTCCATGGCACTAAGTTGCCTTGATTGGACCATATTGCGAGCACTCTCTCATGCTCTCCCTACTTTGAGGCTTTGTCCTTTGGCTCGTTTTGTCCTAGCTCATAAGGGTTTTCCTCTTCGGGTTCAAAGGCATAGTCAATGACTCCATTGCTGAAGTGCACTTGGTTCCTACTTTGATCCGAGTTGGCTGTGGGATGGGATGTGGCCTTGGATCAAAAGCTTGGTTTGCTTCGTCCTTAGCCACGAGTTTAGCATGGGGGGTTTTGGAGGCATCTTTATTCTTATCTCTCACCTTGGCTCTAGCGGCCTGCCTCCGTTTCTTGGCGTTTGGCCTATCTTCTTTCTTTGGCTTCCTAGCACTCTATACTCATTCTTTTAACTTGCTTTCTCTATCTCTTTCTACTTGCTCAATCTTTTCCTAACTTTCTTCTTGATTTCTTCTACTTGTTTCCTTATATCTTGCTCTAGCTTTTCTCTCTTCTAGTTTCTTTCTAGCTAACTCTACTTGCTCTTCTATCTCTTTTCTTCTCTTTTCTTGTCTCATATTTTCTTTGATCTTCTCTATGGCTCCATCTAATAAGTCTTTTTCTTCTTCTTTCATATCATCTTCTTTTGTCTCATCCCATATTTGCGTGATTCTCTCCTTCAACTCTTTTCCTAGACTATCATCATTGAATTGTGAGGGTTTGGCTGATTGTTGGGGTTGGGGTTGTCGGGTCAAGGTGTTCCAAGATCTAGGCTGAGCTCCTCCTCGCCCTTTGCTTCTTCTATGGTTTGTTGGGGATTTGACCTGAGCTCATCCTCCCCCTTTTCTTATTTCTTCTCTTCTAATTCCTCTCTTCTTTCTTTTCCTTCGCCTATATCATAATCTAAAGTAGAAATGTTAGCTCCATGTGGCAACATGTGCCTCATAAGAGGGCGCCAACCTGGCCTCACCCTCACTCTCAATTGGTGGAGGTGTTCTAAGATCAGTATCGAGCTTATCCTCCTCCTCTTCTTCTAACGCTGTTTCTTTATTCAATTGGGCTACAACCTGTGGGTGCAGTGGTTCATCCTTTTGACATATCCACCTTGCTTTATCTTGTTTTTTGTATCCTAACTCCATCATAATATTTTCGATCTTTGAACTCACATCCATTTTCGATCCTTCTCCCTTCACATAATATTCCATCATTTCTTCTTCTCCTTGTACTCCTTCGGGTTAGCATTCTTTGAGATAGGGGTAGTTGGTGTAGAGGTATTCTCCTTCTGGGTGGTAGTCGATGGGAACATCTTTAGGGTAGTAGTTGTCAGAGTGAAGCAATGCGGAAGCGAATGACCGTGACAAAGAGTGAACAAAGAGAGAAGAGAGAGAGAGAAAGAGATAGTGAAACTAAAAAAATCTGCAGTGAAGAATGGTGTATAAGGATGCAAAATTATACACGAGTGCAGAGCAAAATATCTGCGCATGTCTCCACCACAAAGGACTATGTGCTTCATCCGAGCACGAAATACGGGATTCTTTGCCAAGGCAATGCAACTCTCATTGTCGCACCGCAAAATAGTAGGACAAGTTTGGGGGTAGCCAAGCTCCTCCAACAACCGCCGAAGCCACACAATCTCACATGTGGTAGAAGACGCAATCCGATACTCTGCTTTTTGCTACTACAAGAGATAGCACCAACATCCAAGGTAAAACAATAACCTGTAGTAGACCGCCTTTGATCCACATCGCCAGCCCAATCTGAATCACTCCAACCTGTAAGAACAAGATCTGAAGCACTTGTATCTGCTGGATAGAAAATCTCAAGGTTGGAGGTTCCCCTCAGAAACCGAAGTATCCTTTGAGCAGCCTGACAATGCACATGCTGAGGGGCACTCATGAACTCAGCCAAGAGACCTACAACAAAACATAGATCAACCTGTGTGTTGAGGAGCCAAATCAACGATCCAATCAGTTGACGGTAGCAGGTAGCATCTGCCAAAGGAGAATCTACGTGTGAAGTGGCCTTCCAGTTCGAATCCATAGAAGTAGAAATGGACCAACAATCCTCCATCTCAAAACTCACCAAGAGCTCCTGTACATATCTTTGTTGAGAGATGAAAATCCCCCTCTGAGACTAATAAATCTCGTGGCCCAAAAAGAAATGGAGAAGTCCTAAATCGGTCATCTCGAACTTCTGATGTAGTTGACTTCCTGGGTATGATCACTTGTAACAATCAAGTCATCAACATACAAAACAAACAACACACGACCACCCTCGGAAGTGTGCACATAAAGCTGCGGATCAGCCCTAGAGCGCCGATATTCCAACTTGGCTTGGAGAAACGAATCAATCTTCTCGTTCCAAGTGCACGGAGCCTTCTTTAGGCCATACAAGGGCTTCTTTAACTTGTAAACCTTTCCATCTGAGGAACCAAAGCCAGGAGGCTACTCTACATGGAGCTCCTCCTTCAAATCACCATTCAAGAAGGCTGACTTCACATCCAACTGAAAAATAGGCCATCTCCTATGACTAGCCAAGGTAAGAATAGCACGAATAGTCTCCATGCGAGTTGTATGGGCAAAAGTATCATTGAAGTCAACACCTGGGCGCTGTGCAAAACCTTTAGCAACAAGGCAAGCCTTGTGCTTGTTCAAAGAGCCATCACTATATGGTACTTGGACTTAAAGATCCATTTGACACCAATCACCTTATGAGAGGGACGAGGCACAAGGAACCAAGTGCCATTCCGCTCAATAGCCTCCAACTCAGCTTCCATCACCTTCCGCCAATGATCAGATTGTAAATCCTCCTTCACTGATGTAGGCTCTCTATCCTGCATAACATGGGACATCAAACAATAGTTAGAGCAAACAAGCTCCGTAGAATGTGCTTGGTGCCTCCGCAACCTCCGTGGTCCATCTTGCGGTTCCTACTCCTCAGGGACCCCCTTGATCCTTGAATCTCAGAGTGTGTTATGGGCCGAACAAGGAGGAGACCGGATCTCTCCTCGTTGCTCTCCATCTACTGAAGACTCACGTGTTGTGCTAAGAAATGCACTTAGCCACTTAAACAGCCCCAAAACATGCTTATTTTAGGCTTATTTTAGCCAAAACCCTAAAATGGGAAGTGGATCGAGAGAGTTAAGTGGGAGAGGATCTAGAACCCTAATTTTCTATAAATAGGCAGTCAGCCCTCCACTCTTCTCTAATCTCGTTTTTGCAGATTTCAGGTGTTTCAGCTTGCTGCCCACACCCCGTTCGCAGAGGACATCTCAACCGAAGCTGTCCATTGCTGTCTCCATCAGTTGGCGCTTGATTTCCAGTACTCTTCACGCAGTTTGGAGTTGATTCCAGCCAGGCGACTGATGTTCCTGTGCAGACCTGTTGCCGTACAGCCTGCCACGTCATCACAGTCTTGCTGCCTACGTTTTTAGTCTTTCTCTCTCTTGTAGGTTGTCTTGCATGTGTTTTTAGTCTTTCTCTCACCTACTGCCTACGTTTTTAGTCTTTCTCTTGCCTATGTTTTTAGTCTCTCTCTTTTCTGCAGGCTGTCCTGCTTGCGTTTTCAGTCTTTCTCTCACCTGGTGCCTACGTTTTTAGTCTTTCTCTCTCCTACAAGCTGTTCTGCTTGCGTTTTTAGTCTTTCTCTCACGTGCTGCCTACGTTTTTAGTCTTTCTCTCTCCTCACTATTGTCTGCATCAGATTTAGCTTCTCATTGTTGTGTTTGTTGGTGTTCGACATTCGGAGGCTGCCTTGCTGCGATTCGGGATCCGTTTAGAGTACGACACGCTCTCTAGCTCATTATCCCTGCCTTGATCCTTGAGATACAGGAGTTCGAGGTTCAATATTCATTCACTACATAGTGTGTTTGCTGCATGAGCATCGTATTATTCAGTAGTTATATCACTTCATTTATTTACTGTGTTCATTGTCTCTGAGTTACCCTAACCCTAACTGTGTTCTTTTATCAGTCTGCTCTTTGTCGTATGGTTTCCGTTTATGTTTATCTGTTTTCTTTATATGGTATTAGAGCTTGGTACTCTCTGAGAAACCTAGGCCTTTGATCTGAAAGCTCTACACTAGAAGTAAGAACTATAGTAGGTTCAAATGACTTCGAACACAACACCGATTCAGTCTCCAAATCCAACTATGCCGAGAACCGAGCGAGAGTGGGCCGATCAACTGACTCCACAAAGTTCCGACATGGTGGAAGACACTTTTGATTACATGGATGAAAAGCTAGGTAAGTTGACCTCTGAAGAATATAAGCTTATCAGAGCTTATAGACGAAAGAAGATTAAGGAGCTCGATTGAAGAATTGCCCTTCAAGAAAAGCTTCTAAATGAAGGTATGCATGAATTTCTCTCTTCAGATATTGCGTATAAATCTAATGATGTTGCAGGGCCGTCGAGACCTTCATCAAGGATGGGCCCCCCTCTTGGAGAACAAGACCCGGAGTATGTTCCTTTCTTTCATCCTCTTCTGTCCACTTCGGTGCAAGGTACTTTAGATTCGTCTTTTGTTCCTCCTTTTACCTCTTCTGCTTTGCAATATTATGGTAGAGATCATGTGGGAGAAAGAGTCCAATCTGTTGACTACAAAAAATGTCCTCTTGAGAACCAATTCCTATATGTTAACACCTGTCGTGGGGATTATAAGAAAAAGCCAGGTACCTCTTTTTCTATCCTTCTTTATTTTCCGTCTACTTCACAAAACCAGAATGAATTTGATGTTCCTTTTTCTTCATTGTATAGTGTATCATCATCTTCACATTTTCATTTCCAATCATTAAATGATAAATATTAACAAAATGCATCTGCATCTCATACACCTCATTTTCAAAATCCACCCATCCCATCACATTCATATGTTGCTTTTCCACTTCCATTCACACCATTCACTTTTCCATTTCAGACACCTTATGTCGCACCCCACATGACATCGAGGGGTTATGGAAACATAGGCACATCTTTTAGAACCTCATCCTTATCTCTGTCGGGTGGTGTTCCACCTACTTCACATACACTTTTGGAATCATTGCAACCTGGGTATCCCCCCCAGTCTCTCCCGAGTATGGATCAATTGACTCCATAGTTTGCCTCCGTGGCTTTACCTAGTGGACCTTCTAGTTATACTACTGTGCCCTAGCCTCACTTTGGACAAGGCTTCCATGTCCCAATGCCTCCACCTACACCGGCACCTTATGGAAACATTCATATTTCAGTGTCTTTGCCTCAATCGGCACTCATTGGACACTCACAGCCTACTTCTGTCTACCCATCTTTTCCCCCTCCTCCTTCTTATCAGACTCATCCACCTCCACCATCTTACCCTCCACAATCTTATCCCCCACATCCATTTTATCCTACCTACTCGATACCTCATGGTTCTAGCTCATCTTCTGCCAAGTATGCATTTAATAACAAGAATCGTTTTAACGGGTCAAACTTTACTACTTGGTCGAACTTGATGAGACATGTCATTGACTCCCACAACCTATGGGATCTTGTGCAGGAGTTGGAACCCCAACCCAGTCCCGCATTTGTTCCATACGAGGTTGTCTGCTCATGGAAGGCTAGGAATGTCTCCGCTATTGTCGAGCTGATGCAAGGCTTATTGCTTGAGTTTCATTCTGAGCTTCAGCATTTTGACTTAGCGTCAAAGCGATGGGTACACTTGACTGACCGCTATGCGGCTCGGGATAGGACCCATCGTATTAATCTTGACCATGAGCTTCAGCTTTTCAAAATCACTGACCAGGATGACTTGAAAGCCAAGTTGGTTGAGTATCGGTGTCTGTCCACTGAATTCTCCACTACGGGGACTCCTAAGTCCTCTGACGATCAGGTCACATTGTTCCTAAACAAACTTCCCAGGAAATACTTCAATTTTGTGGAAGCCATAGTTTCAAAACCTGGCATGCCTACATTCTATAAATTTGAGTATTAGCTGTTGCGTTACGAACGGTTGTTCGATCAGTTTCATATGAATTTCTCTTCAGAGGGAGCTCTTATTACTCATTCTCAAAAAGGGCAACAAGGGAAGGGAAAACAAAACCAAACCTTCACTCAAAATCAAAATCAAAATCAAAAGCGAAATCCATCCAGGGAATCACAAGGAACATCCCAATCTCTCAAACTTGGGTGGTAGCATATACCCTAAGAAAAATAGGTATTGTCAACATTGTCAAAAGGTTGGCCATTTTGACGACGAGTGTCGATCAAAGACAAGAGACACATCACCAAAACCTAAGTCTTAGACCCCCGCCCCTCAGTCGGGCAACCCCCAGTAGGGGAAGCAGGGTGATGGCAAGGGGCAGTTTAAAGGTCAGACTCATACTGCCACCGCTCAGCCATCTCAGTCGACAATATTCTCAACTCCAGCGGACTTGTCTGACTGGTTTGCAGAGGCCCACATCGTCTCCATAGAGACATTAGATGCAAGTCTCGTCCACATCTGTGAGTTGCCTCCTGATGAGGTTACTGCAAAGGCCCACTCGTCATAGCCGAGTACTTCAGCTCCTGTTTGGATTGTGAATAGTGGAGCTACACATCATATGACTCCTATAGCGGACATTTTCCGTTCCCGAGCCCCTGCAGCTGGACGGATCCGCGTAGGAAACAACTCCTCAGTCAAGATTCAGGCTCAAGGTTGCGTCGGTTTTGCCACTGACAAGGGTCCGGATTTGGCTCCGTTGGACAATGTATATCATGTCCCTCAGCTTAGGGTGAACTTGTTATCTATTCAACAGCTTTGCCGGTTGGGGTGAGCGGTTTTCTTTACAACGACTACAGTCGAGATGCTTGACTCTCAAGCTGGTTTAGTGATTGCTTGTGGTGAGGCACAGCCTAATAGCCTATACCACATGAGTCACTTTTTGACTGAGCCAACAGCCGAGGACTCCATGTTTCATAGCTTCCAGGGCTTAGCCACATCTCGGGAGCCTACGAACAATGAGCATCTTTGGCATTTTCGCTTAGGGCATCTTGGTTATGACTCACTTTATGAGTTGTTACACCGTGAGCTGGTTGAGAGCCTTCCATGCCTGAAGCTAGCTCGAGATGTCTGTAAAGCTTGTCAGCTCGGGAAGCAGCACCATACCCCATTTCTTCATCAGACCTCACATAGAGCTGAGGCACCTCTTAGATTGATTCATGTTGATCTTTGTGGGTCGACATCCACTGCTGCCTTGAACGGCGCACTGTATTTCTTTTTGATAGTGGATGATCATTCTAGATACATGTGGGTGTACTTCCTCAAGCATAAGTCCGATAATTTCACATACTTTTGTGCTTGGGTGCTACTGGCTCATAACCAAACTGGTCTCGTGTTGGTTGCATGAGGAGTGATAGCAGTGGTGAGTTTATCTCCCACGAGTTCTCCGAGTTTCTACAACAACATGGCATTTCTTGCCAGCTCACCACTACCAACTTCCCTTCTTAGAATGGAGTCGTAGAGCATAGGAACTGGACAATCATGGAAATGGCACGCTCTATGCTATTTGTAGCAGAGCTTCCTGAGTGCCTTTGGGTCGAGGCTGTTAACACTTAGGTGTATATCCTTAACCAGTGCCCGACTGCGGCTCTTCCTTAGAAGACCTTGTATGAGGCATTCTTTGGCTCTGGGCCTGTTATTTTCCACTTCAGAGTCTTCGGGTGTCGTGCATATACACACATGCCTGATGACAAGATAGGAAAGCTCACTCCCCAAGTTGATCTCCTTATTTTTGTGGGATATTATTTTGAGGCGAAAGCCTATCGTTTGTTCGATCCTTGGATGAACAAGGTGATTGTTAGGCGGGATGTCGTCTTTGACGAGAGGGATATTGTGCAGTCTTTTGCACCGGATTCCGATCCGATTCCTTCTTCCATATCATTGGAGATCATGCCTACTAAGCTTGGTCTGCTTCCCGCTCTTGACCTTCCCGCAAATTCTTCAGTTCCCAGGCCTCCTTTATGAGACCCGTTACCTCGTTGGTACCAATAGACCATGCGGGATTTGGGGATCCTACCACTAGATTCCACCCCGGAGGGACCTAGAGAAGATCTATCCGGCTTGCTTCTTAGACATCATTTGTGTCGCTATTTATAGCTGATTACATATCGCATTCTGAGCCAGATACATGGCAGGGGGCTCTTCAGCACCCTCAATGGTGAGCGGCCATGGAGAAGGAGCTAGAGAGTATTGACCGAAATGTTACTTGGACATTGGTGGATCGTCTAAGCCACAAAAAAGTTATCGGGACAAAGTGGATTTTTAGAACTAAGCTAAAAGCTGATGGGACTTTAGCCAAGTGCAAGGCTTGCCTTGTAGTGTAAGGGTTTCGATAGAAGCACGGCATTGATTATGAAGAGACCTTGGCCCCTACTGCACGGTTGACTTTCTTTCGGTTGCTACTCGCGCTAGCCGCTCACCACGGTTGGCCGATACATCAGATGGATGTCAAAAGTGCCTTTCTAAATGGTTTTCTCGAGGATGAGGTCTATGTGGAGCAGCCACCAGGCTTTCCTTCGGGAAACCCAAGGAATAAGATATTCCACTTGCATAAAGCTCTTCATGGGCTCAAGCAGGCGCCGCGGTCTTGGTTCCATAGGATGGATGAGTTCTTACAGACTCATGGATATCATTCTACCCCTTATGGGTTATATGTTCGATCTACTACAGAGGGGCTTAGCTATATCCTGCTATACGTTGATGACTTACTCATCACAGGTTCAGATTCTGCTGCCATAGCGAAAATTCACGCTAAGCTTAAAGCTACATTTGAAATGACAGACCTTGGTTTGTTGTTCTATTTTTTGGGGATGGAGGTAGTTCGTTCTAGGGGCTATATTTTTGTGTCACAGTAGAAGTACACACTTCAGCTCGTGGAATAGTACACTACAAATCAAACACGGCCAATCGCCATGCCTCTTGATCCTACTATCCACTTGTTGAAGGATACCCTAGGACAGCCCTTCGACGAACATACCTATCGCTTTGTTGTAGGAAAACTTCTTTGGTTAATTCACACTAGGCCAGATTTAGCTTACTCAGTTAGCATACTCGGTTAGTATTTCACAGCACCTAGGATGTCACATTGGATTGCATGTCCTCGTGTGTTGCGTTATTTACGGTGTACTTATTCTTATGGCCTGACATATGGTTTTGGTTTATGTTTGCAGGGGTACACTGATTCTAATTGGACAGGAGATCCTGACACCCGGTATTCCCATGGCGGCTCTCTCTTTACCTTAGGCACGACTCCCATTTCTTGGTCTAGCCGTAAGCAGGAGATGGTGGCGACTTTCTCGGCTGAGGCTGAGTACCAAGCTCTCTTCGATGGCACCACCGAGGCCATCTAGCTGAGGAGTTTACTGGCGGTACTTCATTTTTCTTGTGTCTCTTCCACAATTGTCTATTGCGACAACCAGATTGCCATTGCCCTTGCGGGCAATTTGATCATCACACCACGGATGCAGCATGTGGGAGTCCACTTTCACTTTTCTCGAGAGCAGGTTGAGCTAGGCACGATTCGCCTAGAGTTTGTGCCTTCATCAGATAATTTTGTAGACATTTTGACCAAAGCGGTCAACCGGCCGGTTCTTCAGTACTTGCTTTCCAGGATCGACTTGGGTACACCCTCCCCTACTTCTTTAGCTTGAGGGGGAGAGGGTGCTTCCCTCTTGCTTTCCCTTCCAGTTTGAGACGAGGCGGCTTCTACTCTTGATTGTGACAGTGATGATGCTTACAGTTTTTAGATATTACATTCATTTATTCTTTTGTATTGTATTATAGACATTTCTAACTTTATCCGCACTGTCACGATGACCTGATTGTAAAAGGGTACTTGGACAAGTGAACAATTCTCCTGCGAGGGCACTATCCAAGTGGCACTGTTGCATAGCATATTGCATGAGCATGACATTTTGCATCTTCCTTTGCATTACCCCATGCATTGGCATTCTGTTCATGTAAACATGCATTTGTGCGCATTAATCCCTCTTCAGTCTTTTGGAGTGGTCGACTCTGGGATCCACCATATTCGTGGCATAACACATGGCAATTCTCCTAAAGGCAGTTTTCCTACCCTTGCTTGCTTTGCTTGTCTTGCTAAGCCCACTATCATCTTTTCACCACATGATTGGCACACACACACACACACACATACACACATTTATCATCCTTAGGCACTTATCCTAGTCAGTGTAAGGGACTTGCTTACTAGTTTTGTAAATGACTTGGGTTTAAAACTCTCTTTATCTTTTCCTATCTGTCACTTAATTGGTAGTTGTCCCTATATTTTTTATGTATTTTCAAAACACTTTTCAAAAAAAAAAAAAAAACAGTCAATTGTTGTTTCCATCTGCCTTTATAGGACTTGGTAGGCCCTTGGACAGCCACTGAGCACCCTTGATCTGATGCCCTGGCCTTTCTAGGGTGATCACTTGGGCTCCCTTGGTAAGATAACCATCGTCTCTGTAGTCTTGGTAGGCCACTGGGCAGCCGACGTGCACCCTTTGTCCGATGCCCTGGCTGCTTTGGGATGGGATGCCTTGGGGTAAATTAAAATTTAGGCTAGTCTACTTTTCTAGCCCTATTTTGGACGCCTGAGAGGGGATGTTGTGGTAAGAAATGCACTTAGTCACTTAAACAGTCCCAAAACATGCTTATTTTAGCCAAAACCCTAAAATGGTGAGTGAATCGAGAGAGTTAAGTGGAAAAGGATCTAGAACCCTAATTTTCTATAAATAGGTAGTCAGCTCTCCACTCTTGTCTAATCTCGCTTTTGCAGATTTCAGGTGTTTCAGCTTGCTGCCATACCTTGTTCACGAAGGACATCTCAGTTGAAGCTGTCCATTGCTGTCTCCATCAGTTGGTGCTTGATTTTCAGCCCTCTTCACACAGTTTGGAGTTGATTCCAGCCAGGCGACTGTTGTTCTTGTGCAGACTTGCTGTCGTATAGCTTGCCATGTCATCACAGTCCTGCTACCTACGTTTTTAGTCTTTCTCTCTCCTACCTGCACTTTTAGTATTTCTCTCACCTGTTGCCTACGTTTTTAGACTTTCTCTCTCCTGCAGGCTCTCTTGCTTGCGTTTTTAGTCTTTCTCTCACCTGCTGCCTACGTTTTTAGTCTTTCTCTCTCATACAGGCTGTTCTGCTTGCGTTTTTAGTATTTCTCTCACCTGCTACCTGCGTTTTTAGTATTTCTCTCTTCTCACTGCTGTTTGCTTATCAGATCCAGCTTCTCGCTGCTGCGTTTGTTGGTGTTCGACATTCGAAGGCTGCCTTATTGCGATTCGGGATCTGTTCGGAGTACGAGACACTGTCTAGCTCATTACCCCTACCCTGATCCTTGAGATACATGAGTTCGAAGTTCAGTATTCATTCACTGTATAATGTGTTTGCTACATGAGCATCATATTATTCAGTAGTTATATCACTTCATTTATTTATTGTGTTTATTGTCTCTAAGTTACCCTAACTCTAATTGTGTTCTTTTATCAATATGTGCTTTGTCGTACGGTTTATGTTTATGTTTCTGTGTTAGGGCATTTCTTTACATCGGGTATACCCACCAGCGGGATTTCCACTGGTGTGGCTGGTGGAAGAGAAAACTTGGAATCTGAAGAAGAATCTTCATAAAAAAGCTTTGGCTTCAAAGAAATTGTCTTGGGAGCCCAACTCTCCCCTGGATCTCCAAGTACGGGGTGTTCTTCACCCCCTTCTATGGCTGGAACTTCTACGAACCGCACATCTCGGCTTGTGTAGACATCCCACTTCATGGGATCATACAAGCGATAACCTTGGGATTGGGAGTTGTAGCCAACAAATACCTTGTCGTCGGGAAGCCGCCTCAAATTTGTCACATTGCGTCTTCGGGATGTGCACATAGGCATCACACCCAAAGATCCTGAAATAAGAGACATTAGGCCTAGTTCCAAAATAAGCCTCAAAAGGTGTCATCCTGTCAACGGCCAAAGTAAGGGATTGCCGTAGCCACTGTCTGGGTGCACAAAAACTAAGGTGTCTGTCGGTGCTCCATCATGGTGCGGGCCATCTCGATCACACTTTGGTTCTTCCGCTCCAAAATGTCATTCTCTTGAGAAGTGTTGGTATTAGCAAACTCTTGGTGAATGCCTCAATCTGCACAAAAACGAGCAAACTCATTAGAAACAAATTCACCACCCTTGTCAGATCGCAAGGTCTTCAATTTCCGGCCCAATCGGTTCTCCTCGAAGAGAAGCCAATCCTTGAATTGGGAGAAAGCCTCCAACTTCAGCGCCAAGAAGTAGGCCCACGTCATCCTACTGTAGTCATCTATGATCAACATGAAGTAGGAGCTTCCCTTCAAGGACTCATTCCTCATCGGGCCACAAAGATCCGTAGATACAAGCTCCATAGGTGATGTAGACCGCCTCGAAGCTTTGTTGGGAATCACATCCCTATGTTGCTTTCCACTAATGCAGGAGACGTATGGCTGCTAGCTTACCACTATGTTCGGCAAACCTCGAACAAGCGATCCTTGAGATGCCTTTCGAAGATACTCATAGTTCAGGTGGCCAAACCGAGCATGCCATAGCTCGGATTGTGTTTGAGAGATAAGAAGAAGAGAGGTAAGAGCGGAAGAAGACTTCAATTTGTAGATGCCATTCTCCTCATACCCTGAAGAGAGAACCTTCCTCGATCCACGATCAAGGACTTGAACAACATCACTATCAAACTCCACCAAGAGACCAAGAGAACAAATCTTATGTACCAAAAGCAAATGATACCCTAAACCTGGCACATGCAACACCTTGGAACCACGTCCATTTGAAATCAGCTACATCTCACCCCGTGCAGCAATAGACACAAAAGAGTTGTCTCCTATGAGAATCTGCCCACACGAAGGTCCCAAATGGGCAACACCAATTGTCGAAGGAGTCATGTGCCATGAGGCACCACTGTCCACAATCCACTCTCGAGCCTAGGAAGCTCTCATCATAGCATCAAAAGTCTTCGGTGAAGTGTTCTCAATGACTGCTAAGTGTAGAAAAGCAGCTGATGTGAGTGCAGCTATCGCTCCAGAATCCTTTCTGTCCTTCTTCTTGGTGTCCTTCTTGTCCTTGTCGGGGCAGTCCTTCCTCCAATGGCCAATCTTACCACAAATATGGCATGCCGATTCTTTCTCTTTGTCCTTTTTGGATTTTTTGTCCTCCTTTTGGTCCTTTTCCTTCTTCTGAGAGGCTTGATCAATCAATGCCTCCGATTTGGAAGCATTCTGTCCCTTCAACTATTCCTCTTGGTCCAAAACCATAGGAACTAACTCTTCCCAACGAAGAGTTGACTCCCACCGTGAAGCAATAAGAGTGGAATAAAAGGTACCGAATCGTGGTGGCAATTGGGACAATAAGGTGATTGCCATGTCTTCGGGGGAAATGGGCTTCCCCGCATTTTGAACTTGTATTTGAAGCTGCCGAAGCTTGTTGATGTGTTCCCGAAGTGAAGAAAACTTATTCACCGACAGGGTCCACATCTATATCGCCAAAGAAACCCTGTTCATAAGGGTCATCTGGTTGTACATCTGGTCAAGCTCCAACCATATCTCCCAAGCCACCGTCAAGTGCTCTATATGGGCTATCAGGGCTGTTGTATAAGATAGAAAAAGAAAAGAACGAATCCTGGCATTCAGCTTGTCCCAATGAGATTGGGCCTTGGTAAACTTCGCACGAGTATATGAAGAGAGTTTGGACTCATCTCTCACCGAGGGCCGGTTCATCTCCTCCATCACAAGCTCCGCCAAATCGTAAGACTCCAATATGGCCAACATCATCATACGCCAGATGCGGTAATTGTTGCACATAGCCTTGTGTCATGCTGAAAACTCCTCCTCAGATAGGTCCACCCTAGGTCAGTCCTTCAATGCTCTGATACCATGTCAGAGTGAAGCAATGTGGAAGCGAATGACCATGACAAAGAGTGAATGGCAAGAGAGAGAGAGAGAGAGAGAGAGAGAGAGAGAGAGAGAGAGAAAGAGACAGTGAAACGTAGAAAATCGGCAGTGAAGAATATTGTATAAGGATGCAGAATTATACATGGGTGCAGAGAAAATATCTGCGTATGTCTCCACCACGAGGACCTCGATCTCTGTCAGCCCCGAGTGCAATCTCTGTCACCAGCAGGCTGAGATCTGTCAAATACAAGTGTCGAAGTCTGCTGGAAACTCAGCCTCATAAAGGCTGAAAAGAATGCCTCAAAAATGACCTGTAATAACCAGGTTGGCTGCATTTAAAGCCGACTGCAGTTGGGACAGTCCGACTGCTGCCACGTGGCAGACTGGCATTGCTGACATGGCAGGAGACGATTCTCAACAGTAGTATCCATCTTTCAGGAGGGAATTCGTTGTAGAGGTATTGGTCTTCAGGGTAGTCTTCTTGGTAGTAGTCTTCTAGATAGTAGTCGGGGTAGTAGCCGTCAGCTCCTTGTTGGGGACAAGGTGTTCCAAGATGGATGGATCAAATGTGTGAATGCATGCATACATATACACAAACATGTCATGAGAAAATCATCATAGTTTTTGGGCCAATGGTGCACTCAAGAGATGTGTTGTAGAAGGCCCTTCATGAGACTCCCTATGATTACCTAAATTCTGCAATCAGATAACTTTCTGCTCGCCCAGAGTACCTCACAGAAGTAAGATTGGATAAAGTGAGGATGGAAGCAGCCATTAAACACAAAAAAGTGTACATTTCCTTATTTGTTCCTTTCTGTATGTAAAGAACCTCTCAAAGACACCCAAAGATGCCACACTCTTGTACATCCATCTTGATGTTTGTGGCCAGTGGGGCACTCAAGGGATGGGATGAAGACAATAAAGACATTCATGCATGCCGAGCCTTCTTGAGACCAATGTTGAGTCAAGAGAGAAAACGCTTCATGATATAAAAGAAAGGATTCGTAATATTACATATGGAGGCTTGTTTATATATGTCTAAAAGTACACCTTTTCACAGAAGGGGGAGGGGAGGATTGGTGGGCGATATGTTGTAGAAGGCCCTCATGACACTCCCTATGATTACTGAAATTCAACAATTGGATAAGTCTAATAGCATTAGTAACTTCTGCTCGCCCGGAATGCCTCACAGCTGTTACATTTTTTTATTTGTTCCTTTCTGTATTTTAAGAACCTCTCAAAGACACCCAAAGATGCCACACTGTTGTACATCCATCTTAACATGTTTGTGGCCAATGGGGCATTCAAGAGATATGTTGTAGAAGGCCCTTCATTAGACTCCCTATGATTACCAAAATTCTGCAATCAGATAACTTTCTGCTCGCCCAGAGTACCTCACAGCAGTAAGATTGGATAAAGTGAGGATGGAAGCAGCCACTAAACACAAAAAACTGTGCATTTCCTTATTTGTTCCTTTCTGTATGTAAAGAACCTCTCAAAGACATCCAAAGATGCCACACGCTTGTACATCCATCTTGACATGTTTGTGGCCAGGGGGGCACTCAAGGGATGGAATGAAGACAAAAAAGACATGCATGCATGCTGAGCCTGCTTGAGACCAAGGTTGAGTCAAGAGAGAAAAAGCTTCATTATATAAACGAAAGGATTTATAATATTACATATGGAGGCTTATATATGTCTAAAAGTACACCTTTTGAGTCCACTATCATAAATGCACCTTGGGTGTTTCCCATGCCAGACACACACATGCATGTGCACATGCACACATCCTTGTGTGTGATCACTCTAGGAGACCATATTTAACAACCATGCGATACTTGTGGGCTCCTAATGAGGGTGTATTCAAGCGATTAATGGGCAAGTTTTATAGCCAAACTGAGAGGAGAAGAACAATGACAAAAAACAGAAAAGCTATCAGTAGACTTTTAGTCTCCATTCCATTTCCTTTCCCCCCCCCCCCACACAGGCCAGCCCTGTGTTGTACCAGACAGTTCATGGCATTCCTTTGATTACCAAAATTCTGCCATTGGATAACTAATACCATTGATTACTTTCTGCTTACACAAAATATCATAGTTTAAGACTGGATAAGGTGATCATGGACTGGCAGTCATTAAGCATTTACAAAACTTTTGTTGAGCTGTCTTAATTTGGCACAAACTCTTTGTGAGGATTTCTAATAAAACCTTGTGTCTTGTTTTTAAAGTTGTCTCGATAAGGCTGCAACTCCGACAAATTCAGAGGAAACTACTCCCAGTCCATGGAAACTCTGTACTGTTACACAAGTAGAGGAAGTCAAGACACTAATCCGCATTCTTCCTATCTGGGCTACAAGCATAGTCTTCTCAACAGTTTACTCTCAAATGTCAACTTTGTTTGTGGAACAAGGAGAAGGCATGGATACATCATTGGGCCCCCATTTCAAGATTCCTGCAGCATCTCTTACTATATTTGATACTTTGAGCGTCATTGTATGGGTGCCTATCTATGACCGCTTAATTGTGCCAACTGTACGACATTACACTAGGCATGTCAATGGTTTTTCTCAGCTCCAACGGATGGGGATTGGATTGATAATTTCAATGGTAGCCATGATAGTGGCTGCTGTTGTTGAAATCAAAAGGCTGCAGTTAGCAAGGCGTCATGACTTAATGGATCCCACCTCTGACACAATTCCAGTTCCATTGAGTATTTTATGGCAGATACCACAATATTTCTTGGTTGGTGCTTCAGAGGTTTTCACATTTATTGGACAACTCGAATTTTTTTATGACCAGTCACCAGATGCTATGCGAAGCCTATGCAGTGCACTCTCTCTTGCAACAGTAGCTTTGGGAAATTACTTGAGCTCATTGCTCGTTACTATTGTTACAAAGATCACTGCCAAGCACCAGAATCCAGGATGGATTCCTAATGACAATTTGAATGTTGGCCATATTGACTACTTTTTCTGGCTGTTAGCTATGTTGAGCCTGATCAATTTCTTCTGCTATCTGGGCTGTGCACACTGGTACAAGTACAAACATGTTCATACCGATGACAAATCTGGGGCAGCATAACTTGCAGATCACTGATAACGTTTCAGAAATGTTCTCATTTCCCCATGTAATAACCAAATGTAAGGTTGGAAAAACTGACTTGAACATCTAGTGTAATTGATACGTATGATGGTTATATATGACATTTACACAGAGGCAACTAACTATGAAGCTTCATTTCTTTTCATCACCAAACTGTATACGAGTTCATAATCGGATCTCTGACATGCATACAGTCATACAGACTTCTAAAAGTGGCGTGATGATATTAAAACGAGTTCTACTATCTCTGAAATTTAACTGCCTAGATCTATTTTTGTGTATGCTTGATGACGTCCAATGGAGAGCAGAGACCAGCAATCAAAATCAAAAGGTTTACCAGTGGCCTAATGGCATTGCAATGAATTTGGATCAACGAGTATAGGTTTTGACTGGCAGTTGATAAGCTTCAGAGTTGTTAGCGAGACTAACAAGAAACTTGGAAGATACCTCTGATGATCCACAGAGAGTAGCACATTTCATGAAATACATCTGAAGAGAAATACTCCAGGTTAACCATGTACTTTGATTTTCTCCTAGTTAATAATCATTTTTCACAAAAGCGGTTACTTCACTTCTTGCTTTCTTTACCTTACACATCTACCTGTGTGTTCCTCCAAGAGGCTGCTAAAAGGCAATGCTCATGCGTCTTCCTGTGCACCCTTGATTTGTCTAGGAGTATGATTATGACGTCCTTTAAAATGTTTCAAACATACCAAAGGTGAAGCTAATTTTGGGCGTGCACATTCAAAAAACTTGCATCATACAATATATTCTAGCTCCTAACTCACTTTCAAGCTGGAACAAGGACACCTCCTATGAGGTACTTGTTCCAATTTCATTCAAATCCAAATATGGAAAGGGTTTTTGGAAAGGACCTCCCCCATAGGTGTTTTTGGGGAAAACCCTTGGTTTTGGAGGAAATTTGGAAAACCCCCATGTGGCCTAGAGTGGTTTCCAATTCTCTATCAAAACCATTCAAATGCCCCCTCCAAAAAACTGTACGAGAAGAGCTCCAATAATTACTTAATGCCATTGGAGGATATCCTCGTGTGACAAATCTATATCTATCTATATCTAATCTTCTATACTTGTATATCCAATTCCCCAAACCTATCACCAAACTTGACATATTTTACAATTTCTTCAACCTACCGCCAAACCTGACATATTTTACTATCCCCCACACGTGCCATCAAACTGACAAAGTCCTATGTGGCACATGTTCTATGCGAACCTTCGAGAACAAAAAATTATGATCTTATTTTCAAAAACTCTCAAAGTGTAGTAGACTCTCTAAACATCAACTAACACTCTCAAAAGAAAGCTCACAAGTTGAGTTGCTACTCTTTTTTTTTGTAATAGATAATTGTATTAATTATGAAAAAAAGTACAAGATTACAAAATGCATGATGGCTCTAGGCCATTGAGCATAGACCAAATACAACAGACTCAAAGTACAAAGGAACTAGATGGCCTAAAGGGAAGCTGAAGAAATTGCAGTGTGCCAAGAAAGCAAATCTTGTCTATGGAGAATATCCGCCAAGTCAAGCTACCAATGAAGGACTTTCAAGCCAACTATATGACTCTGCACTCTTGATGAAGCATCAAAGATGAATGTCTTCCTCATAGTCCATATGTGCCAGCAATCCCAAAAAACATAAAAAATGAAAGAGCACTTTCATATTGGCCTGTACAAGATCCACAAACTTGAGATATCTAGAGACCCAGTCTTTTGGAATCATCGATAGCCCAACTACTCAGAACCAGATGGTCAATAGTAGTGACCAAACTCCACACCACTGGGTTAGTAAGGAATTAATTGCAGGGGGTTTC
The DNA here is from genome assembly GCF_053477565.2 of Lygodium microphyllum. NCBI lineage: Eukaryota > Viridiplantae > Streptophyta > Polypodiopsida > Schizaeales > Lygodiaceae > Lygodium > Lygodium microphyllum. Next base: position 23,404,622 of record NC_141139.1, on the reverse strand, counting down.
TATAGATATCTGACAAAAGAAACAACCACCATTGGAAATCTGTCGCTTGGAGAGTGCATAGGCAAGAGGAAGAGCATCGATCAATATTCACCAAATGAAAACTTTGGATCTAAAAGGCGTTTTGTTAAGCCAGCCTATCATTACCACAGATTTCCATTGTGCTTGACCTTTATGGAGACCCCAAGTAGTGTTGCCCTTCTGAGTAAACCAATCCTTATCGCATATTTAAGCAAGTGGTATATTTGATTCATTGAAGCATGGCTCAAACGCAATCGACCCATTAATCATCCAATCTTGTGAAGGGATCTCTTGGTCTAAAGAGGGAAGAGGCTACATGGCCCGTAATAAAGAGGTTGAGATGGAGGAACACTAAAGTAACATTGAACTGAACTGAAAGACACGACAACCCCACTTGTAGGTAGAAGAGCATTAGCAATAGTAACCAATCCCAAGCATGCCATCCTATTCAACATTAGCATGTGTTCCTATTTGCCTTACCAAGTGAAAAGCTTTGAAACAACCAATACTTTAGCTCTCAAGGAGTTTGCCTACTCCCAATCCAGAGGTGGATGCCATGAAGATTTAAGGACTGATTTCTAGGAGTGGACAAAATGATTCAAAAGCATGGAAGACTTAAGATGAAGAATTTGTAGTATTAACCACGTGCCACCGTGAAGCAGAAATAGTGGTGTTCGTATGTTGAACACCTTAAGTCTCAAGGAAGAACTTCACAATCAAAGATCGGGGCTACATACCCCCGCACAAATCCTGGAATAGTGACCCGTGGAGAGCAATCATATGTGTCTCCAAATCCAAAACAGGCCCACCACCCATTCTTTTGGGAGTGCAAACACGGTGCCAGGAGATCTAGGATATACCCATCCATGTATAGTTTTTTTTCCAAAGCAAGGTCTGGATGGGTTGAGTAATTTCTGTAAATTAGACTTTGGCCAAGAAAGCAAGGGGAGGTAATATGAAACCATTGGTACCATGATTATCTGAGCTATTTTCAATCTTACGTGAAAAGGCCAAGCTTATGATTTCCCATACACAAACATATCCATAATGCATCACAATATCCAATTCATTAGTAGTCTAGGCAAGACTTCCACCGCCAAAGGATAGCCCAAATGCCTGAAGACAAAGCCTTTAAGCACAACCTCGCCTTGCTAGCCCAAGGCCTAAAGATCGCTCTCAGTGCAACTGATAAGGGCCGATTTAGATGCAATAATGTGGAGCCCCAAAGAAAGGGCAAATAAGTCCCATGTATGCATTGATTTTCATATATTATTAGGATCAGCCTCCTTGAGAAACATGAAAGTGCCATCACGAAAACTTGGCCAACCAACTGCTCCTGTGAAGGGAGAGAGAGTCTAACCACCTCACCATCAACTTCCAAGCCAAACAACATAGTTAAAATGGGATGAGTGGCCAAGGCACAAAATAAAGGATTCAATGGGGAATACTGCTTAACAAACTGGTGGAGGGCAAAGGGGTCTATGGTGCCACCATTGAGTAGAACTCTTGAAGAGGAGTCCTCATCATTGATAAAATGATAATAAGTCATGCATTCTCAAATCAAATTACAAGCATTGCATTAGCTGACCCAAGAAAGGCCATTCCAAGTAACACCATATTAGGGAATTTGGGAATTTCCATGCACTTTGGGAACCCCCAATACCTTTATTATTTGACCACTTGGTCATCTTACTTAAAGGTGGAGTCTATCCTAAATGCCATATAAGCTACCTTTCCAAATTTCAATTTCAAATATGGATCAAGATTTAGCCACATAGTTATTTATCACTTATTTGAAATTGGGACTTCGTAATTTCCCAAATTGTCTAATTGAACTGTCATGATCTTTTGCTTTGTGTAGTGAGTATAATCTATCCCCATTTGGACATTCAAGATATTGTGTAGAATATTTTTTCCTTCAATGAATCTATACTATGCAGGATGAATAAGGTCCAAAAGGTATTTATGCAATCTATTAGCCAAGACTCCAACTCATTACTTAGGAGTTTTGAGCTAGGATGTTGGCAGTTGCCCGACAGCAAAGTTGCAGTACTGCTTAGTACCACTATCAACATATTGGGCCCTAATAGCTGAAATATTGAGTGGCAAGTGCTATTGTTGCTAGCTTGTGCGGATAAGGTACAGGAAGACAACCAGATAAGGCAGCAAGAAGACGAGTTGAAGCCGTAGGAAGATGAACTAAACTTGCACACTACACATTCCTAAGAGAAAATTTGATATCCACTTAGAAGTTTATTTATATATATATATATATATATATATATATATATATATATATATATATATATATATATATATATATATATATATATATATATATATATATATATATATATAGAGAGAGAGAGAGAGAGAGAGAGAGAGAGAGAGAGAGAGAGAGAGAGAGATCATGTGTCAAATATGCCCCAATGATCTCTAGCTACACTATCAAATACTACCATGCCATCATGTGTGTGTAAAAAAAAGTAACCAATGGTTCACACAGAGCCAATAACTAGCTCAACCCTGGTAAATGATAACAAAAGTAGCTCTTATAAAGATTGTTCAAAACTCACATTGATTTATGTTCAAAATCTAGTGGGGATTGCTATTTCTATTGTGCACTATTGTTATATTTTGGTATGCATGAAGGAGATATCAAGAAGACTATGATTTATTGGAGGGGTGTGCATTCAAGTAATGTCAATGTGTTTGTAATATGTGAGTTGCCTGAAGTATTGTGCCACATTCATGTGTTGGAGAGAGAATATTTATGAGATATCTACTTAAGTATGCATGTGTTTGTCTAAATAACAAAGAAAATTACAATGTCATGCATGCACAAGCAATGTTATGTGTATTTTGGTAAAATTTCAATGTAATATGTTATTAAAGAAAGATCTCAAAGTTGTTGAATCAAGTTGCTATATGGTTCCATTTTTGAAAATCTCTTCATTTATATGAGGCTCACAATTTTCAAGTTTCATTTTTAGTATTACATGTTCCAAGGGGGTGACAATACTAGAGGAAGTCTAGGGAGTCATCATCTATCTCATAAAGCCTATCAAGCTTGGAAGATGACATGGGAGAACATTGTACTTCATCAACATCCTTTGATTGCAATCTAATTAAGAGACTATATTTAGTAATAAAGCACTTGGCAACCCTTAGCATAGTTTTTTATACAAATGATCTATCTTTTTACTATAAATTTCATTCTTTTCATTATTAACATTCATATGTTTGAGAGTAGTATTGAGAGGATGTCACACCTACTTGCACCTTGGAAAAGTGTTTTTAGGCAATATGAAAGATTGGGCTAACCTTTCTAATGGCTTTGAGCATAGATAATACACTATCTACACAAGACTAAAATAGTGTGCATGTGCTTTTCATGACCATGTGGTGAGTGAGAGAGAGAGAGAGAGAGAGAGAGAGAGAGAGAGAGAGAGAGAGAGAGAGAGAGAGAGAGAGAGAGAGAGAGAGAGAGAGAGAGAGAGAGAGAGAGAGAGAGAGAGAGAGAGAGAGAGAGAGAGTGTGTGTGTGTGTGTGTGTGTGTGTGTGTGTGTGTGTGTGTGTGCATGTGCATGTGTTTGTGGGAATGGGAATTACACATACTCAATATATATGCCCCTTACAAGTGCTATGTTGTTTATATGTATGAACAACATGAAACTTACAGAACTCCTAATAAGGCTATGGTCCTCCCACATCTTAAGAGGGAGCAACACTTGGATACATGCACATAGGCAGACATATGTATCCATATATGTATTGATAAATTAGATATGTATGTATGTATGTATGTATGTATGTATGTATGTATGTATGTATGTATGTATGTGCAATTGTGCTAAATGTTGTCTCATAAACATAAGCATCATATTTGTGATCATAAATAACCATCAAAAGACTTAATTCAATTTGATTCATTTGTCATGCTAAATAACATGTCAAGCTTGATCACTTTTCTCATGTGAAGTCTTAAATTCATATGCAACATGCTAAAGTTCAGAAGGGACAGTAAAATTGTCTTATGTCTAATGTGAATATATAGTTGTACAGTGTACACAAGATGTTAAAGCTAAAAAAGGGACGAGGCGATTATCTTGTGTTTAGTGTGTGAAAGCTTGTGTCTAACATGAATGTATAGTTGTACACAATCCACAGCTTAAGAGGTTGACATCAATAGAGTCCAAAAAGATCGAGCAAGTATCTTATATGCAAAAAAATTAAAAGTTAGATTTTGCACAATAAGCAATAAGAGGTTGAACCTACAACCTGCATATTAGCAAGCCAAGCATTTTCCACAATTGTTTGAAATGATATGGATAATTATACATATCTCATAACCTATGCCTAACCTATTGACTCCACCACAACTAAGGTGGTGCACATCCCATTGTCTTCATTCTTGCTACCTATAGACTTCAATTGCAAATGCCCTCTTCTACTCATAGTTCATCGGCAACCCTCTTATGCTTAAATTTTGAAATATTTAGACAAAACTCAATAATATGAGACACATCAACAGAGCATACTATGCTTGCTCAAAATGAATAGTTACCCCCCCCACCCCACCGAGTTTCCCATCATGCTTGATTCTACATCCTTGTACTTGTTTACATTGGCTCTCCTTGATTTGTTGCCTTGTCCTTTAGATAAATACGCTAGATTTCCTCTTCTTTAACTGTCCATAGGTCAAACTTGTCTCCCAAAGGTGTTTAGACCTATTCAGTTTGGTCATAGCGTTATGCTTGAAAGTTGGCACTTGGATCTAACTCCAAGTCATTATCCTTAAACTCCTTTTGAGCATTTTCACCCAATATTTTTACCTTCTTGATCAATCTTAATTGTTCCTTGGGGTCAAGATACTTACCTACCTTTACACTCTTGGCATTGTTGGCTTTAGGGGCTAAGGTGGTGCCTCTACATTTATGACTACTCTTCTTTCAAGAAAAAGTGGTTAAGCCTTTCCTTTTTAAGTTCACTTTGGCTAATCTATTTTATTTTAAGCCTTTGTTTTAGTGTTTCTCTTTCATATTTCAAATTCATCCACTCTACGTAATATTGGAAGGTTAATCCCTACTTTCTTTCTTTGAGCTTTGTCATGACATCAACTATGATTGAAAGAGGAGCTTTCTCCATGTAATGCTCAACTCCAAAAATACTAAGGGGATAGAAGCCTTGATTTTCTTCCAATTTGATGCATTTGGCTCAAGAAAATCTATATAAAAAGACCTATAAATCTTCATTTAGGGCATGTTTGCTCCACCTTCTTATCTCTCTTCGAGTCCTACTTTTAAGGACATTGCAATGCCAAGTGACTTGGTTGCCTATAGTGCCCATTGGTTCTCTCTATTATTATATATCATGTCTATGACTCTTCCTAATACCATCATTGGAATTGGTTGATAGTCCATAAGGACATCATCATAAGTAACATAAGGGCTTGTGTAGATTTCATCCTCAATTGTTCTTCAACATATTTTATTGGTACATCGCTAAGTGATGGGTTATGATCATGAGGGATTATGATGGGATTTCTAATGGGTTGATTTTGACTCTAGGAAGAAATGGATCAAGATTCTAGAGGGGTTGGTAAAAAAACATTGTGTGTATGGATTATTGCAGGATTTCTAATGGGTTAATTTTGACTAGACTAGGAGAAATGGGTCAAGATTCTAGAGGGGTTGGTATAGAAAGCATTGTGTGAGTGGATTATCATGGGATTTCTAATGGCTTGATTTTGACTATAGGTGAAATGAGGGATTATCATGGAATTTCTAATGAGGGATTATCACAATGTTTTCTATTGAGTTCATAAGTATTGGGGCATAAAAGCCTTTTTAGTGCATGACAAATGGTTGCATACCATATGCAGTTGGAACAAAATATGGGTCTATATTCAAGATATTCCAACGACAAGTGATTGTGATGGTAATGGACACATTGGATACTGATTTTGTAATGTCTAAGACTCAATTCATTAACTCTTTCAAGTTGTCATCTTAATCTTTCCACCTCTTGTACAAGGTCACACTCTTTCTCCTTACCTTTCTTGCTACTCTTTGTGATTACTCCAAACGCTTGGGTTCTTCTTTTGCCTCTCTCTTAGAAGCTTTAGATCCTAATTAATTATAGTTTTTCTATCTCCTAAATTGTGAGAAACAAAAAGTAGAACGATTCAAGAAGAAAAAATGATTTAAGTAAATAGAGATTCCTTCAGAAAAGTGCTGTGGTTTTTGCGCTTAACCCAAAAGATTATCTCAAATCATAGAACTTATTAGGTATCGACATACCATAGTATGGTACCTAATAAGTTTTACCTACTATTGGATTCGAACCAATGACTCTCGCCGTATGAAAGCGATACTCTAACCGCTGAGTCAAGTAGGCCTTTTCTCTCTCTGTGAATTCCATTATACTTGGTGGAATGACTGAAAACAACGATGAGACCAACAAATAGTGGATCTAAGCTGTAAAAGAGATTTTTTCCTTTTTTATGTGTGCAGATCATCTAGCTTTTTTGAAAAATCCTATTGGATTGATCAAGTTCAAGGTCAAATTGCTAACTAAAGATTTTTATAACTCCTCAACATGGATATCACTATAATAAAGACTATTGAGATAGCCTTTTGTTTGGGCATGTATTGGCCTATTCTACCATAGCAAAATAAGAATAACAACCAATATAGAAATTGGCCCTAAATACTCATAATTCAGCCCATAGATTTCTTGAATCAAAAAGCCATAAATATTTTTCAAGAAAATGGTATAGCTATTAAGGTAACATTGTAGACAATAGAAGGAAAATGTTGTCCTAAAAATACTACAACCTATATTCATTTTGAATTAGAAAATGATAGAAAATGATATTCAATTTTCAAGAAAGTGGTCCAAGATTTTAGGTCACATCATAGATAGCCAATAATAGTCATTGTCCTGAATATTATTGATCACATATTTTCTGAATGAAGAAACCATAGTAAATGACATTTGATTTTTAGGTGATAGAGATAAACATTTAGGTTACGACCTTAATCACCCCAATAGGGCATCATCCTAAAGGATTTCGATTATGCATGAAAGATAGATTCGCAAAGATGCTTACAAGGAATTACAACTAGGATGTCCACCCTTCACATGATTTCACATGACATTCAAGTTCTATTTCATACATAGTAAATATGGCACCTACATGCATACTAAGGTTAAGAGTGTAATTTGAGCCTTAGCACACCTCTCACAACCTGATGGATGGCTACATGGTAGCCATGACCTGAATCCACATATCCCTTAATCCAAAGTGAAATACAATGCACTCATTTCAAAGCAACATACCATGGGTAGGAACCCATAAAATATAATGACATCCATAGAATATCATAGAGAATGAAGATATAGAACTATGATTAAATAAGTAGATCAATACTTGAATGACAAAGAGTAGTTGCATTATTGATCAAGAAATATGGCGATGATACTTCATCATTTGCATCATAAGAAATATATGGCAATCTACCACACAACTTGAATCTCGAAGAAGACATTGCATCACCAAAGAAATATGCAAGATAATCCAAGAAAACTTGCAAAATAAAGCAATACAAAATTGCATTTGAATTTGCATCATAATCTTCCATAACTTCAATTTGCATCATATCATCTACAAAGTATTGCTTGGTATTGATCCAAACTAATAGAACCTATATTTCCTAACTCTTAGATCTATTTTCAAGTTCTTAAAACTTTTGATTTTCAGATTGCTACTATAATTGTTGTTTTTGAGGTTGTTGCAGCACTTCTTGCTTTATATCCTACATTTTAAAATGCTGCAACATTTTCCAATGCTATTGCAAGAAATGTTGTTGTTTAAAGAATTTAGGTTGTAAAAATTTAGGTTTTTGTTGTCCATTCTATAAATCTAACACTATCAATAGACCTAAACACTCCTACATTACTAAAATTTGATGGAAACCTGAAAATTCATTCAAGCAATTGTACATCACATTTCCTATTATAATCAAAAAGAGAATTTGTGAATGGAATTGGGAACATACAAGAAATTATTGCTATATTTCGATTTTGCTTTTGTGTGATCAATGTGGCATCCTTCTTCAAATTAGTTTTGTGTTGATAGGCAGTGGGATCAAAGCCTTTCATGTTAGTGTAATTCCATGCAAATATGTCTTGTAACTCTTTATATAGCTTTATGAGATCCTTCTTGAAGTCCTCCTCAACATATATACTTACTTTGAGTGGTTTAGGCCCTCCTTCCTCATACAAGTTGACCTCGTGTACTTCATCCTCCACCACTCTTACATACCTTCTCAATGTGTTTTCATATCTTTGCTTATCTTGAATAGTAGCCATTTGTCCTTCTTCATGTTAGTGTAATTCCATGCAAATATGTCTTGTAACTCTTTATATAGCTTTATGAGATCCTTCTTGAAGTCCTCCTCAACATATATACTTACTTTGAGTGGTTTAGGCCCTCCTTCCTCATACAAGTTGACCTCGTGTACTTCATCCTCCACCACTCTTACATACCTTCTCAATGTGTTTTCATATCTTTGCTTATCTTGAATAGTAGCCATTTGTCCTTCTTCATCTTGCACATATGAGCTATCTATATGTTGAGCTTCCTTGATTTCCATATTTTTAAATTTCCCTTACTATTCTAATTCAAGATGATGGATTCCATGGTCTTGAACCACTTTATACTCCTCACTTCCTAACCTTTCCTGAATTTCAAACCACTCCTAACTTGTAAAAGGATCTTCAAGATGTTGTCTTGATAGGTTTTGATATGCATGTTGAATAGTTTGATGTTCAAGAACTCCATTTCTAGCACTTATGGGCTACTCTTGATACCCTTGAATGATATTGTCAACATATATTTCAAACACTGATACTATGGACGAATTTTCCTAAAGAAATAACTCCTCATCACCCTCTACTTCATCCACCAAACTAACTATTTGTGCATATAAATCCTCAGGAATAACATCCTGACTTGGAACATGAGATAATGCTAATTAAGTATGTAAATTAGCAATTTCATTATCATTCTCCAAAATAACTTTCTCAAGAGCATTAAAAACGTCAAAACAATGTGAAATTTGCAATTCTATTATATTTTTGACATGAGAAACCTCTTGTTGAAGCAAAATTTTCTCTTTTTAAAACCTATTGATAGCATATAAACCCTTAACTCTTGCAATTTTAGATGCATTTCTTTCCATTTTCAACTCAAAAGAAAGCCATTGAACTATCACATTTGAAGATCAATTCATGGAGCATATCCCCCTTGTAAATCTTCATCAAAACCACACAAATTGAGCAATATTTGTAATTCCTAACATTCAATCTACTGTTGTAAACTTGAATATTGTTGAAAGCTAATCATTTATTGTCCTGAAACTTGATGTCTTAAAAACTGCTCATATATGTAATCAACCTAAAAGTTTACAACAGCATAAACTTGCTGAATTTCTTCAAGTTGAATAGTATAATGACTTGGACTAATATTCAACATTATGGAAATATAGGTATCTTGAAAAAATACATCTAAAAATGATACATGCTGCACTATAGATAATGGCATTTCAAGTAGTTGCAAAGCCTCTTCACTGAAATCTAACTTCCTTACTACATTATCCCTCTCAAAACTAGCAAGAGAACTAAGAAAATCATCCATAGTAACATCTTCATTGAGAAAACCATAATCCTCATGCTTTTCATCCATGACAACATCATTTTCTTGAACACAAAATTGATCTTCTTGATCACCAAACTAATCAACTTTCTTAATGATATTTTCTTTATTTCTTCTTTCTTCAACAAAACTAATTGAAGATTGATTATGAAGTTCACAAGACACCAAAACTTGGAAAATGCCTTTAAGTTATTGATGCAAGGTATGTGATGCTCCACTCTCCCATTGGTAAGCTCCTTTGTTGGGTTTAAGGCACTTGAGGATCCTTGGCTGCTTTGGCTCTTATCCTCTCTCACTCCCTCAACTTGAGCTTGAATCAAAATTTGAAACCAAAACATCTTTATATTTATCCTTGAGCTTCTCAACTTCTCTAAGCAATCTTCGAACACACTGCACACTTGAACAAGACTTAACTTTCTGGCCTTCATGATCATCATGCCACTCATAAGCATCATCAAGTAAATTCTCAAAAGAAGCTTTTCCCATGCTCTATCCATCCTTGAACCTGAACCCTTGTGCTAAAGAAAGCTTCTTGAAAATACTATTGAACTACATATATAAATCAACCATGCACAAATACTTGCAAGATTTTTCTCTTTCACAAGACTCATAAATGTATGGACAACATCTTGAGATCCATGCTCAAAACAGATTTTGCATCTCTTTTGCTTCTTAGATTTATCCATGATGAAACATGTATGCAATTTGCAAATGATCTACTTTTATTTTAGACAACCTCCTAACTTTTGCAATGATGAAGCAATGTGTTTTCCCTATGATATTCAAGTTATTCTTACAATTTTTGCAGTTTAGACTCCTTGAAAATATCTTTTGCAGCTATTGCTTGAAAACTCCTATATTGAATAGATTTCTTTTGCTTGAGTCTTATTAGGCGGTCTCTGGTATTTTTTTGTAGTTCATGTTATTCATGTCGTTTTTATTGGTCCTTGACACTTTTGCACTTCAGGTTATTCATAAATTTGGTAATATTTAGGCTATTCCTAAAATTTTAGCATTTTAGGATACTTCTAAAAACCATTTATTCTTTTTTTAAAAGAAAAGTAGACAACGCTCTACTTTATATTCTTCCTTTTCTTCTTCGACTCTTTCTTTATCTCATCTTCTTTTACATCTTCCTCTTTCTTATCATTAGCCTAAGGACTATTTCCTGTTAGTCCATACCCATCATTCTATTCTCTTGCAATTACTATTGATCTCCTTCTTCATTGGTGGGCACCCTTTTTGTTAGCCCTCTTCTTCTTTTCCACAACATCTTGAACATCTAAATTGAAGGAAACTCCTAGAATTGCTTGAATTGCAGGAATATGCTTGCATGCTCATTTGCCTTGAAATACCTTGAATGTTTATTTTCCCTAAAATGGATTTAATGCATGTCTGCCTTGAAACAACTTGAATGCATGGCATTTTAATGCAGGGATGAGTTGAAACCCTCCACTTTTAGAAGTGCACAAAAATGGCTGAATGTTCAAAAATGCCTTAAATTCGTGAAATATCTTGAAGCTTTTATATCCTAGGGTGCAAAATATCTCTTGCACCTACATAGAAAGAACACCTTTCTCTCATCAACAATTACATAATTGCCATCACCCTCTTGCAAGTTTCCTTTTTCTAGGCTTGACACCTAAATCATGAGTGTAATGCAACATGAACAAGGTAGGATTGCCAGAGTGTATTGGTCTATTCTACCCTAACAAAACAAGAATAATAGCTAATATAGAAATCTACCTTGAATACTCATAATTCAGCCTATAGATTTTTTGAATCAAAAAATGATAGAAAACAACAAACATTCTTTAAGAAAATGGTATAGAAATTTAGGTAACATTGTAGACAATAGAAGGAAAATGCTATCCTGAAAATATTGCAATCTACATTCTTCCCGAATGAGAAAATGATAGGAAATGACACTCAATTTTTAGAAAAGTGGTCCAAGATTTTAGGTCGCATCATAAACAACCAAGAATAGTCGTCTTGAATGAATATTATTGATCACATATTTCCTAAATGAAGAAAACATAGTAAATGACATTAGAATTTTAAGAGACAAAGATAAACATTTTGGTTATGACGTCAACCACCCCAATGAGGTGTCATCCTAAAGGATTTTGATTATGACAATCAAATTGTCGACATATCCTACTTCAAAAAATGTTTGATGAACGAGACCTTGAATGAATCAAAATCACCCTTTTTGGTAGATTCTTAGCTTCATACTGGGTTCTGCACTTCTCTCTTAGACATAGCCAAAAATCTTTTCCCTTAACCATTGGATTTGAGACCATTGGCCTTGCAAACATATTCAAACTTCTCCACAAAACTAAACGGATTTTCTTGCCCTATAATTCTCTAATTTCTTGATCACTAGTGCAATTTTAGTTTCCTTTTGTTCATTTACCTATTCCTAGCCAATTGCTATGCTTGTTCCTAGGGTCATACTACTTTTTGTTGCCACAATCTTGTTTAAGAATTTCTTGAATAAGGGATTCATAGATGTGCTAGTTACTCTAACCATGGCAATAATTTTCTTGATATCTTTTACCTCCTTCCCTATCTTCTTCTTGACCTTTTGCTATTGGATGTTTTCCACAATGTCTTGAAGGAGTTATATCCTTGCTCTATTAGTAATCTCAATCTCAAGTATTCCCTCGAGTGCCATTCTTCCTGTGAGCACAACATTGATAGCATTAAACCTCTCATCAAATCTCTTTTTGATATCCTCATTTAGTTTGTCTCTAATGCTTGACATCCTGCTAGATTCTTATTGGTTTATAAGATTTTCAATCAATTCTATCAAGGTTGGGAAGAGGATTACCTCGAGAAAGCGGTCCCCTTGGGAAAACACACCTATGGTGTACACCTTCAAATGATCAAATGTTAAGCTTGCTTTTTCTTAGTCCTTGTTGGCTCAATAAGTAGTTTTTTCTGGTTTGCCTACAAGATCTAGGCTTTTGTGTCACTCCCTAAATTACTTACACGTGTCTCTTTACTTCTTGAGAGTAGTTGACAGATGGGGTTATTCTCCTTGACAAGTTTCTAACCTTGCTTTTCTCTAAGCCTCTACGGTGTCTTTGGCTTGTTCCTAAGTCTTCCTCTTTGTTATAATGGTCTCTACACAAGTTGCTTGTCAAGTATCATTTTTAGATTCCATTATTTGATTGAAGACTCTTTTTACTAGTTGGGATTTGATGTGCTATGAGAGGGTCTTATGCCTTAAAGAATCTTAAAAAAATTCTTACAGTGCGAGAGTTTCTCTAAAGATAACTCTTTCTTTGGTGGTTACTCTCAACAAATACTTTGGTCAATACCATCCATAGACAACTTGATTGCAATGAAGACTAATCACTATACTTGGGGATTTCATTAAAACTCTTGATGGTGAAGGAATTTCAAAGTGTGCCCATGATGGCTTGTTTATTGGTGTCATCCTAATCACTCTTCTTAGGATTTCACAAAACCTCTTTATAGTGAAGGAATTTCACAATCATACATATGATGGCTTGTTTATTGGTGTCATCTTAATCACTATACTTAGTATTTCATAAAAAATTCTTGATGGTTAAGGAACTTTACAATTGTACCTATGATGGCTTATTTATGGCTGTCATCTTGATCATTTTGGGCATAAGAATGACCCTATTTAGAGCCCGTATTCAAAAGCTATGCTCAAGTGAAGTTGCAAAAATTTTTCTTTTGAGTTATGGAGGTGCCTAATCACTATACGTAGAATCTCATAAGAATTCTTGAATCTCATAAGAATTCTCGATGGTGAAGGGAATTTTACCATTATACCTATGATAACTTGTTTATTGGTGGGCATCTTTATCTTTTTAAGTACAAGAATGACCCTTTAGTGTAGATGCAAAAGTTATACCCAAATGAAGTTTGAAAAAAAATTCTTTTGAGTTATGGAGGTGGTAGTCATGGAAATGCCATCTTCTGGAGGTGGTGAGTAGTGTGTGGTCATGGAGAAGGAATGGTAGAGTATGGAGATGGGGAGGGAATGGAGAGTGATAGTGGAGACTGAGGGATGAAGGTGGGAGAGAGATTCTAAAAATGGAGATATATATTGGATACAAGAATAAATCATAGAGATGGAGGGTGGAGAGAAATTTTAAGATAATAGGGAGAGGAGGAGTGGGAGAGAGGGTTGTGGAGATGGAGCATTAGGAGAGATTTGGAGATAATAGGGGGAGTAGAAGTGGAAGAGAGGCTTGGGAGATGAAAAGTAGGAGAGATCTATAGATTGCATGAAGAGTAAGAGTAGGAGAGAGAGTCTTGGAGGTAGCACAAGAGATTAGAAAAATGAGTGTTTGAAATGATAAATCTCCAAAATGTCAAGATCAAGCCTTGACAAATAGTCCAACAAATGCAAAACATACCCAATCTTATCCCTTAGACCACAATTCCAAGTGAGAAAAGGACCATCATCATAAACAATACCAACAATACAAGTGAAAATCTAGGTAGTACTTAGTGACATATGATTAAGGTTTTTACAGTAACACCCATGCAACAATCCTCTCTAAGCCCCATGAATATATAAAAATTATCAAGGAAAAGGAATTTCTTCCCAAGTATTAGAAAGAAAGAAAGATTTGTCAAACTGAATGAATCAAAATTCTCTAGGATAAGTTTTTCTTCTTCTCTTTCATTAGATTGGTCTCTTAAAAGTTTCATATATATAGTTCCCTTGATATCGCCTTCCCTAATGAACATTGCTTAGTATTCATATTTGCATGCTCAACATCTTTCAAGTCCTTTACAAGTCGCTCCCAATAAGAGCCCTTATAATATACTTTATATTGTGCTTCTTAGCACAAGTTGGTTTTGTGCATATTGTTTCATATTTGCATTAAGTACAGTCAATGGCCATGGCTACCCACAGTGATGTGTTTTGTATGTTGGCAGTTAAGGATAAGGTATATGGAACTAAGTACTCATTATGGGCTTATATTTATGCATCATATATTGGTTACAGAGGGTCTTTGGGGCATTGTACATGGAATTGAAAGACATCTTGGTGGTGCTTTAGAAGCAACATAAACATGCACTATTGAGGATGTTGCAAATTCCAATTCTAGTCCACTTAATGCTAGAGCATCACCATTACCTACTCTTGAGCAAATTCATTGAGATATGGAAAATATACATATTCTCATGGTTTGATTTCGTTGCCTATTAAACATACCATGATCCCACATTTTCGCTCATGTAAGACAACTAAGGATGCTTGGGATACTCTTGCATATTTGTATCAATGAACAATGAAGCCTATTTTACTTACCTTCATAAAAGTAGTTAGAGAGTGAACATATGGATAAAGGTGAATCCATGGATAGTTTTTTGACAAAGGTCAAAGACCTTATGGAGCAATTGATTGTTGCAAATGAGATTTTGTTAGGTAGTTCTCTTGTGTAGATTGTTCTCGATTATCTTATTGATTCTTATTAGAGTCTTGAATCTATTCTTTGTTTGACAATGAAAGTGTTTGAATGCTTTATCATTTGAGGAGTTGGTTTATGTTTTGCTGCAACAAAAACAATGTATGCAAAACAAGTCCATTATGCATGTTGCAAACCAATATTTAATTAGCTTCCTCTTTTGCTAGTAACTGGAAATCTACAAATGTTGCTTAGACAAAGAAGATTGATAAGAATGAGAAGGGAAAAGAGAATTAGATGTTTTTAATATATTATAAGGCAAAATTTCCTATCATTAAGGGCAGTCCTAAAGTGGTTGCAAAAGAGGCTAATATGGCTCTCAGGGGATCCACCTATAAGAAAACATCTATATAACGTGTGTTCAAATGATATTAAGAAATACTTTTTCTTTACATGCTATAAGGCCTTAAAATGAGACCATTTGGATAAGCTCTTCTCCATTGTTTTCTTGTCTTCTTCTCTTTCTTCTCCTCTCAATAGTTGAAGGTAAATGCATGAATGCTTGTAGATTTGGGGGTGAGCTAAATGCATCTCAAGCTCTTGTGAAAA
The DNA here is from genome assembly GCF_053477565.2 of Lygodium microphyllum. NCBI lineage: Eukaryota > Viridiplantae > Streptophyta > Polypodiopsida > Schizaeales > Lygodiaceae > Lygodium > Lygodium microphyllum. Next base: position 23,388,872 of record NC_141139.1, on the reverse strand, counting down.
CAAAAAGAACCCCTAAGCCACAAACATAGCATTTGGCAGATAGGATGCTCTATTTTGTTTGAATAATGGTTTAAGGTCATTTGAATCTAATAAAATTGGGACTAGCCATAGGCTTGGTGGACTTTTCATTCTTTTTTTTTTTGGTTTTTTCACTTCACATGCACACGCACAAGCATGCATGCACACGTGTGCATGCTTGTTTTTCACTTCACATGCACACACACAAGCATGCACGCATGTGCACACGCACACACATGCTTTCATATAGGAAAAAATAGTTCAACATAATCAAACTTTCATCAATAAAAAGAGATACATTACATCCACCAACTCAACGATCCGAGCATTGATGGAGAAAATGCTAATTTGAATAACTATAATATTGTAAGTTAAGCCTCCATACAAACTCCGATCGACTTCTAGACTAGCAACAACCATTAGAGGGACCACCAACAAGGCTAATGTAAAAAGAAGAAGGAAGATATAAGATAACTCCACCTACATGACAAATGTAGATGCTTAAAATCTATCTTGAGCTATTTTTAATGTTGATCCTAATTTTTCTTTGGAAGGCATCACAGAGAATGATTTTGAAGATTGAAGTAGTGTATATACATGAGATACAAGAACTGAAAGAGTGGATGTGAACCAAAGAATTCTTTGAAAGTTATTATTAATGGGAAAGATGTTACTAATTCTATAGAAGGTACTGAATGCTTACACCTAATATCTTGATGAATGTTTTGTCAATAGAACTCCCCAAAAGATTCAAAGCTAATTTGAATCATAATGTCTGCTTGGAAACATATGTAAGAAAATGATGATTCAAGATTGCTAACCTAATGGATAAAAAAATGTAAAAGTTAAATTATAGCAATACAGATGCAGGTTGAGACATACACTTGTTAGTGATTAGTTATGAAAGATGCACTACAATGTATTTCTCTAGATTTAAAGACAAATATAAGAGTTTTTAATCATGACAAAAATGACAAAATATGATCAAAATTATGGCATAGACAAAAGCAAATTAAATCTTATCTCTTAGTATAGAGGATACACAATATTGAGTAAACTAGCTAAGCTTTAGCATTAATGATAAGCTTAGTTAAAATATTAAAAATTTAAAAGAGTTTTGTATGTAATTGCAAGCTGTCCCCTTTATTTTGTTGACGAGAATAGAGCGAGAATAGAGCAATGGAGAGACTGAAGTTTAGATTATAGTTTAAAAAGAAGCACTTGCATCCTAGCAAGAATGTTGATGTATCCTAGTTTCTCATGAAAATCTAATATTTTTTTTTTATTTTTAGGGGTTTTCCATTTAGACTATTGTATCTACTTGTGTATCTGTGTATATATGCACCTATATGGATGTATTTTATGTATGTGTGATATGTGTGTGTGTGTATGATCGTAAGTGTGGATAGTTTGGAGGATTGTTGTATGAAGAAGGTTCACTTGAAGATGTCAATGATTATGATAGTTAAAGTTGAAGAGAAGATCTACATGATGTTTTGAAGATGGACATGTAGTGGAAAATTCTCATATCATTTAAAAGTTTGTTTTGTCATTTTTTTAATGATTGATTGGTTAATGGATCACTATGCTTTCCTTCCATTCCTTTCTTAGAACTAGGTTATCTTGAAGATTCAATTGGGTTCATGTTCTTATTGGTGCTAATAAACTCAAGATGAAAGGATGACTATTTAGAAGGGTTTTATTCTAGCCCTTTTTAAGGTTGTGAGGACACTCCTTAGCTAAGTGTAGGGACATGTTTGTACGCTTGAAATGATTGATTTTTGGGTTATTTTTTGGAGATCTGTAGCCTTTTTGATGTATGATAATGAGGGTTGTGACCCTTTCATGAGTAATTTTGAGAGTTTTGGGATGAGTTTGATTTGATTGAATGTCTTTGAAAAGCTCATTGTTGTTTTTTTAAATTTGAAATATTATGATGTGTTTTGTTTGATAACTATTGGGTTTTATATATACTTTTCTTTATCATAGTTGAGCCCTGTTTTTCTTCTATTTGAGGTCTTATGATTTTGAATATATGTGTTTGGATATTATTTGAGATGACTCTTTTGATGGTTTTTGATTTGTTGATATGAGTTTCTTAGTCTTCTGTTTACCTTCTATAGCTTCTTTGAGCTCTTCTATACTTCTATAGCCTTCTACATGTGTTTTTGGATTCTATATGATGGATTAGTAGCTTAGAAATATTTTTTTTCTTTGGAAAGAGGATAATAGAAGCTCTCTTTTGCTAGTCTAATTGAAGAAAGTAGCAGCAACTAAAGACTAGAATTAAAGACTTGATGTGACAATGATAGTAAGTTAAGTGCATAGAAAAATCTTTTCTTTTAATGAAATAAATTGTGCAAGTTATAAAACAAGATGAAATTGTTTAAAAAAATCTAATATTTGTACATAATCCATTAAAGGACCATTCGATAACTAGGATAGACCCACCTAGAGAAAGAAGGTACGGTCCTTATTCAAGGGAGCAATTACAAGGGTCTATCAATCCTTTCCTAAAAAAATACCATATTAGAGAATTTGGGAATCTCCCAAGTTCCACTTTCAAATAAGGAGTAAAGATTTGATCAAGTGGCTAAATCTTAATCCCATGTTTGAGAGTGGGACTTGGGGGGATTGTATCTAGGGAAAATTTCACCTTCAAATAAGGGCATAAGATTTGACCATGTGTCCAAATATTAATCACATTAGGAATTTCCAAACTTTATAAAAATTCCAAAATTCTTGAATATGTGATTGAAATATTAAAAACTTAAATCCTTTAAGAAACACGGTACATCTTTGATAAATTACTTAGCATCGATCTCTAAATGAGTTCGTGCTAGGAAGACCTCGAAGTCTTGATTTAGCTTTCCTAAAGTGAGCCAAGACTTAGACTCATGACATCAACATAGAGAAAATACATCTAAAATTAACCTTTCAATCAATGTTAGCAATGGATTGATAATCTAGCCTTCAGTAAGGGATTCAAACTAAATGAGGTTGCCTATCAAATATCCTAAACAATTAGGCAAGCTCATTATAGGCAAGAAAAATATAAATAGGAATTATTAGCTTGAGGTTTTAGAACTCCTAAAAACTTCCAAGGGGAAGAGAAATTAGGTTGGAAAGTTAAGAAGATTTTCTACTAGGTTAAATCCTACTTTTGATCGCCATCTTGTTTATGGTTCGATAGTGCTTGCAAAAGATTGCATGATGCCTTGGAAATATATGTTTGTATTGTGCAGTTTAGGATCCAAATTGAGTCTTATTCACAACAATAAAAAAGAAAGAGTCACACTAGACCTTTCCTAAGGCTAGCTCTGTAGAACCCTACATCAAGGGGGTTGGTTTTTTTAAACCGCCTTAGAGAGCTGAGATTGGCCCTGATGGAAAGGGATCACTCCATAGGGAAGCTATCCCTTAGGCTTCTAGGAGCTACCCAACCCCTGTATGATTCAGGATGGAGTTCTTGAGAGACATGCTACTAGTTAATGGCAAAATCTTGGTGGAAATAGGACCTTCAGGTTGTTCTTCCATATGGGTGGAAGGTGGAATTAAATAAGACTCTTTAGGATAAATAAAAGATATTTTCCAAAGGATCGTTTTCTTTTGTTTGTGTGTTGTGACTCAAAATTACATGATTGAGCCATGTGCTCTAAAAGATTAATTAGATAAGCTCATTTTTTATGTTCAAACATAATCATGATAGGTAACTAGTTAACTAAGTTGACCAATTGAGGGAAGCAAGAGGGATAGATTCCCAATGGATTCATCCTAAGGCAAGGTGTTCTTGGTGAGCCAAGAGCTTCTTCAAATTTGATACATTAGTTGGAAACTAAACATTGACTAAGTAGAACATTAGCTAGAACCTTGACTCTATGTCATTTTAGGGAACTAGAGTGGGACTATGCCCTTTGGGAGAGGGGTTGATACACCTATACTCCCACTTGTTTCTCACTCTCCTTGAACCAAGTGTGACATGAGTTAGCTTCAAGTCGAGTGCTCTATTGTAAGCAAATGCTTGAAGATTGATGCTAGAAAATTCAATATCTAACTTGCTTACTTTAGAAACATGGATTCATGTGGATCCTTACGTGTTACAACCAAAACCTTTCATTGCAAAGTGGACTTAGGAGAGCCTAAGCAATAAACCCATGTTATTCTAAGGAGTATTGGCTAGCTTTGCTTAGGAAAATCCACTTTTTGATAGACCACTAAATTGTGGTGTTGAGAACTTCTCAATTAGGCATGTTACATATGGTGGTACTAAAGCGTAAATGGAGCTATGATTATGTGGCAAAAGCTTATGGAAAAGATGTTAACCTAAGCTAAGGATTCAAGAAGTTTTGTCGTACAAATGTGCGTGTGACTTTGGTAGAGTATGGAAGCTTGGGATCATTTTCTACTATTCCAAGCCATGTGCACATCGTTGATACACTCCTTTAACTATGGATGGAGGAGAGAGGTAATGTGTATCTTGGACTGACTGTATGATCCATCCCCACTTTATCGAGAAAGAAAGTGGGTTTGGGATGGGCATTATTGTTATATAGAGGCCAATCATTTCCACTATATCCAGACAAGCTTAAAGAGAATTCAATGGATGGAGAACCTTGTTGAGAAATGTGCAATCACATCCACTATAGCCTCTTTGTAAGGAACAACAAGGCAAAGAAACACACACATTGCGAATAAAGCCTTAGACTAGGACATGTATGCATGGTTTATTAAAACCATAGTTGGTGAATACCATGGTCACTTTCCACCTTTTTCCACCTACCAATACCACCTACTGTAAGCCTATAAAAGTCACTCATCCCCACACTCATTTCATTAGTCATTATCATTCAGCTGTACTTGCATTATGCTTGGATAATATCAGTTGTTCTTCTTTGTCTACTTATGCCTCATTATGATTGTCTATTTGCTCATCAATAATCCACCTTAGCATGCATCCTCAATATTTTAACATGGTATCAAAGCAGGTTTCAAGGTAATGAGTCATTAGGCCAGTGATTGGGTCATTCCCGTTTGAATTTTTGCCTCCCTCCACTTTCCCATGAATCTCTCACCTACCTCCATAGACACCCACTTTCATTGGAGGGCTTGAATCTCTCAAACCAGGCCATTTTAGCTCGTGCTTTCTTTTGGGGAACTCTTTCTTGACTCAGAGCACTCCTTCCTATCATCTCAAAGCATGACATTGTGCACTAACTACTCTAGCATTGCGCCTATACTAGCCTGCTGCCTAGAATGCACTTATGATCTATCGTACTGTTGATGTTGCACCTATAGTCCAGGATCTTGACAACTACCATGGGGCTTTGAAAGCCCATGAGATAGGCTTTCTATGCATGTAAAAATTTTGGGAAATGATCAAGTCTACAATGCACATAGAACAGAATACCAGGCAAGCATAGAAACCCTAATGAAGACTCCATAGCCAATATTTCAAAAGCTTTATCTCTTTTTAATTTTCTCCCCTGCCACTCAAGTGATAGTGTTACCACTTAAATATCATTGGATTTGGCATACATTATCACATCAAATCATTGAGGAGGGGAGATCTTTGTGTTTTTTTTTTTTGCAAGATTGAAGCATAGTTAAGCAGTGTCTCTTGACATTGATCTAGTGACTCTTGTCACTGTGTCATCTGACACAATCAGCTTTGCCTCTGATCAAATCTAAGTTTTTGTGCTACTCCAGCATCATCAAATCAAGGAGGGGAAGACTCAAACATGCAAGACCTTGAATACCTCAAATATCTTTGAAGATTTTAAGTTCAAAGGGGTTACTAGTCACATAGTATCTCTTGATACTAATCACCTAGTGCTTCTTGGCACTTGTGCTCAACTCTTCTGCTACTAAAATCTAAAATTTTTGGAGCTGATTTGTTGCTAATCTTGCAACCTCAACATGGGCAAAGAGTTATCGACAGTTCGATTCAACAGTGTCAGATTCCATACATGGAAAACTAGGATCAAACTGATCTTGATGAAGAAAGGCTTGTGGTCAATCACAAGTGGTCAAGAGAAGAAACCAAGGGAAGCTACACTTTCAGTCATATGGGATAAAAATGATGATAAGGCTCAAGCTATTTCAAGCTCGAACTTGATGACAACTACATTCATCATGTTGATGATTGTGAAACCTCTCAAGAAACATGGGATCGATTAGAAACTATGTTTGGAGCTCACTCAAAATCCTCCAAATATGGCTTACTAATTGAATTTTTTAGGCTTGACATGAAAAGTAGTACCTCACTTGCAACTCATTTGAATCATATGGAAAGCTTGTTGACACAACTTGTAGGAATCAACTTGAAGATGGATGAAGACATTTGCATTGGAGTGCTTCTCAAGGGTCTTCCACCTAAGTTTGATAATGTGTCCACCACATTAATCAATGTGCCAAAGCCAAAGCTTGTGGATATCAAAGACTCTCTCCTAGAAGAGGAAAAGAAGATCAAGAGTAAGGGAGAAACAAGCACCCCAAGAGGAGACCAACAACTCCTCTATGTGAAAGGGAAGAAAAGCATACTTTGTGACTTTTTTAAGAAAATTGGGCATATTGAGAAGTTTTATCATGCTAAGAAAAGGTCTCAAAGAGGTTTTTTTGCAACATTTAAAGAAGATGAAGACACCCAAGAACAAAAGGATAGGACTCACCAATCCCTCTTTTGTAGCTCATTTTCTGATAGACTTTTTTAAGTTTTAAATGTGTACTTGCCTAATGTTCTTAACCATAAGCTCATGTACTCCTCATGTTACCTTTGCACACTATAGCCTCTACATACTTAGTGAGGCCTTGTGACAGCCTCTAGCTTTGTATGGTTCTTTCCATGTCTACACTTAAGAAGGTTCTACTCATGACAGTCTCTATATACTCAGTGTCTTTCTTGGTTGTGATTGAGGAGGGGTGTTGAGAAATGTGCAATCACATCCACTATAGCCTCTTTGTAAGGAACAACAAGGCAAAGAAACACATTGCAAATAAATCCTTAGACTAGGTCATGTATGCATGGTTTAACCACAGTTGGTGAATACCATGGTCACTTTCTACCTTTTTCCACCTACCAATACCACCTATTGTAAGCCTATAAAAGGCACTCATCCCCACACTCATTTCATTAGTCATTATCATTCAATTGTACTTGCATTACGCTTGGATAATATCAGTTGTTCTTCTTTGTCATTACTTATGCCTCATTATGATTGTCTATTTGATCATTAGTGATCCACCTTAGCATGCATCCTCAATATTTTAACAAACCTAAAGGTCATAACTACATTTATATTCTTTCCATCAAGGAGAAATCCCACTTTGAACCTCGCACTCGAGCTATTCACTGGACCACTATGTTTATGATAAAGTGACAAGAGTAATCCCGGTCGACAAAGTGTTAGTACAAGTCTTTTTACATCACGATGGAATCCATATAGAAGGTCTCCTTGACCCTACTTTATAGTACAAGCTCCTGAATATCCATTGGCTATAGATAAAGGAGTATGTTTCTTCTTGTTATCCATCCATATGAAGCATTTTTTGTACTTGTAATTTTCTATATAGTATAAAAAAAATTAGCTAGTATTACTGCGGCCATGAATAATGAAAAGTGTCTCTATTTCTTTTCAAGATTGTGCAATTTTGTACTAAACTCTTGTAAACTTAAAATTGTAAAATCGAATACTGAAAGTCTTAAGAGAGATATGAAAGTTGTCAATTGTGAAAGGTACATCTAGTTATACAAGTTTTTCAATTCTAGGTATCATGCCTTCTATGCCTACATTTACCTTAGCAGAAGCGTAAGAGAAGAAATTACTTCTCAAGAAAATCAAGCCAATTTGAGTTTGAGGGAAAAGAAAAGGATGTTGAATTTTAAGAAGAAGTTTGGATTGAGTCCATGGCAAATTAATTTGCTGTTGTAGGAACTGCTCCTCCCAATTGAGCTATGATAGCTAGATTAAAGAGAAAGGTGAAGCTTGACTTTGTTGGAAACAATGGTGGAAGGATTAAGGGGTTTCCAAAGCAACCATCACTTAGGATAATCTAAAGGAGGCTGTGTGCAAGTGATACCTTGTGCTAGCATACTGTACCTTAAAGATGAATGAATCCTTTAACTTGAAACAGTTAGGGCTAAGCTTAGAAGATTCTACCTTAGAGGTAGGCATGGAACGAGAAACAATATATATTTCCCTTAATAAGAAGGGGCCAAATCACTAGTTCTTGGTAACTTAGATGCCAACCACTTATCAAGGAAAAACCTTTAAGATTTTGATTGATTGTGAAAGTACCCACTCATTTATCTCACTGAAATATGCAAAAATATTAGGGATAGACATTGTAGCTACATTAAAGTTGTTGGTAGAATTAGCAAATGGGAAAGAGGTAGTTTCTACTCAATAGATCAGTAAAGTGGAATTCAACATAGGAGTCAATATTTCTAGCATGAGGTTTAAGGTTATGAACTTGGGAGCTTAGGAGTGTTTTCTAGAAATGGATTGGTCCGAACCTACTCAAAAAGGTATAGAGATCATAAGCCACAACTTTGATCATAAGCCACAACTTTGATCATAAGCCACAACTTTGAGTTGCCCTTGAAACAATGAGGACACACAAGCTTTATGCCAAGAAGAGGAAATGTGTATTCTTTAATAGGAAAACTAAATATCTTGGATTCATAGTACCTAATCAAGGGATTATAGTAGACCATACCAAAGTCAAAGATGTGCAAGAATGGGCACCTTAAATAACGATTAAGAAAGTTTGAAGTATTTTAGGTTTAATGGGATGGTTTATAGTCTTCATCACATAATATACCTTGATTTTGTTGCACCCCTTAGCGACTTACTCAAGAAGCAAGTTGCTATTATATAGACTTCCACCAAATAGTCTAGCTTTGAGAAGCTCAAACAAAGCTTAGTGATAGCCCCTATCCTAAAAATACCTAACTTGAGCAAAGAATTTGAAGTTATACCAGATGCAAGATCTCTTGCATTAGGTTATATACTCATGTAAGAAAGTCATTAGATAATCTATTCTTCTAGAAAACGAAAGACTCATGAGAAGAATTATGCTACCCATGATCTAGAGCTATGCGTTATGATTCCTCTCAAGCTATGTGATACTATTCACTTGGCAACAAATTCACATTAGTCATTCAAGACAAAAGTCTCAAATGGATCTTCACTCAACCAGATCTAAACATGAGGTAACGATAATGGATAGAAGTCTTGAAGGAGTATGATTTTGAATCAAGTATAAACCAAATAAGGAAATGTAGGTATGAATGCCCTAAGCCGCAAAGCATTTCTCAATGTCCTTATCTTAGAGGAACACTCTCAAGTAAGATTTATAGCTACCATGGTGTCAATGCCCATTAATCTAATCATAGAAATGGCCAAAGAAGAAGCAACTAAGAACCTAAAGTATCAACAGATGCTAAAAGAGATCCTATCCAAGTAGATTAATCCTAAACTCAAGCTCAAGTATCTAAAATTCTTTACAAATGAAGGACTGGTCTACTCTAAGACAAGGTGGTGTATGCCCTCAAGTCAAGCACCTAGAAAAGATAATTTGGGAAGCCCATGGTTCCCCATTCTTGGGATACCTACGCTATGCAAGGACTCTCAATGCTGTAAGAAGAAGCTATCACAGGGAAAAGCTCAAAGAAGATGTACTTAAATATATCATTGAATGTCCGAGTTGCCAATGGGTAAAAGATAAATGTGTTAAGATGTTAGAAAAGCTCCAACCACTTGATATCCCGCAAATGAAATGGGAATTCATCAGCATGGATTTTGTAGTTGGACTACCCTTCATCCAAGGAGGGTATAAGTCAATCTTAGTGATTATGGATACGTTGACAAAGGTTGCTAATCTTATGCTAATGAGGACCAACTACAAGACTTCACATATCGCAAGGCTCTTTGTGAAAGAGATCTTTCGGTTTCATGGATTGCCTAAAAGAATCATGACCAATCCGATCATGATTTTCTTTTCACTTCTCATTTCTAGAAGAGCTTGTTTGGGGCCATATGTATCCAACTTTGTTTTAATTAGCCTATTAGCCCCGTATTTGATGGTTAAACTGAGTGGGTAAACCAAGCCATTGAAGACATACTTAGATCTTATTGCTATAGAGAACCTAAGCCATGGATACAATACTTACCCTTGGTTAAATTTTCCTATAATACATTCTATCATCAAAGCATTCAAATGTCTCCATTCCAAGGATTGTACATACAAGAATGTCTTACCCCACTAAATTTTTCTAATCCTATCTTAAAGGTAGAAGGTTTCAAGCAGATGTTGGAAAAAATGGATAGGTAGATTAAGTCTATCAGGCAAGGCATCTAATTTGGCAAGGATCGGCAAAAATATATGATGATGTAGGAAGGCAAGAATGGATCTTCAAGGAAGGAGACATGGTTTTTTTCTGTGTCCTTGTCTATGGGAAAATTTAAGAACTGAGCCTAATATATTGTGGGTCATACAAGATTCTCAAGTGTCGAAGACTGAATGCTTGCAAGTTACAACTTCATGAACACTTGAAAGCTCACAATGTATTTCATGTTATCCTATTGAAAGGTTATGTAGCCAACCTTGATTATCTTCTTGATGATCAACAAGTTGTAATGCCAAGACAAGGAGTCTTTGAGCTTCGTCTGATACTTGATATAAAAGAATGCGCCCTCAAAAGAAGAACCCTTAGGGAATATCTTATACAGTGGAAAGATTACCCTAAAGAGGATGCCACTTGGATTGATGAGAAAGCCCTATGTAACAACATCCCCCATTTCTTTCGAGATGAGAACATCTTGATTCCTCTAAGGAGAAGAGGATGCACGTTTTCCCATCCCCCCTAGCATGAACTAGTACTTGGGAGAGGGAACCTTAAAGGCTATTAACCTTTATTAAATTTTTAGAAAATAAAAGAAAGTAAAAATGAAGATGACCCTCCTCGACACCATCACAACCTCAAAACAATCACAAATCAATATCCTCACATGTGGATGTTAGAAAACCATTATAGTCCTATCAAACAGTGAGAGAGGAGGATCACACAATCAATAGTTGACTGTCACGAGAGAGAAGAGAGAGATAGCATTAATAAGGCTATATAAACCTTGGATAAGGCTTAAAGAAGTGAGTTCTCTTCTACAAATTCTTTTAATGCAGAGAGGGAGGGAGGGAGGGAGGGAGGAGAAGAAGGATAGAGAAAGGAAGTAGAAAAATAAAATGAGGAGAAGAAGGAAAGAGGAAGGATAGAGAGGAAAAATAGAAGAAGAGAAGGAGGAGAAGAAGGGAAGAAGAGGGAGAAGAAGAAGGGAAGAGAGAGGAAGTAGTAGAAGAAGAGGGGATAAAGTTAGAGAGAAGAAAAGGTAGGGAGAAAGACAAAGAGGAGGAGAGAGGAGAGAAATACAAAAGCAATAGAAGAAGAAGAGAAAAGAAAGAAAGAAAGTGGAGCGAGAGAATGACAAGAAGAAGAGGATAAGAGAGGAAGGGTGTAACGTGCCTAGGGCTGTCCAAGCATGTTTTAATGGTCCATCAAGAGATGAATCTAAGAGTTGCTACCCGACACTCCCATGGAATGTTATAGGATTTGTCGCCTAGGGTTTCTCGAGTTTGCCTTGCAATGAAAAGTTCTCGGCCGAACCCACTAGGATCGACCTGAAATTTAGGTTCCTAGTGGTCAAGGTCTCCTGATAGCATTTTAACGTCGGGTCCTGGACATCCTACTTTACGTAGAGATACCCAATCCGAAGCAAAACCATGCCGAACTTAGTTCAAAGAGAATGGAAAACGAGAGGGATGTGCCGCTCAACCTCTCTACCCGTAGGGCATACTCCCATTCTGGTTCCCTAAAACGGCATGAATCAGAGTTCTATCATAACAATTTCTAAGGGTTGGTCGTCAGTAAAACCTTGTGAGAAGCCTCCCAGTTCTCTAGGACTACCCTGTCCTAGAACGGACCTGTCGGGGGTTGTGCCCACCCGCTTCCCTCAGTAGGCATTCGTTAGTTTTTTAATTAGGTCCTATCACATTTATGTGTGATATTTAAAATTAGCTTCCTTAATTAAGCATTTTAGGAAACATGGTTCGTTCACGTAATTTCTAGCATAGACACAAAAACAGAGCAAGCAGTCCTTTTGAGAACAAGTTCCTTAACTTAACTTCAAGTTAATCTTTGTCTCTTGCCGATACAGGAGAAATTATATGTCCCTTCTGCCCTGCAGAAGTACCCGGTCCAAATCACATGGCACCATAATTTCCATCCTTTATTTAGAATAGGATCTTCCAATGACACAGACATTGGAGCTCATGGCAGTCTTCAATTCCATTTTCGAATTAGGGAAGGGGTGTCTAGAGCTCCACCTAAACCACAAGCGGCCAAGGAGTGAAACATCATTTCCATAGTTGGGATTTCGACCTTCGGCCTATGAATCGAGTAGTAGTGCTCTTCTCTGGTTTGATCCGCGGTGCAATCTTGGAGATGATCCACCCGCACAAAATATCATTTCCTTAATTAATTCATTTAAGAATCAAGCACAGTCAATGCAATAATCCCTAATATCATCTTCCAAGAAAACATCTCTTCATTTCCATATCGATTTTTCATCATAGATCCCTGCCATGAATTTACCATCAATGCCATGAATTAGACGCGATAACATTTTTCATCTGCCACTTCAGTGGTAGATGCATTTAACATACATGGATGAGTGCAAATTTCTTTTTCATAGTTTTAACTCTTGCACTTGAATATGCATCCTACAATTATAAAGATGAAATTTATCCCTTTCAATGACCTATTCTCATGCAGTATAGTACATGACCTAATGTATCTCATGCAAGAATCAAAGCAAGCAACTAACAATTTGGAACTGTACTACTTATATCCAGTACCGTAGTTGTATTGATAGTGATACCCTCTCCCAAAGCTTCATTGCTGGTTGTGGGATTGCCATCTGCATGCGACATTCTTTGCTTGGGGGCCATCATTTGCAAGCGAGTTTGAGAGATAAAGAAGGAATGGATTTGAGATGGAAGAGCATAAGAGAAGATGGCTTAGTCAAAGACCGCGATAGGGGGAATTGAGCTAACGCTTTCCCTTGCAGTCTCTTGGGGTAACTCCTCTCTCTCTCTCTCTCTCTCTCTTTCTGTATCTTGTAGCCTCTCTAGGTCTCCTTATGCTTGCTTCTGTCTCCCATGCCTCATATTCATAGCTAAACAAGAGAAGGGGGGTTGTGGTTGAGAAGAAGAGCTGTTTGTGGAGAGGATATTGGAAAAATCAGTGATCTGATGCTCGGTTCCATTGGTTTCGAAAGGGGGGATAAAACCCCAAGACACTTAATTAGAAATCTTTCTAATCACTTCTTTTTCTCCCAGTTCGAAGTGTTGTTTACTGCCTGTAAACTGCGATCTCGGTGTGCACGATTTCGCCAATCTCTCTTTTTTTTTCATTTTTTTCTTTTTAATAAAATCTCCAAAACTAGCTAAAACATCACTTTCTTAAAAAAAAAATGACATCCAGTTCTAGAAATCTCCATATCTTTTTAGGATACTATCTAAAATATCTAAAATATACCAGTTTTGCCCAAAATCTAAATTTTTTGGACCATCCATACTATACACATTAACATAGTGATTAATATGACTCATAACTCTCGTTCATGTTGTTACTTCCGTGAAGGGTGACTACAATTCTTGTCAATCCGAGAAAAATATCGGATTACAACTCTTCGTTTTTTATAAAATGTATATTTTTAATTAAATAAAAATCGTCAATTATTAACGTTAGTTAATTTTTACTTTAGTTAGTCTTTGGTTAGTAATCTTACTAACTTATTAATTGACTAACTAACTTTCAAACTAACCAACTAATTTTTAATTGTCTAAAAATATTATATTCTCCTTCCCTTAGAGAAATCAAGATATCATCATCTAGAGACAACTAGTGGTTTCATTTTGGAACATGTGGGGTAAGACCCATTACACATTCGTTGCGACACTCTGACAACTCATAAGCATGCGATCTTTCAAAACAATAACTTATTGTATTTGATATATCAGAGTAGTCTGGATTACAAGAGAAAAGTTTATTGTAGTTACATCTCATGAATATCTTCTAGGTTTTTTCTAAGTATCTAATAATTTCCTGGTAGGTTCTGGATCACTGAAGCTTGTACAACTTCATTTCTTGTAAGTTCAAGTTCTCTTTGAGTCCTATTGGGACAATTGACATGGATATGCCCAATGTTGTGGCACTAGGAGCATCGTTGTTTAGGGTGCTTTAGACATTCCCTTTTGAAATAACCTAGCTCCTTGCAATAGAAACAACGTGGAACTTTATCACTCATGGCCACAAGATTCTTGGTTGTTCTTGGCAGGATTTTCTTCTTTAGAACAAATTGCCCTAGTATCCGTTTAGCGGACTGAAGTGGTCCTTTATCTTGAAAACTCTATTTTCGAATTGTCCTCGTTTTAGATCTGGACTGAGATCCATGGACAATCGGCTTTGCTTGTAATACTAAAGAATACTCCCAAGCTTCGACATTCTGGTAAGACCCAAGCTATATTAGTCGAGAAGAACACTTAAGAGAAATTCATTGCAAGCTATAACTATCATTCTTGCTAAAGTATCTTTGGTCACTTGTATGTTCTAGGCTCAAAATTGATGCAACTCATATTACTCAGGTAAACTGTAGTTATAAGAGTAAGGTTTAGCCCAATACAAGTTGTGCTACATGTCGATAAAATTTCTAGAATTTTTAGAATCATCTTGAAGAGGTGTAGTGGGTTCTAGATCTTCTTCTTAATTTGATTCCTTTATATATCCAAAGAGTGCACTTGTGTAGCTTCATTTTCTTGGAGGCTCAATATCTTCTCGGCTTAAGTTATGTTAAGACTTCAAGCTCGATCTACTATCTTTGGTATGACCATACCCAACACTTGAGTTGTCCAGCTATACTACATGATGCAGACATTAAATAAGTTGGTGGTTAGGACTTAGCTGTTTGGTGTGAATGGTCCTAGACCTTAAGTTGTAACTATTCTCTTTAGTGATGTGTGGAATGGAAGAATAGAAGAAATGTGTGAGAGCTCATTGCTCTACACTGTTGAGTCCAACCCTTTCTGTCTGTGTTTCAGACTTCTAACATGGTATCAGAGCACCCATGACTGGGCTCTATGGAGAATATCATTATGGAAGAAGACCTGGAGAATATCATTATGGAAGAAGACCTGGAGATTGAAGACATGCTGTGTAGAAGGACTGACTGTCATTGTTTCTGCAGAGGTATGTATTGAATGCATCTTCATTATACTTAAAGGAGAGTGTGTCAGGACCTATTTGGAGCTTTGAGGAGGGTTGGTTGAGCACATGGAAGAAGACCTTGGTCATCATTATGAAGAGAAGTTGCTGTTGAAGACATTCTAACAGACTGCGTGTTTGCGCCTAATTGCCTGATGGTCTGCCTTGGCTGCTCATGGACATGATAAGCATCATCTATGCCATTTGTAGCTTGTACACATGCTTGAGAAGACATCTTGATAGTCTGACATGGCAATGGTTAAGTTGGAGTTGAGATAAGAGCTGAAACAGTCAGCTATAGATTTGAAATTCAGACCAGGCCTGCCACAGACAGGGAATACACAATAAATATACTTCTCTAACATGAGCTTGGGAGCTCTCTGACATGCTTGGAAGGACTTGATATATCATACATATGCTCAGGAAGACATATGTATTGAATGTCATGCTTGGAAGGTGTACTTTCTTGATGAAATCACTCAGATTTGTGAGCTCTTGACAGGCTAAAAATGGTCATTCATAGTTTACAAGAAGCACTTATCTATCTTGGAAGATTGCGTGTTTTTTGTCGGCCTTGATGACATGTATGACATGGGATATGTCTGCTAAATTGGTTGTGGATTGGTATGAGCATTGGATGCTCTTGGAAACTAAAATTTGGATTAGAAAACAAATACTTTGACACTCTATTGGTTGGTCATGAACAGTGAATGCATTGTCTGACATTGCTCCTGAAGACAGGACACTCATCGGTGTTGATAGGTTCATGTATTGGTTCCCATGTATGGTGGCATATGTCTGTGACATTTTGAAGAGTTTGGTGGACTAAAATACACTGTCATTGACTATCTTTGCTTGGCTGAAATTTACAGCAAGTGTACCTTGCTCTTGTACTTGCAGTACATGATGTATACAATGTCAGACTGATATGTCTGGGAACTCATATGTAGAGATAGATCTCTGAACTGCTGCAAGTGTTATGGGACATGTATGACATGCATACTCAATGTTTTTGGCCTTAAAATTACAGCTGGTTACTCACATTTTATAGTTTTCAGACTGTATGTATTTACCCTGGCAGTGAGGTTGCAAGAGTTTAAGCTGAAGCAACTACATAGCATATGTATTGACTGTTATACCTACAGGTTAGACCACTTATTTGTGGACTGTTTTGAGTTGTCATTGGGCTGAAATACCCTGGTTTTTTAATGCAATTAATTGTAGAAAATTGTCATAAACAGTTGAGGATTGAACTTGGTCAGTCATATTTGTTGGCTTGTAGGAAGTCATGTAGTGACTAAATATTGTCTGGTACAATATGGCTAATGCAGAGAGGATTGACAACATAACCTAGATAGTGGGGGAAAGCTTGACAGTAACAATTATGCCATATGGAAGTTCCGCTTGGAGAACTTCTTAATAGGGAAAGGCTACTGGGAGTTGGTGACTGGAGCGGAAGCTGAACCTGAGCTCCCAGATCGACCTACGACTGATCAGAGACAATTACACTGAGCTTGGATAGAAAGAGCTCGTAGAGTCTTGCAGCACTGACTCTCTTTATGTATCTCAGATGCCATGGTAATGCAGATAATGAACTGCAGCTCTCCTAAGAATGCATGGGACATTTTGGTCAAGTACTATGGCACAACCACAAGTTCCAGGAAGATACAATTGAAGTAGAAGTTCAACAACATGGAGAGAAAGAGTAGATCTATACAAGATTATGTCACGGAGGTTAAGACCATTGCGGATAAGCTAGCATCTGTTGGTTCACAGGTTGAAGATGAAGACATGGTTGCTGTGACTTTGAATGGCTCGGGGCCTAAGTATAAGTCTTTTGACACTTTCGTGTCTGTGAGGGCTGAAATGCCTGATTTTAATGAGGTGGTTGCATTGCTTATACATGAGGAGGTTAAACTTAGCTTGGCTACAGGGTCAAGTAGTTCTAAAAGTAAGGATGCAGTTTTTTATTCAAATCAGGGCAGCCGTGGTAGCCGTGGTAGAGGCTATGGATCTAGCAGAGGAGGCCAGTAGAATGCATCCTATGGCAATAAAAACCAGCAGGTATCAAACACAAGAGGTGGTGGAAACTTTAGAGACAGGGGGCGATCTAGCCCTAGAGGCAGAGGCTCCTGGCAGCAGCAACGCCCATCTAACAATCCAATAGGGATAAGGATTGTCACTACTACGGGAAGTATGGGCATATTGCCAAGGACTGCTGGAAGAAGTAGGGCAATCAGAAGGGCAAACAACATTGGCATTTTGCTACGTCTAGTTAGGGAGATGATTTCTCAGGTGATAGATTGTTTGCTATGCAGTATGTAAAAGACAGGGCTGCTAAAAATGCACTGATGATGCAGTTTGGTACATTGATTCAGGGGCATCGAACCACATGACCCCTCACGGTGATTCGTTTACTGATATGGTGGTTGAAAAACATGGCTATGTCTGTACAGGTGATGACACGCAACATAGCATTGAGCATAAAGGCAAAGTGCCTCTTGTGGTTCATGATGGCAGAAATAAAAATTTGCATGATGTATTGCATGTTCCTTCGATTACGAAGAACTTACTGTCTGTCGGTCAGATGACAGAGCCAAACTTGTAGGTCAGATGACAGATCATGGTCACAGGAATGACAGAATGTTTACTCTTGATGCTACCTTGCCAGAGCTGAATTAAGCTATGTTTGCCCATGGTTCTAGAACTATCAGAGATTTGAAAATTTGGCACAAGAGAGTGGGGCATGTGAATTTGCAAAGGTTGCAAATTATGAAAAAAAAAACAGCTTGTTACAGGTTTACCCAAGTTCCAATATTCAGATATTAGTCATGTATGCGATGCTTGCCAGTTTGGTAAGTAATCCAGGTTGCCATTTGTCAGGCATGTAAGGCAGAGTACACGTCCATTGCAGTTAGTGCACTCTAATGTTTGGGAGCCAGCCCATAATGCATCTCTGGGAGGCTCGAAATATTATGTGACATTCATTGATGATTATAGTCGCTATACTTGGGTTTACATTCTGAAGACAAAGGATGAAGTGTTTGTTGTTTTTCAACAGTTTAAAAAGCAGGTTGAAAAGGGATTTGACTGCTATATCTCTTGCTTGAGATCAGATAGAGATTGGGAGTATGTGTCAAATGAGTTTGACAATTTTCTGGTTGAAAATGGCATACGTAGGCAGCTTACCTGCAGCTACACTCCTTAGCAGAATGGGGTAGCTGAAAGAAAGAACAGGGTCTTGATAGAAGCTGCTCGTGCCACGATGAATGAGAAGAAGATGCCGCTCTATTATTGGGCTGAGGCTGTCATGACAGCCATGTATATCTTGAATCAGACTCCCACTACAAGTATTCATGAGATGACACCATTTGAGAGGTTGTATGGCTATAAGCCAGATGTAAGTCACATGAAAGTCTTTGGCTGTCTTGCTTATGTGCACATTCCAGATGAGAAAAGGAAGAAGCTGGATCCAAAAGCGCATAAGTGTGTTTTCATTGGATATTCGCAGGAGAAGAAGGCATACAAATGATATGATCCCTCTACCAGGAAGACTTTGGTGAGCAGGGATGTTATTTTTGATGAGATGGGTTCTTGGTATGTATCACTGGCTACAGTGCCATCGGATATGCCTTTCACTTATGTATCTACAATTGATTTGTAGCAGAGCACTGCTATGACAGGACCTAGTAGTCAGACAGTATCCCCATAGACAGGGAGATTGAGGAGCTCACCGTCCACTGACACCAGTATGTCAGTGAGGGGGAGATATGATGTTTTGGACAGCAAAGGAAAAGAGAAAGCTACTAAGGATGTATCTGGTATGATGACACCTAGTAGAATGACTTCTGGCTATGAGTCTGCTGATACTTTAGACATTGAACTTGGTATTCCAACTGTCTATACACCTGGCACAAGGCAGAGCATGTACATTCCGCCTCATGAGAGAGGGGAATTGAGCAGTGCACCATAGCCTAGACACTTGCAGAGGGTCAATACCATGTTGATAGGTTGACATATAGTGGCTACTTTGCAAAGCATTATGCTTACATGACAAAAGTGATGGAGATCAAAGAACTAGGTACATATGCTGAAGCAGTGAAAGATGAGAACCGGTGTGCAGCTATGGGCGAAGAAATGAATGCCTTGGCTGAAAATAAGACATGGGATCTTGTGCCACTACCTGAAGGAAAAAATACCATTGGCTGAAAATGGGTCTACAAAATCAAATGCAAGTCAGATGGTAGTGTGGAGAGATACAAAGCTAGGTTGGTCGCAAAGGGGTATGCCCAACAGTATGGACTTGATTATGAGGAAACATTCAGCCCTGTTGCCAAGATGGCAACCATACACACCATGATTGCTTTGGCTGCTGCTAGAGGCTAGAAATTGCAGCAGATGGATGTGAAGAATGCCTTTCTTAATGGTGACTTAGCAAAGGATGTCTATATGGTTCACCCAGAAGGGTATGTTCACCCTGATTTTCAGCATTATGTATGCAGGCTGAAAAAGGCATTGTACGGGCTGAAGCAGGCTTCGAGAGCTTGGCATGCTAGGATCAGTAACTACTTGCAGAGATTGGGATTTGCTATTGGTAGGGCCGATCACAGCCTATTTACAGTGCTGGTCATATATGTTGATGATTTGATAATCATTGGTGATGACGACTTGGGCATATAGCATGTAATGACGATGCTGAAATCTGAATTTGACATGAAAGACCTAGGAGAACTGAGGTATTTCTTGGGCATTGAGGTAGTTCCAGCTGAAAATGGTTTATGGCTGATGCAGAAGCACTATGCCATGGAAATGCTGAAGAAGTATGGCATGGCTGAATGCAAACCATTGGATACACCTCTTGATTAGAATCTCAAGCTAGATATGAACACTAGGGCTAATATAGAGGATGTGACTATGTACAGGCAGATGGTTGGTAGTCTGATTTACTTGACCATCACTAGGCCTGACTTGAGCTATGCTGTAGGGCTAATAAGCCAGTTTATGCAGAAGCCCAGAAAGCCGCACTTGGATGCATTTAGACGCATTATGAGATATGTTAAGTCCATTGTAGAGTATGGGCTGTTTTATGTCAGAGATAAGCCCTTGAAACTCATTGGATACACGGATGCAGATTGGGCAGTATGCTCATATGACTGTAGATCTACGAGTGGATATGCTTTTGGATTTGGTAGCGGCGTGATTAGCTGGAGAAGCAAAAAGTAGCCTATGGTTGCTTTGTTGAGTACTGAGGTAGAGTACAGGGGTGTTGCATTGGTAGCATGCGAGATTTCATGGCTGCTCAAGCTTATGGCTGATTTGGACATACAGGTAGATGCTCCAGTGAAGTTACTATGCAATGATCTGAGTAGTGTTCTCTTGGCCATGAATCTAGTATATCATGCCAAGACGAAACACATAGAGGTACACTATTACTTCATCAGAGAGATGGTTCTTGCAGGATGAGTTGATCTCATGCATGTAAAGACTGATGAGCAGGTTGCGGATATCTTTACCAAGTCCTTGGATAAAGATAAGTTCAGTGTTTTTAGACAGCTGCTTGGTGTACATATGTTGTCTTGAGCTTGAGGGGGAGTGTTAAGACTTCAAGCTCGATCTACTATCTTTGGTATGACCATACCCGACACTTGAGTTGTCCAACTGTACTACATGATGCGGACATTAAATAAGTTGGTGGTTAGGACTTAGCTATTTGGTGTGAATGGTCCTAGACCTTAAGTTGTAACTATTGTCTTTAGTGATTTGTGGAATGGAAGAATAGAAGAAATTTGTGAGAGCTCATTGCTCTACACTGTTGAGTCCAACCCTCTCTGTCTCTGTTTCAAACTTCTAACAAGTTAGGGCAATTTGCTTGGATGTGCCCTAGCTCATTGCAGTGGAAGCAACGATGGTAGGGGCATCTCCTACGGATGTGCCCTATCTCTCTGCACGTGTGGCATCTCTTCTCCTAATCTCGGGAAAAATCTTTGTCACAATTTTCCAGTTTAAGTCTTTAGATGATTGGCTTTGCTTGAAGTAATGCATATTGCAAGTCTGTTGGATGCATTGCCTCAAGATGGTAGTTCAAGGAGTGTTCAGGACATGGCAAAACTTGGATACTTGCTGCGCAATATCCGTAGGCGGTGTGTATTTTAGTAGGGTTACAAACTTTGAGTAGTACGCTTCCAAGGTTAATTCCAACTGCTTGAGCTTGAAGAATTCATTCATCCTCAAAGTTTGGTAGGTTGGTATAAGGTATTGTCCGTGGGTACAGCATCTTTTAGTTGAGCCTAAGTGAGAGCGGCTTCAGAAATACCTTGATCTTTGCACCGTTGCTTCCACCATATCCAAGCCTGGCCAACTATCTTAAGTTTGACTATCCATTCTTGATTGGCAGAGGCAGTTCTCCTGTGGAAGAGAGATAGTCATCCATCGACTCAATCCATATCTCCGTCTCTGTTGTGACGTCTATCCCTTTTCCACCAAACTTGGGTGCCTTAATCTCCTTGATAATAAAAAACTTCTCTTGCATGTCCATATTCATAGGTGCAAAATGTGCCTACTAATCAAGCCATACTACTTAGGTTATTCTATTTAGGATATGTCTATGAACCATACATTAATTAATTGCATATCATTACTAAGTTTTGTTCTGATACCAATTGTAGCGTGCCCTGTCTAGGCATGTTTTAGCGGTCTGTCGAGAGACAAATCTCTGTTGTGACATCTATCCCTTTTCCACCAAACTTGGGTGCCTTAATCTCCTTGAGAAAAAAAATATTCTCTTGCATGTCCATATTCATAGGTGCAAAAGGTGCCTAACAATCAAGCCATACTACTTAGGTTATTCTATTTAGGATATGTCTACGAACCATACATTAATTAATCGCATATCATTACTAAGTTTTGTTCTGATACCAATTGTAACGTGCCCTGTCTAGGCATGTTTTAGCGGTCCGTCGAGAGACAAATCTAAGCGTCACTGCCCGGTACTCCTATGGAATGTTACGGGGTTCGTCGCCTAGGGTTTCTTGAGTTTGCCTTGCAATGAAATGTTCGCGGTCGAACCCACTGGGATCGACTTGAAATTTGGGTTCCTAGTGGTTAAGGTCTCTTGACAACATTTTAGTGTCGGATCCTGGACATCCTACTTTATGCAGAGATATCCAATCCGAAGCAGATCCATGCCGCACTTGGTTCAAAGAGAATGGGAAACGAGAGGGATGTGCCGCTCAACCTCTCTACCCATAGGGCAAAGTCCCATTCTAGTTTCCTAAAATGGCATGAATCAGGGTTCTATCATAACAATTTCTAAGGGTCGGTCGTCCGTAAAACCTTCTGAGAAGCCTCCCAGTTCTCTAGGACCACCTTGCTGCTGTAGGACGAACCCGCCAGGGGTTGTGCCCACCCACTTCCCTAAGTAGGCATTCTTTAGTTTTCTAATTAGGTCCTATCACATTTATGTGTGACATTTAAAATCAGCTTCCTTAATTAAGACTTTTAGGAAACATGGTTTGTTCGCGTAATTTATGACACAGACACAAAAATAGAGCAAGCAACCCTTTTGAGAACAAGTTCCTTAACTTAACTTCAAGTTAATCTTTGTCTCTTACCCATATAGGAGAAATTATATGTCCCTTCTGCCCTTCAAAAGTACACGGTCCAAATCACATGGCAACATAATTTCCATCCTTTATCTAGAAGAGGATCTTCCAATGCCACAAATGTTGGGGCTCACGGCAGTCTTCAACTTCATTCTAGACTAGGCAAGGGGTGTCTAGAGCTCCATCTAACCCAGAAGTGGCCTAGGAGCGAAACATCATTTCCATGGTTGGCCTTTCTACCACTCGACCTACGGCCCGTGAATCAAGCAGTCCCCTTCTCAGGTTTAATCCGCGGTGCGATCTTGTAGATGATCCATGTGTGCAAAATATCATTTCCTCAATTAATTCATTTAAGAATCAAGCACAGTCAAGGAAATCAACCCTAATATCATCTTCCAAGAAAACGTTCCTTCATTTCCATGGCAATTTGTCATCACAGACCCCTGCCATGAATATACCATCATTTACAAGCATTTGGAATAATCATCCAAACCACAATCCAACAATCAATTGATTGTAAAAGCATTTAGGGTGTTGTTAGATCAACTAACAAAACGAATTGCATTTTTCCAAACAATGCAAGAATAGACACGATAACATTTTTCATCCGCCACTTTGGTGTAGATGCGTTTACCATACATGGATGAGTGCAAATTTCTTTTTTATAGTTTTAACTCTTGCACTTGAATATGCATCCTATAATTATAAAGATTGAATTTATCCCTTTCAATGACCTATTCTCATGTGGCATAAAATGGGACCTAATGTATCTCATGCGAGAATCAAAGCAAACAACTAACAATTTGGAACTCTATTACTTATATCCAGTACTGTAGTTGTATTGACAGTGATACACTCGCCCAAAGCTTCCTTGTTGGTTGTGGGATTGCCATCCGCACGTGACATTCTTCGCTTGGGGGCCATCGTCTGCAAGCGAGTTCGTGAGATAAAGAAGGAGGAATGGATAAACATGATCTCTCTCTCTCTCTCTCTCTCTCTCTCTCTCTCTCTCTCTCTCTCTCTCTCTCTCTCTCTCTCTCTCTCTCTCTCTCTCTCTCTCTCTCTCTCTCTCTCTCTCTCTCTCTCTCTCTCTCTTGCCAATCTTGAGCCATGATTGCTTATATTGATTGAAGAATAACCAAATATCCATAAATTTGGACCAATGCCTTCATATAAAGTTGAATATTAATCCAAATCTTCAAGAAATGCTTCAATTAAGATCATTCAAAAGCTTCAAAAGATGCCTCAATGCTTGTTTAGATCAAGAATCCAAGTAATTTCAATTATCTACAAGTACCCAAGTATTCAAGAAGAAAGAGATGTTATGAATCAATGTTTGTTGCTCCAATGTTGGATCGATCTTGATGGAAAGGCCTTATACTTGATACTCAGAAGTAAAACACGTCATAATCCTCATGAACAAGCTACAAATTGATCAAATTTTGAAGAATTTTTTTAGCTACCTTGTTTCTCCAAATTAGATACCAAGAATCCCCTAAATCTTATCCAAATGCTTCAATCTTGCGTCCTCATTACTTGTTGAAGCTAAACAAGGGTATTCAGAATGTATTTGAGTAAAATCCCCATGAAATATACAAAGATTAATCAAGATTCAACTTTTTATCCATAAACTCCATAGTAGTTAGGGTTTGAAAGAATTTTGAAGAGGATGAAATGGGTTCTAAAAAGATAGAACTAAAAGTCATTTAAAAGAAAAGACAAGTGATGTTTTAGTTAGTTTTTGAGATTTTATAAAAAGGAAAAAAATAAAGAAAAGTGATTGGCGAAATCATGTGCCGTGATCGTAGTCTACAAGCAGTAGACATCACTTCGAACAGAGAAAAGAAGGAGTGAACTGAGAGCTTTCTAGACAAGTGTCTTGGAGTTTTACCCCCCCTTTTGGAGCTAATGCAACCATCAGATTTATGATTTGAGCATCAGATCACTGAGTCCTCCAAGAGCCCCTCCACTCTTCTTCTTAGCCTTATCCCCTCCTCTCTAATTCATTATAAATATGAGGCATGGGGAGGCACAAAGGGAGCATAAGGAGACCCCAAGAGGCTGCAAGAGAGAGGTAGAGAGAAGGATACCCCTCCAAGAGATGGTGAGAGAGAGCTTGAGAGAGAGAGAGAGAGAGAGAGAGAGAGAGAGAGAGAGAGAGAGAGGAGTTACCCCGAGAGGTTGCACAATTCCCTCTATGTCGATCCTCGACTTAGCCATCTTCTCTTACACTCTTCCATCTCGAATCTATTCCGCCTTCTTAATCTCTTGAGTCTATTTGCAGACGATGGCCTCCAAGCAAAGAATATCGCGTGTAGATGCCAATCCTACAACCAACAACGAAGCTTTTGGCGAAGGCATCACTATCAATCCAATTGCGGTTTCGATCGTAAGTAATGTATTTTCTAAATTGTTAGATGCTTTCTTTGATTCTCGCATGAGATACATTAGGCCCATGCTATGACATACGAGAATAGGTCATGGGAAGGGATAAGCCTCTTCTCACATATTCAGAATATGGAGTTTGCAAAGTGCATGTATCAAGGGAAGTTAATTGTACTAGTTGCGTATGGCTTATTCGTTGATAGGGCAATCAATCAGGGGTTATGAACAACATTATCGTAAAAAGAATAACATTAAGAATTGTGCATGCAAGTATTAAGTAAATTTTGCATAGAATCACTCCTTGATCCCAAGGGGGAGAGCAAATATGCGATGGAAAATGTTTTCCTAGAAGATGATATTAGGGCTGATTGCCTTGATTATGCTTGATTCTTAATGGAATTAATTAAGAAAGGATATTTGGCACAGGTGGATCATCTCCAAGTTTGCACCGTGGATTACCCCAAGAGGGCACTGCTCGATTCACGGGCCGAAGGTCGAGTGGTGAAAAGGCCAACCACGGAAAGTGTGTCTCACTCCTAGGTCGCTTGAGGTCAGTGGAGCTCTAGACACCCCTTGCCGAGTCTGAAACGGAGTTATAGATTGCCGTGAGCCCAACATCTAGAGGTGTTGGAAGATCCTATTCTAGATAAAGGATGAAAATTATGGTGCAATGTGATTTGGACCAAGTACTTCTGTTGGACAGAAGGGATACATAATTCTCATGCATGGGCAGGAGACAAAGATTAACTTGAAGATAAGTTAAGGAACTTGTTTGTCAAAAGGACTACCTGTTTTATTTTAGTGTATGTGCTATAAATATCGCGAAAGAACCATGTTTCCTAAAAGGATTAATCAATGAAGTTGATTTTAAATGTCACACATAAATGTGGTAGGACCTAATTAGAAAACTAAAGCTATCAAGGGAAGCAGGTGGACAGAATCCCCGACGGGTCCATCCTACGGCAAGGTGGTCCCAGAGAACTGGGAGTCTTCTCACAAGGATTTATTGCTGAGTTTACTTTAGGTATTGTTAAGTTAGAGCCCGATTCATGCCTGGGACCAGAATGGGACTATGCCCTACGGGCAGAGAGGTTGAGCTGCGCATCCCTCTCGTTTCCCATTCTCTTTGAACCAAGTGCGGTATGGATATGCTTCAGATTGGGTATCTCTGCATAAAGTAGAATGTCCAAAACCCAACGCTAGAATGCTATTAGGAGACCTTGACAACTAGGAAGCCAAATTTTAGGTCGATCCTAGGCAACAAACACCGGAACATTCCATGGGAGTGCCGGGCGGTGACGTTTAGATTTGTTTCTCGATGGACCGCTAAAACGTGCTTAGATACCTGATAGGCGGGCACGTTACAATAGTAAACTTAAGCTTAAAAATATCATATGCTTAAAGGTTTGGGCTAGTAGGCTTGGTTTACACTAAGAATTTTACACTTTGACTTAGATATACTGATGTCTTCATCACATATGGATGAGGCTCTATAGATTTTACAAAGAAGAGATGGATGAATCAAAGAATATCTTGCTCCTGTACCTAGTATAAGATAAATATTAAGATGATTATGTTGCATCACCTTCTAGCACTTAGAACATTATGAAATGTTTGATGCCCCTCAATTACATCATAGGAGAAGTGAACTCATCTTTGGTGTGAATCATGACTCTATCCATTGTACGCAAAAGCATTTGTAGATACTTAATAAATAAGTATAACTAAAATATTCATGAACCATAGAATGAGGAATTCTCACAAAGAGACAATGTGTATTATCACTAATGAGTCACGTTCAAAGGCTACACAGTAGATCCTACAAGTGGGGGTAATTTGCAATTCACAAATGCTCAATTTCTATAACTTCCAAAGGAGGCATCTAGTGGAGGAATGGATAATGAGGCCCTTAAGTCAAAGATGGAAAAAATAATAAAGTACCTTCTTGATGACAAACACCACTTTATGAGGGCTCAATTATATCCAAGCTAAAGGAATCTTTTCCATTGCTAAACTTGCAAAGTATTTATGGATGGAGCAATACAATGTGATAACCTTATTCAAGCATATAATTAAAAGTTTGTCGCATATCTCATAATATTGCATGGTTCAAGGCCATTAAGTTGTTATTTATATTATTATAGGTTATTTAAAAATCATATTTTAATGTCTTGCACTCATGATGAGGTAAAAAAGATCTTACAATTGTTGATGTCAACTACAACAACATCCACATCTACCATAATGATTGCATTCTCTTCAAAAATGAATGAAAAATGTTGATTGCGTGCCCAAATTGTGGTGTACATTGGTATCGCACATTGACTTATAAGGTGCGACAATGCTGATCAAAGTGCTTCATCATTTTTCTCTTTTGCCATAGATCTAGCCTTAGATCAAAGAATCTGGTGACCCTTATATCTTAGCACTTAGCTAATGGGTCCTTATATAGTGTATTGCA
Source organism: Lygodium microphyllum (assembly GCF_053477565.2). Lineage (NCBI taxonomy): Eukaryota > Viridiplantae > Streptophyta > Polypodiopsida > Schizaeales > Lygodiaceae > Lygodium > Lygodium microphyllum. Next base: position 23,361,091 of record NC_141139.1, on the reverse strand, counting down.
CAAGTTCCCTATGGATTGTGAAGCTTGGAAATATATTGATTGACAAGTAGTGGCCAAACTTTAAGAAGGAGCCTTAACATGTGAGACTAGGCCTTGTAATGGATGGGATCAACACTTTTGGCCCAATGGGCGAGCATCTATAGTATTTGGCTTGTGGTCTTAGTGGAATAGAATATTCCTCCATGGTTTTAAACTAAGAAGGGCCATCTCATTCTTAATATGCTAATTCTCAATTGTTACAAGTTGAAGAATTTAGACACCTACCTCTAGCCTCTACTTGAGAAGATAGGTGTTCTAGTAATTGTTATAAGTAGTTGTGTTGATTGAATAATAAATATATTTATCCGAGGGATCTTAATATGGACCATGCATGACTTTCTTGGGTACAAAGATTGCTCAAGTATATGTCACATGCCTTATTGATTCTTGAATAGTTCATGTTAATTAGTGATAGTTGATTAATTATTGTTCCAAATATGACATGCTAAGCTTTAAACTATGTAGGTCTCCTAGTAAGTGGCTACCACTACTACCCTATGTGTGGAGCAATCTTAAATGCATGAAGGTTGTAGGCTTTGAAGAAGATGATCTATGTAGATTTTCAAGTAGTTCTTTTGAAGAGGCATGAGCTTTACTCTAACTTTCTTGGAAGACCACCAAAACACATGATATTTGTGGATTGGAAGACCGTATGGATGCAAGGTGGAAAGATATTTTCAAATGGAATGAAAAGGTTTTCCATTTTCTACACATTGCACTTCTTGTGATCCAATTCACATGTTTAAAAATAGTGGAAGTCTCTTATGGGAGTACTTCATAGGGTTAAGGAACTTGGTGGCTGCTCACAAAGACCTACAGGATGTTAAGAGCATAGGAATAGTAGACATAGAGCATTATCTCAAAGCTTCATATGCTAAATACTCGCATGCACAATTTACATGGTACTTTCAGTAAAGTAAAATTGGCTAAGTGACTTGAAGGCTCATGAGTGGTATAAGATTTGTCATGTATGTATTCAAATATAAATCCAAAGTCACTTGCATTCATGGTGACTTGTCATTACTTCACCTTATTTTATTTTCTCTTGCTTTGCATTTTCAATATTTTCTACCAATTGGAATCATAGGGTTGCTAACCCTAGAGGCTTTCTTGATGATATGCAAGTTTAGATAACTTGTACAATGGATATCATAGAAGGAAATCCATAGAGCCTCCATAGATGCTACAAAGAAAAAAGCCACTGTAGTAGTCATGCTATTAAAGAAGTAATTTCCTATATGGCCTCACCACTCAAGTACATCTATTGGTACATCTCATGGATGAGGTATTTATAACATATAGTATACAATAGATAGATATTCTTTATTAACACTTCATGAAGATACTGAAAAGATTTGCGTGACACAAAAGGCAAAGCTTGAGGGCTCCATGGTAAAAGGGTGGTTGATCCAAGAGTCATTCATTGAAAGATTATATTATGATCATTGGAGAGGTGGCCCAAGGCTAGAGGCAGGAAAAGAGGATGGATAAATCCTTTTAGGAAAAATTAAAAATTTTTGTATGCTACATCATTCAATCTTGGAAAAGTGGTTGAATTTATACAAGGCTACAAAGGAGCAAAAAAATCTGGCAAGTTAGCCATTTAAGGCATCACAAAAATGGCTTGTGCATTATTTAGAGTACGTGGAGGCATTAGCAATCTTCATGACCCACAAGTGAGTTATGAAGGAGACAAAGAGTTGTACAAGAGGGGGTCAATGTAAGCATGAAGAAATGGAGTTCTTTAGGGACTACATACTCAAAATAAGAAATTTTATTGTAGCTTACTTTGTTATGCATGCTTGCATGATAATAAAAAATTATCTTAGGTTCACCTTTGATTTTATTTTTCAATACAAGTCATATTTTGCCTTGTGGTCTAATGGGTGACACTTTTGGATAGAGCACATAGACCAAAGATGACACAAGTTTGAACAAGAGAGCCGTTGTAGGGCCACAAATGCCAAACATTGTGGTAGCTAAAATGGAGTACTTAGAGAAGATCCAAGATAGTTTGGGGGTTAATTACCACAATTTCAACATTTTTGTCTTGAATGTTGGGTGGTACAATGCTCATCTTGGATATCTGGTGGTACACTAGTGGTACAAAGTGGTGATGGAGGGCCCAAGTGCAACTACTCGAAGGGGACCTTTAGGATTTGTAGAGATGGACTCCATGAAATTCTAGATAGACCTTCATGATACTCACTCTACGCAACTTTATCATATGAATTATTTCACATGCAAATTATTTTGTATCCTAGTCCATAAGATGAGTAGTTGTGCTTTGTGATGCAAGTTGCTCCACCCTCTCATAGGTTGTATAAAGAAGAGCACAAGCTAGTAGAAGCCAGTAATGATTTTGCATTGGATCAATCTCCTACGTGAACAAAAAGGTGAAAACTCCCAATGAGCTCAAGTAAGATTCTTTTGTGATGACCTAACTATTCACCAAAATGATGATGAACAAGCCTTACTTTCATAGATGGGATCAAGCATCTCAATGAGGAGGAGTTCGAGATTTCTCTAGGAGAAAATTTATATATAGGTCCACGTATATTTTAATGATTTATATTGAGATAAAGTTGAGGATAACCTTTAGAGTCCTAAACCTGTGTATATAATAGAATTTCAAGCATAATGATATATATTAATAATCAACAATAAGAGGAGAGGGAAGCCCAATAGAGAGAGAGAGAGAGAGAGAGAGAGAGAGAGAGAGATGAAGAGGAAGAGGGAGGAAAAGTGAGAAATAACACTACATATGATTTGTTAGTTTGTCATAGGTAGCTATTATACTTGTCAGCATGGTAGCCTACTACATTGGTGAGGAGATACATCATTTTATGGCTAATATGGACCTTGACTCCATGTAATCATCATTCCTTGTGCTAATGTAGAAGTCATCATGGTCTACTTCATACATATAGTTAGAGTCATTAGCTCATCATCTCATACAAAATTGATGCACTCATCATCACTGCTCCTCAGCTTCTCACAACCATCATGGCTATAACCCTAAAGGAGGCAATAAAATTACCTCACTAACTCATCAACATTTAGCTTAGCATCACAAAGACCTTCTACTACTACTTCTCATCCATATTCACCTTTACTAGGGGAATCGACACTAGATCTATAGGACCATGACTTTACGAGTTTAGGTACTTATAGGATTTTCTATCTACTACATCTATCCAAGCTCTCCTTCTCCCATCCTTAATGACTCGCTTGGCCACACTCCAGATCATATCCTTGTCTCCACTCAACCTAACAAAGGCAACCTTGAGTTGGAGATCACACCTCTTGGTCTAAGACAAAGTCTATATGCTAAAGGGTGACACCCCCACCCCCCCTCACTTTGATACTACCACATCTAGCATGTTGAGCATTCCTGAGATACCTCCATGCAGGTCATACATAATCACTAAACAAATAGGTCAGTTGCTCATGAGAATAGTGAAGGGAAAACTAATTGCAAGGTTGCACAAGCTTGTTGTGTAGGTATGCTACCATAGCATCATCAATAAGTGGATAAACCAAGACCCAATCCATAAACATTATATCATATAGAGATTGCATAATGAGTTCTCATTGCCATCTATCCCACTGACTAGTTTTCTAGTGCTTACATATTTACACACACACATTTGCAGACACCTAGCCCATCTTTGCTAAGAGACATATGATGCCTATTGTGATTGGCTACAATGGCATGTATGGCTTGATAAGGGGAAATGGAAGAAGATCATGGATTTTTTTCTACACATTTTTACATTATGCATAATGAGGGTGAGCAAGAGCGAAGGTAGCAAAACACTACGGTAAAAACTAATTCTCTCCATACGTTTCATTTTTTTATTTATTTGCTCGCTTCTCTTTTGAGAGCACTCTCTCTCCTTCACAATAATATCCTTGAGAAAGCATGGCTTCAAGGTAGGGTTTGATGTTTTTGCATATATGCATGAGAAACCTAGATTTGGAGCTTTCTTGTGACATATTTGAGTGAGAAAGCTTATGTATGTATATACGTGTGCAAGCTCAAGAGAAATAGAGAAAATGACAATATACTTGGTCAATTTTTAGTTGCTTAATCACAAAATTTATATGTAAGAGAGATAAAAAGAGAAAGAGATAAGATTTATGGTTTTGTTGATTTAAGAAAAGTGAAAAAAAGATGAAAGATTAATATAATTTGGTTGCCTTATTCGGCTTATTTGTTTGCTCACACACACACACACACACACACACACACACACACACACACACACACACACACACACACACACACACACACACACACACACACACACACACACACACACACACACACACACACACACACACACACACACACACACACACACACACACACACACACACACACACACACACACACACACACACACACACACGCACACATGCACACACACACACACACACACGTAAATTATCTTTTAAATATAAATGTAAATTGTCTCATATGGTCGAGCATAGGGTATATATGATTCAAGACAAGGTTCCTATGCATAGAGATAGCCAAAGTAGAAAGCATTCGACATTGACATCCTCATTGAGCATCCATCAAGTACACTAATTAATGTTGTCAATTACAGAAAATATTGTTTAGTATAACAATTGGTTTGCTATAGAGAACATGGGAAGTTAATCTTATATTGTAAAGGCTTACTGAAGGAGTTTCCAAAAATTGTGTTCCAAGGTTGCTTGACAATCATGGAGGAGAATAGAGACACTAGAAGCATGAAATGTGAGCAATGTGACTAGCAAGAATTTCACCTCAAATCACAAGCTGATCCTGGAGCAATTCCTTAATCACTACTAACACTGTAGTTCTCTATTTGATGCTTAGAATGTCTAGAATCTTGGTAGACACCGTGAAAGCTTTAACCAAAAGATTAAAAGAGAGAGGAAAGAGAAAGCCTATCCTAAAAAGTAATTATTCTTCTAACCAAAACGAACTCTATTCTCCATTTCACCTCCAAAATGGTATGTCATGGATGAATAACTTACTATTTTGTCTAAGCTACCTCCAACTTTATCTTCAAGTACTATAGTTAGCTCTAACTAGGTTATCCTTAGTCTCTGCACCCGTCCATTTTCTAGGCTAACACCTATCCATAAGTAACCAGAAGGTAACTAGCTTGCGAAGGAAATCTAAGAAAAGATTGAACGAAATCCATCAAAGACCAATGCTTTGATACCACTTGTCAAGGAGAGGGCTAAGAAGTGAGAGAATGAAGAGAGAAAAGAGGAGAGAGAATGAGTAACAATGAGAAGAAAGACTAGAAACATAGGAAAGAAGAAAGAGAAGCTATAAAAGCTAAGTATAAATAGGTGAGATGAGAAACTGTAATTGTATCATCATAAAAGATATCAAAATTCACATCTCATATCTTTTATACATATGCTAGTGTGACAAAGTATTATTAATAATTCTCTCACTAAAACATATCTTCCCAACTTCTTACAATACTTGTCAAGGAGAAGGTTGAGAGGTCAGAGAAAGAAGAGGAGAAGAGAGAAAAAAGAGATCAGAGAATAAGTGACGAGGAGAGAAAAAGACTAGAAAGATAAGAAAGAAGACAAAGAAGCCATGAAAGTTAAGTACTAGTAGGTGAGATAAGAGACCATAATTGTATTATTGTAAAATATATAAAAAAATTACATGTCTCACACATTTTATACCTATGTCAATGTGATAAGATGTTATTAATAATTCTCTTACTAGAACATGTATTCCCATGTTCTTACAATTCATCCCTGTCCAAAGGTTTTTACCCATAAAAATAAATTTTACAATGGCAAAAAAGGATGGATTGTAAGAAGCCGAGAGATGAGAGAAAGAAGAGCAAAAGAGAGACAAAATAGAAGAGAGGATGAGTGATGAGGAGAGAGAAAAACTAAAAAGATAATAAATAAAAGAGATAAGCCATGAAAGTTGAGTACAAGCAAGTGAGATGAGTGACAATAATTGAATTCTTGTAAAATATATCAAAAATTCCATGTCTCATATCTTTTATAACTATGTTAGTGACACAAGGTATTATTAATAATTCTTTGACTAAAACATGTCCTCCTAGCTTTTTAAATCCATCCATGCTCAAAGTTTTTTGCTTACAAAAACAAAACAAATTTACAATAGCAAGGATGGATGGATGAAATAGAGTACTACTCTGATTCCAGCTATACAAAAGATAAGAAGTGAGTAGAAAAATGAAAATGTGTTGACTGAAATGCAGATATAAAGGAAAGCCTCTACTATATGCATAATCCAAATGTCTTCAAAAGAAATTGAAGCCTTCATATCTTCAAGAAATAGACTTTGTAATGAATAGATAGCTTGCTGTAAAAATAGGCCTTGTTGAACAAAAATTACCATATCTTCTAATAGAAGTATCCAGATACGGTGTGGCACATGTTAAAATATAGCTAATGAAGAGTACTTTGAGTCAACATAGGTGGAATATTTTTGGAGATTAGGTTGAGTAAAATCTACTCTAAAATAGACTATTATCTAGGCCTTGTTTATACCACAACTAGCTCCCTTTTTGACTATGTCTTAGCCACCAGTAATGCATCCTATAGATAGAAAAACTCATCCAAAATGAAATCTAGCCTCTAAAAAGCTTCGGTTAACCCTTTCAATTGATCAAATACTCAATGATAGAGCGAGAGCAAAGCTTCTTTTCATGCTAGCCTATGATCTCCTCAAGTATACATTAGGAGAAATATGGACTCTCTCTTTTGCCCCTTAAGGGGTTTCTCTCACCTCTCTCTCTCTAGAAAGAGATTCCAAATTACTATTATAATAAGAGATCTTCTAGAATCAAGCAAATCTCATATATATTTTTTCAATAGATTTCACCTATTGTTTTATTCTCAAACTATAGGATAAGGTAACTTTTTCTCAAAATCCTCATAACTAAACAAATACAATTCTTTTTTCTCTAAAAATGGAGCCAATCATTAATATATGACTCTTTAATTCTCTCATGACTTTTCAAGATGAAAATATATTAGAACCATTATCATTTTTGCTTCTTAAAAGGGCGGAAGTTAAAAAACGGTATAAAATGACGTACATATCATATTTTAAGATTAGTTTTTACCCAAAGAAGCCTTTTTGACTTGAGAGTTTCCTTGTAAATTTTTATCATTTTTGGACAAGTATATGCCTATTTCTGGGTATTTCTTCATTTCCTCTCAAAGCTCTAGTTTTGTTCGAAATTTTGTGTACTCTTCTCCTTCCCTCCAGAATATGGTTTCTTGCATACAAAATTTTCTGAAGCAATACTCAATTCTATCTACAACACTCTCTACCCTACTACAAGCAATCTCCGGAGTGATTTTGATAGCATTTGTTGAAATCAAATAATCTCTATCTATAACACTCTCTACCTTGCTACAAGCAATCTCCCTCTTCAGTACTATGCTATAAGATATTTTCCTCTTCAACACTCTATACTACAATCAATCAAGTGATAATGGAGGTATCTTTATTTTTTTAAATCTTTGTGATGTTATTATTCTTCATAGTTGTTTTTTAATCCTTAAGTGTCAATTCAGAGAGAGAGAGAGGGAGAGAGAGAGAGAGAGAGAGAGAGAGGGAAAGAGAGAGAAGGGAAAAAAAGGAGAGAGGATTGTGTGAGATGAACTAAGAAAATAAGTGATAGAGTGACAGAGAGTCAATTAGCGTAGAAGATAAGATGATGTTATCGTTCTCCACAAGCCAAGATTCTGTGTAAATGTGTTTAAATATCTTTGATCAATTCTGAGAGAGAGAGAGAGAGAGAGAGAGAGAGAGTATTTTGGATAGAAAAAAAGATAAGATTGGATGCTGATTAGAGGTAGATTAAAAGCTAAGATTACAAGAAGATTAGGGGTTGATTAGGGTCTACTTTGATTGAAATCAAGAGAAAGAGACAAGATCCAACTAGGTAAAAAAGAACACAGATATAGTGAATCAAAGGGGTGTAATTGTGTGATTTGAATGTTAGTCCAAATTAAAATTGGCATATACTTTTCTTTATAGGATGCAGGTGCAGGACATAAAAAGAGAAATAGAGATATTCACTTTCAATTGGAGGATGAATATACACCAATGTTCAAAAGAACTGTAGAAAGGGATGATGCAATAAGATATAGGATGCAACAAGAAAGAAATGGAGGGGAAAAAAATGTGGGCCTTTGGGTTGATGGATGTGTTTATCCACCCGATCTAGTTACTCAAAGGCCACCACAATTTGAAGGGCTTACATCATTTGTAAAGTTTGTTTGTGAAGGCAATGAAAGATTGTATGGATACACATGCAAACTTGTCACACAAGGATAAGCAAGGGTTAATCAAGCCTTGACAAATATGCATACAAGATTACAAGGGAATATGCAGTCTTTGATGGAAAATGATAGATTATTGGCCGAGAAGGCCAAGGAGAATGAGAGCCTACAACAAGCAATGTCTGTCATTGAAGATGCTATGCATGCTACACACATAAAAAATATGGAGTTATAGTCTAAAGTTATGGACTTGGAGAATGAAAATCGAAACATAAAGAGGAAGCTCACAAAAACTTTGGAGATTGGGCCCACTTTAAAAACCAAAGAAACACGTTGATGCATCCAATTATTTAAACCAATTCACCAATTAACCAAAGGAAGTGGACAATCTGCTACAATGAGAAATGTGTTCCCTCATGGAGAGAATGATAGTATTGCCAAAGTCCTAAGCAAGGATATGATAAAAATGCATTGAAAAATCGTAAATTCAAGGACATTATAGATGGTGTTGCAAGTGAACATCTTAAGGATGTGAGCAACTTGTTTACTACTACATATGCTCAGGGATTATGTGACAATGTGAGAATTAGTTTTGAGTCATATAGTATGCTCTATGAACAATTGGATACAGGATTTAAGCAAGTTTTCAAAATTAAGCGAGTAATGCCTCTGCCAAAACCATTTCACATGAAGAAGGCTCGAAAACAACTAAATGAAAAAGTTTTAGAACTAATTGATGAGTCAACGCATCTGGAAAATACATACATATTTTATGGTTCCAAAGAAGTTGGATTTGTACTGAATGCATCCAACAACTTTGTATTGGATATATGTAGGGTTCAGATTGCTATAGTCAAGTTCTACAATATGTCAATGAAAGAATGTAGAGGCAAGATTAAGTTTGCCCTCAAACTTGATGAGAGTGAGATTATTAAGGGGAAAAAACTTGAACATGTGAGTATAACACTTATGAATCGAGCATTGGATCCCAACATCGATAAAAACCATACTTTATAATTCAATATACAATCAGAGAATGAAATATGGTGGCTTGCAACATTCGAAGTACCAAAGAAGGACCATGTAGTAGTTAAAGTTTTTCTTAACCTCACTAATATACCTAGTGTTATTCAACAACAAAATACTGGAGCAATTTTACACATTGAGGGTGTTTGGGGACTATCAAGTTGAATGGCATCTTGTAGGTGATTTAAAAACATTGAAGTGTATGTTTAGTTTACCAAATGCAGCAAATGTAAAATTTTTGTGCATATACTACATGAAAACTAGGAAGAAAGGGAAAGATGGAAAGAAAGAATGGCTTGCCAAGGCACAACAACAAGATGCTTAAACACGTAATCAAAAAGCATGAAAAATGGAATGCTAGTTCTAGTGGATCCAAATTGGTGCCCTATTTTGGAAATACCACTAACAAGGTTTCACTTTTGCACATTGCATTGTTTGGTTAGAATAATTGAGAAGCTAGTATATGAATATATATGCTTTGCGTACAAGATGCAGCTTGTGTCAGAAGCTGATGCTACATGCAAGAAGGTAGAGCAAGTCCTCTTTGAAGTTGGATTGCGTGAGGGCCAAGTAGAAATAAAAAAGGATGAGAAAAAATTGAGAAAGAGTGGAAATGTCCCTTTTAAACCATGCTTTGGTAGACCCAAGTCTAGGAAGTTTATATCTCCACCTCAAGATGAGGAAGGCAATATACTTGTAAAATAACCAGAGAAGTATGAAGCATGGAAAAAGTTGCATCTTGTTGTTCTGGATTGGAGCAATGGGGGACGAACGAGGATTGCAAAGGCAGAAGTCTGGATACACCTAGATAGATTAGCAGCTCTCTTACAAAAGTTGAGGTTTAGCGATGGTGATGCCAATACATTTAAAGAGACAATTGCTAAATTTCATAAGTCCATGGTGGAAACATGGACTACAAATAATATAACACACTACATGGTTAGTATTGTCACCATTACAAAAAAACACCATCATTCCGAATTAGTTTGTATTTCTAATCTCTCTTCTTGCACAGCATGTACTTGAAGCACACGGTCCATACTTTGCAGATCAAGGAAGTTTGGTAATATGGTCAACTCAAGGCATGGAACGATCTCACTGGCAAGCCCGCTGTGCTTTTTAAAAGGCAATTGATCATGGAGGTGGCATCAATGATTCCAATTCTACGAGGCAATTATTACAATGGTGATATAGGAGATTAGAGATACGATACGAGGAAAAAGAAAAGAAGTCCAAAACCTCTCAAGCAAAATTTATAAGTAGAGCAATATATAAAGTGAGAAAAGCAAGATATGAAAACAACATAGCTAGACAACGCCACACAGAATGGTTGGCAACCCAAGAGAGAGATAGCAAGAAATGGAGACCTAGATAAAGATAATACTTTTGATGTATTTAGAGTCCACGAGAGAGCATAAGTAGGATATGGCACATCAATACTCCTAGCTTTAACATGAGATGTCTTGCAAATTTTGTTTAAAATTTCAAAGGTTTGTCACGATGTTTTTCAAAGTCGATTTCGAACTACGTTTTTTAAATATGAAAAGTTGATTTCGAAATTCTAAGACAAAGATATGAAATTCTCAAACCTTGGAGCATTCACTAGCCTAGGACAGAGAGGGGCATGAGGGGGGTGGTAGGAGATGGAGAGAGGTACGTACGGGGTGGAGAAATGAAATGAAATGATCATTTCAAAGTTCATTTACACCAAAATAAGTTTAAAATTTTCATGCTTAAGTTAAGTCTCTCCTTTCATTTTTTCCCATTACTCTTCACTCTACCCTCCACCTTTCTATCCTTCATCATCACAACCATGGCATGTTCCAAGCTTTCTATCAAGAAGGTGCCTGCAAGAGCAAGAGCTCAATACTCTTTTGAATCTAGTGAGAGTATGGTGAGTAACAAAGGTCCCTTGGTGGCCGACAATGGTGGCCCTACTGCAATAATAATGGTGGCACTACTGTGTCCAACAATGTTGGCCCTAGTGTGGTCAATAATGATGGTTTGCCATTGTCCAAAAATGTGGTCCACATGCTCCACTTGCTCCACCTCCCACTACTCTAGCTAGTAATACAAGTCCTTCAACACATAAGAAGTGAAGATGGTGACTAGGCACAACTGTGCTATGTGAGACAAGAAAATTCCAAAAGAGTGCCAACTTGATTATTCCTAAGGCACCATTTTGTAGGTTGGTGCAAGAAATACTGCAAGATCTACAGTTAGGGCATCATCACAAGTTCTTTTCAAGGAACCAGGCAAGGAATGTGGGGCAATGGTCAAGCCAAGCCTTGCTTACTCTCCAAGAAGTAGCTGAAAGTTACTTGATTGATCTAATGGGTAATTGTCAACTTTTAGCCATTCATGCCCGACGTATCACTATTAAGCCCATAGATATGATTCGTGTTCATAGGATCTGCAACAACAATGATGCATTTAATCTTAATGTCAAAATATGCTTCCAAGATGAAAGGAACCTCATCAGGCATCACACATCGGTAGTAGATATCATCAACACCCTGCCGATATAGTGTTCCTGCGATCAAGGAAAACTTCAAAGCCTATTGTCTGATTTTTCTCTTTTCTGAATGGCATATTGATTAAGAACACAATGAGGCACTTCCCAAATGGATCACACTTGCAACAACTTGATTGCTGGACTGCCCAAGCCCTCATTGCACTACAGGAAGCTGCCGAAGCTTACCTCATCAACTTGTTCAAAGACTTGATCTATACAGCAGTACATGCAAGGAAAGCCACTGTCACCAATAGGGATTTGCAAATAGTGAGGTTCTTTGAGCGATGGAAAGATAGTCCTCGCGGAGATCAACAATGATAGGGGTGTACTACCAATACATATACTAAATGTAGCTTCCAAATAGATTTTGTAAAACCCTGGTTGTAATGGATTCCATGTAAAATGTTATGAATATGAATACAAATTTTTTGACGCATCTTATTTTTTTATTTACTTTTTTTAAAAATGTCTTTGAGTTATCGTTACATGCATTCGAACGAATACATATTGCATACGAACTTGATAAAGCACTATGTATTAAATTTAGGGTACAAATTGTGTTGCGTATAAATCCAATAAAAAAACATAACATTCAAGTAAAAAACAATAATAAACGACGCATATGACAAACTACATTATACGCAAATCCAACAAATATCAGTTTTCATTGCTTCAAGAGAAGATTACAAATTACATTACATTGGTGATGAGATATCATTTGGCACTAAGTATATCTTCTCTCTCCTAGGCTTCTTTAAGCTACACTCCCCATGGTCAAAGCTATTCTTGATCATAGGAAGCAACACATTTTGCCTTAGTAGTTCCTGCTTAATGACATTGGGGTCTTGAACACCAGCAACCATGCCACGGGCCACCATGGAAAAAAGTGGCCCAAACCTAGTATTAGAGAATAAGTAGAGGAGCTTCGAATGTCAAAGCAACGCCACTTTCTTCAAGCTAGAGTTCATTGGGATGGACTTAAAGGGCCCAGTTAGTGCCCTCAACTTCAGGAAGTTCTTAGCAAAATCCAGAGAGCATGTCTTATAAAATACAATAATGTCACTCACAAGCTGTCCAATATACTCCTTCAATGCCAAGTCATGCACCCTTCCTTGGCTACCAAATTGGACACCTTGTCTAGATAAAAGTTCATCTATATAGACAATGTCCTACATCACATGAGTTCAGTGTTAGACTCACTATGTCAAACTCACTATACATGGAGTATGCTAAAGATATATACATCGGATTCGCACAAAAATTTACTAGTAGTGTCTCTAGGTCATCAAGAGCATGGAGATAAAAAATTTTCGGGATCAGGCCCCCAGACGAGAGCCTCCGACCAAGGCTGCTCTGAGGGCCTGATACCGGCAAAATCCTCGCGTCAGGGGACCTGATCTCGATAAAATTTTATCTCCATACTCTCGATGCCCTAGATGCCCTATTGTTAAATTTTTGTGTGAATCAGATAACATTACCTTCTTTGCATCATCTATATGCTGCTATAATGGAGCATCCAGGTCGGCTCCTGCAACTAGGCTATCCTCATCTCTCTCTTGGGAAGGTACTGTGTAGTCAAGTTGAGGTCTTAAAATGCTTTCTTGTAACAGTTCAAACTCCTCATTTGAGATCTTATACTCTGGCACCGCATTCTCAGCTTGCTCTTGGATGCTCACAATGGCAGAAATGTCATCGACACTTGTGCCATCATATCGAGTCACCTCATCAACATGTGATGGGACATGTTGTATATCAAAATCTATAAAATCATCAGGTGCATCATGCACCATGATACAATATACTTCTTTTTCTCTTAGCTCCAAAATTTCTAGTACATCATGCGTAAGTAGATATTCCACCCTCTCGATGATGATAGCATGGAGAGAGGGAGGGGTGGCTCATCGCTTGTCAGCGTCTCATCAGGGCAAGGAGGTGGGTACATAATGGCTAAGCTTTGCACTGCCTCTACTCTTGAATCAAGTGTAATCTCCTCAGGCTCCCTCTCGAAATACTCTAGCTGTGGCCAAGAGGATGTGTCAATGTCTTCATCACTGTCCTCTTGCACCTCAATGCACAAAACATATATGGCAAATGCTGCATCGTGCTCAATGAGATCCATCGTGGCGTAGTCCTGGGATGAGGTGGACACAGCTCTGGTGTAGAGATGTCCCACATGCACAAGGGCTTGATTTATCACATTTGCATGGCTTGATCCACCATGTAAACTATATAAAAAATCTATGGGGACCCATTTGAGAGCAAAGCCCAGGTAAGAGGATTTGCTACATTATAAAACGATGCCACTATACTAGAGCTAGGGTTTACAGCAGAAAGCGAGCTCTCTAGACTCAAGGTCATGTAAAACCTAGGATATATCTAGTCTCATATGTATGCTAGTGTGTGGAGCTAATCCATGCGGCGAAGGTGGGAGTGGTAGCCATGGCACACAAAGAGAGAAGGAATGAGAGCACGTGTAGGGAAGTAGAGAATGAAAGTGAAAATGAGTTTGGAGTTATAGCTTTTATGTATCTAGGGTTTTTTTTAAAAGTTTTTTTAAAACCCTAAAGTTTCAAATTAAAACTCTTACCTTAGTTTATTTATTTCAATACTTTAAAGTCACTGCTAAAATTAGTCATATAGACAAATGCTTCATTCTACATTATTATATCCTCGAATATACTTGGATCACTGAGTATATTCAAGTCCAACTAGAGAAAATACAGAAAATTTTTAAGAAAATAAATCTAAAAGACCTTCAAAATCCCTTGGATCTAATTAAATATTTAATTTTAAGAAATGAGTAGAAAAGATGAGCTATAATATATCATTATGCAAAGACAATATTGCATAGATTATAGAACTCCAACCTGCAATTTAATTATGATTTTAACCAGCACAATTGACTAATTATAGTATGTATTATCACACTCTTGGATCATAGTAAACTAAGATTATCTAAATTAAAAGTACTCAGAAGTTTAAAAAAAGTTTATATTAATTTTTTATTTAAAAAATTTACAAGGATTCCACTATCTCAAGGATATGTGGAGAAGCACATTGTTTACATGTCATGGATTGCTCACTACGAATCCTAACTTTTCTATTATCTAACTTGAAATAGAAGTTGTAGAGGGGCTCATTGGACATTAATTGGATCTCATACAATGAATTATTAAAAAAGATATTTTGAGTTGCAAATTGACTTGTAGAGTTATTATCATAGATCAAAGAATCTATGTCCATGCCACAAACATATATCTTGTTGCTCAAACATTCCAGATTTTGTTGTTCATACAAAGTTGATAGATATAGAGCTGTCAGTAAAATAAGATTGAATTAGAACATTGCAAAGATTTTTTTTTTTAAAATCTGATGCAAAAGAATAAACAATGATAAAATTTAAAAACTTATTATTTTGTTTATAATTTGCAATGTAATTATTGTCGTGTATAGAGATTTGTTTGTGCGTATAAACATGTTGGGTCAACACTTCTGTTACTGTACTTGTTCTATTAAACACTTTTCTAAACTCTAAAATTGTACCTTTCCAATGTTTGCTTGTGAACTTGAAACTCTCTAGAGTACTTAGGTGCATCAAAATCCAATCCAACTTATGGTACTTATCACAAATCCAATTATTGCCACTATCTTTTCTATTGAAGACCTCCACTACAAGTATGTTGCTAATGTTTTTCCTCTGTGAGGATATCTATAATAACCAAATAGAAAAGTTACCTATCAGCATGTTTGCAAATGTTCTCTCCAAATGAAATTAAATTTAAATGGAGCAATTGAAAAAAAACATTGTACCAATAATTCTTATCACAAAGAAGTCTAGAGATGTTGAATAAGAAGTTGACTTATAACAATACCATTGTTCCTTCATCACTGACAAATTCCTAGAGTACAAAAACAAAAGAAATATTGAGTCAAAGCATATATATAACTTACATGGGCTTTGTCCAAATGAGTTGAAACTTAATCATGGAGCAACAGAAAAAAGTGAAAATATACCTATGGCTCTCTTTGCAAAGAAGCCCAAAGATATTGGAGAAGTTGAGTTTTTAAAAAATCATTGTTCTCCAACCTTGAAGACTCTTGGAGTAAGGAGTAAAAAAACAAAGAAAAGATCAGCATGCATATAGCTTGCATACATTTTGTCCAAATGAGATAAAATTTAACTATGGAGCAGCCAAAAAAACAAGACAACATACCTGTAACTTTGTTTACAAAGAAATCGTAAGATATTGAAGAAGAAGTTGAGTGTTCAAAGATCATTGTTATTGACTATAAGAGACTCCAAGAGTACCAAAGCAAAAGAATTGACATGTCAGACAATGCACATAACTTGCATAGGTTTTGTCCAAACAAGATAAAACTTTATCATAGAACATCTATGGAAGGGAATAATATACTTATAAATATTTGTGAAGAAAATCTTAGAGCTTTGGTAGAACAAGCTATTCTCTCATAAAACATGTGAAACTCACTCTGTATTTGTGTAGAGGAAATGAAATTTCACAAGGTTACAGATAGGGCAAGCAACAATGAGGCTGTAAAATTTCATCAGGAAAGAAGAAGCGGGGAAAGAGATATGATAAATTTGTGTTCCACCTAAAAAAGAGGGGGAAATCGAAAAGGGGAGAAATGGAAAGCCAAACATAAAAGATAAGAAAATGAAAATTTAAGTCACAAACTTCCAAGAAGTGTCAGCTTTGTATGCCCCACATTTCCTATTATTTTATTATTGAGGAAAGATTTGGGCCAAGATATGGATACAAAATTCATGTTAATGAATGTGGAATCCCAGCTTTCTCATTGGTTAGGCCTATATTTGTTTATTCACTCCTTAATGGGCAAAAAATAGAGTCCATATTTCTCCTAATATATTGAATAAGGCATTCTTCATACATAGGTGGTAGCTCGTCAACTATTTCCACTTGGGTACTGTAAAAGAGTTTGAACTAACTAACATGAAATACATTATAAATCTTAGTGGAAGAGGAAAGTTTCAATCTACATACCAAGTTTCCAATACTCTTCAAGGTTCTACAGGATGATCCATAGAACATGTGAGCAAGTTTGTTGTTGAATTCATCATTCAAAGTAGAGTAATGAGACTTGGGTGCTTTCAATGAAACCAACTCTCCCTCCTAGAACTGCAAGGATTGTCTCTTCTCATTAGCATGTATCTTCATTTTATCTTGAGCTTTTCTAAGATTCATTTTATATTGTTAAGGAAGGATATGCATTCTTTCCAATTCTTCTTTTCTGAGGGTTAATCTTCTCATTGAAAATGATTGTGTGTAGGGGCACCTCACAAAATATACAAAGCCTTAAAGAGTGAAACTCCAATGCTAGCATGAGTGGAGTTATTACATGCAAACTTAGCTAAATGTAATCATGAATCCCATGCATATTGTACATCATGACAAAAATGGCAAAGGTAAGTCTCCAAAATCGTTTATTTACTCTTTCTATCTGGCCATTAGTATGTGAATGATGGGCTGTAGAAGGAGCGAATTTAGTACCCATGGAGTTGAATACTACTGGTCAAAAGTTTCTCATGACTATTGCTCTCCCTGGAATAAGCAATCTGATCTTGTCTATCATACACTTTGGTTTCTTGTTTTTAAGTAGTGCTATGGAGGTTCTATGCAAAGAATGGAAATAATTTTTATACAAAGATTAGGACCTAGCTCATCCAAAGATTCTTAGAGCCATCCACTCCATGCACAAGATCTTGAGGTTTGGCCTTGTAAGAGAGTTCTCTATCCAACAAGAATGCTCTCTCCGAGAGACTCACTTGAAAGCTAGAAAAGTGACAAATTTGGCTAGGATCCTCTATATGTAGAGGTTTTTTCCATATCTAGTTGGCCCTTTAAGAGAACTGAACTTTCTGATAGGCTTGCCATGCTAACACAAGACCTTAGCGCACTCGCAAAGATGTGGTAAATTCTTAATGGGTTGATCAATATAACTGGTTCCACCCTATTAACATTAATTTTAATTTCCTTCACCGCACCGTGCTCTTCAACAACATCATTTTTTGTGGCTTTTTTGTGGACAAGATTTAGCAAAATGACTTGATTTATTAACAAGTATAGTTCAATCTAGAAAGTTATAGAAATGAACTTCATACACCAGAAAAATCCCTCAGTTATCATGAATTCGAAGGACATCGGGGGTTTAGCCCTCCTATCCCACAAGATACATGCATGTCTTTCACCTTTTGGGTTAGACCGAGCTATAGTGAGCTTGGTAAGTGCTACCAAACCATTCAAGAACTGATCATCCATGGGGACATGCCCCATGAAGTACAAATATAGACCAGAAGAAGTAAAATCATAGTATCCTTGACATATATTTTCCATGGGTCATTCTATATCCACCTTATGAATCTTCTTCATATTGGCTGATATAGCTTGTTTTCTTACATTGGAGACCTTGAACTTGTTGGTAGTAAAATCTTGTGCTATTGGTTGCAAGTTAGGAGCCTTACCCTTGGCATGGGACATGTATGAATCTATCTCCATATCTCCATCCCCACCAAACCAATGGACCTTTGGGGGTTCCCCCATAACATTGTCCTCTCCATCATGGTTAGCTTACATGTAGGCCAAGGGAGAGTATCATAACTATCGCTTGATTGAAGTGCACTTACAAAGTTTCGTACGTTAGCTCTCCTGCCAGAGTCCATCTTCCAACCAGCTCTTAAGCATGCCACTATTTAGTTCAAGGAGATGATGCACAACCCCCCTACTTTGTATCATTCAGTAGTTTCATGATGCATTTGCTTGGCATTTTTTATTTAATTGGTTTTAGTATTAACCCTTTTGCATGGTATCTTTTTGTCAATATAGATCTCCTTTTTCCCCCTCACAAAATTAGGGGTACTATTTTCAATAAAGGACTAGCTTTGCAAGCTCTACACAACATTGTCCAAAAATTTGAAAGTCTCTCTCCATGCAAGTTAGAACTTAGTATGGCGCTATAACTCTAAGAGTGAAAATTGAGTGGGATCTAACAAAGTGCCAGGGGACCTAGTACTTATCAATAAAAGAATCCCCCTCACTCTATATGACAAACGAAAGGATGACAGTGGAACTTGGAAGGTATACCTGGTGTATGACAAAACAAAGAAGGACAATATCAAAAGCAAAAAGTTAATGGAGTTGAACTCGTGTCAGCGTGGAGCTTTATGCCCAATATCTCTCTGAATATGCTACTTCAATCTCCGAAATCATTGTCATGTGATCCCTTCCTAAGGCTAACATAGCTTTTATTTATCTCGGTAGCCAGATCGTACATAAATACGCACTGGTATATATGCGTGTGTTTGGCTTTTGGGAACCGTCCCCGTGAAGCCTTCTGCAGATAATAATAGATGCAGAGAGGCGGCCAGAAACGCACTGTAGTTAGTTTGCAACCACACGTCTTGTCACGTCACCCGCATTCCTTACAGTTACGATTATTCTAACAATATTAGGCCGCTCGGGTGCGCAGCGCGCTGATCCATGTTGGATAGCAAGCAGCTACGAATTAATAACTGACCAACTTTGTGCTACTGCAAAAGAGCGTGGCCACTACATGCCGTCCAAAGAGAACAAAGGGCGTGATTTCCATCTAAGGTTAATAAGACGTCCAACAGCGTCGTCGGCTTAATCTATGAATTTCCTGATTCCTCATAGCAACTTTAACGCATAAGATATCTGCTGTGTCTCTCTACTCATTGAATCGTGTAAGCAAAGCTTAGGCCACGAAATGATGCACAGCATTCGATAATAATTACCTGCTGGTTCCTGGCGTTCAGGATGCAATTTCTTAAGTCTTACACTCGTGAATTCAGGATGTAGTTGCATAAACGCTTACCGTGTAAGTGATCAATTATCCACTTTTGGCACCCGTGACCTTCAATGAACTTGTTATTAAATGGCGATGAGCTGCTGCTCATGTCGACCCACTTGAAAAAGTTGATCGACACAGTTGTAGATTCAACTTAAGCTGCCTGTATGTATAAGGCTCTCGGATATCATACATATAAAGCTAGGTGCTGGCATTACATTTTCTCGGATAATAGGAAGGCACACTACCAGTAGACTCGCACCGGGCCATAGAACGAAATTCTACGCCCTGATTAAAAGCTCGGTAACCAGCTTTGAATTAACACCAGATCTCGCACAGAAGCTGCATGGCAGCGCACCTCTCTTCTTTTGGAATTGCGCTATGGATGATAATTGTCGACCTCTTGATAGTGCTGCAAGGTAGATTCATAACGTGAATGTTGCAGTACACGTCTGTAATTTTTAGCTCGCAGCAATTGGTAAATTCATATATGAACCGGCAATTTAGATCTTTCCGTTAACTGAGCAGTGCTCGATTTCAGGGCGATGTTGGGCAGCACCTGCTTACGATCCAACCGCATACATACAGGTATGAATCATGCCCAGTCACGACTCCGGACATCACTAGATTTCATGCAGAATATAATGGGTGGAAGCTATAACTATAATTAGCTGGCAAGGGCTTCAAATACAGATGTGATTCAATAGAATTGATTAGAAATGGTAATCATAAGGAATTAATACATGTGATTGAATTAATCAATTCTGATGATGTTGTGTACTGGCGCACTGATAATCAGTGTTTACCCGATCCGGATGCGTTGCTGTACGAGGGGGGAATAGTGAGCAATCCGGATTTCGAAGAAGGGTTGAGCGGATGGTCGGCACTTGGCAGCTGTACTCTGAAGCTGGAATCCTCAACCACAACAGGAAACAAGTTCGTGGTGGCTACCAACAGAACAGCCGGCTACAACGGCCCCTCCCAGTTACTACCCAATCTTACCACCAATGTCAGATATAGTCTTTCAGGTATGTGCATATGATAATTGGTATCATGTCCGACCGTGGTTCAGATGATTAATTGAGAGGATCTATACACACCTATGGGTACCTACACCTTTCTTTTAGGAAAGCATCGCATGCATCACACCTTACCTTATTGAGTCTGTTCGATCGCAATCGATACAATAGTCTTTATAATTCACGTAGCATTACTGCTTATTCTTTCGTCAATGTGAAATATAGGCATAGAAAAGCCATATTGATTAAAACTGGTTATAGAGATTGATCTGCAAACGCTTAACGTGACCAAACTTCGGTTGCTTTATGAGGTAATGGTTAACGTTCTTAGCCATAGTCAATCTTCAGCTCTTCTCATCAACGCATTACATTGAACTTCTCTCAAATAGTACTCAATTAAAATTATGAGGCCTCCACAGGCTACACTGAGGTCCTTATGTATTCCTTATTTAACCATATTTGTCTGTACTATTCCTTACTTAACCATGTGGGCTACACTGTGAACATTTATTTGTTAGTAGTGCCCTTTGCCATTGGGCTTACCTCTATACTCTCACATCTCGAATTTCTTTATTTGTGTTTATTTATTTATTTATTTATTTATTTTTGTGCATATGATGAGATCGATCTACAAATTCTTACCTGCTATATGAGCTGTCGGCTCGAGTGCTTGTCCACGCCGTATGGCCGTGATGGGATGACAGTAAAGTTAGCTTTAATGATCTTGCTCTAATAACATCAAATCCAAACACCTTGACACATAACATGGTCGCATATTGTGTTTGTCATCTCGTAGCATGGTTGCGAGTGGAGGGGCCGGTGGGAACGTCCGTGATAAAGGCCACCGTTGCGACAGAGTCCCGATCAGGGAAGGAGTACTTGTGTGCTGGGACGGTTATTGCCAAAACCGGATGTTGGTCCTTCCTCAAAGGCGGTTTCTCCCTGGACCATACTCCCATTGTGGCCTCCAGACTGTATTTCGAGGTAATGCAGACGCATCCTCTGATTCTCACTTTCTTTTCTGTCTGCAACACTGTGAACATTCGCACTTTGATAGATGCTGGCCATTTGATTGAAATAGACTATCAATTTTACGTCCGGGATAGACATATGGTTGGATCGGGTTTCTGTTCAGCCATTTGGGAGTGAAGAGTGGTCTGCGCACCAAAGAGACCAAAGTGAATCGGTAATCCTTGTTTCAATATAGGGGCCAATAACATGTTTCTAGGTTATGAAAACCAGCACATGTAGTTGTGTGTACTCACTAATTATACACTAAGCTGGGCTGATTTATTTGTATTATAGCTGCGGAGGAGAACGGTAAGCTTGCGTGTTGTGGACTCAAGGACTAAGTGGCGATTGCACGATGCCAAAGTCGATGTGGCTAGAACCAAGCTGGGATTTCCCTTTGGGTCAGCGACAGGGGCAAATATCTTGAACGACCAACGCTACCAGGTAATGCCTTGTTGGCTGTACACAACAAGTTTTAGACTAATTTCCACACATTGCGGATCCAATACAACACCATCATGAGCTACTGTGAGGGACGGCTGGCATAAGTATTATCTAGTTAGCTAGGTGGGGTTGGGAGCAGAGAATTGCAGGCCTTCCGTGGGAGTTGGCAATCCTGTACCCATAACCACAGCTAGCGAGGTTCGTATAATGCAATCACCAGTGGCTCCAAGCAGAAGCTCAGAAGCTCATTATATTGTAGTTGAATGCAACTAAGTATTGCCATAATAGCCTGACATTATGTACTGTTGAGGCGTGTGCTCATCATCAGTACGGTGTTTTTCTTTGTTTTGGTTTGACGTGTGGGGGATACGTGGCTGTCGATATAAATAACATGAATGAATGGAAGAGTTGGTTTCTGGAGCGGTTTAATACGGTGGTGTTCGAGAACGAGCTGAAGTGGTACTCCACAGAGCAAAAGCAAGGAGTGGTGAATTATGAGACATCGGACAAGATGGTAGAGTGGGCGGAGGCGAACAATCTGACGATACGAGGGCACAACATAGTGTGGGACGACCCCAAGTTCCAGCAGCAATGGGTGAAGGGGCTAGCGGCGAGCAGCAGGCCGGGGGAGCTGGAGAAGGCGGTGATGGGACGCGTGCGGTCAGTGGTGGGGCGGTACGCGGGGCGGATGAGGGGGGGCTGGGACGTGAGCAACGAGCAGCTGCACTTCTCCTTCTACGAGGACGCTCTGGGCAATTCGGAGGCGTCCACCAGCTTCTTCGCGGCGGCGCAGCAGCTGGACCCGCAGGCGCGCTTCTTCGTCAACGACTACAACGTCATCGAGGAGTGCAACGACGTCTCTAGCACCCCTGATGTCTACACGCGCTTGATGCAGCACCTTCAGGCCAGCGCCCTGCTCCCGCCCTCCACCCGCCTGGGCGTCGGCCTCGAGTCTCACTTTGGCGGGTCCAAGCCTCCCAACCTCGCCTTCATGCGCTCCGCCCTCGACAAGCTCGCCGTCCTCGGCCTCCCTATCTGGCTCACCGAGATCGACATCAACCTTCCCTCCATTCCCAACCGAAACATTTCCCAGGTACGTAGCTCTACATACCCACCTAGTTGTATTAGTCAGGTACGTACTACCACCCCACGTAGTTTCACTATTATTAACTATATTATTCTCTCATTCATTTTAAAATATTTTAATTAAAGGTTGGGCCTGCCTTCTTGGCTTTGCCTTTCCCTTGTCCATTTTTGTAAATTCCTTTGCATTTTGATTCCTTGTCTAGAACCAACCAATAGCCCAATACCTTTTTTTACAAAGGTTTTTTCGATTTTAATTCTGCTTTTTTTAAGTTTAAAAAGTAAAAAAACATAACCCCTATACACATAAAAATTGATATTTCGCTTAGTTATCACCCCAAAATACTTTAGAAAGGTCTTCAACAATATTTTACCCCATTTTCTAAACTTGTGAGCTCTGTCATCAACAATGAGTTCCCCACATACGGACACTCCACTCAGAGACCACGGAGTGCATAAATTATTTCCTAAGATTTCTAGAGGATGCTTCAAAGATAATCTACATATGAATACAAAGAAAGATTCTATTAAAATTCACCTCATTGCTTCAACAAAGAGGATGGAGAATGTTAAAGCCCATGGCTGGTTGCTCTGACCATCTCTCTCTCTCTCTCTCTCTCTCTCTCAAGGCAAGGACCGTGACCTCTCCATATAGCCTAGATCTGCTCTCTTCGTTATCAACCAACTTTGAACCAATGAACCAATGTCCTCCCTCTCTCTCACATCGCTAATAGTTCAATCTTTATATGTTGTCTTCTAACATATTCTAATCAATAAATGTAGGCTGCCATCTACTTAGACGAAGTCCTTCGTGAGGCCATCTCCCATCCTGCAGTTGCCGGCATAATGCTTTGGACCGGCTGGCATTCCTACGGCTGTTACCGCATGTGCCTCACTGACTCAAACATGGCTAGCCTACCCACCGGTGACGTTGTGGACAAGCTTCTCACTGAGTTGCAACAAGTGCAAATTTTGGATCGTGATGATCATTATAGGAATCAGGATCAAATGATATTGATGCGTGACTGGCATTCAAACATACGTTGGAGAGGGCCTGTTGGTGAACACACCATCAGTGTGCGTTGGCGCCATACCAACTTTACTGCTACGGTGGCAGTTGTCCCTGGTAAGGGAACCCAACGCGTTGTCCTAGAGTTGCCTGTCAATGGCACTTGCAGTACCTCCTCTCAATATTATAATGGCAACCGCCTTTTCGATCGACCTCGGAGTGGCCTCTCCCGGCCTATCTTTACGACTCTCTCTCCTATTTGTGTAAACGACAAGTAGTCATACAATAAACGGTATTAGCACTCCGTTCCGCTTGCAAGTTTATTACATTGTGAAACGTGGAGCCATTGATTGCATCACACCTAGCTTGCCCTTGCTATAAAACTCTCAAAATGCACCCACTACCCTATATTTGCTAATAAGCTCTATACACCCTTGGTACATATCACCCAACTCATGTCTTTCTTATTGTGTACAAATGATATAAAAATTGTGTACAAATGATATTTAAAAAATCTCTTATATTGAACCCACGTAATACATGCATATATTTATAACTAACCTCCTCGGGATGTGGAGTTGTAGTTATAGAATGCAAAATTCTCTCATATACTTTACATGCATGCATACTACTAATATTGCTTACTTACTTCATAGGTACATGTTGCAATTGCAACATAGTTAATCCCTCCCAATGCATAAAGCTCAACACTTTAGACATAAGATGTTTAAAGTTATATGAATGCATACTATTTGGTTAGATTGATGTGCCATGTTGAGATTAAAATGGTTAATAACATTATTGTTCACAAATTTT
The DNA here is from genome assembly GCF_053477565.2 of Lygodium microphyllum. Taxonomy (NCBI): domain Eukaryota; kingdom Viridiplantae; phylum Streptophyta; class Polypodiopsida; order Schizaeales; family Lygodiaceae; genus Lygodium; species Lygodium microphyllum. Next base: position 23,335,986 of record NC_141139.1, on the reverse strand, counting down.
GTGGAGTCATAAAGAAGTAAATCAATGTATAAAAAGAACTAACTGTTAATATTGTGTTTAATTTCAGAGCATTTTGTTGCATGGCATGAAGAACTTAGGTTAAGCTTTATCACACTAGACTACATAGATGGATAGTAAAATGAATGCCAACCTTGCCAACTACAAAAGACTCATCAATGTAACTCAAATACAGTTTTTATCGTAATTTTTGGTTTCTCTCTTTCTCTTTGTGTTTTTATGGTATACAATAGGTAAGGTTTTTATAAAATCAAACTCATAAAATTATGAATAATGTATGAGCTCATAAAATACGATTTATAACTTCCTAACCACTATGAATACTATGGATATGCTCAAGATACAAACATAAAGTGTTCTAATAACTTAGTCTTGATCAATAAAAGATAACAATACAATTTGCACCATTTGAGTTCATGAGTTGCTTACATAGATTCCTATTTCAACAAAATCTCTTAACACTACTACATGTATACGTATAATGATACTATTTTCAATCAAATAAGTGATGTATTTTGCATGACCACTCTCATGTCACTGCAATATATCATTTATACATGGCTTGCAATAAACCAATTTGAATTACTAAAGTAGTTTTTAGGACAACTCTTAAGTAATATTATTTAACATAGAATAGTGTGTTGCTTCCACGATGGTGTCACTTACATGTTGTTTGTAGTAAAAGAAAAACACGAGTGACGATGCATTTTTTTTGCTCTTTTTCACTCTTGTTTGGCTCTCTCTCTCTCTCTCTCTCTCTCTCTCTCTCTCTCTCTCTCTCTCTCAGCTCTGAGCTCTCTCTATATCACTACAAGGGATTAGGCTAGTAGATGACAATATAGATAGATTTATTGGACTTTTTAAAAAACCTTATGGGCACATTTATCATCGAGCTTAACTCCACATTAGAATGTTTGAATTTAAAGTTTCATGTATTTTGTGAAGGATAAACACGATTGTAAACATGTCATTAGCCCCAATTCAGTTGTAATTTTCATGATAGTCTAAAGGCTTACTTAAACACATTACATCTACAATTTTCATTCACTGATAGGCATGCTACTATAGCTCCATTTGGAGCCACATTTTTACAACCAATAGGTCTTCGTTTTTCCTTTTTCTTTAGTTATGATTGTCATCCTCATGAAACTTTGTATAACAATAAATCCAAAAAATGAACAAAATTGTATTTCTAAAAAAATCAATTATATATCTATAAGATTATTAATTGTTTGGTGCAATATTAGACTTTGCTTATAGAAATGTTTGTATATAATATATCAAGATAGTGCTACAAGATGCATACTATATATACTATATTTAGCTTGCCTTAATAAAAAGGAGATATGATAAATCCTAAAACTAGGTCATAAAGCATAAAACATGTCTAAAATGATGAGATTGATTGCTATTAACATATTAAAAGTCTTTGCCATCACCATCTATAGATTGACAATGATCCACGAGGAATTTTGTGACTTCTTTGAACATGTTTATATCTAACTCTCATTTATCATTGAAAAACCACATATAGTAATTGATTTGGGCGGTTCTATCTCCAACATATCTAAATCATCAACATCAATATCTATGGAATTTTACAATACTCAATCCAACAAAGCTATAAATCTTTGGGCTAAACTCACAATGTCTTTAAATATGGTTACCCTAATCTATCCCATTGTTGTTCATGCTTTGTTACCAAAAATTAAAGTATGCATCTATATTATATCCATTAAGTAATTTTCTTCATTCATTACAAGCACACCATGTATGATGGATGATGGAACCTAACATTTAAAATACCTTTGATTTTTTATTGCATCAATACCTTTGAAAGGATATCAAAATATAGTTTGCATGTAACAAATAATTTTACACTCTATAGGCAATTATGTAAAACCAACCAATACTTTAAGTCAGAAGTAGCAAGTTGCCTAGACACTCTCATAACCCACAACTTTTACCATTTTTGAAAATATTTGAAATAATGTTAAATAATTGTAAAAACATAAAATGTAAAGAAAAATAGTAAACAAAAATAAAAATCCTAAAGAAAAATAGAAAATCCAACCAATCATAATACTACAAGGTATTAGGAATATATACTGCCTAATTCACACATTTTTTACATTAGGAAAAGAACTTATGGGCTTATCTACAAGAGTACTTAAATATGGATTAGAAGACTCTCAAGAAATACGTATGTATTTTAGCAATAATAAATGTGCTTTTTCACATTTTCAATCACATTGGGTATGTAGTTTTTATTGTAAATTTTACATGTTTAAAAACACAATTTTACTATAATTTTCACACAGTTTTTAAGGTGCTCGTAAATGCACACAACATATTAAAAAAAAACTATGACAATATTGTTTCCAATGTATTGTTGTAGAGTTCTGAAACCTAGAATAGTTCCGGAACTAGTAGCTTCTTGGCTTCCTCTCCCCTCCCCTCTATCCCTTCCAACTATAAGTAAGAGTATAATGTGAATATAAAAGAAGAAAGAGGAAATGTATACTACAAGTACACAATAACAATTGAGAATGTTTAATGGTAGACCTTGTTACATTATAATCACCAAATACAAGGGTGTATAGAAATATTTGCAAGCCAAAATTTTCTTTGAATCATAAGATAAGAGAATTTGAAGCTTCCAAAGAATGTTGTTTGTTACACTAGAAGTATGTTGAATATATTAAAATTTCATAGCGAAGTTTTGATATACTAAAACTACTATAAGATGGTATGTTTGATGCATGGTTCCTCAAATTCGCTATCATTGATCATACCATCCTTGTTTGAAGCATTTGACTCGCTTGATATTCTCCTTCCTCTCCTCTCTTTTGATTCTCTTGTGCCTATAGAAAAGAGTAGAAAATAATAATAAGAAAATGATTGCAATGCCTCAAATAACAAACTATATAATAAATTGTAAACTAATTTAAAACATCTCTTGTTGTATGAAAGTTCTTGTGACATGACAATATTATTGCTCATTGATTATTCTCTCTAAAGAGATGATCCCATGTATCTTGCCATCATCAATTATATGTTGTCTCCAACTTCGTTAAAAGTTGATGAGAATTCAATCCACAATATCCATCCGCTTAATTATAGACGCATGCATAAAATATATAAGTAATTTTAGAATACATAAGCTTAATGAAGTGAATTGTTTATATTTACAAAATCTACCTCCCATAAAGCTCATCCTCTTAATCCAAAATGTAAAGAATTGTATTTTTCATCTAAATGTAGCATGTACCTCTTTGTGGAATTGATTGGTAACCCATTACACTGCCCACCCCTTTTCTTCCTTTGACCACTCTCCCTTATGAACAATATAGATTGTCCCATTGGAGGGATCCCTTTCTCTATCTATTTGCTTGTTGGTATATGCATGCCTTATCAATAACATCCTCTTATTATTATAATGTTTATGCCCTATAAATAACATCCTCTTATTATCAACCTACTTCTAGCCCATCTATCGATAAATATTTTGTCCTCTGGATTTGGGAATCTCTTATGCATAGTATTTATTATTTTTATCAATAGTATTGGTTGTTGTTACTCTTCAAGAATAATAAAAAACCTTTATATATGGCTTACGTGACACCATAAAGGTAAGAGTATACTTTCCATGCCATCCATCATCCTAATGCCATCCCACTCATCTATGTTATACCACAACTTACCTTCACTAGGGGGATCTACTAGCTTTGAAGGTATATTTGAACTCCCTTCTACCCTAGAGGATCCTCCATCTCGTCCACTCTCCTTGATCCTTTGACATCCTTAACTAGTGGGTTGACCTACCATAGACATCTATGTGATAGGAGAACATGCTACAAGACTATGTGATGTAGATTCTCAAGAGGATGGCTCAACTTGTGAAACTATTCATGTCCAAGATGGTTGAGGACAAGAATGCATAGTACTTGTGGATGGTTGTGATCTAGAATATTGAGGTGTAGGCCCTTCAGGCTATGTGGTACTCTATGATCTACATGGTTGATATATAGTCAAATACCTCCTTAGGGATGGGAACACACCCAAAGTAAGCTTGTATCTCAACCATCATCTCTTCCTAGTTGGAATTGTAGGATGATGAAATTGAGGACATCTATAACATGGTAATAAACAAACAAATATGCATTTACAAACAATCATGATTCTTTGAAAACTAGAATGATTTATGGAAACACATAGAATATCCACTCCACATTGCATGAGTTGATAAGACCTAAAACGACTAATTTTACAACCCTAAACTTTTATGTAAGGCCTGTGATTAAATGTGCATTGTGTATTTCTTGGATTAGATGTTGTATATTCTTTTGACTACCTTATTGGACCCACCTAAAGATCAACTACATTTTAGATCTTATGCATATTTTCAAGAATGTGGGGTTTTTCTTGGTCATGGATATTTTGATGTGGGCAGCAGTGAATTACAAACTCCTTTTGAATGCAAGGCTTTTCCTTGATATGAAGTTGACTAGCATGCATGCCATATTCTCAAGCAGTACACCAAAGCAAAATACATTTGTCCATGAAATCTACTGCATAAATCACACTTCTGTTGCTGGTTATATATATAGCAGCCACAATCACAACAATCACAGGCCCAGCAACTTCAACATCTGCAGGCACAGCCTCAGTCACATCAGCTTCAACAGCAGCAACAGCAGTAGCCTTTGGAGCTCCAACAGAATGCTCTAATGCAGCAGCGGCTGCAGCAGTCAGTATTGATTAAACAGAATCTGCAACAGCAACTCTGCCCTCATAAGAAATAAGTGTCCCACTTCTAACATCTGATAATGCAGTCCTGATACACTCCTTTATGGACTCAAAATGTTTCTTAATCAAATCAGTAGTTCTCCACTGTCAATACTGTGCTTTCTCCAACTGGTTCTTATCATGGGAGAGATGGCAGATAATGAAGCTGCTCTAAATGCACGGTGATCCAGATGAGCACAAAAAGGCAACTTGAATCTTTGTTGTTGCTTCCACCCTGTAATCCTTCCGTGAAGTCACTCTGAAGATCATCGAATTGGATTCCTTCTGAGATCAAGCCTGAAATAGTGTTTCGAAACTTGATAGCAGCAGCACTCGGTTCCAATTCTTGCTGGCCAGTGATGCTGATGTTATTACAGTAGTTGCTAATGCCAACAGGGATTATGCAATTGATTATCTATACATTGCCTTGCTCATCGCCTCTATTTTTTTTATTTACTGCCACTGGACCCAATGGTGAAGATACTGATGTCAATGGAGAGGCTAAGCCCGCTGAAGAAGCTGCTATTCAAACTGCAACCGATGATGCCAGTAAGTCTAAGACAGTAGGGCGAAGACAAAAGCCACCAACTCTAAGAAAAGGGCCGAGGACGCCGTGATGAAGGAAGAGGAACCATGCTTGTTCAGTTTCTGTTTCACCTGTGTATACAAGCAATGATTCTTTACTTATGCTTGTCTGTGGTATGTATGTACACAGGGAGATGGAACCATGCTTTGGCTAGGCCTTTGAGGCAAGGCTACTGTGCCCGATGTTTATAATGCTGAGCGTCATTACCAGCTGTGGTATGTATGTACACAGGGAGATGGAACCATGCTTTGGCTAGGCCTTGAGGCAAGGCTACTGTGCCCGATGTTTATAATGCTGAGCGTCATTACTAGTCCTAGCTGCAAGAAAATCCTGATAATCCTTTACCTCTGAGGAATTCTGCACAATACTTGTATGAGGCTAAAGGTAATGTATAGAAAGCTGAAGAATACTATGAGAAGGCCATCTTAGCCTGTCGAAATGATGGTGAAATATTATCACAGTATGCGAAATTACAATCGGATGCACACAAAGATCAAGATCGTGCAGAGGACTACTTTGAACAAGCTGTACAGTCTACCCCAGATGATTGCTATGTCTTGGGATCTTATGCCTCGTTTCTATGGGAATCTGAGGAGAACGAAGACAGTGAACCTGCATCTCTTGCTAACTGTTCAATTCTCAATTATGGCAGCACGCACGCTCGCCGACTACAATATCCAGAAAGAGAGCACGCTCCATCTCGTCCTGAGACTTCGTGGTGGCATGCAGATCTTTGTCAAAACCCTCACGGACAAGACGTGGTGATAGTGATGGCGGCTCTGATGTGTGTGCTGCTGTGTGCACTGGGGATAAACTCGGCGGTGAGGTGCGCTGTGAGGTGCAGCCTGACGGGGAGGCTATTCAGGAGATCAAGGACGGACAACGAAGAGAGCACTGGTAATATTAATGTTCACGGGGCGGCCAGCAGCTCCAGGCAGGGCATGCGCAAAAGCCAGCTCAAGGGCATTCATTTGAAGAGATACAGATTTTGAAGCAAAGAAAGAGCAGCTCTCTCTCATGACCATGCAGAAGAAGAACGTCTGCCATGAGATGCCCGATGATGCTCCTTCATCATCATCAGGGAAAGCTGCATACTGCTCGGCTAATTCGGCTTCTTCTTCTCCTCCTTTGTCCAATGAGATTCCTGTATGTGAAATCTTCCTTCCCTCAATGAGCTTCGCAAGGAGTCTCGCAAATTGGCACTCTCTACAATTCGAGCCAACACTGGCTCACCGCATGTCTCCTTGCTAAAGAGGAAAATAGTGAAGCCTGATGGTGGAGGATGAAGACGACAACTCAGAGTCTGACGGAGAGGAGCCCGATGAAATTCCTATCCAAGAATCTCATTAGAGAAGCTGCAGAATAAAATCCGAATTCTTGTCAAAGAATTTTTGAATATGACAGCAGTTTCTCTCCCTCTTTCAGACCATATTCAGATTTTTCCAACTTGTAGGGGCACCTTCTGCACTGGTCATCCAGCTTCTTTCACCAGAGCAGATATTCACTACTACTGTGCTCCTGTCCTTTTAGACTTCTGCAAACTGCTTGCTAGAAGCGCACCAAGCCATTCGGTCTATCCTACTTGTCGGAATGCCCTTGCCATGATAACAGATTTCATCGGTGTTGCTCATTCAAGCACATACTTCAATGGTGCAAAAGCAGAAACCATTGTTCAATTGCATGCTCTACAACAGTCACTTTCTGTTATCTCTGGAGCTCTTGGATTCACAAATGGGGTTGATCCTGGCAATTCTGTCCCTACATCGTTGAGAGCAAGTTTGCAGAAAATTCGGTTGTGATGCATCACAGAGAAATAATCTCAATTTCTGGACATGTAGAACCTTCATCAAACTTGGAAAGAAAATCAGTTCCCATAGCAGGGCTTCAAGGAAGTTTTGTGTCCCCAGATAAACCAGCTATTAATAGCAAAGGAAAGACATCGAGGTCTAATACACAGCTCTCTCTAGTATCATCACTTTCAGAACCTATATCTGGTGCACTCACAGATACAAAAGAGAACGTTGTTGATGGTCAGAAGTCCAAGGGCCAACATTATGACAATGGGGACACGTCGAGCATTCCTGAGTATGATTTATTGCGTGAGCGGGCAAGGTGCATAGGTAGAGAGTTTTTCCCGACGGCGACGGAGGGAAAGAACAGGGCCAACCTCCTCTGAAAACGAACATTCCTCTGATACAGAGATATGGAGTTCTATCAATTCCGCAAGGTCATCATTCTCTGGCAAGGGCAATGGCAGTGCGAAAGTTCACCAGGCTAACTTGCCAGCCTCACAAAGCGCATATAGGTTTCCATTGAAGTATGCAGAAGATCCTTCCGATAAAGTAACTGTTCCCAAGAATTTGAATGTGCAGAAGGCGAAGAAGTGGAAGCTTTTGAGGTTCTCATGCATTTGCTACTAAAGAAAGAGGATATGACTCATGCTTTGAAGGTCCTTGAGAAGCTCGAGCTCTTGGAACCTAAAGAAATGGAGGAAGATGAGACAGGACATCGATTTTGCTCTCTTTTCACCAAAATACCTCCAGCCATAGTTGTGTAAACTCCCAAGAAAGCTGCCATTAATGCTTCTGCATGTAGTCCTTGTGGTCCAGAGATGTTGTGTAAACTCCCAAGAAAGCTTCCATTAATGCTTCTGCATGCAGTATGCCTTCAACTCCAGTTACATAGAAATGATGCCTGTAACTAGATCTTCCATGAAAATGACCTCCCCAGCCAGATCATAATCATGAAAATGATGGAATTAAAGCCTGCCTTGGATCAAAGCAAGGCTCTGATACCAATGTAATGAAGGTCCTAGACTACCATAAAATCTAACTATGGAACAATGGAAAATGAAGAAATCACTACATTAACCTATGGTGAAAACATGAATACAAGAAAGAATTCTTGGAACACACCCCAAGCTGGTGCCATGGAAACTCACCTCCATGTAGGTGAAGAACAAGAAAACTAATGTGACTACCAAGAAAACTTACATGAATAACATGTCCAAATGGCAAAAGGCCCCTAACTTTGGCTAGGGCTGCCTATTTATAGCAAACCCTCAGCCCTAGACCTCTAGTTTTATCACAAAGGCATTTAGCCTGCTGTCATTGTTTTCCATTGGCCTAATTTGCTTCATTACAGGTCTAGCATATAGGATCACTCGATTGGGGTGCGAGATCCTAAGCATTTAAGAGAGGATCTACGTAGTATTGGTAGGCAAAGGGGTACTTGAGCACACGAGGTTGCAAAGGGTTAGACCATTTTGCTATATGCACTGTGGTGGATATTGAAAAAGGAGGAAAATGTTGTGAAACAAGTCATAACTAAGTTTTGGTACACGCACAGTTTGCATGCATTGTTTAAACAAGGCCTCCACAAGGACCAAAAGAAGAGATGTGGAGTAGTTATTTGGCTTAAAGCCTCACAATTGGCACAAGATGCTATAGGTAAGTGAAAGTTTGCTATTACACACATAAGTTAGAACTATTTTCCTTTGTAGTAAACTAATCACATGCATATGGTGTTAGCAATTTATACTTCCTATCACCATCTCACATTGTGCTTCAAAGAAAGTATGAAAAACTATATACAAGACGGGGGCACTTGTGAGGTACTATGACTACATGCCAACTAAATATTATGACACATAAAATGAAAACCATGTTTCACTTGTACTAATAAATTGTACAATCCCACAACACTTCAAAATACTCGAGTGATAGTGATTGAGACAATGTGTTTGATGGAGGAGACTTTCCCACCAAGAATCACGCTCATATGCAAACTAAATCTCATAGTAAATTTGGTGGATATGGCTATATGTAGCACAGTTCATGCTCTTGAACAATTTATAAAGACCTTGAAGGATTTTGTGAGGCAAAATGAAGGCCTAAATATAGCATGGTTAAAGGTTGGTTAGTGCAAGAATCACTTGTGTGCATCTTTGAATTTCTTACCCAAATGGATTCCTCCTCTAATTATTTTGGAACAATAAGAAGAATCGAGGATGACATCCATTATACCTTAAGGAAGAGGGTGTATTAAGATAATGGGTAGAGAGTTGCATTAAAAAGGAACACATTTTGTGTGCTTAATAGTGACATGGTGAGTCTATGGGTGGCAATGTATAAGGATACAAAGGCAAAAAGAAATAGGGAGAGGAGGATCTTTTGCACATGCAATTCGCATAGCATGGCATATACTTTGAATTTAAAAGCATTACCAAAGGGTCTTAATATAGATTGGTTGCATGTGGAGATGGAGAAAGAAGAAAGAAATAATAGTGCGATTATCACAATGACCAAGTAGGAGTACGCTAGAGGATGCTTGTCAAAAGTAAGTATATGTAATGTCTTGTTTATATAATATTTATATTGAGGATTCTTACCAAAGCTAACTATGTCTAATATCTTGTTTATATAATAGTTGTTAATCTAGTAATATTATGGCATTTTTTAATTAAACACTCTTGTTCAATCCTATTGGTGTGAGAGAAATCATTTTCGAACTGAAAGGTTTGATAAAAAGTGAAACACCCAAGCTAATGTATTCCTTGCTAGCTTTGAGAGGGTTGATGGAGATATGCATGATTGGTTTGGGATAATCTGACATATCTACAAGCTCAATTATTGAGCCTTCTTTATATATGCTATGGATGTTAAGTCATACATGTGGTGGAAACAAGACCTAATGCAATAATCAAGCATCATGCATCATGCCAATAGATTTATAACCAACGACTCTACAAATCTATGGCAAGGGAAACATAGGACATTGGTGTTACACAACAATGACAGAAAGTGAATGTTATTTAAATGCACAGATTTCATATGAACATATATAGTGAGGACTATTATTGATTTTTTTCACTTTATAAAATACTAATCATAATTGTTTTCTATTCTTACTTCAACATGTTGTCTTTCAACCAATGATGGAGATGGAGAATAACATGCCATCATACATGAAGAAGATTGTGCAAGCACTATTGATGATAATGATGATGAGCATAATGATAATAGTAGTAGTGGGATTAAATTTTTTATAGGTTTAGATCTTAAGATGGACCTTGAAGTAGATACTTTGGCAAGGGTTGATCGCACTGGGGATGAGATTGAAGATCCATCTTGATAAACATTATAGTTTTGTATTTATTTTGTAATTCCATGACTCTTATATACATTGTGTCTCTCATGTTCAATTTTTAAATAATGACATATATGTGTTAAGTAATCCATTGACAAATATGAAGTTTACTTGTGGCTTTACATAACAATGTGCTTATAGATTGAATGTGCATTTTTATTTATAGATTTAAATGTTTGAATCTTGTTTGTTGATTTTATTCATCTCAATTTAAGCAATATAATAAGAAAAAAAGTTTCCACAAACTCAATGCTCTTTTTTGTGCTTCATGTACCATAAATCTAAGAGTTCCTAGGCATGTGTAAATGTGTATAAATATGCATATATCTTTATCCACATGCATGTAAATTCCTTTCTATGCGAATTCAGCGGACTTTGTTATATGTGTGTTTAATTAAGATGTGAATATCTCAAGTAGCATGCACACATACATGAGATTTTTAATAGATACATCAACAAACCTGTAAAAGCAAGTCACACCTGCATGTCTCTACTCTGATTTTGTTGGAGTGACAAGCTCTAGACAAAATTTTTAAAACTATACAGACCATGCATTTTTTAAAAGCATAATTTCAAAACCTTTTGGTTAATATTTCATGTTATGAGAAACATTTGAATCTTTTAAAATATCCCCTAAAATTTTGATTGTACTTAACATGATTTTGCACAATTGCATGTTGTTGAGTCAACATTTTCAAAAAATGAGACGAAAATCCACAAATTTCCAAATTTAAATATTTTTTATTTTTAAAAAATTAACATGATTTTCATTATGAAATAGAAGAAACTATAGTAAAAGACTCTAATTCTCCAAAAGAATATAAAATGTACAAAATATTACAAAATCCTATTTTTTAGCATTGTAATGTAATATAGGAATTGTTTATAAATGATTACTAAATGGAAAAACCATTGGTTTTCCTTTCTATCTAAATTTAAAACTATAATAAATACTTATTAGTAAAACATACTTTGTGTTGTCTTTCTCTTGAGTTGCACCTCACTAACTTCTATCGAGTTTAATCCATGCTACATCCTCCTTATTACTATCAATAATATCATTGTTTTCATTTATATATAAACCATGCTTTTGCAATTCTTTAACTTTACTTCTAATGTTTTACTTCCTTTCGGCTTATTAAAGCTTTAGTATTAGATATTAAGTCATTCCTACAAAAGCTATTGGCTATTAATTATATGAAGTGTTTCTATTTTGACCAAGAATATGGTAGGATGTACTAATTAAGCATGTTACTTTCAAAATCCATATGTTTCAAGTTTAAAACGTAACTAAGCATGTAAAAAAGAAGTAGTATTTTGTTATCTTATGGTCATAAGAAATGGTTGAACATATCCTTCCACTTGATGCCCATTATAAGTTATTTTGTAATTAGTAAAACTCTTAAGATAACTTTACACTCAAGTCAATGTGCAATCATTATATGTTTCATAGAAATTAAATACACTATATCATGTTGTGAGATTGAGAAAACTACAAGGCAACATAATACATTGCATAATTTTGACACAAACATGACCTATTTAAGGCAATTTAATGCATCAGATCAACTTACTAAGAAAAATTGTCAATCTAACAAGGGATTGCGATACATTCAAGTAGACTCATTTTGCTCTTTCAAAGCATAGTTTTTAGCAAAATATACCATATATACAACCATATTATTTGGAAAATTTTGAGTACATTATTTAAATATCTAGACTGGCCATCAAGCAATGAAATTGTGAGTATGAAAAGACTTCAGCTTTGACTTTAGAAAGGCAAAGAACTCATAGCTCTACATCTCTTTGTTTTTTGTTTTTTTTCCTTTCTTTGTTTTTCATATTTATCTATGATTTTCACATACAAATATCTTCACAATAATAGAAGAGCCTTCCTCTCTTGTCTCCAAAGGGTAGTGTGCCAATGTTTTCACAAAATTTTTGCATTATTTTATCAAGTACTTTCTTTCACGAAAAGGCCCGCCGTCTTCCCTCTTTGGATAGACTACTAGCTTGCATAGTTGTGTAACACAATTAGAAGAATGCTTTGGAGATAACCATGTTTTCTAGGTACCATTTTTCCCTCATACCTCACCATTGCTATATATCCCATAAGCACAATGAGGCAAGAAGAAAAAGATGTCTTCTACACATTTGGGACTCCAAGATGTGCCAAAGATAATGCCAAACCATGTTTTGTAGGCAAGAAAAAAAAGACATCTTCTACATCTTTGGAATAGCAAGATGTTCCAAAGACAATGCCAAACCCTTTATTTAAAGCTCCCAAAGATGCTAATGAAATAAAACAGTTGGTACCTACGAGGCAAGAAACGCAAATGCAAGGCTATCATAGAAGTGCCAATCCAATGGATTTTGGACAGCCGTGCATGCATGCTATGATGGAGCAGCCAAGATATTTTGGTGGACGCACGATTTTTCATGCTATGGTTGGACAAGGACAGCATACGGGAAGATATAGTACAAATCCCTATGGTATGTAGCAACCAATGCATGGTGTGCAAGGCCCAATGTATTCGGGTATGGTTGGAAATATGCAAAACCCTATGTATGGCAGCATTGGCTTGATGCATGGGACACAAAGTAGCATGTTTGGTACTGCATCTGCACCCCCAAATGCTTATGGGGCTCAAGGAATGAATGTTGGTCATGCAAATGCTCCGTTTGGCATTGGTTTTGATGTAAATTCAAAAAATACACTCTTTTTGGAGCAACCAGTGTGTATGACAACTTGACACCCAAAGGGGTAGGAAAAGACTATGATGAGGGTGGAAAAGCAGTGAAGTTTGAGTCCTTCAGCGGTGTATAAGGTAGGCTGAAAGCTTTGACTTTCATTCAGTAGTTTGATGCAACCTATTCAAGGGGGAACTTCACGGAGTCCTTGAAGATTCAAAAGGCAGCCACTTTCTTGAAAGGGAATGCATTACGGTGGTGATCAACTCTTTTGATGCAAAGTAGAGTATCATCAACCTGGGTAGAATTCAAGAAAATGTTTGTATCGAATTGATTGAAAAGTATCTTTGAGGTGGACATTATGATAGCTTGGAATCAGTTGGATGCTAAACAATGTAGAAATTTGGAGCAATATAATAATACTACAAGATACAAACCTTATACTAACGTTCAAAGCGACAAAAATGTTCATAAAGAAATTTGCCTATGTCATGATAGCGACGCTTTGCAACGCATATTGCGACACTAATAGCGAGGCGTGTAATAAATTTGCGAGCTAATAGCGACGGTAGCAGGGAAAAATTTTGTGGCGGGACAACAAGCTGCCGTGCCACAAATAGCACTATGTACTTTATTTGGGCCATACAAAAGAATTTGAGTAATGTGCACAATGCTCATCTAAATCAAGGCAAAGAGTACTTGAATCATAAGACTGATACATAAAATAAATACAAGATCGCGTATTGAAAGTGAGGATACAATTATAGCAAGATACATAGTGCATAGAAAATGCCTACACAAATCACATGACCAAAAATACATAGTCCTGGAGAATCTGTAGCCTCCTCCTTGAGTCGGCATCAATCATCCACGTCTAGCTACTCGAGCTTTGAGGCCCCTCTTAAGTGCCTTGCATGCGTCCGATCGTCTGTGTGACATGTACACATGTATGCATTCTATCATCCAACCTTTAAAAAACCTATCTACTGCAACGGGTACCGAAAACTCCTCATACAAGGATGCTACTATGTAGTCCTTACTCCCCTCTGGTATGTTCTTCCAATGATCCAAGACGTACTGAAAAACTTGTTGGCACAACTCTCTCATATGATCCATCACCCTCCTCCCCTCATCATTCATGATGATGGCTCATGTCCTATTATCTACAAGGTATCCATACCCCTCTAGGGTATACCTAAGATGTGTCCTCTCCCACCTACACGCTCCTGGGCATATCGAGGAGACCCATGTACATCTGGTGTACCTACGAGGATAGTATCTCTCGAAGTAGCACCCATAGTGGTGCCATCTGCGAACAGCTGAGCAAAAGTTGAAGTGACTAGAATAGAGGTCCCCACAAGTGTGGCAAATCCCATAGGTGATGCAACTCCAACAGAACGATGAAACGAAAACACTGCGTCGATACCTCCACAATAACCACCTGAGCCACACTCTCTCGAACCACCACGAGAGCGAGGAGTAGCACATGTATCCCGAGTCGACCGCGGACTCACTGCATCCATGTCTCCATAGCATCCCCCATAACCACTCCCTCTGTCTGGCCCAAGTTTGGAGTATTGATCTCGTTTATTGGAAACTGAAGCATCAGAGCGCACCAAAGTAGATCTAACAGAACGGCCTGATGGTGTCCAAGACAGCTCCTAGTCCACTATATCTTTGAATCAAGCCATCTGATCTAAAGATATATGCGTAAAGATCTCATGTAGCTCCTCGTCGCTTATCCCTCAACTCATCGTACTGATCTAAATATCCACAAAGGTCACCTACACAGACAAAAAGTGATATTAGCATAATCAATATAAATCAAGCAAAGCACGGTAATATAAATCTTTAAAAAATAATCTTACTTAAAATGTATATCTTATGTACCCTTATAAGCAATTCGTCAACGAATTGAGTAGATGAATGCTCCAAGTATGAAGTACCCTATGGTCCCATGTCAATCTCTTGACACAACTTCGCATACACTAGAATGTCTATAGACATGTCACCACAAAAGGATGAGTCCACCTCGTTCTCAAAGAATTCTTAGAGTCCTTTATTTCCATCATTGTTACCCAATTCTAGCTCCTCTACATGCTCCAAGCTTTCGGTAGCCTCCACTCCTTGTAATATCGACATCTCTATTTGCATACTATCCTCATCTATGCTCGAAACATTGCTTTGATCATATACTCTCGCACTTTGGGGAGCTAAAGGTATAACATACCACCATTAAGGTTGTCGGGGATTTGGATAGGAAATTACATGTTCAAAATCACATACAATAGAGATTTAACTTTTGTAATATGTACCATATCGTAATAAAATTTAAAAAGCATGAGTTCATGCACCTGTTCACAATGAGTCGGCAACACAAACGTATCACGTAAATCCGCCCATCTTTTTTCGGAATCTATTTTTAGAAATCCAAATGGACCTCGTCGAACTGTTGCTCTAACTCCTTCAAGTACCACTTTGAACCACTACACATCAAATATGATCATAGAGAAGCTACGATAATCCACCGTAATAATACTTTGTAAGTTTCCAAAATACTCAATCTCATATATAACCATGTTTGGGTCCATTACTCGTCGTCGGCTCTCTTGCTCAAACTTTGCCATGATACCACAATCTATTGTGGAGCGCATTTTGTCAATACGCTCCACGCAAAAATGTTGTTCGCGTGACCATACCACACTATATATTTTGTATTGTATATTAAAACACTCAATTAGTTATCGCATATAAAATATAGATACGACAAACCCTAAACACGTCACCTTTGGACTACATCCCCTCAAGAATTCCCACTCATTGGTTGAGACCTTTGCCCCTTTACGAGACGTGGTCAAAGCTCCATGCAACCATCGTGTTAATATAAACCGCAGCATCTCCTCCATGCCCTCGGAATATCGAATCTGTGGATAGCACATATTACATCGAAATTCAGATCGCGGTTCTTTCCGATCTTTCCTAGCTTGCTCGTACCTAACGAGCCATGTCTCCATGGAGGTATGATGCAACATACAAAAGCGATTCACTTTCTCCTCCATTGCAGTATCCATTATTTTTTCTACCCCATTTTCAATCACCATATCTCTAGTCAGTCTATAATCGTCCTTTAGCGACCATAGCATACTGTTGTCTGAATCCACCATTGGCAGTCACTGTGAAATATGCACTAATGCCTCAGACACCAACCAACCTTCAACCATACTACCTTCTAGCCGAGCTCGTTGTCGCACAAAGTCTTTCAGGATTTTCATAAAGCGCTCCAAGAAGAACATACATCACGTATGGACATGTACAACAATCTCCACTTCATCTACAAGATGCACAAGAATGTGGATTTGTATCATGAGCATACTGGTGGGCAGGTATTTCTCAAAGAGATAGACCGTCTCCACTACTCGCCTTGCGAATTTAATAGATGATGTCTTAATCTCCTTCTGTGAGATCCATTGCACTAAAATTGACATGTAAATCACCCCGCATATTTCTGGAGTAAGACATCCTGTGATCACGATCGGTAGTACAAACTACCATAAACGAGGAAGCATTATGAATGACTACACTCCAAATAGCAAAATACGCAGGCCACTTATAATCCATTCGTAGTACAAACTTGACATATATTATGCCAATCATGGGATTTTAGCCTTGATAATTGGTCGTCTTTAGAAAATGCGAACCTGAGAGAACACATCATACCTGTCGAAGTGCCGGCAGACTTGATAATTTGCTTCACAATGCGCTCTTCTTTAGTGAACAAAACCCAAGGAGCGTAAGGTAGCTGCAAGCGCCATCAGCACTCGACTGCAGATCAAAGCTCCTCCATCTTGCCTACCTCCTTTAAATCCATTCATGCCCCTGTAGTGTCTCTCTTTTCTGTGATGTGGTCCCATAGTAAGCTGCCCACGTTCTTGAAAATATCCATGGGATCCAACAAGTGGTTGATCTGTAAGTGAGTCCAAAGGGTAACTCATAGAAAACTGAGAATCATCACATTCCGTTTAGATGTGACTCCGTGTGAACCATTTTTAGCTCGTACCATCTTTGGATATTCATACGTACTGGAGGTTCAACAAGAAAACCTTTCTTGAGTTCATCACCCTCTAGCAAGAAAGCGGAGTGTTCTTGATATACCATCTTATTCATGGTTCGTGACATTCGGGAGTCTAACTGTGGCCCACACAATGGACATACATGATAACCTGAGGTAACCAGACATATCCCAATACCTCTATCCAATGAATACAAACTTGAATGAGCTATGATAGATATTACCAATGAGAATGAAAGTGTTACATTATTAAGGTAAATTACAAGAAACGGGCGTGAGGGACGACCGTCCGAGGGACTTGGGCACCCGAACAGGGTTTAGGGGAGCCTAGAATGAAAGAGAGTCTAAGAATAGCAGCACTCACCAAGAGTTGACGGCTGGCAATCGGATCACGATGGGAGTTGCCAGCAACTATCTAGGCAAGGTTGGGAGGAGAAACACATCTCGTGCCTCTGTCTTCAAGTTCGACTCGTGAGTCGTTCTCATAGCGTGAAGACGAATCTAACTGATTTTGTATTCATTTCTGCCCATCGTATCACACCGAATCGTTTCACACTGGTATCAAAGCAGGTGTCGGGTCCTCCTTCAAAGTCGTCGGGTTCTCCTTTAGAACCGTTAGGTCCCGCTTCCGTTTATTTTCGCGCGGAGTTTTCTTTCCGACGCCCACACGACACGTCATACGAAATCTGGCGTGAAGTCGATGTGAAGTCGATACCCAACACGTCACCCGTCATCCGTCTTATTGGCCGCAGTGAGTCATCCAGCATGAAGACAGTGCCCCACACGCTTTATGTCCGTTACTGTCTGACGACTGCAGAATAGCTGTGTGACAAGTACAGTTTGGCAGAGAACGAATTCAAGAAAGGCATATAGATGGGTCACGTGACCATTAGGAAGGTGTGTATTTAGTCCCCTTCTTATTAGGTGTTTCTGCCAATAAGCTTCATTTCCAGCGTAACCGGCTCAGTTCGAGAAAGACAAATTATCCCTCACTCTTCGGGGTTATTATTAAAAGCCAGCAACAGTTGCCCTGTCACTATAACCAGGGAAGTACTTTACTTTGTACGTAAATTTTTTATATTTGCTTTCCAATTCCAGTGTACTAATGGAAGAGAAAGGGAAAGAGGGAGTAATTGAGGGTTCTAGTTCTGGGAACCACCCTATGGTAGATTCCCATGAAACGGAGATACAAGAAGAACAGTGGGAAGAATTTTTTCCACACAAGAACAATTCGATGATCTAACTGCTCGTGTGCAGGCACAGGGGGTTCAAATGGAATTTTTAACTCAAACACTCACCGAAATAAAATCTCAATTAACTTTATTACTAGAAAGGGATAAAAATAAGATAGAAACCTCGGATATCCCATCTTCATCGAAAGATTTGGATGTGAGTATGCGAGATCCTAAGGAACCCCACCACAAGTTAAGGGATAATCCAGTTTTAAAAGATATGAAACCCCCACAGTTTCACGGGGAGGAAAAAGATAGAAATAAAGACAATATCTTTAATTTTCTCCAAAATGGAAAGATTTGCACAAACTTAAAAATACTCCACCACATCTCCAAGCGGTGGAGGCCAGTTTAACTTTGGGGCCAAAGGCGTATAAATTGTGGCGAACTTTAAAGGAGGCAAATAAGATACATGAAACTTGGGCTCAATTTGAATCGGTCTTTTTGAAAGAATTCCTTCCTAAAAATGAAATGGAAAGAAATTGGGAAGATTGGGATTATGTCAGACAAAAGGAAAGACCCTTGCTGACATATCTGGAGGAATATCGTGAGATAATCCTCAAATT
Organism: Lygodium microphyllum; assembly: GCF_053477565.2. NCBI lineage: Eukaryota > Viridiplantae > Streptophyta > Polypodiopsida > Schizaeales > Lygodiaceae > Lygodium > Lygodium microphyllum. The sequence continues at coordinate 23,316,888 of NC_141139.1, read as the reverse complement.
GGAAGGAATAGATGAGTTTCAAAAAACGAGAGGATTCATTAGGGGACTAGATAAGACCTGTAAAAAGGAAGTAAAAAGGAGTTCATCTAAGATGCTTGAAGAGGCAATTAAATTTGCATTAATCAATGACGATAGCACGCGTCCAGGTGCACTCACTAGTCTCATTGATACGGAGCCTAAGCCTAAGAAATTGAAAACCTCAAAATTTGTAGGCAAATTTAAAAGGAAAATGCTATTTTTTAAGGGCAAGAAACAACCTTTTGAAAAGAAATAATATGGAAGGCCAAAGTTAAGTCCAGATGACTTTGATAAGGCCAAAAAAGAAAAGCTGTGTTTCAATTGCCTATCCCCTAACCATGCTGCCTGGAATTTCCCTCAAAGGAAAAAGGGGGAAGATAAAAGAAAGGATAATGACAAGGGCAAGGGAAAAGAAAAAAAAATCCATGTAGTGCAGACTCTAGAATTAAAGGAGCATGAAAAGTATAAATCTTTAGAGGTTTTGCACAAGGATGTACAACACAGGTGTTGTATACCAACTTATATGTGGCAGCCTACCTTTGGGCCACATGATTTAGTTAGAGTGCATGGATTGATAAGCTGGAAACAGGGTTAGAGTCATGATTGATGACTCTACTACCCACAATTTCATAAATTATGCACTTGTCAAAAAATTAAAACTTCCCCAACAAAAGAGTGGGCATCAATATGTTGTTCATATGATGCAATGTCAAGATAATAAAATATGGGATACAATGGTATCCAATTTGGAAATTGAGATCCAAGGATATAAAGATAAACTTGATTTCCAAATTATGAATATGGAAAGAGCCAATATTGCTTTAGGCAGGGAGTGGCTATGGGGATTGGAACCATCCTTAAAACGTAGTTATCATCATAATACACTGGAATTTGAAAGGGACGGTAAGACTTTTGTGATTCAAGGTGAACATGAAGTATCTAATAATCCTTTGTTGTGTTCCACTGAGGTTCAGAAGTTGATAAAGGAGGAAGCTTGTGAGGTATATATGTTATGGTCTCTTCCTGTACAAAACACTTTTACTTTCTATAATATAAAGCAACAATTTTCTTATGTTTGTGAGTTGAATGTAAATAATAAATTAAGTGGTTTGTTAGATGAATTTAAAGATGTGTTTCCTTCTGATTTACCAAGTGGCCTTCCACCAGATAGGGGTGATATAAATCACCCAATTGACACAAATAAGGATACACACCCTATTTCTAAACCACCTTATAAGTTAAGTGAAACACAACACCAAGAAGTTGAAAGACAAATTAAGGATTACCTTGATAAAGGATTTATACAACCTAATAATTCATCTTGGGCTTCGCCAATTTTATTGGTAAAGAAAAAAGATTGTTCTATGCGACTTTGTGTTGATTATAGGGCACTTAATAAGATAACGGTGAAGATTAAATTTCCTATGCCGAGAATGGAAGATCTTTTTTATCAATTACAAGGGGCAAAATTCTTCACAAAGATAGATTTAAGATCAGGCTATCACCAAGTAATAATTAAGGCACAAGATGTTCCTAAGATAACATTTCGTACTAGATATGGGCATTATGATTTTTTGGTGATGCCTTTTGGCCTCACTAATACACCAGCTACCTTTATGAAGCTAATGAATAGTGTGTTACGGCCCTATCTAGGACATTTTGTAGTAATCTTCTTGGATGATATCTTGATCTTTAGTAAATTAAGAGAAGAACATTTGGAACACTTACAATTCGTATTCCAACTGTTAAGAACACATTCCCTTTATGCGAAGAAAACTAAATGTGAATTCTTCGCACAAGAGGTCAAATATTTGGGGCATATTATCTCGAAAGAGGGAATCAAAATGGATCCAGAAAAAGTAAGAGCAACTATTGAATGGCCATCTCCAAGGAACCTGGAAGAGCTACAAATCTTCCTAGGTTTATCTGGATTTTATCGTAGATTCATTCGAGATTATGCCAAAATAGCAGATCCAATGACAGACTGACTTAAAGGGAAAGGGAAGAGTTTTAATTGGAAAACAGACCAAAATGAAAGTTTTCAAAAACTTAAGGTAGCTATTACTACAGCTCCAGTACTATTAATTGTGGATCCCAATAAACCATTTGTGGTGGAAGCCGATGCCAGTGATATGGCAATAGGCACAGTCTTATTACAAGAAGGTTGACCAGTTGCTTTTGAAAGCAAGAAATTAGACCGTGCAAAACAGAATTATTTTGCTTATGAGAGGGAGTTGTATGCAATAGTACATGCAATGAAGAAATGGAGACACTATCTGTACGATGCCAAACTTTTGATCTTGTCGGATCATAAAAGTATTAAGTGGATTAATGACCAACCGGATCTACAAGGGCGTAAAGCCAGATGGGCCAAACTCCTCCAAGAGTTCGACTATGAGATAATGTATAGAAAAGGAAAGTATAATATAGTGGTCGATGCACTCAGCAGAATGCCTATCATAAATGAATTGAGTTTTACTCAGTTCACTTTCGATTTGCTTGAATCCTTAAAAGGGAAATGCCAGGTTGATCCGGTATATTCCAACATATGGGAAGCAATAAAAAATGGGGATCCAAATGGAAGGGCCTCCACTGAGGAAGGAATATCTGAGGATGTTCAACAAGGAAATGGAGCATCAAGGGTTGCTCAAACCGGATTCAAGTGGAAGAATTTTACCATTGATAATGGTTATTTACTCTATAAGGGTAGGGTATGTGTCTCGAAAGATAAAGAAATAAGGCGCCAAATACTCTTTGAGTGTCATGATACCCCTAGCGCGGGACATCCAGGAGTTAATAAGACTTATAGTCTTATTAAAAGGTAGTTCTATTGACCTAGAATGAATAAGGACATCCTTGACTATGTGGTCAAATGTAATAAATGCCAGGATAATAAATCTGAAAGATTAAAAATGGGAGGACTTCTCCATCCATTAGAGATTCCTTCGGAGAAATGGGAGAGTATCTCCATGGATTTTATTGTTGCATTACCCAGAACACAGAGGGGGCACGACTCTGTGTGGGTGATTGTGGATAGGTTAACCAAAATGGCTAGGTTTATTCCAACTTCAACAGATGTTAAAACACCAGAATTGGCTAGATTGTTCGTAGAGAACATATACCGATTCTATGGCCTTCCGGCAAATATAGTTTCTGATCAGGATAGAAAATTTGATAGTCAATTTTGGCATGCGGTATTTAGGAAGTTGGGTACTAAACTTAGCATGAGTACGGCGGACCACCCACAAACAGATGGAAAAATTGAAAGGGTTAACCAAATCCTTGAAGATATGCTCAGGGCATATGTAAGTAAAAGGTAAACTAATTGGGAAGAGTATCTACCGATAGCAGAGTTTGCATATAATAGTGCCAAGCACTCTTCCACTGGATATAGTCCATTTATGTTAATGTATCGGTTTCAGCCTAGAGCTCCTCATATAGTTGGACTACATAAGGAAAAGGTTTAGGCAGCCAAGGATTTTTTGGAGGATATGAATAGTATGTTAAAATTTGCTCAAGAAAATATTAAGAAAGCTCAAAATCGAGCTAGAGCTTATGCACATCCTCACCAACCGAAGAGACATCTCCTTTGAAGAAGGAGAATTTGTCTATCTTAAAGTGCCTGAACAAACTAAAACCATGAAAACGGGACAATGTCCAAAGCTTTCACCCAGGTATTGTGGTCCTTTCACAATACTTAAAAAGGTGGGAGAACAGGCTTACAAGCTCCAACTACCTGCTAGTAGTAAAATACATCCAATTTTTCATGTAAGTAAGCTAAGGAAGAAGCTGGGTGATTTGGATAATCTGATCTTAAATGATAACATTGAGGAGCTATTAGACGACCAATCTAATCCACATGAACCAGAAAGAAGATTAAATGTTCGTAACAAACGAACAAGGAATACTATTCATCAAGAATGTTTGGTCAAATCGAAAGATTGTTTAGGAGAAAGCTCAACATGATAGCGAGTAAGTACCTTAAGGAAAAGGTTCCCCAATTTACAATTAGACCTTCCAAGTATCATTTTCGAGGATGAAACCGATTCTTAAAGAGAAGAAAATGTTACATTATTAAGGTAATTTACAAGAAACATGCGCGAGAGACGACCGTCCGGGGGACTTGGGCACCCGAACGGGTTTTAGGGGAGCCTAGAATGAAAGAGAGTCCAAGAATAGTAGGACTCACCAAGAGTTGACGGCTGGCAATCGGATCACGATGGGAGTTGCCAGCAACTATCTAAGCAAGGTTGGGAGGAGAAACGCATCTCGTGCCTCTGTCTTCAAGTTTGATTCGTGAGTTGTTCTCATAGCATGAAGATGAATGTAACTGAGCTTGTATTCATTTCTTTTCATCGTATCACACTGAATCGTATCACAAAAAGCCTACTTACCTGAGCACTCTCCGAATCCCAAAAAGTCATACATGGGCTCGAATATTAGCGGATCGTTAACCATTACGTTTGCTCATATCTTCCACGGCGAGCCCCTCCTCCCATAAAGTCTTAAGCTCATCGACTAATGGACAAAGATACGCATCCATATTTTTTACTTTGTAGCGGCGGAAAACGAGCAAGCTAAAAATGAGATGTCCTTTCTTTGTAGAAAGCCATGGAGGGATGTTATAGTTGACAAGAACTCTAGACCACACACTATAAGAAGTTGAGCGCAAACTGAATGGGTTCACACCATCCATAGCAAGACCAAGCCAAATATTTCTTGACTCTCGGGCAAAGCTTGGAAATGTAGAGTCAATGTGACTCCATACGCGTGAATCTGCTAATATTCATTGAACTCCATTTGTGGATCTATTCTTCGCATGCCACATTGTCAAGCTCGCCATGCTGGATGTACGAAATATGTGGTTTATACGAGGGATAAGTGAAAAGTGTCTAAGAAAGTTTTTAGGGATGGTTTACCCTTGCAAGTCATGTCGATACCTCTCGTATTCTCCTCAAAACAGTATGCAATCGTTGATACATGCATGGATGTTGTTGTAATCCATACCAAGCTTTCGTAAAACATGTTGCGCGTCATCACCAGACTCAAGCATGGTATTTGCAAGTGGTACTATATGATACTTCAATAACCTGAAAATTTTTATAAAACGCCTTAAAAAAGCACAAATATTTTTTATTATAGTGCCGAAAAGAAATCAACAAATCATACGTATAAGATATCTAAACAACTCGATCACACTCCCATCGCTCCACCTGTATTTTGCTTGCATACTTAGGAATGCAAGCAATGTCTTCAGGCGAGATACTCGGTACCCATCATATAATGGTATGGATGCTTCCTCTCTAAGCAGATCAGATGTCTCAACATCTATGGACATCAATGCATCGATCATTGTCTCCATCTCGGGCTCCAAGATTGTAGGAAAGTATGCAAGGATGTCTGTCTCCTCTAATATTGATAGTATAGATTGAATAGTACCTTCTAAGTGGTGAATTAGCTCATGCACTCCATCTATCGCATGCCCACGAACTCCTCTAACTGGCCACAAAGGATGCACTCCTTGGGATGAGACATCACCTCCTTGATGAATAGAAAATTTTTCGATCACACCCAATATTTTTGTATATGATATTCAATTAGTTTGTGAATACAATGCATGATTGATATACACTTTTCTTACCGTTTGCTTAAAATCTGAGATTGCATTATCAATGATCTTTGATTGAAACTCATTGAAGTATCATATTATTCTATAGACAATCGACGTTTTCGTCTAATTGTCTACTTACATTGAGAGCAAGGATATGGGATACGCTAATTAAGATACGCCTCGCGATCTTAAACATCACGACCTTCATCGTTTTCCATTTGATCTACGTTATGACAAACAATTTGTTTTTGTTATCATTCTTTTTTTATTTCTTAAATTGTTTGAGAAGGGATTTCTCATATTGTAACTTAACAAAATTAACATATGTAAAGTCTCCACTCACCCACAAATTAACGTATATCAGAGTGTTTTCCATCTCGTGGTATTGCACCAGACCTCACCACCACCACCACTACTACTACTATTACTACTACTACAACAAGAAAAGAAAAAGTTAAAGAACAAGATCTTACCCTTTCTTTGTTTTTTATCCATTCATTCTCTTCCTCTCTCTCTCTCTCTCTCTTTCTCTCTTTCTTTATTATGTTGTATGTTTATTCCCTCTCTCTCTCATTCCTTCTTTCTTTTTCTCTCTCCCTCTCTCATTTCCTTTAACAAAACATCTCTCTCTCTCTCTCTCTCTCTCTCTCTCTCTCTCTCTCTCTCTCTCTCTCTCTCTCTCTCTCTCTCTCTCTCTCCTACTACTATTGCTGCTGCTACAACTACAACTACAACAACAACAATAAACAAGAAAAGAAGAAAAAACAACTACCACTACAACAACGATAAACAAGAAAAGAAGAAAAAAAACCCACTACCACTACCACTACCACTACTACAAACAAGAAAACTAAACAACAACTACTACTACTACTAACTACAAACAAGAAAACTAAACAACAACAAACAAGAAAAGAAAAAAAATACTACTACTACTACTATTTTTTAAAAAAATTTAAGAAGAACTACTACTACTACTACTACTAACTACAAACAAGAAAACTAAACAACAACAAACAAGAAAAGAAAAAAAAACTACTACTACTAAAAAAGAAGAAATTAAAAAACTACAAACAAGAAAAGAAGAAATTAAAGAACTACTACTACAAACAAGAAAAGAAGATATTTAAGAACATGATATTACCCTCTCTTTGTTGTTTATCCATTCATTCTCCTCTCTTCCTCCCTCTCTCTTTCTCTCTTTCTCTATGATGTTTAACTTTTTTTCCCTCTCTCTCTCGTTACTTCTTTATTTTTCTCTCTTCCTCTCTCTCTCATTTCCTCTCCCTCTCTCATTTCCTCTCTTTCTCTCAGTACACATCATTTTTAACAAAAACAAGCAAAAGAAAATGAGAAAAAACAAAAACAAAGCAAAAGGGAACAATGCACTCACCGCAAAGGCTCGAGGATAGATTTGGCGGGCTCCTCTTCGCGACGGGATGCTCCTCTTCACCCTCCGTACACTTCCTCCTCTTCTTCGCAAACGATGGCGGCGACAGTAAGAAGCTCTCATTCTCTCTCTTTCTCTCCCTCTCCCTCTCAAACGCAAGATACAGATCACTCTCCCTTTTGCTCCCTCTTTTGTTCGTTCGTGCAAAATGCCGCAGTTAGGTCTCGACCTGCTTTTTTTCACCTAAGTATCGTCACTATTTGCATCGCAAATAGCAACGCCGCTAATTTGCGTCAAAAATGGCCGTCGCCATACTCCTGTATCCTTATAGTGTAAGAAGTTTTGGAATGCATTGCTACCTATTACTTCTTATCGCCCTGTATCCCTTCATGAGCAAGTCGAAAAATATGTTTACGGACTGCACAAAGGAATCAGGGATTTTTGCATTAAATCCATCGTGTTTAGCATATCTCAGCTCATAGAGACTACTGCTACAAGCGATGCTTTGTTGCATGGGAAGGATTCAGGCTTCCTAGAGAGTAGAGAGAAGCCGAATAAAAAGTTGTTTCAAGTTGAGAAAAGGAACAGATCTGAAAATCAGCTTGAAAAGAGACCAAAACAACAAAGAAAAGGCTTGAAAACATTGGCACAACGTAGGGAATTGATTGTTGCAAATAAATGTTTTATTTGTGAACAGGAGGGTCACATTGCAAGGGAGTGTCCCAATAGATAGCAAGTTGGAAAATCAAAAAATCATGGAGATTCTAAAGGAAAGAATGTCAAAACATTAGTGGGATTGGTGCCTGATATTGTTAGTGATTAGCCCAATGATGATGTACTAAGTTGTGCAAAGCATGGAGCAAAATCGATTAGCATGCGCACTGACTTTCTTTAATAATTGTGCATGATCTAACTTCATCTCTGTTGACATGGCCGTCTAACTAGGCATTATAGAGGATAAGATGGGTCCCATGGGGAAAGTTAGAATGGTATGTAAAGGCTTTGCAGAGTCTATCACATTGCTCATTAGACAACTTCGATTACGTGTACAAGGATATGTGGATTGTGAAGAGTTCTTTATTGCTCCACTTGAGGGTTGTGATGTATTGCTTGGTATACCATGGTGTCATCCTATGCATGCAGTGATTGATTATCATGCAAAAAATATCACTATTCAATATAAGGAAAATGTACTCACACTTGATGTAAAGTTTAAAGGAATCTGTCCCTGTTGTATCTACAGTTGCCATTTCTACAGTAATGAAAAATCATATTTTAGCATACTTGGTTTTTACCAAGGATAAAGATAATAATGAGAATGTTGGGAACATGTCTAAGTTAGAAAATGATCGCATATCATTTCTAAAAATGTATGTTGATTGCTTCTCTCAGTCACTTCTAAGGCAACTACCGCATTGAAAGGCCAAAAGATCATGGTATAAATCTTATCCCTAGAAGTAGCCCACCTAATAAGCCATCCTATAGAGTAAGTGCAGCCCAACGGGAGGAGATTATGAGTCAGGTAAATGAGTTCTTAGAAAAAATGCTAATTTAGCTTAGCTCATCTCCTTTTGTTCTCCAGTGCTTTTGGTACAAAAAAATGATGGTTCATGGAGTATGTGCATTGATTATCGTGCTCTGAACAAGATCAAAATAAAGAATCACTTTTTGATTCCTCGGATCGATGATGTTATGGATAGATTGTAAGGGGCAACCATATTTAGTCATATAGATTTCAAAAGTAGGTATCATCAGATACACAGTAGACCGAAAGATGTGCCTAAGATAGCCTTTAGAACATCTTTTGGTTTGTATGAGTTTCATTATACCTTTTGGACTTATGAATGATCCTGTCACTTTTAATCTCATATCTTCAGGTCACATAGAGGATTTGTGGGCATTTTCTTTGATGACATGATTGCCTATTCAAAGAACGAGGCAGAGCATAGAAAACACTTGGACATTGTGTTCAATGAGCTGCGTGAGCATAGGTTGGTTATCAACGATAAGAAAAGTGAATTATTCTTGCATGAAATCCACTTTTTGGGGCATATTGTATCAACTAATGGTATTCACATGAACCCTACGAAGGTTGAGGCAATATAATCATGGTCACCTTTAAGAAATGTCCATGAGATCTATAGCTTCTTGGATTTATGGTTTTACTACATGAAGTATATACGCGAGTTTGCTAAAATTGCATCTTCATTGTATGCCTTGCAGAAGGATGTGCCATTTAGATTGACAACATTGAAAATTTCAGCATTTGAAAAGTTGAAGGAAAATATGACTTCAGATCCTGTACTTGTATTGCCTGATCTATAGAAGTCATTCATAGTTCAATGTAATGCATATGATAATAGTATTGGGATTGTTCTTATGCAGGATGGCCGAGTTGTATCTTATGAGAGCCAAATTCTCCACAGTGCAGAAAAGAATTTGCATGTCTATGAGAAAGAGCTCTTTGTTGTAATTCATGCACTATCTATGTGAAAGCATTATTTGTTGGAAGATGATTTTACAGTGCAAACAAACAATCAAGCTTTGAGGTACTTTCTGACGCAGACAAAGTTGTCATAAAAGCATATCAGATGGGTAAATTTTCGCTCTATGTTTCATTTTTAAATTGTACATATTGATGGTACAAAGAATGTTGTGGTTGATGCACTGTCACGTAAGCCACAAATTTCAGCCATGAGCATGGTTTATCACATTGAGTTGGATACCATGAAAGAGCAATATGTTGCTGATTTAGACTTTGCTAATGTTTATGATCAGCTTTGTAATGGCCAAAGCCATGAATACTTTATGCTAAGAGATAGATTTTTTATGATGCATGGACGACTGTGTGTTACAAAGCAATTAAGACCTAGACTTATCACTGAAAATCATGATCCTTTGTATGCATGACACAGAGGTATTGATGCCATGGTCAAGGTAGTGAAGCATTTCTGTTTTTAGCCAACTTTGACGCATGATGTAGAACAGTTTGTTAAGATATGCATCGTGTGCCTGAAGGTAAAGCATGATAGGCAAAAGATGCTAGGTTTATTGCAACCCTTGACTATTCTAGATAGGCCTTGGCAAAGCATTGCAATGGACTTTACTTTTGAGCTTCCTAAGACACCTACAAGAAATGATGGGATATGGACTATCATCTACAGGTTTAGTAAACAAGCCCATTGCATTTCGGTTAGAAACAAAATAAAGGCTGATCATATGGCACGATTGTTTTTGCAGCACATCTTTAAGTATCATTGTATGCCAAAGTCAATCACTAGTGATCGAGACCCCTGGATGATCGGTTTATTTTGGAAGGGGTTGTTTGAGAATATGGATACCATGCTAAAATTCTCATCATCACTACTACTAGGCACTATTTTGGAGCAGCAAAGTTTGAATTCTCTCTCTCTCTCTCTCTCTCTCTCTCTCTCTCTCTCTCTCTCTCTCTCTCTTACAGACTTCTTCTGCGTAGTTGAACCCCTAGCCGCTACCACCCCAGACACTACATCTCCTACTACTAATAGGCATTGTCAAGGTATAGCATCAGGGGGCATCATAGTTGACAAAGCTACAACGTTATACAAAGCACAACACCTTAGAGTACCTACTCGACAACATAGGTGTGTCCATATGCGTCACATTTGTATCATGATTGCTAGTTATAGAGGCAAATTGGCGAGTTAACTCAGTTGAAGGTAGTTTGCAGAGTCTTGGTGCATTCCATAGACTGAGGGGAAGATACTCTTTACTCTTTTTAATCTTAGTTTTTCCAACTTTTTCAGTTTCCATACTTCCCATTAAAATCCACCATGTAGACATACACATAAATTTTCTCTCTTCTTCTTTGATGAGAGATGATGATACTAGTTGTATTGGTTATGGTCACATAGGCTACTCTGGCCTTTTAGAGACGTAAATAGATCTCTCTCTCTCTTCGTGAAGATAATTGAATTAAATAGCAATATTTACATCAGACCATTAGATTAGCTAAGAAAAAGAGCAGACACAAATTACTAAGAGTCTAACACGCAAATATCACACAAAAATGATAGCTAGTGTGAAGCGAACAATATCCAACCACCAAGGAGCAGCAATGTATGGAAGAATCAGATCAATTAAAACCATAGAGGAGATTTGCCGTAACACTAAACCACGAACACGGGCCACATGACCATGGATGCTCCATGTTGAATAAAAAATAAAGGCATTTCGAGTACACCAAATATGCCACAAAGCTAATTGACCACATCTAAAACAATGTCCAACAAATGTGCCCCATTTAAGCTCATAAACCAACATTTGTGTCCCAAAGACCTCAAAACTAATTTTGGTTGGCCAAGATTTCCCTATGTCCCAAACCATACAAACCTTCTTCCTATTGCGAGAGGCCAATCGAGGCTCAACCAACACCTCACTAAGGTTTCTCAAAACCAAAGGAAAAAGCCGCCAAAGATGTGCAAGAAAATCAACCACCTCCAACCAGATAGGACATGCCTGCTTAAGCACCTCCTGAAACTCGGCCATAGGCCTCCATGGGATCATATGTACCAATTGACCATCCATGAACAAAGAAATAAATTGCATAATGTGTGCACACACATTCAGGGTACGAAAAAGAACTTCAAAAAACCCTCTCAATCCATCATAAATCTTTTCAACTAGAGGCACTTGCACTTGCCCTAAAACATCATCTTGACATACATCAACATTAACAACCATGGACTACAACCAAGCACGGATCTTAGTAATCAAAGGAATCCTTCCTGTAAAATAAAAGATGACTACTCTCTCATGGAAAGCAACAATCTATTGTAAAACCAAGTCAATTCCCATGACAACAACCACATGATTCCCTTCCCGTAAAGAGCTTGATTTACCCTCATTGGCATGAACATAATCAGACATAAGATTGTTAGCAATAACATGTATAAGCTGAAGAGACCCATCAGTCTGTGAGCAAGGAACATGAGCATCTTGCTAAAGCAAATTCAGAGCACATTAAACCTATTCATCAACCAACATCTTACGACATTTTTCCATCTCATCCCCTTCTATCAATTGCCCTAAACCCTTAGCTAAAGAATCACCATTCAACTCTACTAAATCTTTACTTTCACCATGTCCTATATGTTGATCAAGAAAAGCCACATCAATGCCATTTGATTCTTGCATATTTGCCATATCCAAACTCACCTCTCTCTTCCTGCTGAGCTCACATATCAGTTGAACCATAGATCATTGTGTCAATAGATAGAATCAAAGAAATAGTAGAGTTGTTTAGGGATGCACAAGTTTGTTATTTCTCTTTCTCCAGGTCGCAAGATTGTAGGAAGACACCATGTGCATATGGAACCAAATCCCACAACAGCTTGAAGATCGACACCCACCAAATTTGTTTGATAGTAGTCACAGTCATAAGCAACTCCTGCACAGCGTAGGCACAAGGCAACAGGGATATGGTGTAGCATGCTGGCAAAGAGATGGACACAAGAAAGAGAGTGCACAAATTGTGTACAATTCAGAGCAATAATTCTCCTCCTGGTATTCTCTCTAGACATGTTCTCTCTCTCTCAAAACTCTCTCTCTCTCCACCTAGCATATTCGCTGAAGCCACACGCGACATGTAGGGTAAAAGGAGCAGGCAAGTGGGACAAAAGGCCCATGTCCACACAAGGTCGAGACACACAAACGAACCAAGGAATAGTAGGGAGGACCAAACGAGTGAGACAACAGTTCCCATGGCAAATGAATACAAGGTACACTAGTCAAGTAGGTAACCACAGATCAGACATGCCATCGACATTTCTCTATTCTTCGCTCTCTCTCTCTCTCTCTCTCTCTCTCTCTCTCTCTCTCTCTCTCTCTCTCTCTCTCTCTCTCTCTCTCTCTCTCTCTCTCTCTCTCTCTCTCTCTCTCTCTCTCTCTCTCTCTCTCTCTCTCTCTCATGGATAGTGTATATTATATCAAATCACAAAGGAAGTCCAAAAGTCAAATCATAGGTAAGATACAAAAGTCACGGCAAGGAAAAAAAAGAGATTATCGTATGCCAAGGAGCTAAATCCCCCTTAGGGAGATCAACATACTCAACAAAATCTAATTGCCAATGTAGGACCTTAAATTTGGCAAAATATTTTTTTGGACACTTGTGGCGAAATCAAAGACAAAAGCATTCCGAGTAAGTCAATTGTGCTAACACCCCCAAAATCTGAAAAAAGAAAACAAAACCTTCATATATGGCTATCCTAAGTAGGGGGTTTTCGCTCATCAAAAGGACACAATGATAAGCCAATAATAGCTCACCAAATATCTAGTAGGAGAGTCCAAATCTTCCTGGCCAAAGAGCAAGAAATTAATCTATGATGCAAAGATTTCACACTAGTCGTAGAAAAGAAGCACTTTCCATTTAAGATTCAACACTTTAAAAGGACTGAAGCAAGCAAAAGATCACCCATGATCATTCTCCAAAGAAAGACCTTGCATTTGAATGGGGCCTTATACAACCATCCTTCCATCAAAGTCATTTTCCACCAAGCCTTAGATTTATGGATGTCCCAAAATGCATTGGCTTTAATTGTCCTTAATCAAGAGATAATACGTTTGATTAGCTTTAGCCTTCTAAAGATTAAGGCAGCCACCAAGATCCAAATCTTACAAAGAACAATCAATATCAAGCATAGGAAAGGACTACATGGCTTGGCAGCACCTCTCCATGCAATCCCATAGATCACTATATCCCCACAGGGAATCCTATGAAGTCTCCTTGATGTTACAAAAGGACATCATTGCAGCTTAGCTCACCAAAGTGACATCAGTACAACAAAAGACAAACCTAGATGTGCCATACAATTAAACTTGGACTTATCCTCCTATTTCCCCTCCCGAGAGATCATCCATGACACTACCAACAAAGCCAACAAAAAAAAAAGCCACCAAATGATCCTTTGGAAGATGTCATCAAACATTCTAAAGAATGAGACAGCAAGAACAAACCAAATGATTCACCAAAAGAGAAGGGTGTGGAAAAACAAGTGTCAAAGTTAAGAGAGTGCCACCACGAGGCCTATAGGCTGGTGTTACCATGTACAAATCCTCAATTTTCCTAGAAGAAACAAACTGTAAAAAGCCAATAATGAGAAAATCAATTTACATTGCTTTGAAGAGTTGCCAACAAAGGGCCACCATGTTGGTTTATCATCCAAAATCGCCCCACTACACATGCTTTTCAAGGTGTAGACATGACTCCGAGAAATCCAAGAGATACCTATATGCAAGGAGTCCCTTTTCCACAACATAAACTAGATATGTTTAGTAAGAGCATTCAAATAAGTGTTATTCCAAGGCAAAAGTGAAAAAAAGTAAGCAAGCATGGGTAGCATGATAGCTTGCATCACTTTGAGACATACATAAAAGGGTCAAGCCTATGTTTTCCATAAAGAAATTTAGCCTTCATCTTTTGGGAGATCCATTCCCACAAGTGTTTTGACTGACACCCAAAGGATATCCCAGATGTCTAACAACATTGTCATGGGGCACCACTACCCCTTGCCATCCCAAGGACTAGGAATCAAAAATTCAATATTGCTAACAACGGAGGATTTTACAGCATTAACATGGAAACCAAAAGCATGCCCAAAGAGTGTTCAAACATCCAATGCCTCATGAAGATTGTCCTTATCTCCATGCAAGTTCATGAAGGTGTCATCTGCCAAGGACTAAGCAATAAAGAGTTGAACAAAAGGAGGGGATAAAGCCACCAACTGCCCATTGGCCACCATGTGGGATAACATGGTGAGTGACGGATGTGTCACAAAAGCAAAAAACAAGGGTCTCAATGTATAGCCCTATCTGACCGAGCGCACCAGGCAAAAGGGGTTGGTAACACCACCATTTAACATAACCCAAGAAGAATCATCGGCACTAATAGTGTATATCAACTGAGACATGCGCAGCCCAAAGCCCATGATATGCATGAGTTCTGCAAGAAAGAACCAGTCCAAATAATCAAAGGATCTGAATCAAGCCCTAAGGCCTCCACCACCTGATCGATGAAATCAGTGTTTAATTCAGGCATGATTGTTGTGCCATAGTACCACAACACCAGATGCTTTTCTCCGTCTCCTCCTGAAGGCGCAAAAGACATAGGCAGTATTCTCTATGGAACTAATTGTCCCAATCTGTCCCAACTTGAGAGAGGGACTGCAGTTGCTGTCCTTTTCTTTCACTGACATTGTAATTATGTTCTTACTACATAGAAGGGCAGTGACCTGTTGAACTTTGCACAGCAGACACTCTACTGTCTGTTTGCAGCAGGGTTACCTGCTGGCACAGTACTGAAGACGGGTCCTCTGCAAGTCACAGCAGGTCTGAAACTGGCAGCTGAACCAAGGTTGCGAGCTCCAAGGCAAGCAGGCAGTGAACGGCAGACTGGAGACTCCATCAATAGGGCGAGGGCGCAAGAGGGACACCCTAAGGCAGGGTAGCCGGTGACGCAGAGGAACAGGCTGTTGCTGCACGCCACTGAGGAGTCGCAGGCCAGTTGAAGCCTGAATTGAGGAACTGAAGTGTCGTAAATGGGAATTCGTTAACCTAAGTCTATATAGAGCAAAACTAGGGTTTGCATGGTTACCTCGGGAAGCATACATGCATGCCTCAGCTGATTGTCAAGGTTAGAGCTGTAAATTTTGTTGATTGATAGCAAATTGGAGGACACAAAGGGTGAATTGCATGCAACATGAGAAGACTCAATTTGGCTCCCAGGCTCTCAAATCAAGGGGCAAATTGAGGATTAAGGTGGTTGATTGTTTAAGACAACAAGTTATTCTAGATTGTTGTTCTAGGCTGGCAACAACTGTTGCCTACTGGTCATCTCTTCTCGGTTCACAACTGCTGTTGTGCATTATTTTGGGGCAGCGAAGCCTAAATTATTTTTCTTTTTCCAAAATTCTAAGCCTGAATTTTGTCTCCTATTGCGCTCTCTCTCTCTCTCTCTCTCTCTCTCTCTCTCTCTCTCTCTCTCTCTCTCTCTCTCTCTCTCTCTCTCTCTCTCTCTCTCTCTCTCTCTCTCTCTCTCTCTCATGCCAATTGGAGCCTCAAATGTGACCTTGAAGTGCTGATGATGAGAATTCATGACCTCATGCAGGGCTATTAAGGAAAAAAGAGAGCAGTTTTGGGGCAGTAACAATAGTTAAACACCTTTATGGTGCAGGCAACAACCGATAAACAATCATCTGGGGTAGGCAACCTCATTTAGGGCATCATTTGGGTAGGCAACAATTGTTGCATGCTTCTGGTTATCTCTTCTGGGTTGGTGACTACTGCTGGACCCTATTTTGGGGAAGAAAAGTTTGAATTCTCTCTCTCGTAATGCTTCTCTCTCTCTCCCCCATGCTAGTTAGAGCCTCGATTGTGGACCTAAATTATTATTGATGGGAATTTGTTGACCTAGGTCTGTATAAAATAAGAATTGGGGTTTGCATGCCTACCTCGAGAGAATTGTGTACAATAGGAGAAGACTGAGTTTGGTTCAAAGGCCCTCAAATCAAGGGATAAATTGAGGATTGAGTTTGTTGATTGTTTAGACAACAAGTTATTCTAGATTTGTCAAGGATTGATGAGCCTTGATTTGTTGTTCTAGGCTGGCAAAAATTGTTGCCTGCTAGGCGTCCCTTCTAGACTTGCAACTACTATTGGCCACTATTTGGGATAGCAAAGTCAAAGACATAAGAGAAACTCAAAAAACATAGAAGAAGATGATGATGGATGATGAAACATTGAATCATGCTAAGCGAATCAAGTTGATACAGTAGAGCCCAAAGCTATGAAGATAACTACACAATCCTGTTGAATCAAACAGTAACATTCATAGGGAATCTACACAATGAAGGGAGCAAAATGCAGTCTTCCAGGAGTAGGATGTCAAAGATAATGTTGAATGGTTAGGGAAAGAACAGTCAGATATAGAGGGAGCAAAAGCAATCCCTAGTAGCTTTCAGAGATGAAGGATGTGCTGAAAACTCTCCAAGATTATGGCTGCTATCAAGATAACTCTATTTACCAACCAACTAGAAAAGAAAATGCAAGGATATATGATGAAGATCTCTCCAAGATGCTAGCTACTATTAAGGTGACTCTACTGACCAGCCAGGTAGAAAAGAAAATGCAAGAATATTTGATGAAGATCTCTCCGTGTATGTGGTTGCAAGCAAGCAATTGCTGAGTAGCCTTTTTGGAGTGAAGAAAACACAAAATTGCAAAGACGATGTAGGGATGATAAAGAGGGTGTAACTTGTTGTTGTAAGTAGCCTAAATCTATTGCAAAAGAAACCTCATCCCATTGTCCTCCTATCTTCTTAGCTTCCTTCCTACCGCCCATCTACTTTTACAATTTGCATGGGTGAGAGCCCGGCACTCTTAAAATAAATCATGGTGCACCTTGCACTCTTTTACAAAAGTGTTGACATGCACATTTCTCCTTGATTTAGGACTTTTCTGCATTTCTTGTGTTTCCATATTCTTCTTGGCACACCTTCATCTTCCGTTTCACTTTTGCCTTGGCCTTGTCTTCTGCTTTAGATTTTCTGGATTTTTCACCTTGTTCGTCTAAGGATTAACATTACCCCCCCTCCTAGACAAGTGCCAGTCCCATGGCACTCACTGTCGTAAGTAGCAGGCTTGGGCATGCACCGTAGATATGGGTGGAAGGGGCTGCTGTGGTTTGCCTTGGAGGAGTTTTGGTGGTAGTGCGGATGAAGGTGGTTGGTGGCGCTTTGTTGGTCTGATTGGTTGGTGATAGGGTTGTTGAAGTTGGTGATAGGGTTGGTTTTTGTTGGGAGTTACACTCATGGGTTGGCACAAGTGTTGATGTTCGGGGGATTCTACGGGGTGACGATTCTTTAGTGGGCTTGCATCATGATGAAGGACAAGAGTTCAGAGTTTAGTGGTGATGAAGAGCTGATGGTACGTTCATTGGAGTCTTCAATACTTGCAATTGAAAAACCTCTCATATGTGGTCTCTCCCTGGGGGTAGTACTAGTCTTATTATTGTGCACAAGACATAGTTTAATTAGTTTGGGAGACAGGTCGATGAACTCTAGGTGAGCCGAGAGTAATGTCTTGCACTTGAGGACCCAAACTGTGTATAGATTGAGGTGTAGATATTATGTGAGTGCACGTGTATACTTAGATATTACGTAGTTAGAAGACTATTGATCTGGTGCCTTGTAGCAACGTGTGGATGAAGCAAGGGTTCAGTGGGGTGAAAAAAGTTGTCAATGTTGAGGAGAAGTACACACAAAGGTCTATGAGACATCATTTGTGCTGTAACAACACAATGTAGCATAATTAAACTCATCGACACCTTAACTTTTGGTAGGTGTGGTAGCTACTTATATTGCTCGTCGACGAGTACGGTGTACTTTCCATGGCCGTTCGTGCATTCCTTACCATGATCGATTACAATGGTACTGAAGTGGAATGCAAAAAAGGAATCGTGCAAATGGGTCAGGGTGACAGGTCTAACCATAGGCGAGACAAGCTCCCTAGGTATGCCCTGCCCTTGATGTGCCCTAAACAATTGTAGGGGATGTGAAAAGGGCTAGGGGACTAGGGACGGAGCCACCCGACCAAGGTCACTGGACGCACCTAATTTGAGAACCCCTAAGTGTTGTGCTGTGATTGTAAGTGCTTTTTCTTTTTTCTTTCTTTGTTTCTTTGTTTCTTTTCTTTTCTTTTTTTTAATAAAAATTTTACATGAATGCAACCAATCAATACGTTGAGGCCATCAACCTTTCATTTGGGTTGCGAAATGTCGAGATTCAAAGGCTATGAAAATGGATATTACAATGATGATTATGTTACTAGCCTCATTGCTAGGGGCATAGTTGTTGAGATGGAGAGATACACTTGAGATTTTGCAAAACCTCTTTATAACATGCGATGTTGGTACAATTGAGGTAGCACAGCCGTGAGCCAAATGTAGAGTTTAACCTAGAAAGAGAGAGTAGTCAATGACTATGCTTCAGGCCATGCGATGCGGGCAGTCTGCAAGGGTGATTTTTGTTCTCGGTAGTGAGGCTTTAGCTAGGGCTCTTTGTTCTTGGTATTTCTGTTTCTTTTTCTATAATGGCTCTTTGTGGGGTTGGTGGTCTTGTGGTATCTTGGACATTGAATGCTTTCATATAGAGACCAGTGTCTATCGTCCTATATCCACTTGACAACTCTTGAAAGTACATGCAAGTCATATGCTTCAACTATAATGAACAGGCGCAATGCAAAGAGACATCACTTATCAGAATCCCATGGTGTTGACTTATATGCATATCACCTATGCGTGATTATCCCTCTTTTATTTATTTTTTAATTTAAAGGCATGAAATATATTAAAAGTAGATAGGGAGAGTTTGTATAATTGGGGAATATGCCCTTTTAACCATCTAATGATAAAAAGTCATGGCCAGATAGCACTTGCTAAATATCTTATACAAAATAGGGACTATTCTATTTGTATGAGGCGGGGTGAGTCTAGGTGACTAGACCACTGGGGCATTGCTGGTGGGGAGCTCCTATCAGGGCAAGTAGGGGGAGACATCAGTTGGGATCCAAATGGTGTAGTCCCTAACCACTGCCGTAGCAAGAATACTTTGGAATAGTTCATCAAATTCATTATTGATTCTAGCTTCCTTTTTCTCCCTTGAGAACCTGGTGCCCAAGTGTCTGTGGCAGGCCTGCATGTTAGGGGTCGCTATTCCCCGACCGTTCCCTTGAGCCTTCCTCCTCCTGGTTTGTTCTTGGGGAGTGTTTGGCTTGCGTCCTAGGCGGTGTCACTTTGGGCCTCGTCTCGCCGCATATCTCTTTAGGGTGGGCACGTAGCATTCTGGTGGCAGAGCTTGTGCCGTATGCTCCCTTCTACGAAGGAGAGCTTCTTTGCAGGTCAACTGCATGGGGTGCTCCATGTCGGGTTACTATGGAGGAACTTGCAAAATGTGAACCAAGGGTTAGGCCTTGAGGCAAGGCAGAGCTACTCACATGAAAGAGATTAAATAGCGGATTATCAAGTGCATATGATGAGGAGGGGTGAGGTGAGGCATACAGTAGTTGTTGTAGAGGGATGGTCCCTATGATGACATTCATCATGTCACAAATGTGGGGTGGTTGTTGCATGGATTGGCTGTGATGGAATGGAGTAGGGCTTGTCCCCAAAAAGAGGGGACAATGCCCCGTCTACACACTCAGAGGTGTTGGCCAGGGCTTCCCATGGCAACAATGAGGGTTGCATGTCCTCCACCTGGAGGCGGGAGCGGTCACACGACTTCTGAATGTGTGGTGAGAGGGGGACCTAAGGAGCTCAACCTGTCAAACCCAAACTTTTCTTCTTGCTCTTGACTATCATTGCTTGTGTGCGTTTGTATTATCTATGCACAATCGTAAAACTCATTGTTTATTTATGTACACATTTATGAATCCATGTCACTTCATGAGGATAAAAACCAATTGTAGAACTCCGGATTGTATTGGAGTGTGGCACACACATCCATTACTCATGGTAGCTTACTCAATAACAACATATATTTTGCAACAACGAGCAGCATGGTATCTTGTTCGAGTCTATTTGCAACATGTAGCTCCTCCTAAGTGAGAATCTTATCAACCAAAGAGTTTTCTTGGCTAGTTTTGGCTAAGTCCATACCCCGAATGGCAGTCAGTTACTCGAAAGGAAGTTGGCACCATATAGGTTGGGTCTCTTTGAGACCGCCATTTGGCCAATCAGTCCTTTGAGACTGTCATAATTTGGGCTCCTAGTTCGACCATTGTAGCATAATTTTCAAACCAATATTTTTCAAACTGACTTTGACCTTTTGGTTGTCACTTTAATTTCTTTATCGCTAAGAGATTTGGTTGGCAAAGCACATCGTTGAATGTCACAGTTAATCATAAGTGGTTAGCTTCCTTGTTAGAGATGAGTTGCATGTGTTTATGTAGGAGCTTGTCATAGTGCTCGTCAAGATATTCTTACTCTTCCCACGATAGAGGATATGGCAAGTATTCCTCAAGCTGCTCCCTAGGGAATGTGCCCATGTCTGCAAGGACGTAGACACATGCAAATATTTTGAGTTTAGCACATCCAACTCAGCCAAGCACTTTGTGACACTTCTATGTTCTATGAAGGCTTGCTCGGTTGCTATCTCATGCAAGGTTTTGGGGGTTTCCCTAGGCTTTAGTGTAGTTGGGGGCTTAGGCCTAGATGAGCAAGAAAGGTCAATGCTGATTGCTTATCTCCTTGGGGTTTTCATGTTTTTCCTCCTGAGGCTTTGCTGCTATTGTGTCGTGGTTTCCCTTGGATGTGACTAGTATAGTTCTGTCAACCTATTGTGACAGTGTTATATCCACTCTTGATTGGTCAATGTAATTTCTATTGTCAATGGATTGAGTGTTGTAAGCAACTGTTGATGGTAATGGTTGCTTTGACTTATCGGAACACACGGATGTGTTTGAGGCTTCACCACTATTAGGAGAGATGGCAATGGGTTTCTTAGTGGGTGGACTCAATGTTTTATTCCTTAGCTCTTCAGCACTCTTGGTCTCAATCTTCTTGGCATTTACAACCACTTGCAACTGCCATTGTTTTCATTGTTTTCTCCTCTTTTTCTTGGGAAATTGTGGTGTATCCCTTGAAGACTCGAAACCCTGAAGTAGATCAGCCGTTGATATGCTTGGTTGGGCCTCAGCATTCTCTTTTTTTGGTGTGTCCTCATGGGACATAGCAGCAGTTTGCTGGACAACCTCGCTAGGTTGTGAGGGTAAAGCTGCCTCTCTTTTTGGAGAGTCTAGCTCTTCAGCTAATTCTCCTATGTTTAGCCCCTCATCCAATTGCATTGGCAGTTGCTCCTAGTTGGGTGTTTTCTCTAGCCTCTTGTCCTTACCCATTGCAACATGCCTCCATTGCTTCTTGTCAGTGTGGGTGTTGTGTTTAGAGATGTTTTTCTCTTGCTCTGGAGGTTTGGGTGACTCTAGTGTAGAACAAGGAGACAGTTTAGGGTTTCTATCATGTAGGCTTGGATGAAATTAGCTAAAGAAGTCAAGGTTGTATTGATGGGAAGCATAGAGATCTAGGATTGCATGGTCTTGAGTGAGGTAGAAGACATATGCACTAACATCAAGTACCATGCTCCCTACTCCTAGTCTGCTAGCCACATGTAGATCTTCTTCTAGAAGCACTTTATTTTACAAGGGATGTTTTTGGACACTGACAAAAAGTTGGACCTAATGGACCATTTCCAACACTCTTAATGAGGTTGGGGCAATGTATGTGGGATCATGTATTGATGTCCAAAGGGCTTTCCTTTGCTCAGTGAGTGACATTAGTTGGTGGGCAATTTTGTTTGCCATACTTTGGTTGGAGTACCATTTCTACACAAAGTCTCCTTGTCCTTTCCCTTTTCGTTTGATTACTTCGAGCTTTTCCTTGTTTGTATCACATTGAGCAGTATAGAGTGAGGGTATCAAGAACAATTCTCTAGCTGTGGCTTTTGGGATGTCCTTTATGACTTCTTTAGCAACAACTACATAGCCGGAGCAAACATGTTGTTGCTCGTTCCATGTCAGGGGTTCGGCTTGCGTGCTCTGGTGTTGGCCTTTCGGAGTCCACAAGCACGTACGCACGTGTGATGGCTGTCAGCTTGTGATCAAGCTTCATTAAGCACTTCATCTCTGGTTCATTGGTCAGATGTGCCATCTCCTTGGCCAAATCTTCGAGAGATTTCTCCTCAAGCCTAGGCTTTAGGTGCTTCGAAAGTGCTGGAGGTTTCAACAATGTTGGTTGCAACATCTCTTCTGCAAGTGAATTGCTAAGGACGCGTTCCGCAAGGAGTATCATCATGGCCAAAGGCTGTGATTGCTGTGACTCCTGATTGGAAGTAGCAACGGCTAGTTCAATGGACTGGCCACACTTGGTAGACTGCGGTGTCAGGTCCTCAGGTAGATTGGAAGTGGTTGTAACTCTTGTTACCCTTTGCACATTCACTAGTGTAGATCGAGCATCACTTGAGCTAATCAAGATGGATTACATAGGCATATCCTTAGGCTGAGAGCTAAGGATAGTGTCATGTCCCACCTCTTGGACATTTGGAAGCTTAGATGAAGATAGAGATTGGAATTGAGTAATTGCACTTGACGATTGCTGTTGTGCTTCTTGTGTCTGTTTAGGGAAAGAGGGTGTAGGATATTTGGGACTCCTATAGGTGGACTTGGCATTGGCTGAAAGATTTGCTCATGGCTGAAAGATGGTTCTGCCATTTGCTTTGTTGAGCAATCAACCTTACCATGAGCAATGTTGCGCCCATAATGTTCGTCATCCTCTTGGGAAATCAAAGGCTCCTTGGACACTAGTGTCTTTTGTGCACCCTCAACAATTACATATGATATCTTCTTGTTAAGCATGCTAGGCTGAGGATCTACCTTTCGAATAGTCTTGTTTGGCTTCTTGATTTCAATTGTGAGGGGCTCAGTCGCTCCAATCTTGTTGAGTGGAGACTTGGATTTTCATTTAGCTTTCCTCCTGCACTTCTTTGCTTTTGATACGATCTAGCCTTCAGCTAATAGAGGTGGTTTAGCGGGGGGTTTTGGCACCCAAATCCATTGATTACCTACGTAATACCCTTGAGCACGTAGCCACGCTTTGGATATCCAACGTGGCATTGTGCTATCTCTCCATCAATACCTTTGTCTATAAGGCTTAGGCTTCTTTTGTGGTCTTCTATGATATTTGTAAGTTCAAAGCACGTCCTTGGCATTGTCTCTTGACCTTCTTGTTTCAAGAATGGCCTCGCTCACTGGTTCTCTTTGTTCAACATGCGCTTGTATCAACTCTTTCAACAAGTCCTTACTCTCATCACTAGACTTGTCGGGTATGTCAGAATGTTCCTTGCCCTTCCCTCGAGGTTTGATGAGGTCATCCTTACTAAAGGTTGTGATTATCCTCACACCTGGTAGTGTCAAGTGTATCCTCTATGCTACATAATCAGCCTCATACTTTGCTGCCCTTTTGAAGGGTCTTCCTAGGAGGGTTTCCTTTCCACAATTAGCACTATTTGGAGGAACATGGAAGAGGATAGGCAAGCTTTCCGTTTCAATAGTTACAAGGATTTTGCACTTCCCTATAAGTGCTTGTGAGTGTCCTCTGTACGGACTAAGAGTTTCATTAGTCGGTGTGAGCTTTGGTTGGCCTAGTAGGGTCCATGCTTCATAGGTCAAGACATTAAAATCAGCTCATTCATCAATGAGAGCATCAATAGTGTGCTCCCTTTTTGTGGTGAGTTTAACCCTAAGATAAGCAGGTGTTACTATGTCTTCATCTTCTGGGTCTTGGCTTATAAATTTAAGTCTTCTAATACTGCCCTTGAGTCCCAGACTACACAATCACATGTGGATTCTCTATTGATATCTTGGGTCGTCTGTGCAGTGCTATTCAAGGTGCATCTATCATTAGGACTATCATTTCTAGTTATCCTCCCAGTTGTAACTTGACATTGTTTAGTTCTGCTTTGACTAGATGCATAATGAATGCAACATATACATGCTTTTGTGGTGTGGCCTTTTTGCCCTTGTTGGCTAGATTGGCCCATTGAGGTTATGGGGTCTCTGCTTGTCTTTCTTCAGGTATGGGCTTTTGGTTGTTGTTCTGCCAGTGAGAATTTATGCTTGTGTAGGGCCATTACCACACTAGGATCTAATTTGGAGGATCTGTCACGGCGCGCATTTTCTCTCCAACCTACTTGGGGGAGGTGCGGAGGGGGCCATTACGCTAAGCACCATGCGCAATTTGAAGGACCGTTCGTAGTCAAGTTTTGAACCACTTGCTCTAGATTTCAGCCCAATGATAGATCTATAGTGTGCTTTCAGCTCTATATGGTATTTGGGTCTGTATTTTCTTATTCTGGTTTGTTGGTCCGATTCCTAGAATCAGATTGTCCAATTTTAGCTAGTCTGACTCTCAGAGTCGGATGGTCCAACTAGCCTGGTTCGACTCTGACGAGTGGTCCGATTAGTAGTTGGGTCCGAGTCCTATGATTGGTTTGACTATAGAGTGATCCGATTGTATGCATGTCAGATTGGACAAATGGGGTGTCCGATTGGATGGTTGGGTATCCGATCGGATGGCTGGTCTAATTTTCGCGTGTTCGATTTTCGTGCGTCCAATTCCGGATGGTCGAATTTTGGAGTGTCCGATTCCAGATGGTTCGATTTTGAGCGTCTGATTTTGGGATGGTCCGATTTTAAAAATTGGAGTGGGTATGTTCGATCAGGCAAGGCTGCTGGTCCGATTCTATGATCTGAGCATTGTAATCGGATGGGTCGAGCGTCCAATCGGGCGGGTTGTGTGTCTGATTATGGGTTGTGTGTCCAATTATGGGTTGTTCGATTTTCAAAATCGGATAGGGTGTCCAATTGGACAAGGTAGGTTTGTCCAAGTGGTCCAACTCTGGGAGTCGGATAGGTCACTTCATCTGACTCTAGGAATCAGACACTATGGGGGGCATTTGATTCCGTCAGTCGAAACACATGTCAATCACTTATTTGCCCAAAAAATATAGGATAGATGTCTCTAGTGGCTACCAGCGCTTCCAGGAATCAAAGAGGGGTGTAGGCCAAGGGCATTCCATACCTGAATCTCACTGGAAGTCTCGACACGCTTCGATCAATGTGGTGTAGGCTTGGACTTGCAAGCTCTCTCAAAGCTCTCATTAACCTTTCAAATGAAAAATAAGGTCTTCCTTGCCACTCCTAGCCTCTTATTGCCCTGCCCAGGTCTACAGTCACCTTAGTCTTGCTCCTCTTACCAGCATTTAACCTAGAATTTATTTATTTTTTGCCCTTCTTTTCCCTATTTTGGCCTATTATACAGCAGTCGAAACCCTACTATGTGCTCAAGTTGTTTTGCTCCTATCCTACCTAAATGTAAACAAAAATCATAAAGAGAACACCTACACTACTCCAGCCTACTTTTCCAATTCCAAAAAACCAAAAACTTACTTGCTAAGGAGATTGAATACCTCTTCAAACTCCCTTACTTCCTACCTATCTACATCAAGCACCGGTTCGGGAAAACCCTACTTCAATGCTCGATTTGAAGCACATAAGCGCTCAAGGCTTGAATCTGTTGGTCCCGACAATGGAACCAAAATGTAGGGGCGATCAACTGCCAAGACCCACGGACTGCTTATTGTTTCAAGCATTCCAAGTCGAGTACTAATGGCTATCTCTCACATAGCCGACGCACCATCCATCTCTACGAGTGTAGTGAGCTTACCTCCATTCCTGATCGAGTTGCCTCCTCTCCCGAGCACTCCGGTAGCTACTTTTGGCCACACACAAGAATGAGCTTCTCATTCACTTTTCAACTTTATATAAAAAACCCTAAATCTCTTTTGGGCAGTCATTCCCTTATCCCCTTTTTTTACATGGCCGGCCGTAGCCTAGGCCCTTTTTCCCATTGTCCTCCTATCTTCTTAGCTTCCTTCCTATTGCCCATCTACTTTTACAATTTGCACGGGTGAGAGCCTGCCTGGGGTGAGAGCCAGAGCTCTTAAAATAAATCATGGTGCACCTTGCACTCTTTTAGAAAAGTGTTGACATGCACCTTTCTTCTTAATTTAGGACTTTTCTGCACTTCTTGTGTTTCCAAATTCTTCTTGCCATGCCTTGATCTTCTGTTTCACTTTTGCCTTGGCCTTGTCTTCTGCTTTAGATTTTTTGGATTTTCCACCTTGTTCATCTGAGGGTTAATAGGTGGCGCCCAAAGAGCCTTTTTGGGGATATAAATGGAAACCCAAAATAGGAATGGATGAGGGAAAATATATTAAATGACTTGCTTTCTCAACACCCCCTCTCAAGCCCAAAAAGCATCCGAAAAGAGGAGTGCAAGAGAAAAGAACAATGTTCCAACACTAGACATGATGAGCTAATAGAACCCTAAACTCAACCTCAAGAGAGAAGCCACAAGCTCCATTACTCCATGTTGGAAGGTATATGTAGGCCTAGCCACCAAGCCATAGCTAATATATCAAAAGCCCCAAATTAGGAATAACCTACAAATCCTAATTGTCAATAGTAAAAAGAGGATGAGAAAATTGGTGATGTGGCAAAGATATGTCAACCACCCCAAGAATGTAAAGGGTTGTTGATAAGGTGGGTGAATAACAATAGGATGAGAAAGGACCCCCTCTCAAGATGAAGGAATGGGATCACCCTCTGAAGAAAAATGAGCCCCCTCCAAATCCCCTCTAAGAGAGAGAAGGAATAAAGAAACTCATGGATCATGGCCTTCAAACCATCTAAAGACAATGGAAATGCGGCAAGCAATGCCAAAGAAGATATCTAGGGCTCCACTAGAAGAGAGGCTAGGTAGCTCCTAGAGGTGGCCTCTTGAATAGTAGAAAAGGGAGTGGATGAAGGGGTATCACATAAAATCTCCTTGATGATTGCATCAAAGTTGGAGTCCATGGAGCAATACAATGGAGATTAGGAAATAGATAGCTCCCAGGGAGCCAAGAATGATGCTCCTTTTGCTCGTAAGGACTTAAAGTGCATCAGATCCATCTTATTTCCTTGATCATAATACTTTGATAGCTGATGTACTTGTGTTTTGATGGTCTCGAGGTCATGGCGCCTAATAATCCTCCTTTTGCTTGTAAGGACTTAGAGCGCATCAGATGCATCTTATTGCTTTGAGCATAATATTTTGATACCCACCGATGCAAAACGATCTTTCTGGCCCAAAATAAGGGAGATGTGGCACAAGGAGCACCAAGTGGGAGACGCCTATACTTTGGCGGTGTGGGGAAAAAAGGTCAAAGTCAACAACCTTTGGTGATATGAACATTCTTGCCGCAGTAGGAGCACCCACAATGATGTAGCGAAATGAGGGGACTAATCAGAAGATATTGCCATTCTTGCAACCTACCTTTGCCTTCTCCAAAGTAGAGGATCTTCTTGGCTCTCTAAGTGCCTCTAGATCTGATACCATGTCAAAATATGACTACTATACAAGCAAACTAGAGAAACAATAGGGTTTGCAGGGGAAACAAAGAGTGCATATGACAAACACTGGGAAAGAATACAAACTCAGAAAATACAGAAGAAGAGATTATGAACGATGAATCACTAAATCATGCTAAGTGAATCAAGCTGATACAGCAAAGGCAAAGCTCTAACGATAATTGCATGTTCTTGTTCAATCAAGCGGCAACACTTGTAGGGAATTCGCACGATGAAGGGAGTGAAACATAGTACTCCACCAATAGGATATCGAAGGTAATGTTGAATAGTGAGGGAAAGGACATCCATTTGTAGAGGGAGTGAAAGCAATCCCCAAGAGTTGTCAAAGATGAAGGATATGCTGAAATCTCTCCAAGATGATGGATGTGCTATCAAGGCGATTCTACTAACCAATCAATTGACAAAGAAAACACAAGAATATCTAATGAAGATCTCTCCATGTACATGGTTGCTGCAGGAAAACAACCCTTCAACAGTGAAGAAAACACAAAAGTGTGGGTATCTGGTGTGGGGCTCATAAAAAGGGTATAACTTCCTATAAACTGCCTGAATTTGTTGCAAACAAAGCTTGATCATGATGCCAGGTAAGGAGGGCTGGTGCTAGATGATGTAGGGTGCAAAATGCCAAGTGGATATGGATGAAAAAGCCACAAACCATAATTTCCTCCTCACAGGGTGTGATTGGCAATGGATAGGATGGAGAAAGGAGAGATAAATATGGAAGAAAGTGACTGAGTATCACAAGGAATGAATGTAAGGGAATGAGAAAAGCATGTACCATATTTATAGGCAAAGACTATCTCAAGTGGCGCCCACTAGAGTCTCTTGGGTGGCACCCCAATTCTCTTGAGAGGTGCCCAAAAAGCCTTTTTTAGGGCTAGAA
This sequence comes from Lygodium microphyllum, assembly GCF_053477565.2. Classification (NCBI taxonomy): domain Eukaryota; kingdom Viridiplantae; phylum Streptophyta; class Polypodiopsida; order Schizaeales; family Lygodiaceae; genus Lygodium; species Lygodium microphyllum. The sequence continues at coordinate 23,287,932 of NC_141139.1, read as the reverse complement.
ATAGAGGGAAATTTTATTGAATGACTTTGTTTCTCAACACTACAGTGAAATCCATACCAATTTGCATACCAAACTGCAATGACCTAGTACACTAAATAGTGTCCTCATGGCAAACATATTGTCAACATAATACCTTGGATATCCACTATACATAAGAGCTATCTATCGCTAGAGGAACGGAAATGCTACATCTCCCAGGGCCCTTGAGCATCAGGCAATGCTGTGGATCCCTACTCTACTAAACTTGATTGAGCTCAATCCAAAGTTGGCTCTAATTGAGAAGCCTCAAGGTAATGTTGTAACAACTGAGGATGGTCTACCAAGTTATCCTCTTCTATACATTTAGCATCCATTGGTGAATAATTCTAAAACTTCACCAAGTATCTTCTGGAAACTTTATCTCTCATCTTTCTCTCTTTATGTGCCAAAATCTGCTTGAGTATCAATATCTCATCCAGCTCCTAAAATTTTGGCTTGATATTAGTAGATACATTCTCAATCATATCACCATGAAAAGGCCTCAGCAAGCTCACATGAAAGACCTTTGCTAGCCAATATTACTGTCGTGTTCTTCTTCTTTTACGAATCATATTTTTGTCATGGCCCCGAAGAAAAAGAATTCAAAAGCGAAAATCATGAATGACCCTACTAACGTGGAAGCAATAGTTGGAGTTGCAAGCACGGGAGTCACTAACGGAGTCACGGGTGTGGCCCTTTACCTATCACGATACCACAAGTTTTTTTTAAAAAAATCCAAATTCAATAGGAATAAGATAAGAACATCTTATAGGCTAGAAACTATTAGGGGAACAATGAAAACCTAGAACTCAAGAGAAATCATGAGGAATTTTAAGGTTAACCCCATAGAAAAGAAGACTAATAAATTCAAGACGAATTTACTAAGAATGAAACCCTAAAGAAACTAGCCAAGGATAAAGTTTTGATCCAGAAGCTCTAATAAAAGATTTTAAATATCGAAAATATCTCTAAGTTGAAGAAATGGACTTAAGGCCATGAAACTTGGTTACAAGAACTGGGAAGTTAGAGACCCCGAAATCTAGATACCCTTAGTTAAATTCCAAGGGAAAGAGTTCATTATGTGAAACTCAAGTGTCGATTGCTACTAGATTAAGCATCACTTGAAAGTTGGATGATTGATTGAAGTCATAACTTCTTGAAGACATTAATCTTGTTTGTGATTTTCTAGATTAGATCTTGATTGAACTATTGAAACAAATAAAAATTGAGGAGCCCTATACCTCCCCCAAGGATAGGTACTGAATCCCCATACCAAGAGGGGATGTTTTTACCACCGCAGAAGCATGGTCCGGCTCTAATGGGGAGAGGTCTCCCAGCAAGGAGGATCGTATTAAGTAGGAGGTGGATAGGGTGCCAAGGGGGCTTGGGCTAGTAAATCCCTTACACACCTAGGAACTACTTGGTCCTCTGTATGGCTTGAGTTTTACTTGGGACACCTATAAACGCTAGCTTTAGGTGGATTTGATCTTGGTGATGTGCAGATGTGTCGGATGAGGCAGCACGTGAAATTGTAATTTTTCTCCTGTATGGGCGGGAGAACACACATTATGGAACATAATCAATGAACTTATTTTATTCTGATTGTATGTTCATGAGTAAATTACGTAAGCGAACAAATGTGCCTAAAGGGATTTTAATTAATGAAGTTGTTTTTATATGTTACATAATGTGGTAGGTAATTAGATAACTAAGAACTTCCATAGAGGGAAGTGGGTGGATGGATTCTCGACGAATCCAGTTGGCCTATGGCAGGGTGGTCTCAGTTAGCCGAGAGGTTTCCCCAAAAACAAATGCAATGCGAGGTTGGTATCTCTTGCCAGCATATCGCACACAAAAGATGAATGAATTCTTTGGTCTAAAGCAACCTGGAATGACACTAGAAGCCTATTATTCAAAGTTTGTAACACTTCTCAAGTATGTGCCATCTATGGATATTGCGTAGTCAGTATCCAAGTTTTGCCACGGATTGGATGATCCCCTGAACACAGGGCTTGAGGCAATGCATCCATCCGACCTCCAAGATGCATTGATAAGAGCAAGACCAATTGTACAAGAACTCTAGTCCAAACTAAGAAACAATAAGCCTTAGAATAATAAGCTCCTGGAAAGAGACTATTGGCCCTTCATAAAAGAGACTAAAGTTATTGATCCATCCAATCCCCTTGATGTAGAAGATGATGAAAGGGCTCAGGCCATCATCATGCTTCATTTAGATGAATCTTTAATTCATCATATTGACCAACTCTCCACTACCAAGGAGAAGTGGGATGCACTTGAAAGTCTCTACGGTGCTACAGGAAAGAACTCCAAGATCTTTCTGAAGATTGAGTTTTTCAGCTTGGAATACAAATAGGGAGAAGATCTAAGAAAGTTTATTTTACATATGAAGGGGCTTATGGCATATCTTGCCTCCCTTCAAGCACCCATTCATGATGAAGATGCCATTGCTATCCTTGTAAAGTCTGTGAAGAAGGTTTTTCCAACTCTTGTGACTAACCTAACTAATATTCCAAACCCAACCTTGGCAAGTACAATCCAATATTGCCTAGATGAAGAGAAGAGAAACCATACTAAAGGAACTTCAACATTCACTTCCCGTGAGCAGGTGTTAGTCCATACCGCTTCTACTAAGTGCTCCTTCTGTCACAAAAAATGGCATATTGTAAGCAATTGCTAGAAGAAATATCCTGACAAAATGAAGTGTAATAAATGAAAAAAGACCGGGCATATCATCAGTAAGTGTCCCAGTATTCCAAAAGTACCTAAAGAATTGGAGGCCAACTTTGCCACCCAATCCACAGATGACCAAATTTTTAAGTCTTGTAATATTCTCTATCTATGAATATCCTTGTAGATTGATTTATAAAGGCATCCCATTTGATTGAGGGGGGGAACTCTAACATGTCTTGTAATGCAATGCCATCCTAGCATTTAGGGGGAGTGTTAGAATATAGGCATGGGAATCCACCCTAAGAAAGGGTCTATAAGGGTAGATGTATGTGAATGGCCTTAAGGGGCAATGGAAACCCTAACCCTAGCTTGACAGAGGCTATATAAATAGCCTATGGGTCACTATCAGTTGTGAGAGAGTGTACCCAAGTTGTACTCTAAGCAACTTAGTAAGCAAGATGATGTTCTTGTACTTTGAGCTCTCATCTCCCTTCTGCATATTCCTCTTATTGCAAACTCTAATTTGTCACATACTTACCTCTTGACAAGTAGCCAAAAGAATGAGTTGACTGCATGCTCCCCCTCATGGCTATAAATAGGCCCCCTCTCCTTCATAAAGAAAGCAAGAAGGAAGACCTCTTGATGATGGATTCTTCTCTTTTCCATTCTAGCTTGAGCCTTGAAGGAGGAAAATACCCCTCTTCTACGTCATTTCCATTTTCTTTACCCCTTGTTACCCCTTCCTTCCATATAGCCATATCGCTAAGCAAAACATTGGCAAATTTTTTCTAGATGACCAACAAATCTCCCTGAACTACCACGTTAATTTCGTCTGACCTCCATGGTTCCATGAGGTCACAAAAATTCAATGAGCCCATTTGAAGCAAGAGAAACAAGAAACATGGCCGATGGAGAAAATGATGCAGTAGGAATTGGCAAAACCCATGTTACTACTAACTTGATAGAGTCAACATCTCATCGGTTTGGAAAAAAATACCGTTTTATAATCTTATCGCTATATTTGGTTTTAAATTATTATAAACACATTTTAAAGAAAATGCATATGAACTGTTGCTTAGGAAAATACCCTAAGTAATATAATAATTTACTATTTAGTGAAAAGACTCGTTTACTTGGAAAAGGATTATATGTATGTCTAATATCAGAAAAAAGGTAGATAGTGTTAGGGAAGGGAATATTTATAAATTTTTCCTAAAAGTGATTATCTTTGTTTTGTTTTTTTAATGATAAATAGATGCATATGAGTTTTATAATAATTTATAGAAAATCATTTAGATAATGTCATGAAAAAATCAATACATTAAATCAATAGAAAATTGCATAGGAAAATATATACTAGATGCACATAAATTGCATGAGTGAAAGTATAATTCTATGTATGAAATATGAAATAAGAATTACATTTATGATTTTTGCATTGCTTAGAACAAAGTTTTTAAAAAAACAATCAACATTACACTTAGGACATAGCTAATAAAAATTGATCTTTCTAGATAACATTGAAAGTTCGACAAATGGTCGGACATCGTCGATTAAACCATGGAATATGACTAGAATAAAATAAAAATTATTTTCTTACTAAAAACACATGCAATGTTAATATTAATGATTTTATTAGCAAGAGTGTCAATATCATGAGTTGACCCACATATGAGTCAGCAAAAAAAACCTTGACCCACATATGAGTCAGCAAAAAAAACCTTACCTAAAATATCCAGAATGTTGAAGCAAAAACAACTATAAAATATTCAACGACCTTGATACTAAATTATTTGATGACCCTGAAACTATGAGTATCATGAAATTAAATAAATATCGAAAGTCTGTAAGACTTATTGGACATTGATAAGAAATTTTCGATACAAATTCTAAAGTCTAAACATACTTTAAAAAACATTTAAAATCCTACTAAGCACGGGTTAGGGCAGGGTAGTGCATGAATTGCCTATAATATGTATAAATGCCAATATTATCTTTTAGGACAAAAATATAAAATTTTTTCATAAGGATAAAATAGACTTCAGATTCGCGAAATAACTTGTCGATGCGGAAAAAGAGCTACAACTAGGAAGGAAACCCTAAGAATAAGGTGGGACCTTAAAAGAGAAACCCTAGAATTGGGTGGGGCTACTTTCTATGCTAAAAATACTTGCTACTGTTTCTTTTTTTTTATATATATATGCTTTAATGGTTACACATGAAAGATTGATTGTGCTTGCAATAGTTAGATCTAATTGTAAATATATAATCATGATAATAATAGAAAAGATTGTGTTATGCCTCTCCCACGGCTAGACGCGAAACCTTGCTCCAAGGAGGATTGTTTTGTACCGCCGCGAGGAGCTTTGGACTGGCCCCGATTGCAAGAGGTCGCTTAGTGAGAAATCTGTTAGGCATGAGGAGGCGGGAGTGCCAAGGGGGCTCTGGCCATAAATCTCTTGATCGCTCCTAGGAACTGCATGACCCTCACACAAATCAGGATGGGATCCTAAAGTCCCCGGTACTAGTGAAGGGACGAAAATCTTCGAGGGTTTGTTTTCTTCTTCACAGACAGAAGAGATTTTCCAGTGAATGAAGGTTTATCTTTTGCGTAGGTAAAAGGGAAAAATCATTGTGAAATATGCTTTTTCAAAAGACTGTTTTCTCTATCTTTGTATTGTGCTGTAAAATTACGTGAAGGAACCAGTGATACCGAGTTAGTTAATGAAGCTGCTTTCATATGTCATAACTTAATGTGATAGGTAATTAGAAAATTAAAGAAAAACCATTTGTGAAAAGCGAGTGGGTGAGATCCCTGATGGATCTGTCCTATTGATGGGTGGCCCTGGTAAGTTGGGAGCTTCTCTCAAGAGATTGAATGAAATGTTAATTAGGAAAAACTAGGTAGAATCGAGAATTGACTTACTAGGGTCAGGTCTTAAAACCTTGATTAGTAATTATCTTAGGGAAAAGCTGCAGTGGATGTGCCAAAACTCTGCTAAGGTTCCCTGAATCCTAACCAGTTGGCTGAAAAAAAGTGTTGCATTCCATGAACCAAGGGTAACTACAATCACTCCAATTGGACGAGAAGCCCTTGTGAGACACCTCTAATGGAGCTAGCTGATGCATCGAGACCTTAGTTGTTAGATTAGGAACCTTGAGCTTGTAGATTGATCCTTATGGGGATAGTCGGTACCTTCCGTTACAGGGTGGACTGTAACATGTCCGTTTGTCCACTTGTGGGACACGTCTTAGCAACCCATCGGGAGGAGTGTCTAGAAGGCTCCGCTTGGCACTCACAGGGAATGACACAGGGTTTGCGATCTAGGTCTTCCTGAGTCTGCCCTGAGCGGAAGTGCTTAGCCGTTCCCACTTGGGATCGACCTGAGGTCAAGGTTCCTTTCCTATCAGCAAAGCCTCTAGGAAGAAGCTAGCCTCGAGCTCCAGATGTACCACTTTGTGTAGGAACAACAGAGTCGAAGCGGATTCATGCTGCACTTGGTTCATGGAGAATGGGAAACGAGAGGGATGCAAAGGTCAACCTCTCTGCCATACGGCATAGTCCCATTCCTTTCCCCTAAAACAGAATAAACTGGAAATTCTACATCTACTAACACTAGGTCTTCATTATCTTAATATCTCATCATTTGAGAAAAGTTCCCAGCTAACCGGGACCACCCTTCCATAGAACGGACCTAAGTCACGTCCACCGCACTTTCCTCAGTTTGCTTTAGTTATCTAATTACCTAACACATTACGTTTTGACATGCAAAATCAGCTTCCTTAATTAAACAAATTAATCAAAAACAATGCCAAGCAAGTTCCTTTTTCTCTAATAACTACTCTTTATTTATCAAAATCCTAGAGTACATCCAATATCATGCCCGAAGGCTATCCCAGCAATCTACACGATTGCTGCTCCAAGTTCTACCTATTGACTAGTACCTGGGCCTCGAGATCCCATCTTGAGTCACATCGACCTCTTGTGCGGGATCCAGAGGCAAGGGATTTACAGCCAGATCCTCCCTAGTACCCAAGTATCCTCCTGCTCCAAGAAGCACCCACGGAGAGACCTCTCGCGGCGGGTTAGGTCCATATACCCGGCGCAGCTAATAACCCCCTTGGATAGGGCCAGGTAGATAGTCGAAAGGTAACTGTTCCTGCCTCTCTCTCCAGGCTTTCAACCTGAAGCATTAAGTGTTTTCCTTGAATTAGTTCCTTGAGTAGAGAGATCAAATAATGTATCTAAGTACAAGCACGAACATTTCGGAGGTCGTTTGTATGACCAACTGCTAAGGTGTGACTCCTTTTTTTCCGGATGCTCCCAACATCCGATCTTGGGTCTTTTCGCGACTTGGCGAGATCCCAATAATTTCAAACAAGATTATGCAAGCAAATGATCTTGGCAAGTTGACTTACACTTGCCCTTTTTCCTTGGGTTTCACCTTAGGGTATCTTAGTCCCTAACTCAAGCATTAGCTGGTCAGTCAAGGCAACAAACATGCCTTATTAGCAACCCAACCAAGGATCTCTTAATCTCTAATTCCAACCAAGCTCAGTTAACACACATGGCAATACATGATCTTCATTTAGACTTTCAAGATGCAGTCTAGATGCATGCGATCCTTCCAATTCTCTTAGTGCAGTTCTATGCAAGATTTCCCAATCAACCTTAACCATCATGCACATTGTGCGTTTAGTATAGTTGTACCTCCTAAACGACTTTTATCTCTCTTTATTCATGGCAACCAGTACTTATTTCTAATGCACCGGATCACATGTGACTTGTGTCTATGAAAGTCTAGGGTTTTGTCTAACAAAGCAAGTGTATCTCATGAACAGAAATTAACATTTCATGTGTTTCTTTTAACCATGATTGCCAAACGTAAATTCAAAATGACTATTCATGCACTGAACTGGTTAAAAAGCTATCATTTTATGTGAAGTAAGGTGATAACCTTATTATTTTATGTGAGTAAAAGCTATCATTTCATGCATAAAATCTTATGCGAATTCCAAACTCTACCGTTTCGCGCATGCAACTTAGTACTTAGAGTAAATAGAACCCTAAGACTCATTCTTATTCCATGCACATCACCAATCCTTTCATCTCTTCCACGAGAAATAATACCTAATTAATTTTTAAAGCGTAGAACCTAGGCTTGATACTGTGTGCTACATTGGTTGCTCCACTCACCCCTCCAGCATTAGCAGTAGCTTAGGCGCATACGCTTCCCGCGACTTTCTTCTTGGGAGCCATTTGCCTCACGGAGATTGGGGCGCAGTCCGGACCTTAACGGTATTCGGGTTGACAGGTTTGGTAGGAAAGACCGCTGGATGGGGTCCTTCGCTGAGGGAGTGGTTTGGGTGACTTGTTGTGGTTACTTACCAACTCCCACTCCCTCTCCTTTTTTCTCTCTCTCTCTCTTCTTCTTCTTTTTCTCCTCTTCTCCTTCTTTCTCTCTCTCTCTCTCTCTCTTTTCTTCTTTTCTCTTATTCTCCTACTCTCTCTCTCTCCTCTTCTCCTTCTCTCTTATTCTCCTACTCTCTCTCTCTCTCCTTCTCCCTCTCCCACTTCTTTTCTCCTCCTTCCCTCTCTTTCTCTTCTTCTTCTCTTCTTCTACTACTTCTCTCCTCTCTCCCTCTACCTCTTCTTCTTCTTCTTCTTCTACCTCTCTCCTTCCCCTTCTTCTTCTCCTCTCCTCTCTTCTACCCCCTTTTTAAATCTTCCTTCTACTTCTCTCTCTCCTTCTCTCCTTCTCCTTCTGCTTCTCTCCCCTTCTTCTCTTCTCTTTCTCACTCCTTCTTCTTCTCTCCTTCTCCTTCTCTCCCTCTTCTTCTCTTCTCTCTTCCACTCCTTTTCTCTCCTTCTCCTTCTTCCCCTCTTCTACTCTTCACTCTCCCACTCCTTCCTTTCTCTCCTTATGCTTCTCTCCCTCTTCTTCTCTTCACTCTCCCTCTCCTTCTTTTCCTCTCTCCTTCTCCTTATCTCCCTCTTCTTCTTCTTCCTCTACTTCTCTTCTTCACCTTCTCTCCCTCTACTTCCTTCTTCTTACTCTCCCTCACGAGGCCCCACGCAGCGGTTGATCAGAAGGGGGGTGGTGGTTATGGTCGTAGGTTCCTAGACCCCGTTTTAGCAGGGCGGAGGGGGAAAAAAAGCCCCAGTCGAAAGGCCCAGTGGAGGAGTGTGCAGCTCCACCAGCGAGGAGGGGGGAGTTAGGGCTGACTGACGGATAGGGGGAAAGGTGGCTATGGACGGAGGCCCATGTGGCCCTGCACAGCAGCTGACGGGGGGGAAGGTGGCAACGTATGGAAGGGGGGGTATAGCCTCCTGTGTCTGTCATTGGGGGAGGGGAGAAGCATATAGGGGAGGGGAGGAGGTAGGTGGCATGGCCACCCCTCCCACCTGGAGGTTGCATGCCTCCCCTCCATTACCACCACTCCCACTCTCTCTCCCCCCTGATGTGCTGTCGCGGCGGGGAGAGAGGGGGGAGTAAAAAAATTTGTACTAAAGGTAATAAATTTTTCTCTTTTTTGAAATTACAGGGGGGGTTCCTATGGTATGTTACATTCTCTCCCCCTTAGAGGAATCGAGATGTCCTCATCTCGAGAGGACCTGGGGGTATTGTTGGTTGAGAGTATCTTCGTCCATCTACGTGGCATCCTCTTTGGGATAATCTTTCCACTGGACGAGGTATTCTCTCAAGGTCCTTGACCTCAAATGCCTCTCCCTGACATCCAAGACTCTATCAGGTCGTAGCTCAAGGACTCCTTAGCTAGGCATTACAATTTGTTGATCATCGAGTACATGATTCGGATTAAGTAGATACTTTTTCAATAGGCTAACATGGAATACATTATGAACCTTTAGGGTTGCGGGTAGCTGTAGTTTGTAAGCATTAGGCCCTAGGCACTTAATGATCTTATAAGGTCCACAATGCCTTGGACTTAGCTTCTTGTACTCTCCCAAGGACAGTGAACTCTTTTTAAGGGGTACGCGGATGAAGACCATAACACCTTCAACAAAGGATCTGTCTTGCCGTTTCAAGTCCGCGTAAGCCTTCTGTCTATCCTTTGCAGCTTGGATGTCCTGTCTTATTGACTTGATTTGATCATCCATGTCTTCTAGCATCTGTCTTGAAGCTTCTACCCTCAAAGTTGGATCCGAGAAGCTCAAAGGAGTATGACAATCGTGCCCATACAATGCTTGAAAAGGGGTCATCTGAATACTTTGTTGGTAAAAAGCATTGTAGGCAAACTCAACGAGTGGCAAATATTGAATCCACTTTTTGGGTTTGCGACATCAGTATGCCCTAAGCATATCTTCAATGACTTGGTTGACTTGTTCCGTTTAACCATCAGTTTGGAGATGGTAAGTTATACTGAAACATAGTTGAGTCCCAATAGCTGTTGAGATGACAAGCTCAACACATGCGGACATTGATGATGGACCGCCTAGTTAGATGGGTCCACATATGTACACTTAGCACGTCGGTGGTCATTATGACTCTCACATGGCCACTGACTCATTACTTATTATATTCAGGTTGTTACACCTATTTATAGCTGGCATAGTTATAGCGTCAGTCAACTAGTGTAGTCAGTTATGCATTGTTTGACTTAGTAGGCCACTTTACTTTATGTTGTATCTTATCTATACTTTGTGTACATTGTAAAGTATGTGGAAGAAGAAGAAAAAACCAGCAAGAAAACGTTTTTGCATCCATCTCTCTTCTTGTCTCTTGAGTGAGCTTCTCCTTGTGCATTCTGTGTGTGTTCGGCGCAGCATCTTGAGCAAGTTCCCCCACCACACGATTCTTGACATGGAATCAAATCCGTGTCACTGAAAGAGGCTGATTTCAAAGGCTGAAGTGAAAGAGAAGAAGCAAGGTTCGAGCAAGCAAGCCATGGGTAAGAAGCTCTCCCATCCTTCCACTCTCTCTCTCTTGGATAGTGCCTGTGGAGGCACCAAAAGCAGCGCAGAGCAAAAATCTCAAATTGCAGTGAGATTTGGTGTGTGTGAAGAGTGCTGTGTATCTGAGGTCGTTTCAGCCCCATTTTAGAGCCGTAAGGTTGCGGATAGCAGTTCGAGATACCCTGCAATTTCAGTTGTGTCTACCGTATACAAGTGCACAGGTTACAGATTTCAGATCTGTAAGTTCAAAGGTGTTTACCAGCGAATAAACACAAGGTTTATCTGCAAACTGGTTGCAGATTGCATGTATTATTGAGCAGACAGTGAAAAAGGCTATCTAGTGTATTGCTGTGCACTACAGGTCGAGGGTTGCAGAAGATTTGCTTGCTATTTGGTATTAGTTTTGTGATAATGGTAGAGAACAGTGGAAACCCCATCATTGAGAAGCTCGACAAGAACAACTACCCTTCATGGAAGTTCTGTGTCACGAAATTCCTTATTGGAAAAGGCCTCTACGAGTTTGTTTCAGGTGAAGAAAAGGAGCCGGAGGTGAGTGATTCTCCAACTGTAGAAGAGACAAAGGCATGAAAGGAATGGAATGCAAAAGACAAAAAGGTCATGTATTGGCTATCTACAGTAATTGATAATAATATGCTGGGACATATTAGAAATGCAGAGAATTCATATGCAACTTGGACCATACTTGAAAGTATGTTTTTCGTAAATACAAAGGCACAAAAGATTCAACTCAAGCAAGAGTTGAATACATTGAAGAAAGGGAAGATGTCTATCAATGAGTATGCAACTGAAGGTAACGAGCATTGCAGATACCTTGGCAGCGATTGATGCAATGCCCGATGATGATGATTTGGTGTCGTCTACCTTGGGTGGACTTAACAATGAAAAGGCTTGGAAGTCTTTTGTAACTTCCGTATATGTCAAAAAGCCATTTTCAGATTTCGATGAGTTGGTCTCCCTTATGATCACTGAAGAGATCAACATGCAGAGTGAGACATCTAAAAGAAGTGGTAAAAAGGTCCAAGCTTTCTACTCTAGTTTAGGAAAGCAGAAGACAAAGACAAATGCCAAGGCAAAGAGAAACGGAAGACAAAGACACACAAGGAGAAAAGTCCTAAATAAGGGAGAAAGGCGCGCAAGGAAAAGTGCAAGTCAATACTTTAGTAAAAGAGCACAGGTGCATCATGGCTTAATTCAAGGAGTGCCGGCTCTCACCCGTGCAATCTGTACATTTAGACAGGAAGTGGAAAAGAAGCTAGGAAGATAGAAGGACAATGAGAAAAAAGGCCTAGTCGGCCATGTAAAAAAGGGGAAAAGGGGATGACTGCCCAAAAGGGATTTAGGGTTTTGTATATAAAGTTAAAAAGTAAATGAGAAGCTCATTCTTGTGTGTGGCCAAAAGTGGCTCTCCTCCTCTTCTTCTTCTTCTTGTTCTTGCTTGCTTGAGCTTGTGCTTGAGGGAGGGAGTGTGAGAGTGTGAGGGAGTGAGTGTGTGAGGGTGAGGGATCGGGGAGGAGAAGCTCTCCATCTTCTCCTCTCTTCTTCTCTTCTCTTCTCTTGCTCACGGCAATGGAGCTTGGAGCGTGGAGCTTGAGGATGGAGCTTGCTTGAAGCTTGCACTTGGATGGTGGAGCTACCGGAGTGCGTGGGAGAGGAGGTAACTCGATCGGCATGGAGGTAAGCTCACTACACCCGTAGACATGAATGGCGCATCAGCTACGTGAGAGGTAGCCATTAGTGCTCAGCTTGGAACGCTTGAACAATAAGCGGTCTGCGGGTCTTGAGGGTTGAGCAAAAGCTCCCACATTTTGGTTTCATTGCCGGGACCGACGGATTCAAGCCTTGAGTGCTTGCGCGCTTTGAATCGAGCGTTGGAGTAGGGTTTTCCCCGAACCGGTGCTTGAGGTAGATAGGTAGAAGTGAGGGAGTTTGAAGAGGTATTTGACCTCCTTAGCAAGTAGACTTTTGATTTGTTGTTGAATATTAGAGTAGAACCATTCATCTCCATTTCTGGTTTTGATTTTTGTTGATTAGGGTAAGATTAGGATAGGAAAAAGAAGGAAAACAACAGGGTTTTTTGTTGATGTATAATAGGCTGAAATAGGGAAATAGGGGCACAGATCCAGATTTCTGGCTGGAAGAGTATGAGGGACTAACCTCTGAGGTCACAACAGGCTGGAATGGGGCAATAAGAGGCCCAAGGAACCAGGATAGGCCACATTTGACATCCTGCCCTCTGAGAAGAGAGTGAGTTTGAAAGCCGGGGAGAGAGAGAGAGAGAGACCTGTGAGGAAATCATCAGTGTGCTGGTTGATTTGAGCGCCACACCATTTTCAGGTACGCCAGGCATTTCCCTCTGTGGCTTTGCATCTAATTAGGCGGCTCGGCATGATTTGGTGAAGTAGACGTCAGTTTAAAGCGTCGCGTGCAACTCGGGGGCTATCGGCTGCGCAGTCGGACCGGTTCGTTCGAGTCCCAGAATAGGATTGCCCTATCTCTGTAGTCGGACCATCCGACTCCGAAAATCGGACCACCTTTCCGATCCGAGTCCTAGAATTGGACCATACCCAGAGTCGAACCACCCAGAATCGGACTAGTCCCAGAGTCGGACCGTCCGACCACTAGAATCGGACCACCCTATCTGATCCGATTCTCAGAATCAAACCACTTCGAAAATCAGACCACTTTTTTTATCCGACTCCTAGAATCGGACGTGACCAAAATCGAACCACTGGGCCGATCAGACCAACCCAAAATTGGACGTCCGATTCTGATAATCGGACTCTTAAAAATCAGACTCCTGAAAATCAGACAGAAAATTGTTAAAATCAAATAGGCATCTAGAACACAAATTTTGATACATCTAAACCCCAGATTGACCCCAAAGGCTATGTAGAGCTAAAGGCACATCACAGATCCATCACTGGGCTAAAATTTAGAGCACATAGTTCAAAATTGGCTATACAGGGTCCTCTAAATTGGTATGGCATTTACTGTAACGGCCTTGCGGGCCGAGAGGGACTGCCCCCCCGGACCCTCGCAGAGGGGGCTCTGGCCCCTCCGCACCTCCCCCAAGTAGGTTGGAGAGAAAACGCGCGCCGTGACAGGTCCTCCAAATTAGACCCTAGTGTAGTAATGGCTCTACATGAGCATGGATCCTCACTTGTAAAAGAGAAACCAAAAGCCCATACCCAAACAGAGAGAAACAAAGACCCTAGAACATCAATGGGCCAAACTAGCCATCAAGGGCAAAAAGGTCACACCATGAGAACACAAAGACATTGTGTTCAGACCGTGTCTAGTCAAAGCAAAATGCAACATCAGTAAGCTACAAATGCGAAGAGGACTAGACATGACACTCTTGATGAGAGATGTACCTTGAGCAGCACTGCACAGACGACCCAAGATATCAGTGGAGAATCCACATCTGGTCGTGTAGTTGGGGACTCAAGGGCATCTGTCAGAAGGCTTAAATTTACAAGCCAAGACCCGAAAGATGAAGACATAATACCACCTGCTTATCTTAGGGTCAAACTCACCGTGAAAAGAGAGCATACTATCGATGCTCTCATTGATGAAGGAGCAGATTTTAATATCTTGACCTATGAATCATGGACCCTACTAGGCCAACCAGAACTCACACCGACTAGTGCAACTCTTAGCCCTTATGGGGGACACCCACAAGCACTCATTGGGAAGTGCAAATTCCTTGCAACAATTGAAACGAAAAACCTGCATATCCTATTTCATGTTCCTCCAAATCGTGCTAGCTGCAGGAAAGAAACCCTCCTAGGAAGACCCTTCAAAAGGGCAACCAAGTGTGAGGCTGACTATGTAGCACAGAGGATACACCTGACGCTACCGGGTGTGAGGATAGTCACAACCTTTAGCAAGCGTGACCTCATCGAACCTCGAGGGAAAGGCAAGGAAGGTGCTGACATAATAGTCAAGCCTACTAACGAGAGCAAGGACTTGTTGGAAAAACTGATACAAGCACAGGTCGAACAACGAGAACCAGTGAGTGAGGCCATGCCTAGAAGGTCAAGAGACAATGCCAATGACAGACTTTTGACTTACAAATATCGTAGAAGACCCCAAAAGAAGCCCAAGCCTTATAGAGAAGGCATCGATGGAGGGTCAGCACAACGCCGCGATGGATATCCAAAGCATTGCTACGTGCTCAAGGGTATTATGTAGGTAACCAATGGATTTGGGTACCAAAAACCTTTGCTAAACCACCTCTATCATCTGAAGGCCAAATTGCATCAAAAGCAACAAAGCACAGGAGGAACTCTAAGAGAAACTCCAGGTCTCAAGGCAAGAAACCAAACATGAGTGTTCGAAAGAAAGAGCCTTAGCCTAGCATGCTTAATAAGCAGATGTCGTATGTAACCATTGAGCGTGCACAAAAGCCATTAGTGCCCAAAAAGCCTTTAATTTCTGGAGAAGATAATAGGCATCATAAGCACAATATTGCTAATGGCAAGGCTGATTGCTCAACAAAGCAAATGGCACAATCATCTAATTGCCTCGAGCAAATCATTCAGCCACAGTGCCAAGTCCACCTAAGAGTCCTAGATCTCCTACACCCTCTTTTTCCAAAAGGACACAGGAAGCACAGCAGTCGTCAAGTGTGGCTACTCAATCTCAATCTCTACCTACATCAAAGCTTCCAAATGTCCAAGAGGTAGGACACAGCACCATCCCTAGCTCTTGGCCCAAGGATATGCCTATGCAACCTAATGTGACTAGATCAACTCAGGCTCAATCTACACAGGTGAATGCTCAAAGGGCAACAAAAGACACGACCACTTCCGGTCGCCCTAGGGATTTGACACCACAATCCATCAAGGGCAGCTAGCCCACTGGACTAGCAGGTACTACTTCCAATCAGGGATCATAGCAGTCACAGCCCTTGGCCGTGACTACGCCCCTGGCGGAGTGTGTCCTTAGCAGTACACCTGTGAAGGAGGTGCTGCAACCAGTGTCCTTGACAACTCCAGTACTTCCAAAGCACCTAAAGCCTAGGCTTGAGGAGAGACCTCTCAAAGATGTGGCCAAGGAGACGGTGCATCTGACCACTCAACCTAGCAAGGCTATTCAGCAGGCTGCGGCTATGTCCCATGAGGACACACTAGAGAAAGAGAATGCTGAGGCCCAACCAAGCACATCAACAGTTGACCTAGTCTAGGGTCCTAAGTCGTTGAGAGATGCACCTTCACTGACCAAGAAAAAAAGGAGAAAACAACGAAAACAACAGCAGTTGCAGGTGGGTGTGGACCCCAAAAACATTGAGATGAAGAGCGCTGGAGAGCTGAGGAATAAAGCATCGAGTCTATCCACCAATGAACCCATTGATGCCTCTCCTAATAGCGGTGAAACCTTAGACACATCGATGTGCTCTGAAAAATCAAAGCAATCGTTACCATTAAAGGCTGCTTGCAACACTCAATCCACTGACAATAGAACTTGTATTGACCAATCAAGATTGGATACAACGCTGTCACAACAGGGTGAAAAATCTATACCAGTCACATCCAAGGAGAACCATGATGCAATGACAAAGCCTCAGGAGAAACTTGGAAACCCCAACAGCATGAGAAATCCTAGAGTTAACCAATCTGGCTCATCTAGGCCTAAGCCCCCAGCTATGCTAAAGCCTAGGCAAGCCCCTAGAACCTTGCATGAGATAGCAACCGAGCAAGCCCTCGTTGAACATAGAAGTGTTGCAGATTGCTTAATCGAGTTGGATGCTAAGCTCAAAGTGTTCGCACATGTCTATGTCCTAGCAGACATGGGCGCATTCCCTAAAGAGCAGCTTGAAGAATACTTGCCATTTCCCTTATCCTGGGAAGAGCAAGAACATCTTAACGAGCACTATAACAAGCTCCTATATGAATGCATGTGACTCATCTCTGACGAGAAAGCCGATGAACTACGCTTAATTGTAACATTCAATGATGTGCTCTACCAACCAAATCTTTTAGAGATAGAGCAACTAAAGCGACTAACCGAGGGTTGAAGTCAATTCGAACAACGTTGGTGTGATAACCACTTTGCAATGGCCGAAATAGGAGCCCAGATCATGACAGTCTCAGAGGAGCAATTGGCCAAATAGCGGTCTCAAAGAGACCCAACCTATGTGGCACCAACTTCCCTTGAAGTGTTGACTGCCATTCGGGGCACGGGCTTAGCTGAACCTAGTCAAGACAACTCTCTATTTGATAAGGTTCTCACTGAGAAGGAGTTACATGTTGCTAGTAGACTCGGACAAGGTTCCATGCTACTTGATGTTGCGAAATATCTATCGGTATTGAGTAAGCTGCCACGAGTACTAGATGCATGTGCCATGCTCTAGTACAATTCGGAGTTCTACAATTGGCTTTTATCCTCGTGAAGTGACATGATTCATGGATATGTATATAAATAAACAATGACTTTTGTGACCTTGTGTAGACACTATCAACACACACAAGCAATAATAGTCAAGCGTAGGGAGAAGAGTTGGGTTCAACAAGCTAAGCTCCTCAAGTCCTCCTCTCACCACGCATTTAGAAGTTGTGTGACCATTCCCACCTCCTAGTAGAGGGCATACAACCCTCATTACCACCATAGAAGTCGTGACCAACATCTCTAATGGTGTAGACAGGGTACCGTCCGTTTCTATACACCTTTCCCCCTTTGCGGTCTATCCTTCCGAGGATGAGCCCCACCCCACTCCATGACCACTAGTCCACGTAACTTAGCATGAGCCAATATTTGCTAATGGCTTGGAGGCCAAACGAACATCATCACAGGGGTCATTCCTCTACTACAACCCTGCATGCCTCACCTCTCCCCTTCTTGTCATATACGCTTGATAACCCACACTATAATTCCTTTTCATGCAAATGGTTTTATCCTATATCAAGGCCTAATCCTTGGTTCGCATTTTGCAAGTCCCCCTACGAGGAAGACATGGAGCACCTAGGGCAGCTAGCTTGCAAAGACACTCTCCGCTGTCGAAGGGAACATGCGGCACAAGCTCCTTCGCCAGTGCGCTACGTGCCTACCCTCAAAAGGTATGCAAAGAAACGAGGTCCCAAGCGACACCGCCCCAGACGTAGGCCAAAGAATCCCCAAGTCAGGGGAGTAGAAACTCGGAGAAGCACACAAGGTGTGGCAACACCGGTTGTGCAAACCCCCAATAGAGGCTCGGGCACCAGGTGCTCAAAAGCAAAAAGGGCAGCTCGAGATAGGGAAGAATTCAATGCATTGTTCAAAAGGGGATGACCGCCCAAAAGGGATTTAGGGTTTTGTATATAAAGTTGAAAAGTGAATGAGAAGCTCATTCTTGTGTGTGGCCAAAAGTGGCTCTCCTCTTCTTATTCTTCTTCTTGTTCTTGCTTGCTTGAGCTTGCGCTTGAGGGAGGGAGTGTGAGAGTGTGAGGGAGTGAGTGTGTGAGGGTGAGGGACCGAGGAGGAGAAGCTCTCCATCTTCTCCTCTCTTCTTCTCTTCTCTTCTCTTCTCTTGTCTTGCTCGTGGCAATGGAGCTTGGAGCGTGGAGCTTGAGGATGGAGATTGCTTGAAGCTTGCACTTGGATGGTGGAGCTACCGGAGTGCGTGGGAGAGGAGGTAACTCGATCGGCATGGAGGTAAGCTCACTACACACGTAGATATGGATGGCACATCGGCTATGTGAGAAGTAGCCATTAGTGCTCGGCTTGGAACGCTTGAACAATGAGCGGTCCATGGGTCCTGGCGGTTGAGCGAAAGCTCCCACAACTACTGTGGCAAAATAGGTCATATTGCAGCCCAATGTTATGCTAAGAAAGATGATATTCGCAGTGCAGCAAGGAAACTATGCATCGTCTTCACGACAGAATGAAGACAAAAATGAACGTCTGTTTATTATGCAACATCATATGTTGAATGTTGTTACAAGAAAGGGAACACATGATGATGTTTGGTATGTTGATTCAGGTGCATCCAATCATATGACCAGCCATGCAGAATGGTTTGGAGAGATGCAGGATTTGCAAAATGTAGGTTATGTGCAGACGGGTGATGATTCATGCCACTTAATTTCACACATTGGAAAAGTTCCCTTGTCCTTGCATGATGGTAAGACAAAGAGTCTTTCAGATGTATTACATGTGTCATCTATTACAAAGAACTTGGTGTCAGTCGGTCAAATGGTAGAGCAAGGGCTGTAAGTCAGATTTAATGCAAAGGGCTGCTTTGTAGAAGACTTCAATGACAAGTGTAGGTTGGTAGCAAAGGGAAGTAGAGTTGGACGTATGTTTACTCTGGATGCTGGAATTCCTACTATGAATGCTGCTATGTATGCTAAAGGAAAAGGTATTGTTGCAGACATTGAAATTTGGCACAAACGCAATGGACATGCAAATGTACAAAGGCTGAAATTAATGTAGTCCAAAGGGTTGGTTACAGGTTTGCCTACATTTAGAGTTGCATAATTTCATAAGGTATGCGAAGCATGTTAGTTTGGTAAGCATGCAAGACAACCCTTTTCACATGACAGAGACGTAAGCAGAAATATCCTTGATGTTGTGCATACAGATATTTGGGGGCCTACACAAAATGTATCTCTTAGAGGCAGTTCATACTTTGTCACATTCATTGATGATTGTTCTAGAAAGCTGTGGGTATATTTTATGAAGGAAAAGAGTGAAGCATTTGAGCACTTTAGAACTTTCAAGGTTGTAGTTGAAAGAGAAACATGCTTGAAAGTAAAGTGCTTGAGGTCAGATGGAGGGGGAGAGTACCTCTCAAATGAGTTCAGTGATTTTCTAAGGTCTCATGGGATAAAGAGACAGTTCACATGTATCTATACCCCACAACAAAATGGTGTTGCAGAAAGGAAAAGCAGGCATATTGCAAAAGTTGCACATGCCTTGAAGGCTGAAAAGAATATGCCTAAGTATTTTTGGTATGAGACTGTTCATACTGCTGTTTATATTATGAACAGAACTCCCACAGCTGCAGTTCATGGGATGACTTCTTAAGAATGCTTTACTAGCAAGAAGCCTGATGTATCGCACTTGAAGGTATTTGGATGTGTTGCATATGTTCATGTGCCAGATGAGCTACGAAAGAAGCTTGATCCAAAGGCAGAAAAATGTGTCTTTATTGGATACTCTTTAGAGTAGAAAGGGTATTGCTATTATAACCCTATCACATATAAGTTCAAAGTGAGCAGGGATGTCATCTTTGATTAAATGAGCAATTGGTATGCATCTAGTGGTGATGCATTGGATGATGATGATGATCATGACACAGCAAGAATCACGGACTCTTAGTGGACCAGAGACATCATCTGGTAGTCCATGGTCTGGGAGACTAAGGAGTAGCTCTACATCTTCAGGTGCATCTAGTAGCACTACAGGTAAAGACAAAGGAAAGAATAAAGTGTTAGATGGCATTGATGCAGTTCTTGATGGAGACTCCAGCAGCTTAGAGAGCTTAGATGATGAGCTTGGTATTCCTTCTGTCAGGACACCAGGTGTACAGAGAGCTCATAATAATGTAAAGGCTCCATTGAGTGATCCGGTGGTACGCAGATCTAGTAGGGTCAGATACCCTGTTAAAAGATTTGATTTTGAAGGTTATGCAGCTCACCATTATGCTTATATGGTGAAACTAGTTGAGGATGTTGAGCCCACTTGTTTTGAGAATGTTGTTGGTCATACTCATTAGGATGCAGCAATGGATGAGGAGATGGCTGCATTAGAGGCCAATAAGACTTGGGATCTAGTATCATTGCCGAAGGGCAAGAAAGCTATTGGGTGTAAGTGGGTTTATAAGATTAAGCACAATGCAGATGGTTCTATTAGTAGGTACAAAGCTAGGCTGGTTGGCAAAAGGCTATGCCCAGACATATGGCATAGATTATGAAGAAACCTTCAGTCCACTTGCTAGGATGGCAACTGTCAGATGTGTGATTTCTTTGGTAGCAGCCAAAGGTTGGAGGTTGTAGCAAATGGATGTGAAGAATGCCTTCTTGTATGGTGATTTGCAGGAAGAAGTGTATATGGATCAACCAGCAGGTTATGAAGATTTAGAGCATCCCACGTATGTGTGCAGGTTGAAGAAGGCACTCTATGGGCTCAAGCAAGCACCTAGAGCATGGCATGATAAGATCAGAGAGTATCTTGTCAATATTGGCTTTTATGTTTCTGATGCTGATCACTCACTTTATGTGAGAAAGGGAGATGCAAGTTTGGTCATCATAGTCATCTATATGGATGACTTGATTATTACAGGTGATAGTGATAGTGGGATTGCTGAAGTCAAGGACTTTTTGAAGAAGAAGTTTGAGATGAAGGATCTAGGTGAGCTAAGGTACTTCCTTGGCATTGAGGTGATCAGATGTGATGATGGTATATGGCTGTCCCAAAGACAGTATGGCTTGGATATGTTGTCCAAGTATGGTATGACAGCATGCAAACCACTTTCAGTCCCATTGGAGCATAATGTAAAGTTGAGTGCTGATGTTGGGGATGAGATAGAAGACCCTACTATGTTCAGGAGGATAGTGGGGAGTTTGATCTACATGACCATTACAAGGCCAGACTTGAGCTATGATGTTGGTCTTATGAGTCAGTTTATGCAAATACCTAGAAAGCCACATTTGGATGCAGTCAAACGCATATTGAGATATGTGAAGTTCACATTACATTATGGACTTTTCTATGAGGCAGGTACAGATGTATAGGTTTTTGGATACACAGATGCAGATTGGGCTGGTAGTATGTCTGATAGAAGATCTACTAGTGGATACATGTTCTCTCTTGGTAGTGCAACAGTTACTTGGAGCAGCAAAAAGCAACCTGCAAT
Organism: Lygodium microphyllum; assembly: GCF_053477565.2. Taxonomy (NCBI): domain Eukaryota; kingdom Viridiplantae; phylum Streptophyta; class Polypodiopsida; order Schizaeales; family Lygodiaceae; genus Lygodium; species Lygodium microphyllum. Next base: position 23,266,450 of record NC_141139.1, on the reverse strand, counting down.
TGCTTTGTCGAGTACAGAGGCTGAGTATAGAGGTGTTGCTGTAGCAACATGTGACGTAGTATGGCTACAAAAGTTATTGGCTGATTTAGATATGCAGGTGGAAGGTCCAGTTGTTATTTATTGTGACAACATGAGCAGTATACAGTTGGCTAGGAAACCTGTATTCCATGCCAGGACAAAACATATTGAGGTACACTACCACTTTGTGAGAGAGAAGGTACTAGCAGGTGAGATTGACTTGGTGTATGTCAGCACACACAATCAGATAGCTGACATCTTCACGAAGGAATTGGGTATAAAGAAGCTTCAAAAGTTTTGAAGCTTACTTGGAGTTGCAAAGATGCAGTTGAGCTTCAGGGGGAGTGTTGAGATGACAAGACAAGCTCAACACATGCAGACATTGATGATGGACCGCTTAGTTAGATGGGTCCACACATCTACACTTAGCATGTCGGTGGTCATTATGACTCTCACATGGCCACTGACTCATTACTTATTATATTCAGGTTGTTACACCTATTTACAGCTGACTCATTACTTATTATATTCAAGTTGTTACACCTATTTACAACTGGCATAGTTATAGCGCCAGTTGACTAGTGTAGTCGGTTATGCATTTTTTGACTTAGTAGGCCTTCCTTTATGTTGTATCTTATCTATACTTCGTGTACATTGTAAATGTGTCGAAGAAGAAGAGAAAACTAGTAAGAAAACGTTTTTGCCTCCATCTCTCTTCTTGTCTCTTGAGTGAGCTTCTCCTTGTGCATTCTTTGTGTGTTCGGCGTAGCATCTTGAGCAAGTTCCCCCACCACGCGATTCTTGACAATATCCTCAAAGATAGCCCTCCAAAATGTGTGATGTGAAGAGAGAGTCACGATCACTAATGATTCTTCTGGGTAACCCATGCAGTTTGAATATTTCCTTGATGAATAATCTTGCGATGTCTGAGGCTTTATAGTTTGTCTTGACAGGGATGAGATGTGAAACCTTGGTGAGCATATCTACTACAACCATAATAGAGTTGTATTCTCCCTAAACTTGGGGTAGGCCAACCAGAAGTCCATACTAATGAATTTCCATTTCATTTGGGGAATGTCAAGTGCTTGTAATTTTCCTGGCATTTTGACATGTTCTGCCTTAATGCATTGACAAAACAAACATTCCATGACATATTTGCTAACGTCACCCTTGAGCCTATCCCAATAATAGCTCTTCCTAATTGCATTAAGGGTCTTGGCATAGCCAGGATGTCCTGAGAAAGGGGAGTCATGGGCTTCCTAGAGTATCTTTTGCTTGAGAGATTGGCTTGCGGGGATACATAATCTTGTCCTAAAGTAGACAAGTTCACTACTGATAGAGAAATCTTGATACTTTGTCTTTAGCTTCGGGTCTTAATCCTTGATGGGGATCTCCCTTAGCAATTTTTGATAGACTGGGTCATGACATGCCTCTTCTCCAGCTAGCTCAAGAACTGGGTTGTTTGGCATTGATACCTTTGTGGCTAGTGATCTTGCTGTTGATGGATCTTGCAAAATAAGAGAGTTTAGAAATGCCTTGTGACTAAGTGCATCGGCAACTACATTCTCTTTTCCAGGCCTATATTTGATTTCAAAATCATATTCTTCCACACTTCGATCCAATGACGTTGCCTCATATTGAGCTCATTCTGGGTGAAGATCCATTTAAGACTCTTGTGGTCCATCACTAAGGAAAATTTGTTACTAGCAGGTAATGTCTCCAAAGTTTGAGAGCATGGATGACATCCAACAGCTCCAAATCATGGGTAGCATAATTCCTTTCATGGCTCTTCAATTTCCTTGAAAAATACTTTACTGGATGACCTTCTTGCATAAGCACACATCCTAAAGCAAGTGCGCTAACATCAGTTACCACTTAAAACTCCTTATTAAGATCAGGAAGTTTCAGGATAGGTGCTGATACTAAGCTTTGCTTTAGCTTGTCAAAGCTGGTCTGTTCGGCAGGTGACCATACAATTGCTACTTACTTCTTTAGTAGATCAGTTAGAGGTGCTACAATCAAAGCATAATCTTTGATGAAGATCCTGTACCATCCTGTCAATCCAAGGAAGCTACGTATTTCTTTGACAGAAGTTGATGTTAGCCATTCCAGAACGTCGGTTGGACCTACCGAAATTCCTTCCGCTGATACAATGGATCCCAGATATTCAATCTGTCGCTTGAAAAATGCACACTTCTTCTTCTTGGCATAAATGTGATCTCATTGTTTCAAGAATAATGAGAAGCTGGGGTCCATTTTCTTCTTCCTGTTTAGAGTAGACTAGGGTATCGTCAAAGAAGACGAGTAGAAGTCATCAAGATAGGGCCTAAAGATATCCTGCATTAACCTGTTGAAGGTAGCAGGAGCATTTGTCAGCCCAAGTGACATCATTACGAATTCAAAGTGTCCATACCTTGTGCTGAATGCAGTCTTCGGGGTATCTTCTTCCTTGATCCTTATCTGATAATATCCAGATCTGAGATCTATCTTAGAGAATATCTTCGCACCTTGAAGACAGTCAAGTAATTCATACATTCTTAGAATGGGGTATTTATTTTTTATGGTTGATTGATTCAACCCTCTGTAGTCAATGCATAGCCGAAGCATTCCATCTTTCTTCTTTTGGAACAGCATTGGAGCTCCCCATGGCAAACTGCTAGGACGGATGTAGCCTTGGTCTAACAGTTGCTTGAGTTGCTCTTTTAGTTCAATAGCTTCCGAGATGGACATCATATACGGCCTCTTTGCGCGACTGGTGCAACTCCTGGCGCAAGCTTGATTTTGTGGTCGACTTCCCTTTGAGGAGGAAGTTCTGTCAGCTCTTCAGGAAATACGTCCATGTATTCCCTTAACCATGAAGGTTCTTCCCCAGATTCTTGATTTTGATCTAGCTTATTCAGTTTAATCAAATAGACAGGTAGGCCCTTTCTAACTCATTTTATTATCCGTGTTGCTTTTGCCAGCTGCATTTTTGGCTTACCAGCCTCTCCTTGAGTTGTAACTAGTTCCCCTTCAAAATTTCGAAAGGAGACTTGGCCCTTTCCATAGTGGATATGGGCATCATTGGGTATTAGCCAATCCATTCCAAGTAAACATTCATGGACACCTAGGTTCATTATCTTGAATCTCATCGAAGTTGGCTTCCCACCCAGTAGGAATTTCACCTTAGCAGTTTGCCTAGTACAAGAGACCTCACGACCATTTGCCAATTCCACAAGTAAAGTAGGTGCGTCTATTGTGGCTATCCCTAGCCTTTTTGCACAAATCGGTGAAATGAAGGAATGTGTACTGCCACAATCAATTAGGGTTTTGAAGCTTTTACCTTCATAATCTGATGGAGTTTGGATCACCGAGAATTGGAGATTCGGACCCTTCTTGTGAAGAGTGGCATGAACCGTTGCCCTCTCAATGTCAGCATCCATGGATGGATCTTCTTCGTCGCCCAGTTTCTTGTTGAAAACACTAAAGGTTCTCCCTCTGGCCATGACTATGGCTCCTTGGCCATGGGCGGCTCCTTGGAATCGCCCTTGGTGATGTCCTCTGCTAAGCTTGGGACACTGCCTCTTGAAGTGTCCGGGCTCATTGCAATGGAAGCAACGTAGATTGCAGTCATTACCTCCTGTAGGAACAAAGTTTTTGACAGCATCGGTCCTAGCTTTCTTCCTTTGTCCCTGATTCTGACCCTGCGCTCTCTTAGTCTGAGCCCTATACATTCCCTTGTTCTGATCCTTGTAAGGCCAAGTCCTATTGTTTTTTGGCTTGGTTTGCATTTCTTATATTATTGGAGCAACTCGAATGAGTGCATCCTGCAGGTCCGTTGGGCGCATAGATTCCAATCAGGTGTTTATGGGTGGATTCAACCCAGCACAGAACTTTGATACCTATTGTGTCATATCCATTGAAGGTGCATACTTTAGGAGACAAACAAACTTTGAATAATATGCATCAAGGGATAGTCCAAGCTACTTCAATTCATAGAATTCGTTTATCTTCTGTGTGCGGTAGGTAGGTGGTAGATACCTCCCTCGCACAGCTTCCTTAAGATTCTCCCAAGTGACAATCCCTTCCGAGATTGCTTGGTCTCTGCACACTGTTACCACCAAAGTCTTGCTTCACCTATAAGCTTAAGTTTGGCGAGCATGGCTTGGTTAGCAAGTACAATTCCTGCTGCCTCAAAGTAGTCCTCCATGGACTCAATCCAGATCTTGTCATCGGCTTGAATAGTCCTCCCCTTGCTATCCAACTCAGGTGGCTTGATTTGTTTGAGAAGAAACTTCTTCTCTTGAATCACAGTTGTACTTAGTGCGGGAGTCGGACTTCGAACCTACACTTGGGGTTGTGTCTGGACAATAAGATTCTTTATGTTAACAACTTATCACTCATTTCCCATATCAGATTATTATGACTTGCACATCTTTTAGCCAAGTGACTTAATCACTTAACACCTTTGCCAACATTTACAATCAGGATAGATAATAGTAAAAATCTTGTTCATTCATGAGGGCATAGCCCTTTGAATACATTTATTTTGGGAAAGTAGAACAAGCTGATTGGTACATCAGTTTAGGAAAATAGGATTGTGTTACAATCGGCTACGGGAACTGAGTAATAATATGGAGTGGGGTCATGGATTTTCAGGAAACGATAAGTCATAGGAAGCTTGGGGTATCCCTTCCTTTGATACCCGCTCTTCTCATAGCGCCCTAGCACTTTGATTTTGTCGGCAGGGATCACCTGAATCACTTCTTCATACACATACTTGTTCTGCTTGACTTGCCGGCCACCAACATGCAAGGTTGCGTTTGCGTGAGCTTCGACAAAGATGAACAGTTTCACGATCTTTAAATCCTCCACCCACTTGATTCTCTTCAAGTTGGTCTGAAGGTACGCAAGTCGGTGGGCTGCTATGTAGTATATTCCTGATTCTCCCATCCATCTCCGTTCCGCATATAGGGGTGAAGGATTATAGATGTGGTCTAGAATATTCATCATGCCTAGCCTCTGTCAATAATCTGAAGCACACATTGCAGTCATAAACATGACCTGGAACACCAAGAACTTGCTCCATGCTTCGTGACTCTGCAAGCCAGCATCCATAAGTGAGTAAGGAAATGTTTTCAACAGAAAACACTGCTCTATTCCACTCACCTTCCCCTGGCTGTCCCCTTATTTCCTTTATTTTCATCCATTAAGTTCCCTTGTAAATCTTAGATCCTGTTGGTTCGCTCTGATACCAATTGTAACGTGTCCACTTGTCCGCTTATGGGACACGTCTTAGCAGCCCATCAGGAGGAGTGTCTAGAAGGCTCCACCTGGCACTCACAGGGAGAATGACACAAGGTTTGTGATCTAGGTCTTCCCGAGTTTTCCCCGAGCAGAGGTATTCAGTCATTCCCACTTAGGATCGACCTGAGGTCAGGGTTCCTTTCTTATCAGCAAAGTCTCTAGGAAGAAGCTAGTGTCGAGCTCCAGATGTACCACTTTGCATAGGAACAACAAAGTCGAAGTGGATTCATGCTGCACTTGATTCATGGAGAATGGGAAATGAGAGGGATGCGAAGGTCAACCTCTCTGCCATATGGCATAGTCCCATTCCTTTCCCCTAAAACAGAATAAACCGGAAATCCTACATCTACTGACACTAGATCTTCATTGTCTTAATATCTCATCATTTGAGAAAAGTTCCTAGCTAATCGAGACCACCCTTCCGTAGGACGGGATCTAAGTCACGTCCATCGCACTTTCCTCAGTTTTCTTTAGTTATCTAATTACCTAACACATTACGTTTTGAGATGCAAAATCAACTTACTTAATTAAACAAATTAATCATGGGTTCCTTCATGTAACTTAGGCACTGACACAAAAACAATGCCAAGCAAATTCCGTTTTCTCCAATAACTACTCTTTAGTTATCAAAATCCTGGAGGACATCCAATATCATGCCTGAAGGCTATCCCAACAATCTACAGGATTGCTGCTCCAAGTACCGCCCATTGACTAGTACTCGGGCCTCGAGATCCCATCTCGAGTCACATCGGCCTCTTGTGCTAGATCCAGAGGCAAGGGATTTATAGCAGAGTATCTCCTAGCACCCAAGCATCCTCCTACTCCAAGCAACACCCACGGAGAGGCCTCTCACGGTGGGTTAGGTCCATATACCCGGTGCGGCTAACAACCCCCTTGGATAGGGGCAGGCAGACAGTCGGAGGTAACTGTTCCTACCTCTCCCTCCAGGCTTTCAACCTGAAGCATTAAGTGTTTTCCTTGAATTAGTTCCTTGAGCAGAGAGATCAAATAATGTACCTAAATACAAGCACGAACATTTCGAAGGTCGTTTGTATGACCGACTGCTAAGGTGTGACTCCTTTTTTTCGGATGCTCCGAGCATCCGACCTTGGGTCTTTTCGCGACTTGGCGAGATCCCAATAATTTCAAATAAGATTACGCAAGCAAATGGTCTTGGTAAGTTGACTTATACTTGCCCTTTTCCCTTGGGTTTCACCTTAGGGTATCTTAGTCCCTAACTCAAGCATTAGCTGGTCAGTCAAGGCAACGGACATGCCTTATTCGCAACCCAACCAAGGATCTTTTAATCTCTAATTCCAACCAAGCTTAGTTAACACACATGGCAACACATGATTCTTCATTTAGACTTTCAAGATGCAGTCTAGATACATGCGATTCTTCCAATTCTCTTAGTGCGGTTCTATGCAGGATTTTCCAATCAACCTTAACCATCATGCACATTGTGCATTTAGTATAGTTGTACCTCCTAAACGACTTTTATCTCTCTTTATTCCTGGCAACGAGTACTTATTTCTAATGCACCGGATCACATGTGACTTGTGTGTTGTACCTCCTAAACGACTTTTATCTCTCTTTATTCCTGGCAACGAGTACTTATTTCTAATGCACCGGATCACATGTGACTTGTGTCTATGAAAGTGTAGGGTTTTGTCTAACGATACAAGTGTATCTCATGAACAGAAATTAACATTTCATGTGTTTCTTTTAACCATGATTGCGAAATGTGAATTCTAAATGACTATTCATGCATCGAACTGGTTAAAAAGCTATCATTTTATGTGAAGTAAGGTGATAACCTTATCATTTTATGTGATTAAAAGCTATCATTTCATGCATAAAATCTTATGTGAATTCCAAACTCTACCGTTTCGCGCATGCAACTTAGTACTTAGAGTAAATAGAACCCTAAGACTCGTTCTTATTCCATGCGCGTCACCAATTCTTTCATCTCTTCCACGAGAAATAATACCTAATTAATTTTTAAAGCTTAGAACCTGGGCTTGATTCGTGTGTGCTGCGTTGGTCACTCCGCTCGCCCCTCCAGCATTACTAGTAGCTTGGGCGCCTACACTTCCCACGACTTACTTCTTGGGAGCCATTCGCCTCGCAACGATTGGGAAGTCTGGACCTTAACGAGTTTCGGGTTGATAGGTTCGGTAGGAAAGACCGTTGGATGGGATCCTTCGCCGAGGGAGTGGTTTGGGTGACTTGTTGCCGTTACTTACCAACTCCCACTCCCTCTCCTTCTTTCTTTCTTTCTCTCTCTCTCTTCTTCTTCTTTTTCTCCTCTTCTCCTTCTTTCTCTCTCTCTCTTTTCTTCTTCTTTTCTCTTATTCTCCTACTCTCTCTCTCTCTCCTTCTCTTCTTCTCCTTCTCTCTTATTCTCCTACTCTCTCTCTCTCTCTCCTTCTCCCTCTCCCACTTCTTTTCTCCTCCTTCCCTCTCTTTCTCTTCTTCTTCTCTTCTTCTACTACTTCTCTCCTCTCTCCCTCTCTCCTTCCCCTTCTTCTTCTCCTCTCCTCTCTTCTACCCCTTTTTTTTCTCTTCCTTCTATTTCTCTCTCTCCTTCTCTTCATCTCCTTCTACTTTTCTCCCCTTCTTCTCTTCTCTTTCTCACTCCTTCTTCTCTCCTTCTCCTTCTCTCCTTCTCCTTCTCTCCTTCCCCTTCTCTCCCTCTTCTTCTCTTCTCTCTTCCACTCCTTATTTTCTCTCCTTCTCCTTCTTCCCCTCTTCTACTCTTCACTCTCCCACTCCTTCCTTTCTCTCCTTCTCCTTCTCTCCCTCTTCTTCTCTTCACTCTCCCTCTCCTTCTTTTCCTGTCTTCTTCTCCTTCCCTCCCTCTTCTTCTTCTTCCTCTACTTCTCTCCTACTACTTCTCTTATTCTCCTTCTCTCCCTCTACTTCCCTTCTTCTTACTCTCCCTCACAGGGCCCTGCACAGCAGTTGATCACAAGGGGGGTGGTGGTTATGGTAGTAGGTTTCTAGACCCCATTTCAGTAGTAGGACAGAGGGGGGAAAAAAGCCCTAGTCGGAAGGCCCAAGGGAGGAGTGTATAGCACTGCCAGCGAGGAGGGGGGAGATAGGGCCAATTGATGGCTAGGGGGGAAGGTGGCTATGGATGGAGGCCCAGGTGGCTCTGCACAGCAGCTGACGGGGGGGAAGGTGGCGACGTATGGAAGGGGGGTGCAGCCTCCTGCGTCCGTTGCTGAGGGAGGGGAGAAGCCTCCCCTTATATAGGGGAGGGGAGGAGGTAGGTGGCATGGCCACCCCTCCCACCTAGAGGTTGCATGCCTCCCCCCCATCACCACCACTCCCACTCTGTCTCCCCCCCGACGTGCTATCGGTGGGGGGAAGAGGGGGGAGTAAAAAAAATTGTACTAAAGGTAATAAATATTTTTCTTTTTTGAAATTACAGGGGAGGTTCCTATAGTATGTTACATGGACTCTGGGAAACCTAAACGATAGACCCCGTGCATTCTCGTGAGTGCCATGTGAAGTCGTCTAGGATAGTTCCTTGATGGACCACTAAAACGTGTTGCCAAGGAATTGTTAGGTAGGCACGTGAAACATGGTATTAGAGAATAATTGAAATTAAAAATATCTATGGTTTTTAAGACCAATTGTTCTAAGAAATAATGAGCCTGCTAATTGTTAAGGGATAAACTTTGGCAGAATAATGAAGCCTAGAACTAGTTCCTTGTTTTTCAAGTAATCTACACATCTGCGTTGAACTCCACGGATGACGAGTGGAGAAGAGAAATGCTGAGGATACTTGATTGCCTATATGATCCATCCCCTGTGAATCGTAAAAGAAAATGGTTTTGGGATGAGCATTATTGTTACATTGAGGCCGATCGATTCTTCAACATGCAGACTAATCTAAAACTCATTGAATGGATGGAAAATCGTTATGTCTATGACAAGGTACTGAAGGTAATCCTAGTCAACATGATTATAATCCAAGGACGTCGCAAGTATCGAGAGTATTGTATCCATGGTTTTCTAGATCTGCCATTTCCACAGTATAGGTTTCTGGACGTAGACAACAATTGGCCTACCTTCTTCTACATGAATGTAACCGATATCCATCCCTGAAAAAGAAAAATATAATGATATCCTATTTTGGAAATTGTACATAGCATCCAGCCTATCCTATCGATGCTAATGTATCTCTACTTGTAAACATCTGCCATTGTAAATATCCCTTACTTGTAAAAATCATAGTATATGGCTACTGATAATAAAAGATAACAGTATCCAGATTTTGTAAAAATATTGTGCTCTTTGGCCCATCATTGTTTTAAAAATCTTGTAAGATATTTTAATGTGGGAACAAAGCTGAAAAGTTTAAAGCGCTAAACTAATTCATGAAACTTATGATAATCTAGGGTAATACAACTATCACTAGTCCGATTGAAATTCAAGAGAAGAAGTATCTCCTTAAGCAGGTTAAGCCACTGGAGTTTGATGGCAAGGGCAAAGACATTGAAGTCGAGGTAGAGATTTGGATTGAGACCATGGAGGACTACATTATTGCCACAGGAACTACCCCTGCTAATCAAGCTATGATCACCAAGTTAAAATTGACCGGTGAGGCACGCCTATGGTGAAAATAGTGGTGTAAAGACCAGGGACATGAGATAGCTATTATTTGGGAAAAGCTAAAAGGAGCTGTGCGTGGTCGATATTTGTCACCAACTTATCACACACTAAAAATGAATGAGTTTTTTAACTTAAGACAACTGGAAATGAGCCTAGAGGCATATTACTCAAATTTTATCTCACTACTTAAATATGCACCTTCCTCAGGGAAGTTACGATATGTATATCCTCTACATCACGTGCATTCAAGGCTTATTTATAAAAATCCTTATCTGTGAATTTTTCTTAAATAAAAAATAACCATTTTCTATTCAATCTGTAGATAACCCCTTTATATTACACCATTTTGTATGTTAAAAATGGTATTTAAAAAATACCTTATTTTGAACCCACGTGATACACACATATATTCATCAGTAACTTACTCAAGGCGCCTTCCATGACTATTGCTCACAATAGGTGTCTAAGTTTTGTCACAGATTGAATACTCCTCTGAACACACTCCTTGAATCTATGCACCCAACTAATCTACAAGATGCTTTGATTCACGCATCACCTCTTGTTCAAGAGATTTAGTCAAAGCCAAGGAATAATAGGCTTTGGGATCAAAACAAAGGGACTTCGTGGGGCTATGTTAAGCAAGCCCAAGGTCAGTGTGTCTGCTTGGTCAAGGAAAGAGGACCAAAACAAATGCAGTTGGGGACTTCATACCTACGGGAAGTAATTCAGGAGTACCTAGGTGTTTCCACTATAATGAGCCATGCCACTTTAAAAGACAATGCCCAAAGCTTGGCCAAATTCCTCGCCACAAGACAATACAAAGGTCAAAACCAAGCTTCAATTGCAAAAGAAAAAGCATTTGCTATAATTCTTAAAGAGCTTGAAGAAGAGGGAAACCCAACTATGGAAGCCAATATGGAGAGGGCATCGGTTCACGCCACCGTCCATAAGAAAGGCCCAAATCACCAATTTTCGGAGATTCAAACACCAACAAAATATGAGGGTAAGTCCTTTAAAATCCTGATTGGCTATAGAAGCACACACTCATTCATGTCACCAAAATGTGCCAAGAAATTAGGTATAGACACAATACCTACATCTAGGTTGCTTGTGGAACTTGCTAATGGAAAAGAAATCCTATCCACTCAGTAAACTTGCAAAGTAACATTTAGCCTAGGAAGCAATTTCTCTGAAATGGGATTTAGGATCATGAATTTAGGGGCTACGAATTTCTATTGGGTATGGATTGGCTAATCCCTAATGATGCACATATTCAGTGCAGAAAAGGCCAAGTGATTTTTCAAAACCTAAAGGGAAAAAAAGTGATGACCCAAGGTGAGGCAGGAAAACCCAAGGTTCAACTAGCCAAATCATCTCACATAATAAAAGGGTTAAGAAAAAGATTACCTATGTATCTCATAAAATTAAATAAGGTTGAGAAGAATAAACAAGACGAGGGAGAGCCATATTAGCTAAAGGAATATGATGATATCTTCCCAAAAGAGCTAATTGAATAGACTAGGCCATACAAAATCGGCTTGGAGAATCTTGAGCTAAATGTCCGCCACAAACCCCCTCATGGTAGCTCTTAATCACATCCATAATCTCCTTTGCTGTTGGCACCCTTCTAAGCACTGCATCCTTTCCTTTGCAATACAACACATCATTTATCAAGTGGTATTTAGTGGCCTTAGTAGCCAACCACCTTTTCTCACTCTTATTCATATGTGTAGGTGCCTCACCATGCTTAAGAAAATAAAGCACATCTTGTAGTTGAAACTTACCCTGAAACAAGGGGAGCTTTACTGCAATGATGCCCACCATTACCTCTTTCAAATTTTCACTTGCTAGAGCATCTATGTCATTGTTTGTGCACCTTGGCACAAAATATATTTGGGCTTTCTGTAGCTTTATCATGAGATTTTTAGCTTCTCTCATTTTCACGACTAAGTTATCATTTTTACAAGCCCAAATTCCTTTCATTTGCTAACAATTAGCATAGAATCCCCAAAAACATTAAGCTGAGTGACACCATGTGAGAGACACCACCTCAAACCTAAAAGCAAGGCTTTATATTCTGCCTCATTGTTAGAATGGACATCCTCTCGGCTACTACCTTCTCCATAAAGTTTTTCACCTTTGGGATTGAGCACCACTATTCCTACTGCCACTCTATCTTTAATACCTTTGTAGGCGCCATCAAAGTAGATGCCATGTGCATTCTCCACCCGTGGCAGGTCCTCAAGAGGAGATGTCTCCTCTTTTACCTTTCCCTTCTCTTTTTCCTTCTTTTGATGGTGTCTATGAGTCAACAAATTAGCTAGGCAAGCCCGAGTAGAGTCCTCCACCTTGAAGGTGTAGTCAAAATCTTGGAGTTGTATCACCCACTTATTTAGTGATTTTGGCTGAAACATCCATGTGCTGTAAGGCATAGGAAAAATGCTCTTTTGTCGTGATCACTGTGAATGGCCTAGGGAGAAGATAAGGACAAAACTTACTTATAGCAAACACTAGAGACAAAACCATCACCTCCACCATCTTCTACCCTCGTTCTGCTGCTATCATTACTCTACTAGAAAAGTAAATCGGCCTCATCAGGCCAATTTTAGCATCCTTTTGTATTAGTGTTTTCCCTAGAACATCTTTCCCAAAACTCAGGTTGACAAAAAACTCTTGATCTCAACAAGGCTATAAAATTATAGGAAGGGTGCTGAGAGCCTTCTTCACCTCGTGAAAGCATATTTCGCTTTCGTCACTCCATAGGAGCTCCTTTGAGTGGGTCAACTGTTGCAGTGGAAACACTAATTGGGAGAGGAGATAAATGAACCACCCCATATATTGCACCTTCTGAATGAAAGAGGTTAGTTGCTTCATAAAAGATGGTGACGGCACCGCCAATAAGGCCTTAATTTTGTTTGGATCCGCTTTAATGCCCCTCTCACTTATGAAATACCCAAACAAAGTTACACTATTTTCGCCAATATGACACTTCTCATGGTTTACCTGCCCCCCATTTTGCGAGGCAGTTGAAACCTTCATCCACCTTCCCTAGATGTAGAGCCTTAGAACTATAAATACAAAAATCATCAATAAAGACCCTGATGGACTTACCAAAATATGGCTGGAAGACATAATTCATGAATCACTGGAAGGTAGCCGGGGCATTTGTTAATCCAAATGTCATTACTTTGTAAGAAAAACACCCCTAAGACGTAATGAATGTGGTCTTCTATTGATCCTTCTTAGCTATTTGGATCTAGAAATAACATGAATACCCATCACAAATAGTGTATCTCTTATGCCCGGCCACCTCGTTGAGTATTTCATCCTAAAAGGAAAGAGGGAAGTGATCTCTCTTTGTTGTAGCATAGAGTGGCTTGTAGTCTACACAAATCTGCCACTTTCTATTCTTCTTGGGTGTCACCACTATAGGTGAAACCCACTCTGAGTCCCCTACTGGATAGATGAAGCCTGCCTTCAAAAGTCGTTGCATCTCAGTGAGTAGAGCATTTTGTTGAACTACTCCCAACCGTCGTAGCCACTGCACCATTGGCCTTGCTCCTCCATCTTTTAGATTAATGTGATGTTGTATTGCCATCACACCTGTGACGTGTTTATAATCAGAAATAAAAAGTGCAAAGTGTTTTATCACCACTTCCATGTAGGCTGCCTTCTCCTCAGTTGATAAATCCTAAGCCAACATTTTTTCTAACCCCTCATTCTTGATCTTTGGAAGCTACTGTGGAATTTCACTACTAGAAGGCCCTTTCAATGTAATCCCCATCACTTCTAGAGAGCTTTCTTCCTCCTCATTAGAAGACTCGCCCTCTATCGTAGATGACCAATCCTCCTGGAACTCCATTCATCAACAATCGTCTCTAATGCAAGTTCCTGCTGTCAGCCCTCCTTCATGTTGTAGATAGAGCTCTTCCATTTTTTCTACAACCCCTTTTGTAGCCTTAGTTTTAAATCCCATGTCTCCCAATCTTGTGTGGATTTCATTCCCATTAGCCATGGTCGCCCAAGAATAAGTGGATAGCCATCCCCCTTTACTGGCATCACATACATGTCAAGCTCCAATTGCACTCCACACACCTTTACCTTGACTTTCTTTATAACTCCCAAACAATTTACTACTACATTGTTAGCCATTTTGGCCCCAAATTCAGTAGTTTCCCTTACCTGTGATTCCAAACGATGCATCAACTTTTCCATCATGACACAAATCTTTGCACCTCCATCCACATATGTCTTTGATACTCTCTGCCCATTGATTTCGGCTTTCACTAGAGGTATAATATATTTTGTCTTTCTAGCCTTGATTGCATTCACGTGTCTATTCTTCATGGGTCTAATGCTTGCCATCTTTGACCATTGTCATCGCACTCTTGAAGATAGATGTAGTAATTGTGGCCATGAAATTTTTAGCCCTTGATCCCTCACATCAGCAAAATCAAATCATAAGCTCTAGTACCTTTACCCAAGGAAAAATCATCTATCTCAATGCATCGGCGTGAGCAAGCCCTCCTCTTTTTACTGCCACGTGTCTTTGAAGCCTTAGAAGACTCTGCCTTTTCTTCCATATTTCCAACCTCCTCTGGTCGTGTAGGCTTCATCCTCTCAATTCTGCGGGCTTTCTTCACCAACATTGCTTCAACCTCTGCTACTTTGGTCTTCCCTTTGACATCACTCTCATCCAAATTGATCATCCTGACGTCACAATTCTTTGGCAACCGGACAGGCAAGGGCGGTACCTTTGCAAGTGGTCGAGGATGCTGGAGAACTTGAACTGGCAGTGGAGGCCCTAGATTTGGTGGAACAAGCCTCTCCCTAGGTGGTGTCACTTGTTGTCCCCTCCTTCTTGGTTGAAACCCATTTATTGGCAAACACCTGGGATGAGGGCAAAATTGCATACCATAGCCAATCTCCCTACAATTATAGCAAACATACTCTCTTTCTTGTCTCCTTGGGCCCTGATTGTCTTCATTTGTGAGGGGGGGCGTACTCCTTGCACTAAATTCAACGAAAGGCTTTCAAGTTGATTAGTAATGCATTGTAGGAGCTCTTGCTGTGCCATTTTTGGTTTGGATGGGACCTCTGCTATTTCTCTAGGCCTTGGCATGGTTAGTAAAACCTGCATGGGCTCAACTCCCCCATTCAACTGGGCTTGATACTTCAATTTCCTATCTTTCTCCCTAGCATGTGACTGATTCTTCATAGGATATGAGAAACTTGCCTTTGATATTCTCCCTTAGTAGAGGGTAGAGTCCGGCCAGAAAAAAATCATTCTTAAGGCAATCGGGTACTCTCTCCCTCGGCTAAGGAGGCTGTCCATTTATCCCACATTTTTATAAACGTGCCTTCATATTCTTGGTACTCCTCTCGTAAGGTTTGGTAAAGATCTAGGAGTTGTCTCCAAAGATCTTCAGGAGGCTCTGTATCTTTGTACTCGTGTAAGAATGCGGTCTTGAGATCCTCCCAGTTACCCCTTGTAGCCTCCAGGAGAGCTTGATACCACACTCAAGCATCACCCTTTCAAACTAAAGATAAGGCCCATACTTTGGTTGCTTCATCATCCCGACCTATGACTAGGAAGACCATTTCTAAATCATCTAGAAAGTCTAGAGATTTCTCTCCTTTGTGCCCAAAAAATCTTGGAAAAGCCATAATAGGAAGATGCTGATCTAGCTCAATACAAAACAAAGATAAACATGTCTAGGCCCAAGTCATATCTTATTAAGGGTAGAATAAATGGATACACAGATGCATTAATCTCAGCAAGACGACGAGGGTCCAATAAGTTCCTTATGATATTTTGGAACCTGAGCTTTGTGCTAGCTATTATATGCACTGTTTGCCTAGCAATAGGAGGGATAGGTTGTACAAATCCCTATGGTTCATGGGATGCACTTAGAGTAGAATGAATATATGCACATTAAAAGAGATGTTATAATCCAAAATAGGGAATATTATGGGGTCCAGGGACAATAAGATCTCTCTCAATCTCTCGGCTCCAAAATAGAAGACCAACCTTTACTGAAAATGTATCTTTCTACTAATGCAAACATCCACCCTAATGTTTTGAACCGATTGAAAGTTGTAAAAAATAGGATTATTCATTTATGCATTAACTACAAATTTCCACTACAAAATTTCATGAAGCGTGTTGCTGAAGCTCTGGCCTCTTAGATCCCACCACTCGAGAGATGCGAAGGATTTGCTCACCAGTTATTAGTCTAGCTTTGGTGTGGCCATCATCAGCCTAGTAAAGTTCATAGGCTTTGATAGCTACCTTCTCAATTACTTTGAGACTTCTTGCTAGTAGTAGTTGAAGTGCATCACCATATGTAGCCTTTCACCAATACCCCACACCATTGATATATAGCTCCCTCTCCAAAAACTTGTTAATCCCTGAATTTGAAAGCACCTTCACCACTTGAAGGCGAGGCTCCTTAGGGAGTTTCTTTACACCACATACATGCCGTTTGCCGATAAAGATTCTTCTTCTCTTGAGCTTCTTTTGAAGACCATAGTGGTACTCTTAAGCAATGAATCCCTTGAATAGGGTTTGATGAAGATTCCTCCTTAGTGATCCCTTAACAAGCACTCGTTGAAGAAGATGACAACTCCTGAGATATTTTTTCCTTCATAGAAATTGTAGAGTGTAGCTTCCTCACTAGGGGCTCCAAAATGAGAGCTGAAAAGATGAGTGGGTTGCCTCTTACCCACCCAACCTCCAATCCTCACTAAGAGAGCTAAAGAATGGCACCACCTAGCCAAAGGGAGGATGGGCTAGGACCTCCCTTTCCTAAGTGAATGGAAAGAACTAAAACACAACTTCACAAGAGAGAATTTGTAGCCCATCTTAAGGAAATGAAGATGGTGGAAGAATAAGAGAGGTGATGGCTCCTAATTTCTCCCATGAACATATATATAACATGAGAAAATAAAGATTCTCCACCAATAGAGCATATGGTAAGTCTTACTTAATAAGTTTAAGCATGAATGTAGAGGGGGAATTAGAAGAGAGTACATATGATCTAGACACCTTATGATCTAGACGTCATATTAGAATATGAGAGAGAGAGAGAGAGAGAGAGAGAGAGAGAGAGAGAGAGAGAGAGAGAGAGAGAGAGAGACAAGAGATAGAGGAAGCTTGCTATTATGTATTCATGGAATGCTATATAAAAAAAGTGACTCACTCATAGCTTACCTCAAAGAGATGGACTAGCATGCGGATGTTGTATAATGTGCTCTTAGTGGCTCCCTTTTGGGCTTGGTAATCTAAAGTGCTCTCATATGCTTGTGATTGTGTTTCTTTACATCTTCACGGGTACCTTATATAGCCTCCATGTGGAATTAGATTAAGCTAATCTTCTTGATTAACATAATCCTAGATTATGTATGGCATCTTTGATAATATGAAGAATAGTGGATGGGACAAGTCCCCACCTTGGTCATCATGCAAGAAGCCAAGGGTGGTGGTAGACAAGCTAGAAAAAGGGAGCTAGATTATAAGAGGTGGGTGTCCAAAGCACATTATTATAATATATTTATAAGAAGGATAAAATGGGAAGTTGATGTGATAACGGTGAAAAAGAGAAGAAAATTGCATGCAGCCAATAATCTACGCCTTTGTAACTTCAAATCGGTTGAAATTTTTTTTCTTCTGCAACTTTGTAGACCAAGTCGAAACTGGTCAAGCGGCATGAGAATTTTCTTGAAATTCAATTTTCATTGGGATTTATTAAAAACGGCTTTCAAAATCTTCTTTGACTTTAATTCCTTATATATATATATATATATATGCATATAAGCATGTGACAGAGGGGATCCATGCTTGTAAGCTTTTGTGTAAGATCCAAATGACATCATGATGTGGACATTGACTTGTATACAAGGGTGAGGTGTCCTCTAATGATGGTGATAGATCTCAAATCTTGGTGATGCAAGTGGAACTCAAGTGTAGTTAGAGATTAGTCCTTTGAAAAAAAATCTATGCACTCACTCAACCCCTAGGTGTAATCTATTTCCATCATCACTAAGATAACCCATCCCTTTTACCCTTTACATTGACATTCCTCCTAAGAACTTATTTTCTCACTTGCCTCCTATTGATTTAATGTATTGATTATTTCATGATATTATCTAAACTATTTTCTATAAATTATTATAAAACTCATATGCATATTTTTATCATTAGCAAAATGAAATAGAGATAGTTACTTTTAGGAAAAAAGTATATTCCCTTCCCTAACATCGTCTACCTTTTTTATGATATTATGATCACATATGTCATTAATGAAATAATAATAAATATCACGAAATAAATCATAATTAAGATATTTTGTTAATGATAGGCATATAATCCTTTTATTAGTGAAAGAGTCTTATAATTGAATAGTTAATTATTATATTACTTAGACTATTTTTTAAAGCGACATTTTATATGTATTTTTTAAATGCATTTATAATAATTTAAAGTCAAATATAGCGATAAGCTTATAAAACATTATTTTTTTCCAAATTGACGAGATTTTACCTCTATTACGTTTGTAGTAACATGGGTTTCGCCAATTTCTACTCCGTCATTTTCTCAATCGGCTGCGTTTCTTGCTTCTCTTGCTTCAAATGGGCTTCTTGAATTTTTGCGACCTCGTGGAGCCATGGATGTCAGGTGAAATTAACGTGCTAGTTCAAGGAGAGTTGATGGTCGTCTAGAAAAAATTCACCAATGTTTTGATTAATGATATGGCTATATAGAAGGAAGGTGTAATAGGGGGTAGAGAAAATGAAAATGAGATAGAAGAGAGGTATTTTCCTCCTTCAAGGCTCAAGCTAGAATGGAAAAGAGAAGTAGAGAAATTTTTCCATCATCAAGAGGTCTTTCTTCTTACTTTCTTTGTGAAGGAGAGGGGGTGTATTTATAGCCATGAGGGGGACCATGCAGCCTACTCATTCTTTTGGCTACTTGTCAAGAGCTAAGTAAGCTTTATAAAAAATACTTTTTGATTTCCTACATGTTGGATGGTGGCATGGGGATGATTTTAAAATGCTTTCTCTCCTTTCAGGCGTAAAAAAGTAATGATTTTTAATCTATTTTTTTAAAACATCTTTTTTTCTTCAAAATAACTTCATCTGGTGGTTTTTGGCCAAGTTAGAAAAATATATACTAGATGCGTATAAATTAGGTGTGTGAAAATATAATTCTATGTATGAAAGATGAAAGAAAATTTGCACTTATGATTTTTGCATTGCTTAGAATGCAATTGTAGAGTCCAAGTAGAAAATTGAAAGTTTAGGATGTGGACTTTAGTCTAATCAAGAAAACTCATGAACTGTCTATACCTATTGAAAGCTATGAATGAGAAAAGGGAGGTAGATCCTTTAATTGGTTGTGTAAGCTAGGATTTGAGTTGCAATGGAGGAGAGATTAAGGACAATAGGAGGCAAGGGTAATCCAATTTCTCTAATGCAATGACAATAGAATTCTTCATCATTAATATGACATGCCTCTTAAATAGGCAATGTGTATGATAGGTAGGATCATACCATGTCTTAATGGACAACCCTAGGGAATTGATACCTTTCTCTAAAAGTGGAGAGTATCTCCTTGAATTATTCAACCTCCATAACACGTTCACAATTCTAATGAACTCACGTGAGGAGGTCCTCCTTATAGAACATGTAAGATACCACATGAGTTCAAAGGAAATGGTATTATATTTAGTAAAATTTCTAGAATTTTATTTACAAATGGTATTTTTAATTAACATTTAAAAAAATCATAAGTTTAATAAAGAAAAATGGTCATTTTAAGATCTTATAGCATGTAAAGAAAGTGTATTTCTTAATATCCTTTGAAGGCATGTTATATAAGCAATTTCTTATAGGTGGACCCCCTAAGAATAGACTAGGGATTTTAGTTTGCATCAATAATTATATCCAAATATCATATCTAAAAACCATGCTTGGAACTAAGGTTTAATAATGGATTATGATACTAATACATTGCAATATAACATTGCTTTTGTTGGGAGATAAAGGTGACTATGCCTATCTTGCCCATGTATTCACTACACTAATAGTACCCACACATTTATACAATACATGTGGTGGATGCCTATCACCATCACTTCATTCTTTATTCTTTCAGTGTAATGACTAATAGAATAAGGGAGGTCGGTAGCCACACATTGTTACTATTGGGGTTTCCATATCTTGTGTCTCTTTTACTCTTTTGATCCATTCACCATAGCTCACACATTAGATGCTTCCACTTGCTTGTGCTCTCACTTGGGCTTCGCCCTTTGATCGGTATTAAAGCCCTTGCATCAAAAGCTTCCCCAACATTTGCTTTAGCTCAAACTTGAAAATCTACAACTCATTGTTCTTGGTAGCCATGGCTTCTTCCCTTAAGATATGCATTTGATATTCTACTTTCTCTTGAGTGATCAAGTCTTCTTCTACGCATTGTAAGGGATCTATTGAGCTTCCCTTGAGCCTCAAGTGCTACTACTCAGCTATAACATTTCCTGTGCCTCTCCCATAAGAACCCCCCCTTTCAAAAATATTATAATTAGTTCAAATTTGTTTACCTCTCTCTCCCCCTACCGCTAGCATGTCGGGGGGAGAGAGAGAGAGAGAGGGAGTAAGAGTGGGAGAGGGGGCATGCACCCCCTAGGTGTGGGGGTGGCGGCCCGTCAAACAGCCATCTCCCCCCCATGAACCACCCCCTCCCCACTATATAAGGGGAGCCCCTCCCCCCCCTGTGGTCTTCAACGCTTCCCCCCGCTTCGTCTTCAGCGCCGCCCCCTGCTACGTCTTTAGCGCTGCCCCCCCTGCTCCGCCTGAAATGCCGCCAGGCTGCCAGGACCGCTGCCACCCTCATCATCATTATTTTCGTTCATCATCACCACTCTCAGCACGATTGAGGAGGAGAATACACTGTCAGGGCCGACTGTCAAAAAACAAGAAACTAAAGAAGCTTCCTAGAAGCTTCCACTAAAATCTTCTTAGGGGTGCTTCACCCGCAGATCGCGTGAAGGACACAACTCGTTTGTGGAGGGAGTTCCCTTGCGGGAAGGAAGGACTACCAACTTGCAAAAAATTTCAGCAAACCCTCCACCTGCGCAACTTATTCCCAAATCCCAATTGCGATGGCCCCAAAGCGCCACACAAGAGGAGCACGCAATGGGAGCAAGAGGAGGACGTGCACGAGTCCCCACCCGAAGCGCAAGAATCGATAATACCCCTCTTCTGGATGTTTAGGCTATTGCGTTATTGAATATATGGTTAATGTGTTAAAAGATGCACTTATGCAATAATGTCCTAATTGCATCTCCCATATAGGTTAAATATATATTGGGATGTTCTTGTGCATTGGAAGGTCTGTATTGGGTAATTTACGTTGGAAATAATGAATTATGTTGTATACAATGCATTTGTGCAATAAAAATCCCTTGCGATGACCGTAAATAGGTTAATTCATAGAAGGATGTTTAATTAAAGAATAGATAGTTGCTATGGAGAGGAATAAAAGAGTTATATTTTATTTTGAATTCCCATAAGCAATGTATTCTTATTTGCAAGACTTGCATGGGAAAAGAAAAGTTTTTTTTTTTTTTTTTGCATTGTAAATTTACATAGCATAACTTGCATGCATAAGTAAATGTATGAAAAGAAAAAGGGTTATATTTTATTTTATGAAAAGCATATAGGATGCAATACGCATGAAATGATAGTTACATTCAATATGAAAAGATAGGTTAAGTTAAGTTAAAATGTTGCTTAGTATTGCGCTTGCAGAGTTAATCCAACGTCCTCGTACTTAGATTGTCCTATGTTGCGAGTAAGAGAGGGTACTAGACCTTAGGACACGAATTACTAGTAATATTGACAAACAAAGGATGTTAAGCGACCAAGTGAGTTGCTTGCAAACTGTTGTTACAACCTTAGACTACGGAACAAGGACGTTTCCCTAGTCCAAGATAAATCGATAGGTTAAACTCTAGGTTGGATTATCGATCAAGGCCTACGCCTTGGATATTTGGAGAGGATAATTTCAGACAATCATCGGATTGTTTGATTAGACAATCTTACTAGGGACAACTGGCCCATAAGGGAAAAGGACGCGATCTTAGGGTTCTCATCTTAAAGATTAAATGACCAAACGTTAAGATCTCACAAGAAATCCTAGAGCCAAATCAATCTTTAGCCTAGTGGGACTAGGGTTTTGGATTGGGGTCAATGGGACTCCCAAATCCTATACCTTGATCAAAAGTATTCTTAATCAAAGATTGCCATATGATAGGAGATGAAATTCCTCAAGATAGGTACTGCTACCTATCTCGTGCATCAAGTCTGCAAGGTCATATGCTATTGCAATTAGATCATAAGATGACACTACTACATCCTAGGCCAAGGAAGGCGAGTTCTAATTACAAGTTAGATTCGTTAAGAGTTGAGTAGTTGCCCTACTACAACTCTCTCTCTTGGGGACTAATTTATCAAACTTAGGGCAATTGTGAATTACCAAGAAGCAAATTGGCCAACCAAGGACGATGGGGTTGTCCAAGATCTATTTGACTATAGTACAAGGAAACCTAAGGTAATGATAATTGGGGTCGGTAGGGCATAAACCCTAACCCAAAGAAAAAGGGTAAACAAGCAACCTAGCTTGCCAAGCCATTGGAATCTCGCTAAGTCACAAACGATCCACGATCAAATGCTGGGAGTATTCAGAAAGAAGGAATCACACCTTAGCAGTTGGTCGTACAAACGACCACTAAAATGACCGTGATTGTACACTTAGGTACATTGTTTAAACTTCTTGCACAAGGAACTAATTCAAGGCAAAACACTTAATGCTTCAGGCTAATAGCCTGGAGGGAGAGGCAGGTTCAGTTACCTCCGACTTCCTACCTAGCCCTATCCAAGGGGATTGTTAGCCACGCCGAGTACATGGACCGAACCTGCTGCGAGAGGTCTCTCCGTGGGTGGTACTTGGAGCGGGAGGACACTTGGGTTCCAGTGGAGGCTCTGGCCATAAATTCCTTGCCTCCGGATCCGGCACAAGAGGCCGACGTGACTCAAGATGGGATCTCGAGGCCCGTGTACTAGTCCACGAGCGAAACTTGGAGCAGCAATCTTGATGATTGCTGGGAAAGCCTTCGGGCAAGATACTTGATGTATTCCAAGACTATGATAAATAAAGATCAAATATTTGAAAAAGAAAC
Source organism: Lygodium microphyllum (assembly GCF_053477565.2). Classification (NCBI taxonomy): domain Eukaryota; kingdom Viridiplantae; phylum Streptophyta; class Polypodiopsida; order Schizaeales; family Lygodiaceae; genus Lygodium; species Lygodium microphyllum. The sequence continues at coordinate 23,243,285 of NC_141139.1, read as the reverse complement.
TTGCTTGACATTGTTTTTTTTAATGTTGGTGCCTAAGTTACGTGAAGAAACCTATGTTTAAATTGATTAATTAAGGAAGCTGCCTTTGCATGTCAAACATAATGTGGTAGGTAATTAGATAGCTAAGCAACCCGAGGAAAGTGCGGTGGACGTGACTTGGGTCCGTTTTACGGAAGGGTGGTCCCGGTTAGCTGGGAACTTTTCTCAAAAGACATGATAATGAACTGTGAAGATCTTGAGTCAGTAGAGTTAGAATCCTGATTTATGATGTTTTAGGGGAGCGGAATGGGACTATGCTTATGGGCAGAAAGGTTGAGCTTTGTATCCCTCTCATTTCCCATTCTCCATGAACCAAGTGCAGCATAAATCCGCTTTGACCCTGTTGTTCCTACGCAAAGTGGTTTATCTGGAGATCGATGCTAGCTACTTCCTAGAGACTTGGCTGATAGATAATAAAAAACCCTGACTTCAAGTTGGTCCTAAGTGGGAATGGTCGGATACTTCCGCTTCGAGGCAGACTCAGGAAGACCTAGATCGCAAACCCTCTAACATTCCTTGCGAGTGTCAGGTGGCGCTTTCTAGACTCTCTTCCCGATGGGCTGCTAAGACGTATCCCACAAGTGGACAAGCGAACACGTTACAGTTGGTATCAGAGCGAACCAACAAGATCTAAAGATTATAAGGAAACTTAATGGAGGAAAATAAAGGAAATAAGGGGATAAATAGGGGAGGGTGAGTAGAATAGAGCAGTGTTTTCTATTGAAAACATTTCTTTACTCACTTATGGATGTTGGGTTGCAGAGTCATGAAGCATGGAGCAAGTTCTTGGTGTTCCAGGTCATGTTCATGACTGCAATGCATGCTTCGAATTATCGTCAGGGGCTTAGCATGATGAATATTCTGGACCGCATCTATAATCATTCACCCTTGTATGAGGAGCGGAGATGGACGGGAGACTCAAGAATATACTACATAGCAGCCCATCGACTCGTGTACCTTCAGACCAACTTGAAGAGAATCAAGTGGATGGAGGATTTAAAGATCGTGAAGCTATTCATCTTTGTCAAAGCTTGCATAAACGCAACTTTGCATGTTAGCGGTCGGCAAGTCAAGCAAAACAAGTATGTCTATGAAAAAGTGACCCAGATGATATCTGCTGATAGAATCAAAGTGTTAGGGCGCTATGAGAAGAACGAGTATCAAAGGAAGTGATACCCCAAGCTTCCTATGACTTACCATTTCTTGAAAATCCATGATCCCACTCCATACTATTATTCCATCCCTGTAGCCGATTGTAACACAATTCTATTCTTCCCAAACTAATGTATCATTTAGCCTGTCCTACTTATCCAAAATAAATGTACTCAAAGGGATATGCCTTCATGAATAAATAAGACTTTTTACAATTGTCTATCTTGATCATAAATGTTAACTAAGGTGTTAAGTGATCAAATCACTTAGCTAAAAAGCTGTACTAGTCATATTAATGTAATATGAGAACATATGATAAGATGTTAAGGTCTTATTATTTAGACGCAACCCCAAGCGCAGGTTCCAAATCCGACTCCTGCACTAAGTCTAACTGCAGCTCAAGAGAAGAAATTCCTTCTCAAACAAATTAAGCCACCCGAGTTTGATGGCAAGGGAAGGACTGTTCAAGCCGATGCCAAGATCTGGATTGAGTCCATGGAGGACTATTTTGAGGCAGCAGGAACTACACCTGCTAACCAAGCCATGCTCGCCAAACTTAAGCTAACAAGCAAAGCGAGACTTTGGTGGAAACAGTGGTGCAGAGACCAAGCGATCTCGGAGGGGACAATCACTTCGGATAAGCTTAAGGAAGCTGTGCGAGGGAGGTATCTACCACCTGCCTACTGCACACAGAAGATGAATGAATTCTATGACTTGAAGCAACTAGGATTATCCCTTAAAGCATATATTCGAAGTTCATCTCACTCTTAAAGTATGCACCTCCAATGGATATGACACAACAGGTGTCAAAATTCTGTATTGGGTTGAATCCACCCATAAACACTCAATTGGAATCAATGCACGCAACGAACCTACAAGATGCACTCATTCGAGGTGCTCCAATAATACAGGAGGTGCAGACCAAACCAAGGAACAACAGGACTTGGCCTTACAAGGATCAAAATAAGGGCATGTCTAAGGCTCAGACTAAGAGAGCACAGGGTCAGAATCAGGGCCAAAGAAAGAAAGCTAGAGTCAATGCTGTCAACGGCTTTGTTCCAACACAAAGCAATGATTGAAACCCGCGTTGCTTCCATTGCAACGAGCCCGGACACTTCAAGAGGGAGTGTCCCAAGCTGGGCAGAGGACATCGCCAGGGGCAATTCCAAGGTCAAAATAGAGCCGCTCATGGCCAAGGAACCACTGTTATGGCTAGAGGGAGAACCTCCAATGTTTCCATCAAGGAGCTGGACAATGAAGAAGATCCATCCATGGATGTTGACATTGAGAGGGCAACGGTTCACGTGACTCTTCACAAGAAGGGTCCAAATCGCCAATTCTCTGTGATTCAAACTCCATTAGAATATCAAGGTAAAAGCTTCAAAACCTTGATTGACTGTGGCAGTACACATTCCTTCATTTCACCAATGTGTGCAAAAAGATTAGGGATAGCCACAATAGATGCACCTACTTTACTTGTGGAATTAGCAAATGGTCGTGAGGTCACTTGTACTAGGCAAACTACTAAGGTGAAATTCCTACTGGGTGGGAAGCCAACTTCTGTGAGATTCAGGGTAATGAACCTAGGTGTCCACGAATGTTTACTCGGAATGGACTGCCTAATACCCAATGATGCCCACATCCACTGTGGGAAGGGCCAAGTCTCCTTTCGCAATTCTAAAGGGGAACTAGTCACGACTCAAGGTGAGGCTGGTAAGCCAAAAATACAGTTGGCAAAAGCAACACGGATAATAAAAGGTGTTCAAAAGGGTCTACCTGTCTATCTGATTAAGCTGAATAAGCTAGATCAGAATCAAGAATCTGGAGAAGAACCTTCATGGTTAAAGGAATACACAGACGTATTCTCTGAAGATCTGACGGAACTTCCTCCCCAAAGGGAAGTCAACCACGAAATCAAACTTGTGCCAGGAGTTGCACCGGTCGCAAAGAGGCCATATAAGATGTCCATCCCGAAAGCTATCAAACTAAAATAGCAACTCATGTTAGACCAAGGCTACATCCATCCTAGCAGTTCTCCATGGGGAGCTCCAGTGTTGTTCCAAAAGAAGAAAGATGGAATGTTTCGCCTATGCATTGACTACAGAGGGTTGAACCAAGCAACCATAAAAAATAAATACCCCATTCCAAGAATAGATGAATTACTTGACCATCTTCAAGGGACGAAGATCTTCTCAAAGATAGATCCTAGATCTGGATATTATCAGATAAGGATCAAAGAAGAAGATATCCCGAAGACTGCATTCAGTACAAGGTATGGACACTTAGAATTCCTAGTGATGTCATTCGGGTTGACGAATGCTCCTGGTACCTTCAACAAGTTAATGCAGGATATCTTTAGGCCCTATCTTGATGATGTAACATGCCCGCCCCTCAAATTGCGGGACATGTCTTAGCAGCCCATCGAGAGATCAATCTAGAGGACGCCACCCGGCACTCCCAAGGAATGACACGGGGTTTGTCAACTAGGGTCTCTCGAGTCTGCCTCACAATGGAACTTATCCGGCCGTTCCCACTAGGATTAACCTGAAGTCCAGGTTCCTAGCCAACATTGTCTAAGGTCATATACCGACTTTTTTCTAACATTCCTCGTTAACATTTTCTTTGAGGAAAGCTCTCGGCTAACCGAGACCACCCTTCCGTAGGATAGACCCATTGGTCACATCCACCACGCTTCCCTCGAGGGTTGTTTTAGTTATCTAATTACGTACCACATTATGCTTGATACATAAAAGTAGATTCTTTAATTAACCCGTTAGTCATAGGTTCCTTTACGTAATTTAGGCCACAGACACGAAGACAGGTTAAAACAAGATCAAACACTTCCTTAACTTATCTTCGAATCAATGTGTGTCTCCTGCCCATACAGGAGAATTAAGTGCTCCTTTCTGCCTCCGCAGAAAAATCATTCCATCTTCTGGCAATAAAACCCGAAGGTTTATCCTTCCAAGGTTCCACCTTGTAACTAGTATCAAGGCCTCGAGATTCTATCCCGAGTCACATAGAACACTTGTGTAGGACCCGGAGGCATTGGGATTTATGACCAGAGCCCCCACTGGCACCCAAGCGTCCTCCTCCACCAAGTGATTTCCACGGAGAGACCTCTCACGACGGGTTCGGTCCACATTCCCAGCGCGGATTCATAACCCCCTTGGTTAGGGTTTGTCGGCTTGCGAGGGGTAGCTAGCGCCATCCTTCCTTAATTAATCATTTTATGAATCCATCACAACTAAGGCAAAACGAGCCTATCATTTCCAATCAAAAAAATATCATTTTCTACATCAAGCAATCACTTTTCTTATAAACCACTTGTCCTTAGTAGGATCTCCTCTTACCAAGGCAACCAGTCAATTCACTTAGAAATATCCTTTTCAAAACAACCAAGCATAAGCCTTGATCAACATTCCATTTAGAGTCAGCTTACTAGCCTAGCTTAAACCTGGAGGATATCCACTTCCAATAATCTAAGACAAGATCCTTAAAAACAACTCACAAGCACGTGTTTTTAATCACTCAACTTCTTTTGAATCTCTCTTCCCCTTGGGTTTTATCCTAGGGGAAGAGAGATTCAACTTCTTTTGAATCTCTCTTCCCCTTGGGTTTTATCCTAGGGTCCCAAGTTGTGAATCCTCGATTCTTAGCACATCTTTTAACATACTTGGTAATCTTTAAAACACATTAAATATATTGCAATACTTGTCATACATTCTTTCCATGCTCTCTTAGTGCGATGCTATGTAGAATTTTGCCATCAAACTCATCTTCCGTGCACAAGGATCGTTTAATAAACTGACACAATCTACGATCCTTAACTCCCTTCACATTTAGTCGATGATTTTTTAATCCTAATATGCATGTATTTGTGTGGCTTAAGTACATGAAAGCATAAATTTCCATGCATTTGTGCATTTGCATGCTAAGAACGAGAGCTATCATTTCATGTGTGTAAACCTATGCCGAAATCCATTTCTTATTATTTCATGCATGCAACCCTATCATGTAAGTCTACTCTCTTGTTTCCTTAAATGAATGTAAGATCTTAAAATACGTAAGCATAGGGTCTAGATCCTTAAAAAACTTGGTTTTAATTTGGGGACGAAGGGACATTTGGTGTGTTGGCCGCTTCACTTGGACGGTCTTAACCTTCGAATCTCATCATCTTCTTCTTTCACTAACTCCTTTCTTCTCCTCCTCTTCTCACTCTCTCCTCCTCCTCTCCTCTCTCTTCCTTCTTTCTCTTCTCTCCTTCTCTTCCACTACTCTATCTTCTCTTTCCCTCTCCTTCTTCTTCCCTTCTCCTTCTCTCCTCCTCTTCTCTCTCTCTCTTCCTCCTCTTCTCTCTCTTCCTTCTTTCTCTTCTCTCCTTCTCTTCCACTACTCTCTCTCTTCCCTCTTCTCCTTCCCTTATCCTTCTCTCCTCCTCTTCTCTCTCTCTCTTCCCTCTTCTCCTTCTTCTTCTTCTCCTTCTCTCCCTCTTCTCTCCTTCTTCCCTTCTTTTTCTTTTCTTCTCCTTCTCTTCTTCTCTCTCCCACTTCTTCTCTCCTTCTCCTTCTCTCCCTCTTCTCTCCTTCTTCCCTTCTTCTTCTTTTCTTCTCCTTCTCTTCTTCTCTCTCCCACTTCTTCTCTCCTTCTCCTTCTCTCCCTCTTCTCTCCTTCTTCCCTTCTTCTTCTTTTCTTCTCCTTCTCTTCTTCTCTCTCCTTCTCCTTCTCTCCCTCTTCTCTCCTCTTCACGGCTGGTTAGGGTGGCAAGGGAGGGCTTCCACATCAGCAAGGGGGCTTCTACGTCTGTCGAAGGACCCAGGGAGTTGATGGCTACCTATAGCAAACGGGGGGGTGGCTTGCACAGGCGATGGAGGGGGGAACTGCTACAGCAACGGGGGGGAAAGGGGGACTCCGATGACAAGGAGGAGGGTGGCCGCGCCTTTGGAGGAGGGAGGGGGGAGGTTTTATAGGGGGTCGCTGCCACTTGCGACTTGCATGCCCCCCAGCTCCCACACATCACCCCTCTCTCTCTCTCTCTCTCTCTCTCTCTCTCTCTCTCTCTCTCTCTCTCTCTCTCTCTCTCTCTCTCTCTCTCTCTCTCTCTCCCCGCCATGCCACAGCAAGGGGAGAGAGAGGGAGAGATTTAAAAAAAAATTAAAATTTAGGGGGGAGGGGTGGCTGTTCCTATGGAGGAGGCCCGGGGGAGCACAGGGGGAAAAAAAAAGAGACATTACAGATGACTTCGTACTCGTCTTTTCTTATGATACCCTAGTCTGCTCAAAACAGGGAAAGGATCATGAATCCCAGCTTCACATTGTTCTTGAAATAATGAGAGCACACAAGCTTTATGCCAAGAAGAAGAAGTGTGCATTTTTCAATCAACAAATTGAATATGTGGGATTTATTGTATCAGCAGAAGGAATTTCAATAGATCCAGCTAAGGTCAGAGACGTTCGGGAATGGCCAACACCAACTTCTATCAAAGAAATACGTAGTTTTCTTGGGTTGACAGGGTGGTACAGAATTTTTATCAAAGATTATTCTTTGATTGCAACACCTCTATGACTGATCTACTAAAGAAGCAAGTAGCAATTGTATGGTCACCTGCTGAAGAGACCAGCTTTGACAAACTAAAGTAAAGCTTAGTATCAGCACCCATCCTGAAACTTCTTAATCTTAGTAAGGAGTTTGAAGTGGTAACTGATGCTAGCGCACTTGCTTTACAATGTGTACTTATGCAAAAAGGTCATCCCGTAGCATATTCTTCAGGAAAATTGAAGAGCCATGAAAGGAATTATGCTGCCCACGACCTGGAGCTGTTGGCTATCATCCATGCTCTCAAACTTTGGAGACATTACTTGCTAGGTAACAAATTTTCCTTAGTAACGGACCACAAGAGTCTTAAATGGATTTTCACCCAGAATGAGCTCAATATGAGGCAACGTCGATGGATCGAAGTGTTGGAAGAATATGATTTTGAAATCAAATATAGGCCTGGAAAAGAGAATGTAGTTGCCGATGCACTCAATCGCAAGGCATTTCTAAATTCTCTCATTTTGCAAGATCCATCAACAGCAAGGTCTCTTGCCACAAAGGTATCAATGCCAAACAACGTGATTCTTGAGCTAGCAAAAGAAGGGGCATATCATGTCCCAGGCTATTAGAAAATGCTAAGGGAGATCCCCATCAAGGATCAAGACCCGAAGCTAAAGACGAAGTATCAAGAATTCTCCATCAGTAATGGGCTTGTCTACTTTAGGACAAGATTATGTATCCTTGCGAGCCAAACTCTCAAGCAGAAGATACTTTGGGAAGCCCATGACTCCCCTTTCTTAGGGCATCCTGGCTATTCCAAGACCCTTAATACGGTCAGGAAGAGCTATTATTGGGAAAAGCTCAAGGGAGACGTACTCAAATATGTCACGAAATGTTTGTCTTGTCAACACATTAAGGCAGAACATGTTAAAATGCCTGGGAAATTGCAACCACTTGACATTCCACAAATGAAATGGGAGTTCATTAGTATGGACTTTATTGTTGGCTTACCCCAAGTTCAAGGAGGATATAACTCTATTTTGGTTGTAGTAGATATGCTCACCAAGGTCGCACATCTCATCCCTATCAAGACGAACTATAAAGCTTCAGATATCACAAGATTATTCATAAAGGAAATATTCAAACTTCGTGGGTTACCTAGAAGAATCATTAGTGATCGTGACTCTCTTTTCACATTACACTTCTGGAGGGCTATCTTTGAGGCTATTGGAACTCAACTCTGTTTCAGCATAGCTTACCATCCCCAAACTGATGGTTAAACAGAATGATTCAATCAAGTCATTGAAGATATACTTAGGGCATACTGCTATCGCAAACCCAAAAAGTGGATTCAATACTTACCACTGGTTGAGTTTGCTTACAATGCTTCTTACCAACAGAGTATTCAGATGACCCCTTTCCAAGCATTGTATAGGCATGATTGTTGTACCCCTTTGAACTTCTCGAATCCAACTTTGAGGATAGAAGCTTCAAGACAGATGCTGGAAGACATGGATGATCAAATCAAATCAATAAGACAAGACATTCAAGCTGCCAAGGATAGACAAAAGGCCTACGCTGACTTGAAACGGCAAGACAGATCCTTCGTCAAAGGTAATATGGTCTTTATCCGTGTACACCCTAAAAAGAGTTCACTATCCTTGGGAGAGTACAAGAAGCTAAGTCTGAGGTATTGTGGACCTTATAAGATCATCAAGTGCCTAGGGCCTAATGCTTACAGACTACAGCTGCCCGCAACTCTAAAGATTCATAATGTATTCCATATTAGCCTATTGAAAAAGTATCTACCTAATCTGAATCATGTACTTGATGATCAGCAAATTGTAATGCCTAGCCAAGGAGTCCTTGAGCGACGGCCTGATAGAATCCTACATGTTAGGGAGAGGCGTTTGAGATCAAGGACCTTGAGAGAATACCTCATCTAGTGGAAAGATTATCCCGAAGAGGATGCCACATGGATGGATGAAAATACTCTCAACCAACAATACCTCTAAATCTTCTCGAGATGAGGACATCTCAATTCTTCTAAGGGGGAGAGGATGTAACATTTCCAATGCCTCTCCCATAAGAACCCCCCTTTCAATAATTTTAAAATTAGTTCAAATTTTTTTACCTCTCTCTCTCCCCCTGCCGACAACATGTTGGGGGGAGAGAGAGAGAGAGAGGAAGTAAGAGTGAGAGATGGGGCATGCACCCCCCAGGTGTAGGGGTGGTGGCCCGCCATCAAACGGTCGTCTCCCCCCCCCCATGAACCACCCCCTCCCCACTATATAAGGGGAGCCCCACCCCCACCCCCCAGGTGGTCTTCAGCGCCGCCCCCTTGCTCCGTCTTCAGCGCCGCCCCCTACTCCGCCTGAAACGCCGCCAGGCTACCATGACCACCGCCACCCTCATCATCATCATTTTCGTCATCATCACCACTCTCAGCACGATTGAGGAGGAGAAGTATCAGAAAACAAGAAACTAAAGAAGCTTCCTAGAAGCTTCTACTAAAAGCTTCTTACGGGTGCTTCACCTGCACATCGCGTGAAGGACAGAACTCGTTTGTGGAGGGAGTTCCCTTGCGGGAAGGAAGGACTGCCAACTTGCAAAAAATTTCAGCAAACCCTCCACCCGCATAACTTATTCCCAAATCCCAATTGCGATGGCCCCAAAGCGCCACACAAGAGGAGCACGCACGGGAGCAAAAGGAGGACGTGCAAGAGTCCCCACCCAAAGTGCAAGAATCGATAATACCCCTCTTGTGGATGTTTAGGTTGTTAGGTTATTGAATATATGGCTCATGTGTTAAAAGATGCACTTATGCAATAATGTCCTAGTTGCATCTCGCATATAGGTTAAATATATATTGCGATGCTCTTGTGCATTGGAAAGTTTGTATTGGGTAATTTACGTTGGAAATAATGAATTATGTTGTATACAATGCATTTATGCAATAAAAATCCCTTGCGATGACTGTAAATAGGTTAATTCATAGCAGGATGTTTAATTAAAGAATAGATAGTTGCTATGGAGAGGAATAAAAGAGTTATATTTTATTTCGAATTTCCATAAGCAATGTATTCTTATTTGCGTGACTTGCATGGGAAAAGAAAAGATTATGTTTTTTTTTTTTTGCATTGTAAATTTACATGGCATAACTTGCATGCATAAGCAACTTGCATGCATAAGTAAATGTATGAAAAGAAAAAGGGTTATATTTTATTTGATGAAAAGCATATAGGATGCAATACGCATGAAATGATAGTTACATTCAATATGAAAAGATAGGTTAAGTTAAGTTAAAATGTTGCTTAGTATTGCGCTTGCAGAGTTAATCCAACGTCCTCGTACTTAGATTGTCCTATGTTGCAAGTAAGAGAGGGTACTAGACCTTAGGACACGAATTACTAGTAATATCAACAAACAAAGGATGTTAAGCGACCAAGCGAGTTGCTTGCAAACTATCGTTACGACCTTAGACTATGGAACAAGGACGTTTCCCTAGTCCAAGATAAATCGATAGGTTAAACTCTGGGTTGGATTATCGATCAAGGCCTACGCCTTGGATATTTGGAGAGGATAATTTCAGACAATCATCGGATTGTCTGATTAGACAATCTTACTAGGGACAACTGGCCCATAAGGGAAAAGGACGCGATCTTAGGGTTCTCATCTTAAAGATCGAAGGACCAAAAGTTAAGATCTCACAAGAAATTCTAGAGCCAAATCAATCTTCAGCCTAGTGGGACTAGGGTTTTGGATTGGGGTCAATGGGACTCCCAAATCCTATACCTTGATAAAAAATATTCTTAATCAAAGATTGCCATATGATAGGAGATGAAATTCCTCAAGATAGGTATTGCTACCTATCTCGTGCATCAAGTCTGCAAGGTCATATGCTATTGCAATTAAATTATAAGATGACACTACTACATCCTAGGCCAAGAAAGGCGAGTTCTAATTACAAGTTAGATTCGTTAAGAGTTGAGTAGTTGCCCTACTACAACTCTCTCTCTTGTGGACTAATTTTTCAAACTTAGGGCAATTGTGGATTGCCAAGAAGCAAATTGACCAACCAAGGACGATGGGATTGTCCAAGATCTATTTGACTGTAGTACAAGGAAACCTAAGGTAATGATAATTGGGGTCGGTAGGGTATAAACACTAACCCAAAGAAAAAGAGTAAACAAGCAACCTAGCTTTCCAAGCCCTTGGAATCTTGCCAAGTCGCAAACGATCCAGGATCAAATGCTTGGAGTATTCGGAAAGAAGGAATCACACCTTAGCAGTTGGTCGTACAAACGACCACTGAAATGATCTTGATTGTACACTTAGGTACATTGTTTAAACTTCTTGCACAAGGAACTAATTCAAGGCAAAACACTTAATGCTTCAAGCTAATAGCCTGGAGGGAGAGGCAAGTTCAGTTTCATCCGACTGCCTTCCTGGCCCTATCCAAGGGGTTGTTAGCCGTGCCAGGTACATGGACCGAACCCGCCATGAGAGGTCTCTTCGTGGGTGCTGCTTGGAGCGAGAGGACTCTTGGGTGCCAGGGGAGGCTCTGGCTGTAAATTCCTTGCCTCCAGATCGCACACAAGAGGCCGACGTGACTCGAGATGGGATCTCGAGGCCCATGTACTAGTCTACGGGTGAAACTTGGAGCAGCAATCCTGATGATTGCTGGGATAGCCTTCGGGCAAGATACTTTATGTATTCCAAGACTATGATAAATAAAGATCAAATATTTGAAAAAGAAACTTGCTTGACATTGTTTTTTTTAATGTCAGTGCCTAAGCTACGTGAAGGAACCTGTGTTTAAATTGATTAATTAAGGAATTTGCCTTTGCATGTCAAACATAATGTGGTAGGTAATTAGATAGCTAAGCAACCCGAGGAAAGTGCGGTGGATGTGACTTGGGTCCGTTTTACGGAAGGGTGGTCCCGGTTAGTTGGGAACTTTTCTCAAAAGACATGATAATGAACTGTGAAGATCTCGAGTCAGTAGAGTTAGAATCCTGATTTATGATGTTTTAGGGGAGCGGAATGGGACTATGCTTATGGGCAGAAAGGTTGAACTTTGTATCCCTCTCGTTTCCCATTCTCCATGAACCAAGTGCAGCATAAATTCGCTTTGACCCTGTTGTTCCTACGCAAAGTGGTTCATCTGGAGATCGATGCTAGCTACTTCCTAGAGACTTGGCTGATAGATAATAAAAAACCCTGACTTCAAGTTGGTCCTAAGTGGGAATGGTCGGATACTTCCGCTTCGGGGCAGACTCAGGAAGACCTAGATCGCAAACCCTCTAACATTCCTTGCGAGTGTCAGGTGGCGCTTTCTAGACTCTCTTCTCGATGGGCTACTAAGGCATGTCCCACAAGTGGACAAGCGGACATGTTACTCAGCCCATTTGCAGTAGTAGGACCAGCAATAATGGCATCGTGAATTGCAGCTACTATTGTTGCCCCATTCTTGATCTCCGTGATCACTCCTCCAACCTCGATGACCTCTTGCCAACCTTGGTAAGACTTGGTATCACTCTCAAAAGTGGTATTATGGCATTGAGCACTAATTTTGAGCCTCTCTGATTCAGCCATTTATTATAGAAATAGGATAACATGCTGTCATAAACTAGGGACAACCATATCTCTATCTGTTGGTGCTCATTGATGCTACTACAGTCTATATACCGATGCTCAATCGTTGGAGTATGCTTAGATGATGACTTGTGATGATGTTGGCTTGACTTTGAGTCCACATTGGTGTCAAGATTGTGGGAGAGAAGGAAGGAGTCTCACTTGTAGCTTTCTTGCTTGCACAATGGGGGAATACACACACAGGTGGAGGCTGAAAACAGTTTTCCTCTTCTTAGTTGTGTAAGCCAAAAGAACTCTAGTATAAAGAAATAGAAGAACCCTATATATGGGTCTCAAACCAAACTCAACTAGCTAAGGTGGCATACTAACTGAGCCACGAACTAGAGTAGATAAGGATAGCTGTCATCTAGCTATTATTCATGGGCGGTGTACCAACCGCATCTGCAGCTAACAAGTCGGTGACATAAATGCACAATGGTCACCCTGGCATATCACAAGTGGAGCTCGATATCTCAACACTCCCCCTCGAGCTCAATCCCAATTCCTACACACCAAGCAGGTCTCTGAACTTGCGGAGCTTCTCTACTCCCAATACCTTCGTGAATATGTCAGCTACCTGATCCTCTGTGCTGACATAAACTAGATCAATAAGACCTAGTAAAACCCTCTCCCGCACATAGTGATAATGCACCTCAATGTGCTTTGTTCTAGCATGATAGACTAGGTTATTTGCCAAGTGTATACTGCTCATGTTGTCACAATAAATGACAATTGGCCCATCTGTAGGCTGATGCATATCATAAAGTAGCTTATGGAACCAAGCTACCTCACATGCAGCCATTCCTGCACCCCTGTACTCAGCCTCTATGCTCGACAAGGCAACTGTAGGTTGTTTCTTGCTGCTCCAAGTGACTGCAACACTCCCAAAAGAGAACACATATCCACAGTTAGATCGTCTATCAGAAATACTACCAGTCAAATCAGCATCAGTGTATCCATGCAACTGTATCTGAACCCCAGTCTCATAAAATAGTCCATACTGCAATGTGGACTTCACATACCTGAGTTTGCGTCTAGCCACATCCAAATGTGGTTTCCTTGGAGCCTGCATAAATTGACTTACCAAACCAACAGCATAGCTCAAATCTGGCCTGGAAATAGTCATATAAATCAAACTTCCTACTATGCGTCTGTACATAGTAGGGTCTTCTAGAAGCTCACCTGCATCTGCGCTCAGCTTCACATTCTCCTCCAAAGGAACTGAAATAGGCTTACAGCCTGCCATCCCATATTTGGACAGCATGTCCAATCCATACTGCCTCTGCAAGAGCCGTATCTCACTTGGTGATCTAATCACCTCAATACCCAAGAAATAATGCAGCTCTCCCAAATCCTTCATCTCAAACTTTTGCTTCAATAGCATTTTCACATGAAGGATATCTTCATCACTGTCACCTGTCATAATCAAATCATCAACATAAATGACAAGTAGCATAATACATTTCTCTGTTTTTCTCACATAAAGTGAGAAATCTGCCTTGGAAATCTGAAAGCCAATAGTGACAAGATACTGTCCTATCTTGTCAGACCATGCTCTAGGTGCTTGCGTCAAGCCATACAGGGCTTTCTTCAAACTGCAAACAAACTCAGGATGAACATCATGCACATAACCTGGTGGCTGCTCCATATATACCTCTTCTTGCAAATCACCATGCAAGAAGGCATTCTTTACATCCATATGATGTAAAGACCATTCCTTTGATGCAGCCATAGCAATGATTGCTCTTACGGTTGCCATCCTTGCAACCGGACTGAATGCTTCTTCATAATCAATGCCATATGTTTATGCATACCCCTTGACTACTAATCTTGCATTGTATCTGTTCACAGAACCATCTGCATTGTGCTTCACCTTATAAACCCACTTACAACCAATTGCATTCTTATCTTTAGGCAAAGGTACCAATTCCCATGTAGCATTTGCTTCCAAGGCATCTATTTCTTCATCCATGGCTTTCTCCCATTTTTCTTTTCCCATGGCTTGCTCAAAAGAAGCGGGTTCTAGTTCTTGTATCACTTTGACCATATAGGCATAGTGAATGGCTGTAAATCCATCATATTTCAGCCTATCCACAGGATACCTAGCTCTGGTAGACCTGCGCAAAGTAGGTTCACTCCCAAGTGCTCTCAAAACATCCCTGGTCTTCCTTACTCCAGCTCCAGGTGTAACAATAGAAGGAATACCCAACTCATCATCAATGCTCTGTTTTGAGCCACTGGATTCACCATCCACATAAGAGTGACCTGCATTCACATCAAACATGGGCTGATCTACCTTCTCTTTTCCTTTTCGTGAAACCTGCATACCACTATCTGCATTGTTTTGAGGAGATTCTCCTGATCTCAATCTGCCTGTCCATGGCGAAGAATGTGAACCACTACTAGAGGACACTCCAGGTCCACTAATATTTTGTGAATGCTGCTGTGAATTCTGTGCAGCATTACCATTTTGTACATCTACATCATCAATCACATTTACTGGTTTATACCAGCTACTCATCTCATCAAAAACAACATCTCTACTCACTGTAAACTTACGAGTAGAAGGGTTATAGCATCTATACCTTTTCTGCTCTGCAGAGAGTAACCAATAAAGATGCACTTCTCAGCTTTTGGATCCAACTTAGATCTCAACTCATCTGGCACATGAACATAGGCAATGCAACCAAAAATCTTCAAATGAGAAATATCTGGTTTCCTACTAGTATACCTCTCCTTTGGAGTCATCCCATGTATTGATGCAGTGGGAGTCCTGTTCATTATGTAGACTGCTGTAGCAACTGCTTCAGCCCAGTAAAGATTTGGCAAGTCTTTTTCGTTGAGCATGGCACGAGATACCTCTCCAATATGCATGTTTTTCCTTTCTGCAATTCCATTTTGTTGTGGGGTATGACTACATGAATATTGCTGCTTTATGCCATGCTCCTACAGGAACCTTGCAAACTCATTTGAGAGGTACTCTCCCCCTCCATCTGACCTTAGGCATTTTATTTGCAGGCCTGTTTCTTTTTCAACCATAGCTTTAAGAGTTTTGAAATTCCCAAAAACTTCACTTTTCTTTTTCATAAAATACACCCAAACTTTTCTGCTATAGTCATCGATAAAAGTTACAAAATAATGACAGCCTCCAAGAGATGCAGCTTTAGTAGTCCACACATCAGAGTGGATTAATTCCAATGGCTTCTTACTCTCTTGAACATGTCTAGGAAATGGTTTCCTTGCCTGTTTTCCAAACTGACAGGCTTCACATACCTTATGCATTTCTGCAACCTTGAATTTTGGCAATCCTGCAACAATATTTTGGGCTTGCATTGATTTAAGTCGCTGTACATTAACATGACCAATGCGTTTATGCCAGATATCAATATCTGCAACTACACCGGTCCCATGTGCAAACATTGCTACACTCAATTCAGGCATGTTTGCATCCAACGTAAACATTCTGCCCTTCTTCTTTCCTTTTGCTATCAAGCGACCTTTATTTTTCATATCCTCAACAAAGCATCCATGAGAATTAAATCTGACATGCAAGCCCTGCTCAACCATTTGACCAATAGAAACTAGGTTCTTGGTGATATTCGGGACATGAAATACATCCGACATGTATTTCTTTTTCCCATCCTGCATAGACAAAGGAATTTTTCCAATCTGCACAATAGGATGTGCAGTATCATCACCAGTCTCCACAAATCCTGGTTTTTCCATTTTCCTTGCATCCTGCATCCATTCTGCATGACATGTCATGTGGTTTGATGCACCTGAGTCAACATACCACACATCATTGCTTTCTTCTGCACTTGTCACAGAATTGGTCATGTGCTGCACCATAAACAAATGCTCATTTCTGTCATCACCATGTCTACTAGAAGATGCATAATTCCCTTGTTGCAATTTTCCATTCATGATGTCATTCTACTTTTTATAGCAGTCTTTAGCCATATGACCCATTTTACCACAGTAGTAGCATTCAACATTGCTGTTTGCATTTTGGCCTCTTTGCCATCCACCACGACCTCTTTGGCTCCCCCTACCTCTAGAGTTACCATGTCCTCCTCCATAGGACTGGTTTTCTTGAGTTGGCTACATATTCTGATTTCTACCATGGCCTCCAGATCGGCCTCCTCTACCTCTGCCTCTACCTCTTCCAGCATTTGAGTAGAAGACAGCTTCTTTTTAAGTTCCTCCTGAAGAAAATGAACCACCATTTCTCTGCTCCTCAGAAATTAGAAGAGCAATTAACTCCTCAAAATTAGGAAATCTTTCACGGACGGAAATGGATGTCCGGAACTGTGCATAATCCTTTCCTAGACCATTCAAGGTCACAGAAACTAAATCATCATCTTCCACTAGCGACCCAATGGAAGCAAGTGCATCTGCAATCTTCTTCACCTTCATGTGGTAGTCATTGATGCTCATACTTTCTCTTTGCACATTGTGCAACTCTTGCTTGAGCTGCATTTTCCTGGCTTGCGTATTTGTGCTATACATTTTTGACAAAGTATCCCATGCCTTCTTTGGCGTACTTGCATCCTGAATATGCACGATCATAGAGTCTGAAATACTGATAAACAGCCAGTACATAACTTTTCTGGCTCTCTCATGCCATCCTTTAAATGCCTGCATTTGCTGTTGATTGGGAACATCAGGAAGAACTGGTTCTTCTTCATTTCCTGCAACGAATTCCCAATATCCTTTTCCCATAAGGAAATTCGTCATCCTAAACTTTCATGCTTGGAAGTTGTTCTTGTCAAGCTTTTCAGTTGCCACAATTATGGCATTCAACATCTTTGCCACATGATTTACTGCGTCCCTTGCTATCAGATTTGCCTTTCTGCTGTGATCTGCCCCTAGTATGCAAAGCACTAGAAGACTTATTGGATGCATTATTCTACCGAATCATTTCTTCCATGAGTAGAACACTCTCTACATCAGCATACAAAAAGAATCGCATTCGAATTGCTCATAGCAAACCTGAATGTATCCCAACTCTCTGGAAGAGTGCAAAAAAGGATTTAGTTGTAAATGAACCGATTAATGCTATGATTATATGAAGGTTCTACTCTAGAAGACGACTATGTTTTTGGATCTCCTAGTCTGGTTGGTTATGCATCAAGCTTGGCAGAGACAACACCACTCAAAGAGTAGCCATTTCCTATAATGTCAAAATGAAGAGTTGAAACTTGCAAGAGTACCAGGAGGTGTGAGAAGCCAGTCATAGTCATTTTGTCCCAATCTGAAGAAAATATATCAACACTGCCCGTGCTCTTCACACTTGGATTGTAGATCCAATCGATGCATAAGGTCATTTTGAATAAAGGGGTGGAGCTGCAGGGCTTGACGTGCTAGGTGACGGATAGACTGATGCAGTTGATGAGAAGGGAGACGAGATAGTTGCTAAAAAGCCTGCGGGTTTCCAGATGCTGCTGTCGGATGAAGACATGCAATTGCTTGGCATGGCAACCTGCATGTATATGATGTCGAGTGAACATGACATCCAATTTTTAGGCTATGAACTTTTCGTTGACTGTCAATACTCTTCAACCAAAACCTATGTGTAGTCCTTCAAAGCTTACAGCCGCATCAAATGTAAAAACCACGAATTTCTAGCCAGGCAATCAAGATGCTCACAAGCTATTTCCTAAGGTATGGCATCCCACTGATAAGGGAGACTGGGTCCAGTGTGATAGATGTGAGATATGGATTCATGCTGAAGGTGACAAAATCAGCAGCAAGTGCCTCAAGGACTTAGGAAATGGAGCTGAATATTCCTGTTGTGAATGCAAGAGGTCATTTGGCATTGAAACACTACAAAAAAGAGAAAAATTTGAGATGCCTAATAATATGGAGATCAAACTAGATACTGTCCATGATTTTGTACTTGTGGTATGTTGTGCAAAGGAAGTTGATTATTTCCCTATGCTGCATCGAGTTTTCTGTAAATGCGATGAGTGTGAATCTGGCAAGATGATGGGTCCATCCAAGTGGGAAAGACATTGTGGCAGCAAAAAGAAAAAAGAAAAAATGGAAGGACTGTATAAAACTGAAAGATTCCTGATTGGTTCTGCAGTTTTAGTTTCACACTTTCCATTGTCATGATCAGTGTCCCAAGTTGGATTATGAGCTCATTGGAGCTAGCATTGTATGATCACACTAGTTTATTTTAGGGAATGCAAAGTTTTTTTTGGCAATTTTGAAAATTCATTAGTAGCTGAAGTTTTCTCTCAATTGTATGCTATACGAGAGATCTTAGCAGAGAATGCATTAAGAGGTATTGATGATGTAATAACAGCAGATAACTCTGTGTCAAATGAAGTAGGAAACAATGAATCAGTTGTAGTTGACATCAATGCTAAAGAAGATGTTAAAGGCAACACATCAATAGTAAGTTCAAAATGCCATAGCTCCATTTTTTGTTGTATGTAACTCTAGTTGAGTTTGTTAGCACTATCTGTGCGTGTTCCATACTAGAAAGCTGAACTTTAAAGAAAGATTGGAAGTTATAAATCTTTTGTGAATTGCAAGGGTCATTGAAGTACATTGCATGCTGGAATTTTGGAAAATTGACTCTCTACATTCAAACTTGTTTTTTAAAGTTGAAGACTTTAGAATGGAAAACAAGACTTTGAATGGAAAACACGGGAAAGAAGGATACTATCACCTAGATAGTAGGTGAGAAGTTGGAGTACAACAATTTTGTTCAATGGAAATTCAAGATATCGAATTTCTTAATTGGAAGAGGCTATTGAGACCTAGTAACTAGTCTTGAAGATGATCCCAAGCTACCAGAGGATAGACCTCCAACACAGGATCAATTAAAGGTACACATGACATGGTTGGAAAAGGCTAGCAAGGTCTTGCATTGGCTGTCCTTATGTGTGTCAGACACAAAAGCTATGCAAATTGCAAACTGTACTTCACCAAAAGCTGCTTGGGACTTATTGATGAAGAATTATGGGCGTGTCACTCATGCAAGAAAGTCACAACTGAAGCAAAAATTCAGTCACATATCCAAGAATGGAAGGTCTATTGAAGACTATGTGAGTGAGATTAGAACCATTGCAGAACAACTATTGGAGCTGAAGTTGAGGATGATGATTTGGTGGCCACTACCCTCCATGGTCTTGGAGAGGAGTATAAGCAATTTGACACTTCCATATTAGTATGTCAAGAGCAGCCTAACTTTGATGAACTTGTGGCACTTCTTTTGCATGAAGAAGTGAAACTTGGACTCAATACAAGTTTCAGTGAGTCTAAAAATAGCAGGGACGGTGTCTTCTACTCAAATCAAACGGGTAGAGATGGAAGAGGAAGATCAAACTTTAGAGGAAGAGGTGCTGAAAATGCATATGCAGCTTGTGGACAACAAAGTACTGGATGGAAAAATAGGCAGCCTCTTGCAAATAGACCACTCGTGCGCTTCCACAGTGAAGCTTAGATGGCAATCTAGACAGAAGATAGGTGAAGAGCTTAAGGCTAGCTGGAACAACTCTGACTGGGTGAAAGATAGATGATCGATGGCTATGAAGGGGTTTAGCTTTTATAGCCTGTGAAGGCAGTTAGGTCGGCATGACTGACCTACCATATGAGCCTCCACTAGTCGGCCAGGGAATATTCCCTTTACCATCAAGCGTGCCTTGAGTTGCTACCAACTTAACTACTCAGTCCAACCCAAAGATTAGACCCACAATGGTCACCTTTTTGCCATCTGGTCACATAGACCTCATCTAATATACAAGTCAGGACTCAACCAATATCCGGGCTCACATTTGGCTTCTCCTCATAATGGGGGCCTTACAACTTTGAGCACCATGGATCATTGGTGGCACCTTATGAGGGTTGGGCCTTGAGCATATCTAACAAACCTTCTAATTTTCCTCTTTGGTATGCCCACATTTGGGGAGCCTTGAAAATCTTTTGCATCAACCATTGCAAAGTCCTATATACTATGCAAAGAGAGGAAGCCAACCACACCAAAAATGCATCCTCACTTTGTATTGTGCAATATCAATACGACACAAAAATAAACTTCTGCACTTGAGAAATAGCTCTCCTTGCTTCCTATCATCTTCCAAATAACAAGCGAAAGAAAAAAGCATGAAAAATGAGAAAGAAGACTCGAATATAGCTCTAAAAGCATAAGACAATCAAGGTGCAAGATTGGGTAATAAAGTGTATGAAGGCCTTGCTACTTGTATTTATACACAATTGAGATGCATTGCCACACGTGAATGGCCACCTGGATTGTCATAGTAAACCCTAGCTAATGATATAATGCCATGTGTCATGGGCCACACCAAGTATATATGATGGGCCCTTGCTTATGTGGCTCATTTTAGTCATGCCATTATGGTGCGAGTTATTTTTGAGTTTCATCTCATTCCAACATATCATTAACATTCCATATTTGGCACCACTTCTGATCGACCCTTGCCTCAAATCTTCCTCCATGATATGATATGATAGGGAGTCCTCCAAGGGATGCACTGATCTTCCTCACAGCCTATTGTAGACATTGTGGCATGTCCCACTAACGTTCACATGATATGAAGCGATTGAGAATTTCAAAATAGGCATGTTCCTACCTCTCGCCCGATATCAGATATTGCTCGTGCATCCTCCATGATATGATGCAACTCTGCCTCCTCTAGACCAACTATTGCCTCTCATGTCGTATCAGCCTACAGTGTCCAGTGCGCCATCCACAATATGATGCAATTACACCGTGGCACATATACCCATCGCAACTTATTGCGCCATATCAGCCTCTGCCTACAAAATGATGTAATCTCTCCTTGGTGTAGAGATGGAATTCTGCTCTTTGCAATGTATCAACTCTTGCTTGGCACCTCCTCTGTGCTATGGCCCCCAATCAAATATTTTTTGTTTTCTCTTTTTGTCATTTTCTATTATGCATTGATGGCAAGGATAAAGCAAATAGTAAGGAAAGTTTATATAGAGATCAAATATAATGGATAAGAGGCTAGTCCATTAAAGGTTCCAGAGGCTATTGCTGTTGAGATCTCTCCTACCCTTGGTCTCGAGTAAGTTACTCATGAATATATGTGTGCATCATGTGGGTTCAAAATAAGGTATTTTTAAAATAATATAAATGGGTTATTTACAGATTGAATAGAAAAGGATCATGTTTTATTCATGAAAAACTCACAAATAAGATTATTTATAAATAGGCCTTGAACACACGTGATATAGAGGATATACATATAGTAACTTCCCTGAACCTTTGGTTTTCTCCAGCCTCTTGCTATGTAATCAAAGCAATCGAGTGCAAAGACTATGTCTTGTCCTCTTGCTCAAGGCAAGGTCCTTGTGGTTAATGACCAACCCTATGATCTTGGTGGATAGTCCTCTTCTCCAACTGCCAAGGTTCCAACCTCCCCTAGAACACCTACTCAACCAATAGATCAAGTTAGACCCTCTTATACTCAAGGAAATGAGCCTTCTGAGCCAAGGAGAAAAAGAAAGTCTAGGTTTTACTATATGCAGAAGTGTTTTGGTGAGATAAGGAAGGCCTAGAGAGCCACACAACATGTCATTCCAAAGATAGCTTTCATCATAGTTGTCATAGATATTTTTGGTAGATTATCAAGAGTGTCCTTTGAATCTAGCTTTCAAAAGAAATGACAGCTTGCAATAATCATTTGTCTTTAGGAGACAACTCAAGATTTTGTTATTGAATTTATGAATGATGCTTACATTGTTGTTGCTTATACTCATAAGATCACCTTGATGAACAAAGGTTTTAGTATAATCAGTAGAATCAAGTACAGGTTTGATAAGGTATTCAGGCCCTTAATTACTACTCAATAAAAGAGCCTTTAAGATCCTTAATATTCTCCTAAAAATTTCCCCAAAAAAGTCATTACAAATTTTGGAGTATTAGTGGCCATCATCTCCTCTCCTATATGGAAGCAATTATGCCAATATTTCCAAGATCGTTTTATGTCTACATGAGCCAAAATGCCTAGCTAAGGAATTTTTTACTGCTTCTATCAAGATCCTTGAGGGTGTGAAGTTTAATTAGGCACAATTCCTTTTGGCAAAGATGGATCAACATTTCAATGAGTTCAGAAAGAACAACTTAGGAATGTTTCTAATGGAGCCTTCCTCCAAAAGGTAATTACTTTTAAGCCTTCTCTTGGTGTCATTCCTATTCTTGATTTTGATGATATTCTTATGCAACCTCCACCTATAGTTTCTTCCCCTCCTCCAATATAAGAAAATTTTGATGAGGAAGATGAACTTCCTACTGGGGTGATCCATAGGAAACACTCTCGCATATAGACTCCTTCCTATTCTATTCTTGTTCTTGACTCTTCTCCTCTATAGGCTTGTGTGTCTGCTATTTCTACTAGTTCCCTTTCTACATTTCTCTCTTGTATCAATCTATTTGCAAGCATCACAACGAGATAGAAAACTTGATCCTCAAACTTCACTAGTTTTCAAAATAGTAGTGCTTGGGCCCATACTTTCACATATGGTCTCCAATGTCCAAGCAAGACTAGAAACAATGGTGATTTCTTCTCTCTAAGGTGTGTATACATGAGGTACATATCTCTTTGCAAGAAAGGGTGGATTCCTTGACTAGTTAGTTGAGTAAGACTTTGGAGATAAAACAAACTGCTCTCAGCAATATTCACCAAGAGATAACCAAAGCTACAAATTTGCTAGAAGGCCAGAAAGCAACTATTGCTTTGATGATAGATAAGTTAGTTGCTACTAAATATGTTCAAGTCTCCCTGGCATAGGAGCATGATTTTTTTCCTCTCTAAGATGGTGGTTTTAGTTTCTAAGTTGGGATACTTGTGAGGGTGAGTTGCACTATTCCAATAAAATTGTTACAGCACAATAGAAGATAATTGAGGAGTTGAAATCTAAAATAGCTAAACTTTTTCTTCCTCCCATGCTTCTATAGTCTCTTCTATTCAATCTTCCACAAAGGATCTGGAAAGCCTAAAGTAGCAAGCCAAGTTAAATAATGCTATTTCTGCTAAAGTGGACAGTATTCAACAGCATATTGAATTTTTCTAGCAAGACTTCCTTCACTTTACTAATATTGCATCACCTCTCCCTACTTTTTGGATTAAATACCAACAACAAAAGTTTTCCTATATATATCTCTTAGCACTATTGACTTAGAAGCAGCAAAAGAGGAGTGGCACAATCTTTGGTCTGCTGATTTATTGAAATTAATATTTGATCGTACTATTGATGATCTAGTTTACCATGAGGCATACTTATTATCATTCATATATATCACAAGAGACTAAACAAGTCCTATTGAGGAGGATATCAATCTTTATATGGAGGATGTTATTTTACAAGTAGCCACATATGTTCATTCGGACTTTCAAATGGATTTTAGACCTATGTCTAGAGGACTTCCTTAAGTAAGTTACTCAACATGAATATATTTGTGTATCACATGGGTTCAAAATAAGGTATTTTCAAAATACCATTGTTATACATTTTTTACATATAGAAGGCTATAATATAAAGGAGTTATTTTCATATTAAATAGAAAAGGGTTATGTTTTATTCATGAAAAAATCACAAATAAGGACATTTATAAATAGGCCTTGAACACATGTGATGTAGAGGATATACATATAGTAACTTCCCTAAGAGGACTTCATGGTGTAAAGGTCATGCTTGGCATCTACCTTTAGAGGAGGATTTGTTGGTTCACCATCGATGGAAAAGTCTATTTTTTACATATGATATCCAATTCTTACGCTCACAAGTCCTTTCTTACATTGCAGGATATCCTTTATTCACACATAATTTTTGTTCAAGCCTTAACATATTGATCTTATGTTTATCCATCCGATTCTATTGATCTCATTTCTTATCAGAAGATTGCTTAATGCCTTCCTATTTATATCTCTCTTCTTAATGCTAATCCTAATTTCATTCCTATGCTTACTTTTCACCCTACATTATCTCCTCATATCTCTATATTTACCCCGTGTCCATTTATCATTGAACCTATTTTTATTCCTATTCCTCTTGACCCTCCTAATGCTCCTCTTATTCCATCTATGTTTTCTATTGAAACTCTTCGGATTTTCTTGTTTTTTTTCCTCATTTTATGGCATTCTTATTACTTAATATTTTCACTTTTATGACTTATCCTGTCCCTCTCTCCATTATTTGACTGTGATTCCCTTACCTCAGCCTTCTAATTATATAAACCTTCACCATCAATCATGGATACCAATGGATTTGATAGTGATATACTCCATCATTTGGTAGTGGCCTTTATAGGATTTTTTACCAGATCAAATTTTAATTGGCTTGTTATTTCAAGCTCACGGGAGACTTCATTTGCATGTTCATATTCCTATTGCTCTCAAACATATGCTCACTTAGAAGATAATTTTGTGAGGTTGGCTTCTCACTTTTGTTGGTATTTAAGTTTTTTTTATTAGCGCTCGTACAAAAATACAAGAAAGTCTATCCCTCTTCTTCTCATCAATCGTAATGAGGATGTATCAAGTGCTCAAATGAATGTGCCATACTATTTTACTCAAGCTTTTCCTACTAAGTTTGTTGTCTTGATTGAAAGGATGTGCTATCTCCAATTCCTTTAGAATGTTTGTATCTATTTTGTGGATGAGAGCATATCATTAGAGAGATTGAAGCTTAGTATATAATTTAAAAAGAAATATCTTCATCCTCATAAGCAAGTGGATTAGCTTTCTGATGTATCTTGGTTTTTAATGAAAAATATTATTATTGCCCTCTATTTTTGGGAGTATATACCATTCACACTACATTATCTCGTGAATATGCATTCAATTTTTTGTGGATGTTTTGTTTGTGTGAACTATGTACATGTATGTGAGTTATCATTATCATGAGGAGATAAAGTTAGAGTTGAAGATGATCAAAGATGGATGTTGATTGAAGATAAAGCTATGGATTTGGTATAGATGAGAAATAAAAGTTGTTATATCCTTTAATAGTTTGTTGGATTATATTTTGCAAAGTTAAAGGATTGGTTAATATTGAGTTATGGTTTTTCTTTCATATATTTGTTTAGACTGAGGTTAATTTGTGGATTGGATGGAATTAGAGCTGATGGATTGAAGTTGATGATTAGAGTGATTTGTTGTTTTTAGAGATATTATTATTATTTTTTGAAGGTTGTAAGGATGCTCCCATTAACTAAGTGTGGGGATACACTACAAGGGGGAAGGGGGGGGGGGGGCCCGGGGGGGGTGGGGGGGTGGGGGGGGGGGGGGGGGGGGGGTTCCCTACTAATTAGGGCTCTTTTAAAAAACATTTTATCAAACATGAGACAATTCACAAAACTTAAAAAACACTTTATCAAACATGAAACGATTCACAAAACCAAAACTAATCATATATATATAAATCTATATATATATATATATATATATATATATATATATATATATATATATATATATATATATATATATATATATATATATATATAAAATGTCATGGGTATGTCATGGAATGTGTTACACAAGTTTGATCAAGTTTGTCGGAAAGAGTAGAAAAGGGGAGCTAGTGATCGGATGCACTATCCGATGTGCTCTTTGCATCTCCATGGGGGCTCGATGGCTTCGGAGGTACTCGTGCTATAATAGCTCGGGTCCCGCTGCTCATCTATCCTCCTGTCCTCTGCCTCCTCTCGAGCGACAACATCCATGTCTATCTCACCATGAATCTCCTACACCAATAAAGATCAAGTATTAATACAATTAAAAATTTGAACTATTAAAAAAATACTTGAAAAATATCTAAAAGTAATAGAATGGATACTCACAAAAGGGTTGTCGAGGGAAGCCTCCTTTGAAGAGCTCTGTACCCCTCAGAAGTCCATGTCTGAATCTTTGCTACCATCAAGGGACGACCTAATCTTTGTTGTATCCAAAGTTAGATTATTTTGGTTATTTTTCTTTCTTCTATGCTTCTAATTACATAAACAATAAAAACCTATGGCATATACTAACAAAAGTAGCAACAAAACCATCTCTCCCCATGCGACCCAAGTGAGATGTACGTTCGCTCGAGACTCTGGCCACTGCTGCCTCCTACATCAGTTCATTAAAATCAAAGGACAAATTATATTATACAATTTTAACTCTATAGGAATTTTGAAGTCAAAATACTTCAATAAAGTGATAAAAAATACACTCTCTACTGTGGAAATGTCACTCGTAAATGGTACTCCTGACGGAAGTATGTCCACGACTCCTTGAGAAATCCAGTAGGCCTCTTGTTGTTGGGATCATGTGCATACCTCTTGGTTGTGTTTAAAAAAAGAGTGTTAATATACTATTTCGATTTTATATTTTTCACACTAGTACGCGCACTCTATTTGTGAGTCAATAAATAAAAAAGATCAGCACCAAGTTTAATCTCTTTTACCTCTATTTATGCAGATTCAGATTCCTCTCATACACCATCACCTCCGCATTACAATCATGGTTTTTGTGCAGCATTCATAATTCCATAGAGTGCTCCTTCATGTGAATTAGAGTCTTCATCTTATTATGAAGAGAAGCAAATTCTATGTTGGTGTGATAGATGTCGAGGCTCGTATCAGAGGCCGCGAGGCTAGTATCATTCCCATGAGTCAGAATATGGCATTTTTGTTCATGCACTAGTGCTAGCACAATGATATCAACCTATGGTCAATGTTCTTTACATCCTATTTACATTTTTTTCATTTTTTTCGAAGGTACATATCAGTAATAATCACATTACACATGTAGGAATATGCAACTTCATTTGATGGTGAAGATGACATCTATGGCGAAGATGCTCGTCATTCTTGTACACGGCTTGGTCAAGCATTCCAACAGATGTAACTTGATATCTTGCAATAGCCCCTATCTCCTAGCCTTGAGAGCAAGAGGTCTAGCGATTATGCATTGCATGATCATCTATGATCTCTTGTGTAGACGTACAATCACAGGCTTTACAAAGGATGTCAAGGAGGATCACTTCCTAGAGATGGAGAGACTTTTAACTTTTGGGGTGCTCGCTATATGATAGCTCCTTCTAGTATTCCAAATGGAGGACGTGGCCTCTTCATTGCATAAGATCTACAAGTTCAACCCGATTCAGAGCTAACACTTATGTGCTTTTGTGGACCCGTATATGGATGGGGTCCATGGCACCAACTAGTGTGGTATACTTTGAGCATGAGATCTTATTTTAGATAGAGGCATCACTTATGCTCAAGGACAGAGACTTTATGTAGATGGGAGACCATACACACAAGGAAAGATAGCAGGTTTAATTAATAGCAGTCGAGGAAGTAGCACAAAAACCAATTGCACATTTGTGGAATGTGAAAATGGTCATGAACTAGCATACATGAGTAGAGATGTTCCAAAATATATTCTTGTCAATGCCATCTTCTTGATCCTATGCATATATTTAAGAACGTAGGACACTCTTTATGGAAAATCTCATTGGTTTGAAGGACACGAAGCAAGCCAGAAACAACTTAAATGAGCAAAATTGCAAGCGTGCTTTATGGCCTCAAGTCGATGAAGAGACATGAAGAAAAGCGTATGCTCATGCACCATGGGTGTTAACCCCCACAAAGATTTCAATGATCAATCAATGGATATAGTCTATTCAAACACCCACATGATATGGTGCATCATTGCAAAACATATTTATTGTGGATGAGGTGAGTTTTTCCAACTTGAAAACACATGATTGGCATAATTTCATCAAGGTAACTCTTACTTTTTTCGGTCCGCAACTCGTTGTTGTCCTGACAAGTCGTCTAACTGTGTTGTAAAATGGACATATGGAGCATGTCCTCCCTCTAATCATCAATGGTTGTATGATGAGTGGTGTTCGCGATGTTATCTACTGCTTGGGGAAGCTCGCAAGGTATGTCTACACTTTGCACATGCCTATATCTATGCTTGGAATGGGATTTCACTTAATGTTCATCTATTTTTTTAGATGGATCACATTTAAGGAGATAGATGTGTTGCCAATAGTGCAAAAGAAAAGGGAATGCATTGAGCTCCTTTGCCTGATGGAGAAGAAGCTACCAACTTTTTTTTTGACATTCAAGTCCACGTACTAATCCATTTGGTGGATGAGATAGAGATTGCAGGTGTTGTTAGCACTTGTTGGATGTTTTGGGTAGAGAGGTTCATGGGAGTCATGAAGGGGCTTGTTCGCCAAAAAGCCCATCTAGAGGGCTCAATATCGGAGGGATGGTTTCTTGGAGAGTGCATGTACTACCTTGCCAAGTACCTTGAGTGTGTTGATGAGGATGCTCTGTGTAGATGGACAGTGGATGAGCCCACTACACTATCAGATGAGGTATTATGTGGTAACGGCATTCCTTTCAAGGTCTCATACAAGGAATGTATGAGCTTGTCTACATTTGTTATTCACAACTCAGAGTGTATGGAAAAATTTGTTGAAGAGTACCATGAAGTAGTTTTCAATGCACAAAGAAGATGAGAAGGTTAGAAATCTAGCAAGACAAAACCTCCCTCAATTCTTTCATGGTTATCCCACCATATTAGAGATGGAATCATGGAAGGGGAAGACATCAATGAACAAAGAGAGATTGGATTTGGTTGCGATATAGAGGTAACATTTCTTTCTTGAGTTGTATGTAATCTTAGTGATGTAACTTAAAGTTTACATATTTCATTCTTGCACTTTAGGTACACCGATACAACAATATGTGGGCCTATGGTCAATGTCAATAGAATTGATCAACAGCATCAAACCCAAGATTCTTGCATTATCTCTTATTTTAGCCAACAATCACGTGCAAGCACACGAGACACAAATATTATTGAAGAGGAGCTCGACTATGTGGGAGCCATAGTCGGTATTTATGAGCTTGACTACCATATTTGCAAGAGGGTAATTTTTGACAATAATAGTATGTTGACAATCTTTGCTTTAGACTTCCTTCTAAAATGTTGCAAATCTTTTATGTTAATAGGTTGTGTTGAAGGTTGATTGATTCTGTGGGTGCTGAGTACAAAGGGGCTGGAGCCACAACGAGACAAGAGCCCTCTGGGTTTTGGTCAGTTAACTCTTCAAAGCCATTACAGACAACACGGGAACCATACATATTACCAGCACACTATGAGCGAGCTTTCTTCTATGCTACCCCATATTCTCGCAGTCCATGGAGGCAAGTTGTGCCTATCAATCCTTGAGGACAACGAGTGTTTGACACCACTTGTAGGGAGATGGACTAAGAGAGTCTACAAGAGGATGACTCAACTTCTACAAAGCCCCATTCAATCACAACATTAGTGCAAGAAGAGCACCAAGAAGAGGAATCGAGCAACAATGATGAAACAAATGATGAGACAGAGGATCTTGACTTTGAGTTGAACTTTGAGCCTCATGTAGACACTAAACCATTGATAGCTTCACCGCCCACTCCTGCTCTTGATGTACAACTCACGAATGAGGAGCTTCAAGAGACAATGCAAGACTTGATCATTGATCTCTTTCCAAACCACACTTGAATCGTAAAAGCCAAGGTATTATATCAAGTGTTTTGTCTTGATCATTCCGACCACTTTCTTAATGATTGTAGGAAAATCAAATTGGTATCAATGGACCCTATTGGTAAGACCTAACACAATTTTCCATTGATCATATTCATTCTTTCATTACTCTGTTTGAATCTTACTAGCAATGGGTGGGTTGGGTGGGGAGTCTTGTGGATGATAGCCATCTATGGCTCTCTCTCTCTCTCTCTCTCTCTCTCTCTCTCTCTCTCTCTCTCTCTCTCTCTCTCTCTCTAGTTGGAGGTACTAACTGTGCATTGTCTCATTGATGTCTCAGCAGGAGAGCCATGTTGCGCAGCATCCTCTTATGGCTCCATCCGGTACTGAACTCGCACTCTAGGTAACTGAGGACAAACTTTTTGTCGAGCTCTAATTGATCCCTACATTGCAACAAAAAATAATTAAACCAACCTCCTGATATTTTGAATCATTAAAGCAAGTCAAAGATACATATGCCCATAGAACATGCACTCTAGGCATGTAGGTATCTATCACCGATCCGATGCGTTGATGGAAAAGATGTTTGCCTCCAATGGGTACCACCCATCCCTTGGCGGCGTCAATGTCGCAAGTGACCCCTGAGTCTCTTGTGCAGGTCCTAAATGGTGGTTGATGTGTTGCAAGGCTCTCTGGCGGGGTGGCAAACACCTGGGAGCCCAAGTGCTCCCTAGAAGCCGTCTTGCTACATACGTAGATGTGGTGACAAAGGTGCATCACCATCATGGAGGCTCGATTTCAATAAGAAACGGGATAAGATAATTAGTTATACGTTCATAGGACCTCACGCTAACCTAAAACAGAGGGGCAAGTTATCTCTAATAGTGTCTCAATCTCTTGCTGAGTCACAACCCCATCACCCAGTGGCTAGGTAGTGTTTGGAAGGGGAGTCTATGTAGTGCCTCGAAGGGGAGTCCGTGTAGTGTTTGGAAGGGGATTCCTAGTAGCATCAAAAAGTTAGAATTTGGCCCCTAAACTTATTATACAAAATATAAAACACTTTATTCCATACGTAAGAGGTGATCCACACATGTATGCTCCTCCTGCACCTCATACTGCATGTGCCTCTCGAGAAGAGCCCTCATCAGGGCAAACTGGCCTCAAAATCTAATGGAGGAAAACTATCATCGCCTCCAACTCCGCTTCAAGGAGGCACTCATAATCTAGCCAATCCTCTACTATCTGCTCTTCCGGGATGCCGCTCACCCGCAAGATAGTCCTCAAAGCGATCAACAAACCTTTCTTGGAAGAAGCCATATATGTAGATGACATGTTTTCAAAAACAAAAAAAAGTAACACGTCAATATAAGCAAAAAAAAAAAGTAACACGTCATGTGGCAAAATGAGGACACAATCCTATTCCAGGTATTCATGTTCCCTTTCAGGTGGATATGTATTTATGTATGTACATGTGTGTGTGTGTGCGCGCGCGCGCGTGTGTGTGTGTGTGCACGCGCGCACACTGGGGGACATATACTATCCTGGAAGCTACAAATGTATTGGCAGTCGTTTAGGGATCTTGTGTAAGGTACAAATGCAGGCACATTGAGTGGATGCCTACACAAGGAGGCATATACTGTCTTGGAAGCTGCAAATCTATTGGCAGTCATTTAGGGGTCTCTATAGGGTCAACGTGGGGCTGTGTAAGGTAAAAATGCAAGCACATTGAGTGGATGCCTTGGACTGCGAGATGGCAGAGACTACTGTGATAAAGAAACCAATTTACATGAGACTAAACTTAACACAAAACCAATTGGGCTAACCACAGGAGGCACTGCATCAGAAGGGCAGTAAAAGACACCCACTAAGGACGAAAAGTTCTACTACAGACAAAACAGAAGGAGAGCCCGTGAAAATGCCACTCCCAGAAGCACAAAGCAATGGACAAAAGATGCAAAGGCTGATTGCAACAAATGGTTTGGATGACATGAAAGCCATCATAAGAGCTGAGATTGCAGCAATATGTATGCCAATGATTGACAAGGTATCAAGTGACATGAATGCAATGCATGAAACATGGGGAAAGGAATTGAATGAAAAAATGGATGCAACCATGAATGTGTGCATGAGGGTGTGTGGCAACATGCAACAAAAAGTCATGAATGACATGGATACAAAGCAAAAAGATATGTATGAAAAATTGAAGGAGACGTTCAGGAAAGAACTAAGTGTTGTTGTAGAAACAAATAGGAAATCGTGCTCTAATAGTTGGGATGATGCAAAATATAAAGAAATCAAGGCTCACTTGTAAATGGATATGATAGATAACTTGAACATGGAAAGGGATGCTAGGAAAGCAGATATGGATGCATTGAAAGCTGATACAAATGCACACATTGCTGAACTCAAAAGGCAATTAGAGTCATGTAAGAATGAATTAGGGACATACAAGTCAATGATGGATGCACAAACAACAATGCTAGATGCACCAGAATTAAAGAAAGAGGTGGAAAGTTTAAAAAAAGACATGTACACATGGTTGAATGTGGTAGAGGGAGCCCAAAAGAAAGTAGAAAATGTTTAGCAAACAGTGAACGAAAATGCACAATGGATTGAGGTAGTCAAAAGGAACAAAGGGATACCTCAGAACAAATAGAAATGATGAACGCAACACTAGAGGAGGAAGCAAAGAGAAAACTCCGTGCATTGAGTGTACGTGTGGTGGGATGGGCTACAAAGGGAAACCCCCATGAGGATGCAAAAACACTCTGTGCTAAGATGGGTGCAGATGAGACACGCATTATGGATGCTTGGAGGATAGGTGATCCAAATGACAAAAGAGGTTAGATCCTCATGCTGGAATTTGAGGACATCGATAGCAAAAGGGCCTTCTTATCAAAGAGAAAGGCTTTGAAGGGGGAAAAGATTTATCTCGATGAGGATCTCACCCGTGCACAGTTGGAACACAGGAGGGCAAACATGCCAAAAGTGTTGGAGGCACATAAAGAAGGCAAGTATGCTGTGTATAGAGATGGTAGAGTAGTCATAGCAGAACGGAGCTCACAATGATGCTACGAGGCCTATGAGACGCTAAAGATGTCCCTTTGAAATTGTAATGGTTCAATGAGGCTTGATGCAGGTTATTTTAAGGATACTTTTCATGGGATAGACATGGCTATGTATACATAGACATATCAATGTATAAATTCTAGATTACCGGATATTGCGGGATACAAATGGGAGAGCGTATATAGACCTCAACCCTGTAGACCGGGAGGAACCAGGGGGTCAGGTGGGGTGGCTATTCTTTATTGTGAGAGCCTCCAATACATGATTCATGTGGTGTCACGAGATGTCCATGCTAGATATATGTGGGTAAGGCTGAGGATAGGGCACCCGAGGGATCTATATGCTGCAATATGTTACTTCCCACCTGTCTCTTTAACATTTTCTCTTAGGGAGAGATCACCATTTGAAGTACTACATGAGGATATTATGAGATATGCAAGTAGTGGGAACATACTACTAGTAGTAGACTTTAATTCTCGTGAGCAGTCTGCCTTCTATGATACTGAACATGAAATGTTTAAGGAATTGGCATTGGATGAACTAGGGCTTGTTAGGATATCTCAAGATAAGGAGGTGATAGCATATGGATCCCATCTGCTAGCTTTAGGAAGTGCTCACGAATTGGCTATATTCAATGGCCTATAAAGATGGCCAGGGGTGGATGCTTTCACTTGTTGGAACAACAAAAAAGGGGCCAGTGTTGTGGACTATGTAATGGGCTCACCAACATTAATCCTAGAAATTAAGCATTTTGAGATATCTGATGAGACAATTGGTATAGTAGCCATCCATGCGATCCTAAAATTTACTCTAACATGTGGTCAGAGACAAGAAATATGCACGCATGTCACTAGATCTCTAGCAAAGGTTTTACATGCTACAGCTTTAGAGGCATTCCCATTGTCACGTGCCTACCTAACAATTCCCTAGCAGCACGTTTTAGTGGTCCATCGGGGAACTATCCTAGACCGCTTTTCCCGGCACTCGCGAGAATGCATGGGGTCTATCGTCTGGGTTTCCCAGAGTCCACCCCATAATGGAAGATACCGGCCATCCCCATGAGGATCAACCTGCAAGCTCAGGGTCCTAATTTGACAACTGAGATCTCGACGCATCAGCTAGCTCCATTAGAGGTGTCTCACAAGGGCTTCTTGTCCAACTGGAGTGATCGTAGTTATCCTTGGTTCATGGAGTGCAACACTTTTTTCTAGCAATTGGTTAGGATTCAAGGAACCTTAACGGAGTTCTGGCACCTTTCCCCTAAGATAATTTTGATCAAGGTTTTAAGACTTGACCCTAAGTAAGTCAATGCTCAGCTCTACCTAATTTTTTCTAATTAACGCTTCATTCAATCTCTTGAGAGAAGCTCCTAGCTTACCAGGACCACCCATCTGTAGGACAGATCCGTCAAGGATCTCGCCCACCTGCTTTTCACAAATGGTTTTTCTTTAGTTTTCTAATTACCTATCACATTAAGTTATGACATATGAAAGCAACTTCGTTAATTAACCCGTTATCACAAGTTCCTTTGCTTAACTTTATGGCACAACACAAAGATAGAGAAAACAATCTTTTGGAAAAAAATATTTATTTATTATTTCACAAAGTTATTTGCAATGATTTTCCCCTTCTGCCTACGCAGAAGATAAACCTCCATTCACCGAAAAATCCTTTCTGTCTGTGTAGAAGAGAACAAACCCTCCAAGATTTCCGTCCCTTTACTAGTACCGGGGATTCTAGGATCCCATCTTGATTCACGTGAGGGTCAGGCAGTTCCTAGGAGTGATTGAGAGATTTATGGCCAGAGCCCCCTTGGCAGTCCCACCTCCTCCTGCCTAACGGATTCCTCACTGAGTAACCTCTTGCTGTTAGGGCCTATCCAAAGCTCCTCATGGCAGTACAAAACAATCCCCCTTTGAGCAAGGTTTCGCGTCTAGCCATGGGGGAGGCATAATGGATCTTTCCTCTTATTATCCTGATTATATATTTACAACCAATCTTTCGTATGCAACCATCAATGCATGCACAAATAAAAAAAAGAAACAGCAGCAAGTTTTTCAACATAGGAAGCAGCCCCACCCAATTCTAGGGTTTCTCTTTTAAGGTCCCACCTTATTCTTAGGCTTTCCTTCCTACTTGCAACTCTTTTTTTGCATCCGCAATTTATTTTGCGAATTTGAAGTCTATTTTAACCTTATGAAAAATATTGGTATTTCTTCCCTAAAAGATAATATGGGCATTTATATGTATTGTAGGCAATTTATGCACTGCCCTACCCTAACCTGCACTTAGCAAGATTTCAAATGCTTTTCCAAGTGTATTTAGACTTTAGAATTTGTATTGACAAATTCTTATCAATGTCTAACAAGTCCTAGAGACTTTCGATATTTATTTAATTTCCTGATACTGATAGTTGCAGGGTTGTCGAGTATTTCATAGTTGTTTTTGCT
This sequence comes from Lygodium microphyllum, assembly GCF_053477565.2. Classification (NCBI taxonomy): domain Eukaryota; kingdom Viridiplantae; phylum Streptophyta; class Polypodiopsida; order Schizaeales; family Lygodiaceae; genus Lygodium; species Lygodium microphyllum. Next base: position 23,207,869 of record NC_141139.1, on the reverse strand, counting down.
TCAACATTCTTGATATTTTAGGTAAGGTTTTCTCGTTGACTCATACGTGGGTCAACTCATGATATTGACGCTCTCGCTAATAAAATCATAAATATTAACATTGCATGTGTTTTTAGTAAGAAAATAATTTTTATTTTATTCTAGTCATATTCCATGATTTAATCGACGATGTTTGACCATTTGTTGAACTTTCAACGTTATCTAGAAAGATCAATTTTCATTTAGCTATGTCCTAAGTGCAATGCTGATTTTTTTTCTAAAGGAGGATGAGGATGAGGAGGTAGTAGCACCAGCATACCTGTGCATCACGACCATTGCCCAGTGCACGCACACATTTGATGCCTTGATTGATGAGGAAGCTAACTTCAATGTCCTGACTTATGCTTATTGGACCCTCATTGGTTAGCCATAGTTATAGCCCACCAACGCTAAACTCAATCCATTCAAGAGCAAGTCATATGCACTCCTAGGAAAGTGCAAGATCGCAGTCTCTATTGAGTCTGAGAGCCTACCGATCATCTTCTATGTATTGCCAAATATGAAGGACGCAAGTAAAGAATCGTTGTTAGGATGACTTTCAAGAAGTAAGCACATTGCAACATGGACCACAATCTGCAACGTATTCACCTTTCCACTGGCAACGTTCGAATCATGACAGCTTTCAGCAAGGGCAGCAAGACTCCACCAAAGCCTGCTATGCCACTAATAAAGCTACCAAGGACCAAGCCTAAGGAGGGGTGTCGTGAGTCATGACAACCCACCCAGACTACAAAACCACCACCAACTAAGGCCACCCCCAAAGCCATAGAGCCCACGCTTAAATGGGTGCCAAGGCATCAAAAGTGACCTCCTCATAGCAAGCAAACACAGCCCTGCAATGCTAACAACTATCATTTGAAACCTAAGAGACTCACTCGAGGCTATCGATGTACGCACACAATCAAGCCACAATGGATCCCCAAAGATTTGTTGCGAGCCCAAGGATACTACGAAGGCAACTCATGGTATGGGTGCCCAAGAAGGGAAATCCTAGGAGCATAGCCCAACCACGACCATCGCTTGTGCCACCCCATCTCTTGGAAGCCCCACTTCCGCTAAGGCAGTGAACACCCAGGAAACTCGAGCTGCAAATCCTACAGAACCCATGACAGTTGCGGTCAAAAAACCCCAACCAATCTATCGACCAACATAGCAGCTTGATACCCTGAAATCATCTAAGTCTAGAGAGCTTGGAACCCCAGTGGCTGCGCAAGAGGAAGGCAATGCACCATCTATGCCACTCGAGCCACCCGCAGTACCACAAAGCAGGATTGGACACACAGATCAAACTATGGAGTTACCCTTAGATACACCATTGTCTAGTCCACTACCCCTCGAACCATCACTGTCTAGCTCAATTGCCCTCCAACCACCAGCAGCAGGTCTTAGGCCTTCCTACGAGGGACGTTCATTTATATCAATTGCTAAGGAACTTCCTGAGAATATGGGAGATGACTTGGTGATTTGCATCAAGCTCTTGGATAACACCTTTACCACATTAGCTAGAAGCTAGAAAAGACTTGACCTCGACTTGCTTAATGAATCCCTTGTCTCTAATATTCGTTCCTTCTCCTGAACTTGGGAAAAATACGAGTTCATGACCATAAAATTCCCCAAGGTCGCAAAGGAGTTGATCAATAACATGGTGAAATTTTGAAAGAGCACGCGCTCATCAAACTGCTAATAACATCATACTACAAGCCCCAAAGGCTTGCGTCACCCATTGAGCTTGAGGAACTCACTCGCCTTGCTGACTTTGACTCATCATTCTTACAAAAATGGTGTAACCTACACCTCCAATGGGAGAAACGGGGTTGCCAAGTAATGACTAATGCTTAGCAATGATATGCGATTCAAACAACCGAGTATGCCCCAACTTATATAGCACCAACCTCTTTCAAGGTCTTGGCCATCACTCAAAACAAACACCTAGATGACCAGGTCTTGGCCCACCCTTACATTGATTGCATCCTTAGAGAGGAGGAGCTACATGTCGCTAGCCACATTAACTTGGGTGATTTCCTAACCGATGTCCTAACTTACATTACCCAAGTATGTGTTAGCCCTCGTAATCTCGATCATCATGCCCACTTGGAATACAACCCTGATTTCTACAATTGCCTTATGCCAAAGTAGATAGCAATATTGTGTCAAATGCCCTTGCATCTCCCATGTCCAATCCTAGGAAGGATTCTCATCATTTCCTAAGGGGTGGGGGGGTAAGGTGATTAAGAAAACATAGGCAAGAAGAAAACAAAAAGCATTAATCAAAGTTAAAAGTAGGAAAGAATAAAAAAAGGGTTGCAAAGAAAATGTCAAATATGCTTTGGAATGAATAGGCTACTATTAGAAAAGTTAATGTCTCTAATTTAACTTGTTTATTCTCTTCAAGGAAGAAAAATCAATTTCCTGCTTACCGAAAAGCCATATGAGGAATACTAATGTTGGACTATGGTAAATGACAAGTACCCATAATAGAAGGCCAAGATAAAGGTGGCAAGCTCCCTTTCATGGAAGAAGAGCAAACTAGGTATGGTCTGAGTGTCGAGACAAGGGACTTTAGTCAATTCACCTCAAGCACAAACTAATGAACTTGGACGAAGCTATCCTGGAAGAGTCGGCTATGAAGCAGCTAGTGGAGAAATGTGACCTTCGAAAGTATGCGGAGAAAGTGGGGCAAGAGGTAGACTACGACATGTGCACTGAATTCCTGAAGAGCTCTGATGATGCAAGGATCGACAACATAGTAACAATCAAGATGACAGGAGAAGAATAACGTCAAGTGGAGGTACCCCTAAGTGCTGCAATGGTGGAAAAGGCCCTAGGTTTGGCCCCCAAGAAAGAAAAATGTCATTGAAGAGACGTGTATGCAATATTGGGTGTGAATAAGAATGATGTGCACACGATGGACGGGATAAGTCTGGCAGACATCCCAAATCCAAAAGTAAGGATGCTTTCAAAGATGGCCCATGCTCTCTTCTCAGGACAGAGGTACAATGCATTGATGAACAAGATTGGTGTGCCACTGCTGGATAGCATAGCCATAGGGTCCCCTAAAGAAGTGGATTGGAACGAGTTTGTCTTGAAACCATCAAGAACTCAATCGCAGTCCTAGCCATGAGTGCAGCACCCAGCAGGAGGGGAATCCCCAGCCTCAATGGCCAAATCAATGCATAAGAAGCATGCCTTCAAGGCTTCTTCGATCAGATTCGATGGGGTCTTGATAGCAATCATCCAAGAAGCAATAAAGGAGGCAGAAGGAGTTGAAGAGGAGGTAGGAGAGACACCCCATTGGTCGTCGTGCCTTGACGTAGAGCAATCCAGCGAGAGAACCATCAGTGACCAAGGAGAGTAGGAAGTGCAGACTACCTAGAAGGAGGCCAAGGCACAGGGAAAGAAGGAGGCCACGAAGCCCCAGCAACAAAGGAGGGAGGAGATGACGAAAGAAGAACAGATGGAACTAAAAAGAGCCCAAAAATAATCAAAAAGGGCGAAATAAGAAGAAAGGAGGAAAGAGGAGGAAGAAATGAAGAAGGCGAGAGAGGAATCACATAAAGCCAAGGAGGAGAGAAAAAGGAGAGTAGAAGAAGAGGGTGAGGAGTTAAGAATAAAGGAGGATGAAGGCATGGGAGAGGCCATGCATAGGTCTGTTGAGGAGACCCATGGCACCGAAGAAATGGCCACCTTGAGCCCACGGCACGAAGGCAAACCAAGCGGCAGTGCTGAAGCAACCCTAGTTATCACAGGCAAGGGCAAAGCCACACTGCACCCACTCTCTTCGATGCTCACAACTCAATTCACCACCACCACCTCCACAACACAAGAGCTTGAGCTTGCCATGGACACCACTAAACTTATATCCACGATGCAGTTCTTAGTCACAAAAGTACAAGAGATAGTACCAGAAGCAGAAGTCAAAAGGCTAATTGCATGTCTGACGCGCAGAGTCTAGGCAAGACCCAAAAAGGCAAAGGTTGGAAGGGTCCACCATCTACAGTGCCCCCAGTTGAGGATTACGATGCATATATAACTCAACTTCTAGCCCAGCTAGAGAAGGCCAAGGAAGCGAAGAAGGTAGCAACAGCAAAATTAGAGGCCGAAAGAGAATTTTTTGCAACGCTAAGGCTAGAGGTGGCACGGCAAGCCGCGAAACATCCGAAAGAAATTCGAAACCTGAAAGAGCAAGTCAGTGCCAAGGAAAAGGAAACTCAAGAGAAGGAGGATCACTTAAGGCAGAGGCTAGAAGATGAATCCCAAGACCTAGTGGCCGAAGTAGTGGGGCCACAAGTTGCTCATCCAACAATACGTTGAGCTCTAGCAACAAATGGCATGTGTGGAGGAAATGAATGCAAAACTATGGGAGAACCAGCACTAAATCGACCAGGCATTGGAAGAACAATGCCAAGAACAAGAAGATTCCATGGTATTGTGGCTGTGGTTAGCAATGGAGGAGCAAGGGAGACTAGAGAGGGAAATAGAAGTCATGGTAAAAGAGAAGAAAGAGGCCATAAACGAAGCTACTAGAAGCCTCCAAGACAACCTAGAAAACACCCACCAGGAGGTGGAGGCACTGATGGCCATGGCCATGACTGAAAGAAAACTACACCTTGCAGAGCTAGAAAGCCACGCGCAAATCACTAAAGATCTATCAGAAAGGCTCGCAAAAGCCCACGAGTAGTTCATCATGGCTAAGCAAGGTATAAGGATAGCAGAAGAGCAGCTGAACTACCAAAACAAAGAAAAGACCCAAATGTTGAAAGTGTGGAATGAGCAGCAAAGCAGGTGGTAATGATGTTGTCTTAGGAGATGGAAAAAGGCAAGAAAGATCTGGAAGAGAAATCACAGCAATGGGAGATGCACAATTTTGAAAGAGTGTGAGGATTGATAGAGCGCCTAGCAATGGCAGAGTGCAAGAGGATGCTTGTCGCAAAATCTAGAGCAAAAGCTGCAAAAGTGTGCTCAAGCACTCAAAGCCAAGATTTTTTGAGCACGGTGCTTCATGTCATCCAAGTTGAAGGTGAGGATTCGGTGGAGAGAATGAAAAGGAAGTTGGAGTTGACGACCAGAGCCTTGAGGTATGGCTTGCAAGAGTGTACACTCCCAACCGACACAAGCATAACCAAGGAGCAGCAATGCAGCTACTTACAACAAGCTACCCTCTCCATTGATGAGCTCAAGGAACTTGGATTCGAATAACAAGAGCAACCCCATCCACCCCTAGTGATGGAACAAGACACTAAGGAAGGGCCGAACTTCAAGTAGGAATTCGAAGAAGAACTACAAACCAAAGAGCCCAGTCCACCCTTGTCTGACCTACCCCCAAAAGAGCTAGAGGGTGCCCAAGTCCTCGAATGCATCATTGCTACCAAAAGAAGAAGATGGAAACTTGTGGAGCAAGCCTAGCAAAGATCATAAGCATGATCACGATAGCTTCCTAACGAGCCCATGCCACTACTCGAGGATCACCATCCCGTCAATTGGCTATAGGAGCTAACCATCTGGCAACATCAAGGACTTCAATCCCAACCCTTCGAGCTCTTCTTCCTCTACCCACAAGCCTTGGAACGAGTCCTACCTTTGGATGTGATGGAAAGGATCATTTGCCCAGGCAACACCCTAGAAAACTGATGGATTGAGGAGCGCAGCATCGTAACCACGCAATGGAGGTGGGAGCCCACAGATTACTACCAGGACAAGGTCTATCAGGTTCCCAAGACCGTCCAAGGCTATGAGGCATAGCCAAAGTGGTGGAGGAGGATTTGGGATACCAATTGTGATTCACGGATGGCCTTCTACGGCATGCTACCTAAGGAACGGAATGATCCTATCTACATGCTCTACCCACGCAAATATGGAGTAGATTATGACAGGAATGTGCATAGAAGATACGACTTTCCAAAGATCTACAACATCAATGCAGAGACTCCCAAGGGATACATGACTTTCAAAGCAAGGGACTTGTGCCCATCCATCAACTGCTTCCTCGAGGATTTCTCTTCGTGCCCAAATCCTACATTTATAACTACATGTAACTACCTTAGGACCATTAGGTTTTTACTTAATCAAAAGCCAGCATTTGAGGAAGCCCACCTTCCCCCACTCTTTTTTGACATTAACCTAGGAATAGATAGATGCACTATGGCTAGGCTCATGATGAGGGCAGCCCTAATTCCCTCTTTTAGTATGAAGATCCTTGAGGACATGAGTGATAGCCACTTTACGAGGTGCAATCATCCTTTCTTGTCAACTAGACCTCTTAATGTAAAGGCTAGTATCAAGAAATACCTGCAAAGCCGTGCCTTTTTTATTAAGTATTTAAGATTTCCTCACGATGCATCATCCGAGGAAGATCGGGGTAGAGCCGAAGAGCACCACTTGCATCAAAATGCCCACTATAATCATCTACTCAAAAAAAAAAGGAGGGAAATTTTTTTTTAAAAGAAAAGAAGAGCAAAAGAAAAAGACAAAGACGAATAAAGAAAAAGTGGAAACACTGGATTCTCCAAAAACATCTTAAGTGCCACAATCATTGCACCTAGGGTTTTATACCTAGCCCCATCCCCCACAGCACCTACTTAGGGCACATCAAGGGTAAGACATTTCCAAGACCTGTCTCCCTAAGCGACACACCGTACTTACAACCATGCACAAATTGGGTTCTCAAGTGTGGGACACCACCGAGGGCTAGACCCATCTCCCAGTTCCACAACCACGTGCACCACGCACTACACGGTAAGGCAGACACACCCCCTAGGAAGTGCACAACTTTGTCTTACAGGTTATGATCATGTCGCATCAAGGAGAGGGCACAAGGAGGGAAACCCATCCAACAGCATTTTCAACCTCCAGGACAAGTCCACCATCTCCAAGGAGAATCCACCCAACTCCATTTTTAATCAAGGGTAGATCCACCCATGGCCAACCTTAAGAGAGCAACCTTAAGATGGGGGTTTGCCTTAACACCATCGTCAATTTCAAAGGCAAACCTCCACCACAACCAGCTCCACAGAGGGACTCACTCCAACACTGTCTTTAATTTCAAGCATGAATCCCTCCAACATATCCTCAACCAAGGCTTGTATATAAACTCAAAAAGCCACCTTACTATCCCATCACCACCGTCCAACTCACCACCTAGCAGTGCCATGGGACTAGCTGTGAGAACTTTCACTCAATCGCCAAGACCCACGGACCGCTTATTGTTTCAAGCGTTCCAAGCCGAGCACTAATGGCTACCTCTCACATAACCGACGCGCCATCCATATCTATGGGTGTAGTGAGCTTACCTCCGTGCCGTTCGAGTTACCTCCTCTCCCGTGCACTCCGGTAGCTCCATGATCCAAGTGCAAGCTTCAAGCAAGCTCTATCCTCAAGCTCCACGCTCCAAGCTCCATTGCCGCGAGCAAGACAAGAGAAGAGAAGAGAAGAGAAGAAGAGAGGAGGAGATGGAGAGCTTCTCCTCCTCGATCCCTCACCCTCATACACTCACTCCCTCACACTCTCACACTCCCTCTCTCAAGCACAAGCTTAAGCAAGCAAGAACAAGAAGAAGAAGAAGAAGAAGAGGAGAGCTACTTTTGGCCACACACAAGAATGAGCTTCTCATTCACTTTTCAACTTTATATACAAAACCCTAAATCCCTTTTGGGTGGTCATCCCCTTTTTCCCTTTTTTACATGGCCGGCCATAGCCTAGGCCCTTTTTCCCATTGTCCTTCTATCTTCCTAGCTTCCTTTCCACCACCCATCTACATTTACAAATTGCACGGGTGAGAGCCCAACGCTCCTTGAATTAAACTATGATGCGATTGCGCTCTTTTACAAAAGTTTTGACTTGCACTTTTCCTTGTGCGCCTTTCTCCCTTATTTAGGACTCTTCTCCTTGTGCGTCCTTGTCTTCCGTTTCTCTTTGCCTTGGCCTTTGTCTTTCTCTTCTGCTTTAGCTTTTCCAGATTTTCCACCTTCGTTCATTTGAGGGTTAACATTACCCCCCTCCTAGACGAGTGCTAGTCCCATGGTACTCACCGTCGTAGGTAGCAGGCTATAGTATGCACCGAAGACGTGGGTGACAAGGACGCCTATGGTTTCCGTGGAGGAGTGTTGGTGGTGGTGTGGAAGAAGGTCCTAGGGGCCTGTTGGTGGCCAAGGTGGTAGGTGGAAGGGTTGTTGGAGTTGGTGGTAGGGCTATTCTGTGTTGGGGATTGCATTGATGGCCAGCATAAGTGTAGGTTTGTTGGGGATTCTACATGTGACGATTCTTTGCGGGCTTGTCGGATGGTAGGGGATAAGCATTCAGAGTTGGGGGTCGCTAAAGAGAGATTGAAATATCATTGGAGGCTTCAATACCTGCAATTTGAAAACCTCTCGTGTGGTCTCTCTCTAAGGGGTAGTGCTAGTCTTCTTATCATGCACAAGACATAGTTTGATTAGTTTGGGAGACAGGTCGAACTCTAAGCAAGCCTGGAGTATTGTCCTGCACTTGAGGACCCAAACCGTGTATATACTTCGGTACAGATATTATGTGAGTGCTCGTGCATATTTAGGTATTACTTAGTTAGAAGACTGTCGGCCAGGTTCCTTGTATAGCAATGGGTTAGTGAAGCAAGGGGCTAAGTTGATGGAAAAATTTGTCGATGAAGACAGGGAGTACACTTGAAGATTGCTGGAGACATCATTATGGTCTTGTCAAGGCAATGTAGCATAATTGAGCTTCTTAATGTCTTAGCTTTTGGTAGCTAGTGGCTACTTGTAGTGCTTGAAAAGTATGGTGTACTTTTCCATTGTCTTTCATGCCTTGCTTGCCACTGTTGATTGTAATGGCATTGAGATGGAGTGCAAAAGAATTGTGCAAGTGGTTCAGGGTGACAGGTCTAACCATAGGCGAGGCGAGCTCTCATGTATGTCCTGTCCTTAATGTGCCCTGAACGATTGTGGGGGATGTACAAAGGGCTAGGGGATTAGGGACGGAGCCAGCCGACCAAGGTCACTAGGCGTACCTAATTTGAGGACCCCTAGGTGTGGTGCTATGATCGTGTGCGTTTTTTTTTTCCTTTTCTTTTTCTTTTTCTTTTTCTTTTTCTTTCTCTTTTTCTTTTCTTTCTTTCTTTCTTTCTTTTTCTTTTCTTTTCTTTTCTTTTCTTTTCTTTTCTTTTCTTTTTTTCTTTTTTTCTTTTTTTTTGTGGGAAAAGTGAATACAATCAATGCCATACATTGAGGTTGTTAGCCTTTCATTTGGATTGAAAAATGTTGGGATTCAAAGGTTATGAAGAATTGATATTACAGAGATGATTGTGTCACCAACCTTGATGCTAGAGGAACTATTGTTGAGATGAAGAGATACACTTGAGATTTTGCAAACCTCTTTGTAACATGTGAGACATCGAACAATTGAGGTAGCACTTGGAGTGAGCTGTGCATGGACAAGGGCAGAGCATCTTGCGAATTGAATCCTGGATGATGAAGAGACGTTCGCCCTTGTTGAGAGCATGGCGCCTGCCCGAACATAGAGTTTGGCCAAGAAGGAGGAGGTAATCGATGATTATGCTTTGGCCATGCTCAGTTGCAATATGTATTTTTTCTACAGAGGTGTCCTTGGGTTCTCATCCAGTGGCATTTCCGTCATGGCTTTTGTTTCTTGGTATTCCTATCACTTCCTCCACAATGGTTCTTTGTGGGGTTGGTGGTCTTGTGGTGACTTGGATATTAAATGCTTCTAGACATTGATCTGTGTCATTCTGCATCAACTTGTCACTTCGTGAGAGTACATGCTCGCTTGCGTTAAGTACATCGGACCAATGCAATGTTAAGACATAATTTTTCAGAATGCTATGATGTCTATTGGGATGCCTATTTCATTGCTTGTTAAGGTCACATACATTAACGAGAGGTAACGGGAATGTGTACAAATGGGGATCTTGCCCCTTTACTCATCAAAAAACAAAATGTTCTGGCATGCTGACTTGTCGAGCTACTTGTACATCATAGGGGTTTAGTCGATAGGTACGAGGTGGGGTGAGTCCGGTTGGCTAGGCGACCGGGGTGGTGCTAGTGCGGGGCTCCCTTGAGGCTGGGCAGGGAACATGTCGGCCGGAACATGAATGGTGTAGTCCCGGGCCGCTACCATTTCTAGAATGTCTTTAAACAATTCATTAAATTCTGCCCTATCCCTGGCTGCCTTGTCACTTCGTGAGCACCTGGTGCCCGAGCGTACGTTGGGGGTCTGTGCAACTAGCGTTGCCACATTTTGTGTGCCTCCCTGAGCGTCCGCTCCCTTGGCCTGCGGATTCTTCGGCCTTCGTCCGGGGAGGTGTCGCTTGGGGCCACGTTTCTTGGCGTACCTTTTAAGAGTGGGCACGTAGCGCACCGGCAGAGGGGCGTGTGCTGCATGTTTCCATCGGCTGCAAAGAGCATCCTTGCAAGCTAGCTGCCCTTGGTTCTCCATGCTTTCCTTGCATGGGGACCTGTAAGATGCGAATCAAGGATTAGGATTTGTTACATGATAAGACCATTCATATGCAAGGGATTACAGTGCGAGTTATCAAGCGCATAGGACGAAAAGGGAAGGGGTAGGGCATGCAGTGCTTGTTGTAGAGGGATGGCCCCCGTGATGCATACTTAGCCTCCTGCCATTAGTAGATCTTGGCTCATGCTGAGTTATGTTTGTTGGCGGTCATGAATTTAGGCAGGACTCAGCCTTGGAAGGATAGATCATGAAGGGAAGAAGGTGTATAGAAAAAGGGGTTGCCCATGTCTACACCATCAGAGTTGTTGGTCAAGGCTTCCTATGGCGGTAATGTGGGTTGCATGCCCTTCACTTGGATGTGGGGATGGTCACACAGCTTTTAAATGTGTGATGAGAGGAGGACTTGAGGAGCTTAGCCTGTCAGACCCAACTCTTCTCCCTGCGCTTGACTATCATTGCTTGTGTGTTGATATTGTTTATACACGGTGACACACAATTCAGCGTTTATTTATATACATATTTATGAATCCATGTCACTTCACAAGGATAAGAACCAATTGTAGAACTCGGGATTGTACTGGAGCGTGGCACACGCATCTAGTATTCGTGGCAGCTTACTCAATACTGATAGATTTTTTGCCACATTGAGTAGCATGGAACCTTGTCCGAGTCTACTGGCTATATGTAACTCCTCCATAGTGAGAACCTTATCAAACAGAGCGTTCTCTTGGCTAGTTCCAGCTAAGTCCATACCCCGAATGGCAGTCAGCACTCAAAGGGAAGTTGGTGCCACATGGGTTGGGTCTATTTGAGACCGCCATTTGGCCAATCGCTCCTCTGAGACTGTCATGATCTGAGCCCCTAGTTCGGCCATTACAACGCGGCTTTCGCACCAACGCTGCTCAAATTGACTCTGGCCTGCTGACAGTCACTTTAGTTGCTCTATGTCTATGAGATTCGGTTGGCAGAGCACTTCATTGAACGTGACGGTTAAGCGCAGTTCGTCCACCTCCTCGTCAGAGATGAGTCGCATGCGTTCATGCAGGAGCCTATCGTAGTGCTTGTTAAGATGTTCTTGCTCTTCCCAGGATAGAGGAAAGGGCAAGTAATCTCCAAGCTGCTCCTTGGGGATTGTGCCCATGTCCGCAAGGACGTAGACACGTGTGACCACTTTGAGCTTAGCATCCAACTCAGTTAAGCATTCTGTGACACTTCTATGTTCAACAAGGGCTTGCTCGGTTGCTATCTCATGCAAAGTTCTAAGAGTTTCCTTAGGCTTTAGCATGGCTGGGGGCTCAGGCCTAGATGAGCAAGATTGGTCAACGCTAGGATTTCTTATGCTCTTGGGGTTCTCACATTTCTCCTGAGGTTTTGCTACTATCTTGTCATGGTTCTTCTCAGATGTGACTGGTATAGATTTGTCACCCTGTTGTGACGACGTTGTATCCACTCTTGATTGGTCAATGCGAGTTCTATTGTCAGTGGATAGAGTGTTTCAAGCAACTGTCGATGGCAAAAGTTGCTTTGGTTTTTCAGAGCACACGGATGTGTCTGAGGGTTCACCGCTATTAGGAGAGGCATTAATGGATTCATTGGTGGATGGACTCGATGCTTTATTCATCGGCTCTCCGGCGCTCTTCGTCTCAATGTTCTTGGGGTCCACAACCACCTGCAATTGCTGTTGTTTTCTCCTTTGTTTCCTGGTCCATGAAGGTGCATCTCTCGTCGATTTAGGATTCTGGACTAGGCCAACCGGTGATGTGCTTGGTTGGGCCTCGGCATTCTCTTTCTCTAGTGTGTCCTTACAAGACATGGCCATGGCCTGCTGAATAGCCTCGCTAGGTTGTGAGGATACAACTGCCTCCATTTTTGGAGAGTCTAGCTCTTCCCTTCTATTCAACTCCTCTAGCCTAGGCTTTAGGATCTTTGGAAGTGCTGGAGTTGTCAATGAAGTTGGTTGTGACACCTCCTCCACAAGTAAACCACCAAGGACACTTTTCGCAAGGGGTGTTGTCACGGCCAAAGATTGTGACTGTTGTGGTCCCTGATTGGAAGTAGTGGTGGCTAGTTCAGTGGACTGGCTACCATTGGTAGACTGTGGTGTCAAGTCCTTAGGCAGATCAGAAGTGGTCATGCCTTTTGTTGCCCTTAGAGCATTCACTTGCGTAGATCGAGTATCCGTTGATCTAGCCACAGTGGATTGCACAGGCACATCCTTAGGTTGAGAGCTAGGGTGGTTTCGTGTCCTGCCTCTTGGACATTTGGAAGCTTTGATGTAGGTCGAGATTGGGATTGAGTAGCTGCACTTGACAAGTGTTGTGCTTCCTGTGTCTGTTTAGGGGAAGAGGGTGTAGGAGACTTGGGACTCCTAAGTGGTTTTGACACTGGCTTGGAGTTTTGCTCATGGCTGTTAGATGATTTTACTATTTGCTTTGTTGAGCATTTAACCTTGCCATGAGCAATGTTGTGCCTATGATGCCTGTTATCCTCTTGGGGAGTCAAAGGCTCCTTGGGCACTAGTGGCTTTTGCGTATCCTCAACGATTACATCTGATGTCTCCTTGTCAAGCACACTAGGCTGAGGATCTACCCTCCAATTGGTCCCGTTGGGTTTCTTGATTTCGACCATGAGAGGCTCGGTCACTCCACTGTTTTTGACTTGGGGCTTGGTTTTTCGTTTATATCTCCTCCTACGCTTCTTTGCTCTTGATACGTCCTGGCCTTCAGTCGACAAAGGAGGTTTAACAGGGGGTTTTGGTACCCAAATCCATCGGTTGCCTGCATAATACCCTTGAGCACATAGCAACGCTTTGGATATCCATCACAGCGTTGCATTGACTCTCCATCAATGCCTGCGTCTATAAGGCTTGGGCTTCTTTTGGGGTCTTCTACGATATTTGTAAGTCCAGAGGCCGTCCTTGGCATTGTCTCTTGACCTTCTTTTTTCAGGCCTGGCCTCACTCACTAGTTCTCGTTGTTCGACCTGTGCTTATATCAGTTTTTCCAACAAGTCCTTGCTCTCATTAGTAGGCTTGACTATTTCATCAGCACCTTCCTTTAAAGGTTGTAACTATCCTCACACCCGGTAGTGTCAGGTGTATCCTCTGTGCTACATAGTCGGCCTCACACTTGGTCGCCCTTTTGAAGGGTCTTCCTAGGAGGGTTTCTTTCCCACAGCTAGCACTATTTGGAGGAACATGAAATAGGATAGGCAAGCTTTCTGTTTCAATTGTCGCAAGGATTTTGCACTTCCCTATGAGTGCTTGTGGGTGTCCCCCATAAGGGCTAAGAGTTGCACTAGTCAGTGTAAGCTCTGGTTGGCCTAGTAGGGTCCATGATTCATAGGTCAAGATGTTAAAATCTGCTCCTTCATCAATTAGAGCATCGATAGTATGCTCTCTTTTCGCGGTGAGTTTGACCCTAAGATAAGTAGGTGGTACTACGTCTTCATCTTTTGGGTCCTGGCTTGTAAATTTAAGCCTTTTGACAGATACCCTTGAGTCCCCAACTGCACGACCAGACATGGATTCTCCACCAATGTCTTGGGTCGTCTATGCAGTGTTGCTCAAGGTACATCTCTCATCAAGAGTATCATGTCTCGTCATCTTGGCATTTGTAGCTTGTTGATGTTGCATTTCGCTCTGACTAGACATGGTCTGAACACAATGTCTTTGTGTTCTCATGGTATTGCCTTTTTGCCCTTGATGGCTAGATTGGCCCATTGATGTTCTAGGGTCTTTGTTTCTCTCTGTTCGGGTATGGGCTTTTGGCTGCTCTTTTGCAAGTGAGAATCCATGCTCGTGTAGAGCCATTACTTCACTAGGGTCCAATTTGAAGAACCTGTCACGGCACGCGTTTTCCCTCCAACTTACTTGGGGGAGGTGCAGAGGGGGCAAAGCCCCCTCTGCGGGGGTCCGGGGGGGCAGTCTCCCTCGGCCCGCAGGGCCGTTATGGTAAAAGCCATGCACAACTTGGAGGATCGTTTATAGCCAAATTTTGAACTACTTGCTCTAAATTTTAGCACAGTGATGGATCTATGATATGCCTTTAGCTCTATGTAGCCTTTGGGATCAATCTTGGGGTTTAGATGTGTCAAATTTTGTGTTCTAGACACCTGTCCGATTTTGACAGTTTTTTGTCTGATTCTGGACTGGTCCGATTCTGGGAGTCGGATCGAAAAAGTGGTTCGATTTTCAAAGTGGTCCGATTTTGGGAATCAGATCGGATAGGGTGGTCCGATTCTGATTGGTCCGATTCTGGACTGGTCTGATTTTGGACTGGTCTGATTTTCGAAATCAGACAAGTTGGTCCGATTCTGGGTGGTCTGAGTCCGAGTGGTCCGATTTCCAAAATTAGACGGGTTGGTCCGAGTGGTCCCCGATCGGACAGGATGGTCCGATCGGACGGTTGTCCGAGCGTTCGATTATGGACTGGTCCGACTGGTCCGAGTCCGAGTGTCCGAGTATGGACTGGTCCGATTCTGGGACTCGGACGGCCTGGTCCCGACTACATGGCCGACGGCCCACGAGTTGCACGCAATGCCTCTAGACTGATGTCTACTACACCGAATCATCCAACGCCTTCTAGATAGGTGCAAGACACTACAAGGGAATGCCAGACATGCCTGGAATCACTATGGTGCTCAAATCAAACGGCACTCCAAGGATCTGTGCCCCTATTTCCCTGTTTTAGCCTATTATACAGCAACAGACAACCCTACTGTTTGTTTCTTTTTCTTTGTTTTTTCCTATCTTAAATGCATCCAAATCATAAAGTAAATACCTACACTACTCCATCTCATAACATAAATCTCAAAAAATCAAAAAAACCTACTTGCCAAGGAGATCGTATACCATCTTCAACCCCCTCACTTCCTACCTATCTCAAGCACCGGTTCGGGGAAAACCCCTTACTTTGATGCTCGATTCGAAGCGCGCAAGCGCTCAAGGCTTGAATCCGTTGTCCCGGCAACGGAATCAAAATGTGGGAGCTTTTACTCAACTGCCAAGACCCACGGACCGCTTATTGTTTCAAGCGTTCCAAGCCGAGCACTAATGGCTACCTCTCACAGAACCGACGCACCATCCATATCTACGGGTGTAGTGAGCTTACCTCCGTGCCGTTCGAGTTACCTCCTCTCCTGCGCACTCCGGTAGCTCCACGATCCAAGTGCAAGCTTCAAGCAAGCTCCATCCTCAAGCTCCACGCTCCAAGCTCCATTGTCGCGAGCAAGACAAGAGAAGAGAAGAGAAGAGAAGAAGAGAGGAGGAGATGGAGAGCTTCTCCTCCTCGGTCCCTCACCCTCACACACTCACTCCCTCACACTCCCTCTCTCAAGCACAAGCTTAAGCAAGCAAGAACAAGAAGAAGAAGAAGAGGAGGAGAGCTACTTTTGGCCACACACAAGAATGAGCTTCTCATTCACTTTTCAACTTTATATACAAAACCCTAAATCCCTTTTGGGCGGTCATCCCCTTTTCCCCTTTTTTACATGGCCGGCCATAGCCTAGGCCCTTTTTCCCATTGTCCTTCTATCTTCCTAGCTTCCTCTCCACCATCCATCTACATTTACAAATTGCAGGGGTGAGAGCCTGGCGCTCCTTGAATTAAACTATGATGCGATTGCGCTCTTTTACAAAAGTTTTGACTTGCACTTTTCCTTGTGCGTCTTTCTCCCTTATTTAGGACTCTTCTCCTTGTGCGTCCTTGTCTTCCGTTTCTCTTTGCCTTGGCCTTTGTCTTTGTCTTCTGCTTTAGCTTTTCCGGATTTTCCACCTTCGTTCGTTTGAGGGTTAACACTAGCACTCGGCTAGGAGGAGACTAATGTTTACTACAGAGCAAAGAAAGCGGAAAAAGAGGCATCAAGAGAAAAAGCGCAAGGCGAAAAAAAGAAAAAGGTGTCTCACAAGGGAACGGACTCGGATAAAAACCATGGAAGGTGCAACTAGCAGGAACAACTAGCAGGAGTCCAAGGCGCAACCATGGAAGGTGCAAAAAGTTCCAAAAGCGAGAAGACACGCCTCTAAATATAAAGGCGCAGCCAAAATCTTTGTAAAAGAGCACCAGGCTCCCTCCTGTGCAATTTGTAATTAGGGAAAATGGAAAAAGAACCTAGGCCATGTAAAAAGGGGATGACAACCCAAGGGAAAGAGGGCATATATATAAGCCAAAAATTTAATGGAAACTCTCATTCTTGGTGTGTGGCAAAAAGCTTCTTCTTCTTCTTCTTCTCTTTTTCTTGCCTTCTTGTGTGTACTTGAGTGAGGGAGTGAGGGAGTGTGTGAGTGAGAGTGAGGGATTGAGGAGAAGAAGCTCCCCATCTCCTCTCTTCATTTTCTTTTCTTCTCTTCTCTTCTCTTCTCTTCTCTCACGCGGCTATGGAGGATGGAGCTTGATGAAGAGGGATTAATGTTTCTTGAGCTTTATGCATGGGAGAAGAGGATACTTGATCAAGTATCAAGGTAAGCTCACTACACCCCATAGGTAGGAAAAACGTGTCGGCTATGTGAGAGGTAGCCATGGCTGCTTGGCTTGAAACGCTTGACCAATAGGTGGTCTGTAGGTCTAAGGGGTTGAGCAAGAGAGCTCCCTTCATCCCCAAAACCACCATTGCATCTAGTCTCAAACCCACTCTCTGCAATGTTTATGGCAATACCATGGAGTAGCATACTAGATTGGTACAATTCACCGACTTTCACCTAGACCACCAAATTGAATATTTTTTTCTTTAACAAAGTACTGCAACAAATAAGCTTTAGGTCAAAGGGCGAACTAATAAGTGTCGAAAACTCAGCACAATCATACCACATTAAGTGTCAACTCCGTGGTCTTGTGGCTTGTGGCCAATGAGAAAGATCTCGAAATATTCATCACAAACTACACTCAAAGAAGAAACTTTCTCGCATTGAACCCACCAACTGATGAACATGATCATTCAAAAGATCCCTTTTATCAAAGACAAGTCAATGACATTCACAGTACCTCTAGCAACTTTTGACTACGAAAGTAGTATAGGGATAAAGATGTTACAGCTCACGAAAGAGTTTCAAACAATTCCTAACAATACTCTAATAATAGAACAATAAGCTGCCTACAACCACCTCATCAATACAACATACGGCCTACACATCATCAACAACACACCGGGCAGTGGAAAAGAGCTTTCTCATACGTTACTACAATTATAACCTCATTGCCAAGAATAAGAGTGTACTGCTTAAAGCAAGCACAAGAGCAGCTGTAACTAGACTATGCAACCTATCCACCATGATCCACTACAAAATCAAGATACCAATACATGCACAATAATATCTAGTGTAGTTGCAAGAGACAAACATGTTGGGGCAAAAGGCCCTTGGGCCTGCCCATGTACAGTGACTGCCCATATTCTTTATTCATATATATATGTATATGAAAGTGCAATAAGGCTATCATAACATTGTTGACAGCACCTACATTGTGTGTGCTCTTCTCTCCCGCATCTCCTGCATCCCTTTCAACCGATATCAGAGCCACTCCTTCGCAAGCTCTTCCCGACATCTACACAAGGTATGAGAGCTTGCTTCTCACTCAGTTCTCAGCCATTCTTTAACATGAATAGCAGGGTTTCATGAAGAGGTAGCCATAGCTTCCATCATTGAAGCTTGTTCTCTTCACCTCTTGCTTGGACTTGTCCTAGGCTTGTGTAGGCCTATTGTAGGTCTTCATTGGTCTCTTGCTTATCCCCTACCCACTATGATTTGGCCCCTCAAGTACAGTAGCATGCTCACGTTTTATTTGCACATGTTTGCAAAAATGGCTCAAAATTCACTCTTTTTGTCATATCTCAGACATTCAGAATTCGATTCAAGCAAGGTAAGAGTCTAAGCTGGGGTTTTGGCACGCTCCAAACGTGATGGTGATATCAGATTTGCCAAATTCTGATGAAATAATATTTTGCAACAGATTTCAGGTCTAAGACAACATGTATTTGTATGCCTATGGCTTATGTGATGCTTCTATTAATGTCTATTGGTATCGGATCACTTGTGGATGCTATGTCTCTTATATGAGATGCATTTGGAGCTGATTTAGCTCAACCATTGACTTTTTTTAACAGTCCCAGATCTATCCAGAACAGGGCAGCCACCTGTTATTTCAATTTTATGCTTACATGTCTTGGCATTTGATGCTCGATCATGCTCGGATGGTGCCTATATGTCAAGGAATGTATGCCTATGCTTTGGCCATTGATTTGAGCTTTATTTGAGCACTGTTTTGCTCAATTTACAGAGGTTATATGCTGTTGGAAACTTCAGGGCTGAAGCTATTTAATGCTTTGCCATGTTATGCCTATTGCGTACGAGGTGCTCCTAGCTACTTGGCTTGATGTATTCATGCATTTGGATGATGCCACATAGTTTTTCTATGCTCCAAAATTGTTTTGAGCTAAGATTAGAGCTCGATTTTATGGTTCACTGTCACTTCCTTGCAACGGGAATTTCACTGTCATGACATGGTTTATGCCTAGGCTACCCAGTGCGGGTTATGATGTCTTGGTGAATGCTTTTGGTTGGTTGTGGATGGCAGTTGTTTGAGCCTCATCTCAACACTCATTTGAGTATTCCCTTGAGCAATTTGACATTGGTTGGCTTATTTTGTATGCAGCTTGGATGCTATTTGGCCTATGATGCTCTATTGATATCTTCTTGGATCTTGGATGTTTGGGTGATGCAGACTTATGTTTGAACAGTGATTGCTCCATTGTCTTGGCGGTTGGATCTTAAGCTTTGACAGCTCACCTGGTTCTTGGATTTTTTGCGGGCTAGTTGGTTGATCAGTGGACTTGCTAGTGCTTGGGCTGTAGTTATGGCTTTTATGCTCCTTTGTTGCCTAGCCTCTATGCTAGTTGGGCTCTTGTTGCATGTGCATATTAGAGAGTAGATGTTGTGTATGCTTGCCCGTCTATGCACATGGTCTATTGTCATATACCTTTCAGAGCCGCTTCTTTGGATGTTGTTGTATAGATGTTTGGGCTTTTCCTGGAGCTTGTCTCTTGCAGGATTTATTGCCGCTTGCCAGTCTTGGTTTGATTTGGCTCTTCCTCGATGGCATGATGTACGCCAGAGCTATGCGTCTGCATATGGTTATGGGCTGATTTTATGGCTGCAAGTCACATGCTCTTTTGACAAATGTCTTGGCTTCTACACTATTGTGGCTGGTTATGTCATGCATTTGGCTACGACTTTTGTTCATGTGGGAGCTTCTACATCTTATGCATCTTTGCTTGATGCCTCTATGTTCCCCTCTCCATTACAAATGGATGAGACCTTGCAACTGAATGCTTCTGCCACTTGTGCTTATGTCGATAGTCATCTTGATGAGCAGGTTCCCTATGTTGGGACAGCCCTAGATTCTTCGAGTTTCGTGGATATGGATACCCCTATTCCTAATGAGTTGGTTTCCTCATCGTCTTCTACAGATTCTACTTCTTCTGATGTTGTTTGCTTCCATTGTGGGAAGCTTGGGCATGTTAAAATAAAATGCTTTAGACGGATTAGAGAGTAGCAGAGACAGAGATGGACTCGCATTGAGTAGAGAGTCAGAGATATAGCGGATGTAGCGGGTGTTACCACTGTTACTAGTGGTGAGGTACATGCGGTTACCCATCATGATGCAGTAGAGCATGTACTCCTGTCATCTAGTTTCCCTACAACTTACTTGCTCAGTGATCAAGCCTTTGCCTATGCTTGGCTTTTGGATTGTTTGGCATCTCGTCATGTTACCCCTCACAGAGCATGGTTCTCTTCTTGCAGGGAGGTTGATGGATGTCTTAACTTGGGCCTTGAGCAGTCTTATGCCATTGCTAGTATAGGGGACATACACCTTGCTTTGCTTGATGGGACTTCTCTTATGCTCAGGGATGTCTTACATGTTCCCATGCTCAATAAGAGCTTGATCCTCATCTGTTAGTTGCATGATGCAAGTTATCAATTTCTCTCTTCAAGATAGGCCATGGAAGATCTGTCACGGTTGCTTGGTTTTGGCCAGAGGTTCTAGAGATGGTTCTCATTACCCAGTGCATGTCTCTCATGTGGGAGATTCTATGGTTGCAGTTATTCGAATACCACATGCATTGTTATGGCATTATTGCCTAGGCCACATGTACCATAGAGAGATGGAGATCCTGTCTTGTATGACTTTGTTGCCTACTATGTCACATGCAGATCTTGATGCTTGCCCTTCTTGTACTCTTGGTCCTGGTAGAGCCTCTCTGGCTTATGGGGATCATGTGAGGCATGCTCCTCTAGATCTTGTCCATGTTGCAGTATATGGACCTATGCCTTCCCAGTCACTTGATGGAGCTTCACATTTTGTGACCTTTGTGGATCATGCTACCCACTGTGTTTGGGCTTTCCCCTTGGTACGGGTTGAGGATGCTGCAGTTATGCTTGACAGGTTTATGGATTCTGCTGTAGCAGGCCTAGATGCTTGCAGATGGATTATGAGAGTTCTGCTTTCTCTCCCAGCTTTTAGTCCTATTGTCAGCAGTATATCATTCACTTCTTATGCCCATGATATTATGGGATTGATCATGGCATGTGCCTGACCTTACCGGCGAAGGTTGATGCTATGCTTACCATAGCTGGATTGTCTTATGGCTTTTGGGCTGAGGCCCTTATGACAGCAGTCTACTTGGTTAACAAGATGCCATACTTGACTTTGGATGGTATTACACCGCATGAGGAATGGAGTGGCATGAGACCCTCCTATGATCACTTGAGGATATTTGGCTACCAGGCCATTGTTTGTATGCCACATGAGCATATGTCACGCAGATGCATACTCCTTGGTTATGGAGATGGTGACTTTACAGCTTACAAGTTTTGGGATTTGGATGCACAACAGGTTCTACGCAGTCGTCACACTGTCTTTTATGAGACGTCGACACCTCTCACACCTCTGGATATGCGTTCAATGTGCTTTATGGCTGATTCTACAGCCATATGTCAGTCTTCTGCTTCGTTGAGGCCGCATACTGTCTTGAGACCTCATGTGACTTGTGTCCAGGATGCTAGCCCTCTTTCAATGATTGACTCTGGAGAGTTTGGATGCTCTCCACTGTCTTGTATGCACCATGCTAATGCTACTTGCACTCATGAGTTGTGCTGGATTGCTCCGTTGTATGGAGCTATGGGATCACTTGCCTCATGGATGTCTTGGACTTGGAGATTCCCGATACTTATTGCACAGCTCGCTTTCTGATTGGGCATTGGGTGAGATGTCATGATTCCTCACCCTATTTCTTTTGTTTTGTTTTGTTTTTTCATTCCCTGGCCCATTGGCCTTTTAGTGGGAGGTTGTTGGGGTAAAAGGCCCTTGGGACTGCCCGTGTACAGTGACCACCCATATTCTTTATTCATATATATATATATGAAAGTGCAATAAGGCTGTCATAACATTGTTGACAGCACCTACATTGTGTGTGCTCTTCTCTCCCGCATCTCCTGCATCCCTTTCAAGACAAATGCTACATTGCAATAAGAGAATCTAATACAATCATCATTGATGAGATGTCCATGTAAATAAGGACAACATTCGATATAATAGTGTACCAGATATAATGAGCATCTACCAAGGCTCACTACTCTGTCCATTCAACAAGAAGATCATGATATATTTGGCGATCTTGCACAATTATTACCTATCTACAATCATCAAATCAAGTTTTGCAAACAATATCACATCACTTCCTTGTCGTGCTAGGTACATGGATAGCAACACACTCTCCAAACCTCAGTACGACCTACCATTCCTATAGTCTTTACAAGTGACGAGGCATTGTTGTCCAACAAAGAGAAGACACATGAATGCTTACACCAGTGCGCATGATCGATGTGAGAAGGACATCCTAGATTTCATCTATCAAAAAAATAATCATATGTACACACAAGGAAGATGTTCACAACGATAAAAATTAGATTCTACACAAATACTACACAGACGAATAGATCCACACCGTCAAAGTTCATATGAATGCAAACGACAAGACATCATTACAAACTTGGCTACA
The DNA here is from genome assembly GCF_053477565.2 of Lygodium microphyllum. Classification (NCBI taxonomy): domain Eukaryota; kingdom Viridiplantae; phylum Streptophyta; class Polypodiopsida; order Schizaeales; family Lygodiaceae; genus Lygodium; species Lygodium microphyllum. The sequence goes on along the minus strand of NC_141139.1, from coordinate 23,185,318 downwards.
TGACCAAAACTTCCACAAGATAGAGGAGATAGCAGTTGGGGTTACCGTAATGATAAACTGAGAACATTAACCTCACCATAGGTGTAGCAAATGGTGCGATGTGTAAGATCAATTGTATTGACACATCAAACGACAAAATGATAATAGAAATCCAAATTATGATTCAATCAACGAACCAATAGCTCACCCTATGGTGTAGCAAACACCAATGCAAGATAGTGAATAGCAAGTGGTACCATAAATCCACGTTCTCATTGACACTCGCATACGCAATTACTACTCACAAATCTCAAGGAGCCACAGTTAGTCAAAAAACACTTATACACATAAGAAGCTTGTTTGCACTCGGACTAGTCTACGTAATGCTCTTTCATGTAGTCGAAAGAAGAAATTTGCATATCATTGGCCTTCCAAATCCATCTGCCTTCTCTCCAATACCTTTTCTGACATCATGACTCAAGTAGAGAAATAACACAACTCAACAAAAAACAAACAAAGATTAAACACAATGCATTCCATCACACAACAATCTCATACGCTTCTTATAGCAAGTGATAAAGCAATTTTATAAACCTCCTTTCAAATGTTGTTTGTTAATATACTAATGTGTTTTCCTAATTTTCTTCTCTTACTATAATAGATTTATTAACATACTAATGTGCTTCTCTCATTTTCTTCTTCATAGATACACATCACCCATCAACAAACCAAATGAGAATAGCAAATGTCGTTGGACAAAAGCCATCAACATACATCAACAGCTTCGCAATGTACAATGACCTCCAAAAACTAGTGGCCATATCCACCCAAATTTTCAACAACAAACGACATCTTGCATCAGATGACAAGATCGCAATAGGTACACAATGTCCTATAAACTTCACAACCTTCATTTTTACTTGAAACAATAATGCTAACTCAGATATACTTATCATGCAATGTCCTCAAAGACATACTCAACAAACTTGAACTTGAGTATGAAGACTCAGTTGACAATCCAATTGAGTTTTTATACTATAGATTTAACATCTTGCTCAATTACTTGGTAGAAGTCATGAAAAAAGAAGGCAATGACATACTAGAAGACTATATGAAAGAGAACCACTACAATCACGGTCATGACAATCCTATAATAATGATCGAGAAGATCACATACCTTTTGAGCAGAGAGGTCTACACTCAAAAACACAATTTCAACACCAATCCATTCACAGTAACATAATCTACGTAACATGCAAGTTCTCAAATATTAGAAAAAAAATAACAATATTAACTTTTCTCACACAAATGTAGACAGAAGCAAACCAAGAAGAAACCAAACTTCTGCTAGTGCCAAACTTGTAGTCTCAACCACTGTAAGTCCTGCCATCAACTCAAGTACTTTCTTATCATTCAACACTATCTACAACCAAAACTCACAAGCCAGTCTAGAAGCACCAACACAGAGACACAAAAGCAAGTACTTCATCTACAACAAAAGATATTAAAAAAATGGCAAGGAGTACATAGGACAGACAACCAACATCAAGAAAAGAATCCAACAACACTGAAGAAATCCTATAAAGAAAATGAAGAAAGACGTAGAAACATTCCAGCCATTTGAGGATAACTTCAAGGTTAACATAGAAGCAATAGTTGATAGCATAGACAAGGCTACAAATTTTGAGCAAGTCACCATCTATAAGAAAAATGCAACTGTGAGACAAGGTACAACAACCTATACGGACACCCAGCAAGATGTGAAAAGTATTATTTTTTGAAGAGAAGAAACCTTATTTAATATAGCAAAAAACATGTGAATCTTCAAACTCACAACCATTGACTCAAACTATATAAGTATACATATTCTCCTTTCGAGATTCTCCATGTATTTAAACAACATTAAATCTTATCTACAAATGTACTTCACTTTAAAACACATCACATATCTAAGCACCATCAATAAAACTGCCACAGACAAACATGCAAGAATTGTACATGGAACTTCATACTCCTTTACTTACCTGAACATATCAACCTAGTTGACGCTAACATGATTACCACAATGCTACAGCAGGGACCTAAAAAGAAAGCAATCAACCACCGACAATGTATGATCACTGCTCCCACAGCTTTAAAGTAACCCTAATTTCATGTTAGAATTGCTGACAATTGCCCTACTTGATGGAGGATCATCATTGTTTTTGCCTTGCTCCCTGATTGTCACTGTCAAGCTACTCAATGGAATGTTATCATTGTTTTCACCTTGCTCCTTGATTGTCACAGTCAAGCTACCATTTGTTTAAAGCTAAAATCTTTAAATCTAAAGCTAAAATTTTTAGAAGCTTATCACTCTTATAAGCTTATAAAGCTTATTGATTTCTCCCTAGGCACGATTTTATCAAGTTAAAAGCTTTTAAGCTCTTAAGCTTATAAGCTTATAGATTTATAAGCTTATTTATTTTGCCTTTTCATGTATCTAACTATCATTTAGAGGGGGGAGTGGGGGAGGCATTGATTAACCTCTTTCCCAATTCAACTTTCTTTATATTAACCTTTTTGCCTCACTAAGGCACAATATCTACATGGAACTTTGAAATTTAAGCTTTGGCATGTGGGAAGATTTTGTTTAAAAGCCATTGTTTCTATGTATCCAGTGTGAATATTATCCAACAATAAAACTCCATTCACATGCAATAAACACTCTATAGAATTATCTAAATGCGTGTTCTTGCATGGACTTGCTGTAATACATTACGGCCTATATTTTATCACATAAGAGCATACCCATGGAAACCCACTCAAATATATATATATATATAGTGCTAACCAGAAGGACAATTTCTTGTTTGTACTTATTTACACGAGGTTTGCTTATCTCCTCAAGTCACACATAAGCCTCAGGATCAAATATATAGATGCTTAGGGGACTCTCAACAACTTAAGGTGCATTAATTGTCCTTCAATCAAATCAACAAATCCAGTTTTCATTTCCAAAGTTATTTTGGGTAGTCATTAAATGGTTCATACTAGTGCAATTTTGGTGTTAATGAGGGTATTAGTTATTTTCTTCACATGGAAAATCAAATATTTAACTTAGATCCCATTAAGGTTTCAATACAGTAATGTATCTACATAAACTTTTAGATTAACTTAAACCTACAGGACCAAATATCTCTTTCATTATCAAACAATATTTATAGAGAATGTGATTTATATTGCACTTAGATCATAATGCTAGAATCTTTTACTACAATAAGAAACATAGTGGTTCAAATCTTACAAGCAAGTTAAGGCTTGGTATATTTTAAAAACATAGTATATCTATTAATAAATATTATCCTTAAACTCTTCTAACCCAATTCAAGAACCTTGTAAAGCTCTTTTATTTTTTTAATTTTAAAAAAACAATAGGATAGAAGTTATATTTTACAATCTAAATTTCATAAGCAATAATTACTAGAGACTTATCTTAAGCATTGTGGTTGGAATCGAGTAGTCGTTGTATTCCAAAGTGTAACTTCTTTGTTGCATGTCTTCTTCAAAAGTTAGGGTTATGTAGTTTCTTTATGCATTGGTTTTTTGTTAATTTAACACACACACACACGCACATTACTGTTTACTAGTAAGTGCTGTAATAGACTAGACTAAATATCTTTGTTTGAAGGATTGACTTTTTGAGTTGTGATAGTTAATCAATACAAGGGTAATCTCTAAAATCGATGTATATATCTAGAATATCGAGAGTCTATATGTTTAGATAGTTAGCTACACTATATATCTATTGAGATACTAGTAGATGACCTATTGAAAAAGTTCATGGTAGGAAATTTGCTAGCTAGTGTTGTCCCAATAATTGATGCTCTAGCCATTATCCATGTCTGAATTCTACAAGGTGTCATTGTTGAAATCCAAAGATCCCTAGTCACCTAAATATCTAGAAATAGTTTGATACTATAGTCTACTTATAGAACTAATATGATGAAGACAATTGCGTTATGATTCTATTGAAAAGAGGAGACTGCAAAACATTGAAAGGCATCCATAGCTCAAATTAGCTTCAAATTTTACATTCTGATTAAGCATTCCGCCTTCTTGGAAAATTCATAATTCTTTTTGTGTTAGTTTTTTGAAACCATTTAAGGGAACACCTCCAGTTACTCATGTTTTTTATGATTCTCCTTTATTAGAGGAAGATACGAAAATTCTAGTTCCTGAAGTAATCCTTGACCATAACTAGACCACCATTAGATTAGGAAATCAATAATATATGTATTTTTTCAAATACAAAAATCATTTTGTGGAAGACTCACAATGGATTCAAAAATCAGTGCTAACTTTGATATATCTAATAAATGCTTACCACCACTCACAATCACGTTAAATATCCCACGAGCAAAGATTTGCCACAAGATGCAATGTTTTGTGTAAAATCTATGGAATCTTATAGTGCAAATTCACCATAAGAGTCAACACTAGTATAAGTTCCACATTCACCATAGAAGGCAGCTACATATGGTTGGTCATTCTTCCATTTCCTTTGTGTATCGACTGGGGATAGTTGCTTTTTAACCCCCATGAAATGCTATGGAGTTATATTCATCATGATATTTACCAAAATTCACTATGAAAATAAATCAATTTTATTTATTGTTGATTTTGTTTATTCGTTGCATGATCCATGACTTATCGCATGAGGTGCATGTGTGATATTGATCGCCTTATGCCTAGCAGATAGATGGAAGGATATAACGTGTTTTGTGTGAGTAGATTATTAGGCAAATGTAAGCAAAATTATTATTTTGGTATGTGCAATTAAATGCATGGAGTTTATGCGCTTCATAGCATGCAAATATATTATCAAAAAATTATATTTTTTATGTGCCTATTATCGCAAGTACTTTACATGTGCATATGCACAATATATTTATTTTGGATGTATTTATTAGAAGAGATTAAATATTATTTTAAGTTATAACGCTATTTAAACTAGGATGTGTTTGATTTATTTGGACAAAAGCAAGTTGTGCAAGGAAAGGAAAAGCAAGAACTCAAAAAGGATGCTTTCAATGTATTTTGAGCACAAAAGCTTAATTCAATGTTATCAATGCATGCATAGGGGAGGTGCTCACCCATGCATGGGGGGAGATTGTATCCAATCTTGTGTCATACATGCTTTCTCAATTTCTCTCTCATGTCTCTATTTTCTCTCTTCCTCAACTTGTGTCTCTTGAATTTTGGTTAATAGTTAGTTGTATGGTGAAGATCCTCAAAAGAGGGGGGAGGGAGGGAGGGAGGAAAGGGGCCACACACACAAGGTGAAGGCAAAACCAAGGCAAAAAAAGACAAAGAGAGGTATAACAAAGTATCCCATTTTCATTACATAACATTTGTTATCTTATTTTAGCAAATGACAATTGAAAATATTTCCAAGTTTGTGTTCATGTGTATATGCAGTCATATATCTATACTTCTATAATATCTTACTAGTGCTCTACGCCAAGACTTGCGCAAGTGTGGATCATCAAGGCACTTGTGAAGCAATGGTGTTTTAACTTTCTAGTGCACAAATTTTAAAAAAATTAAAAGTTTATCCAAGTATCATAGGTATTTCATTTATGTCATCATGATGGTAATGTACTCGAGATAAAGAGAAGGCTAATGCCTAATCTTGGCATATATTAAGTGAGAGTGTGTGTGGTTGTGTGTGCACATATGCACATGCCCACATATGTATGTCTAGAATACAACTTGTAAATACATATTGCAAATGTGTGGATTTTAAGTATGTGTGTATACATGTCTATGTATATATGCAATGGATACCTAAGAATAATAGATACACATATTCTCTTATTATTGCCATCACACACATATAGAGTGTGTAGAGAGAGAGAGAGAGAGAGAGAGAGAGAGAGAGAGAGAGAGAGAGAGAGAGAGAGAGAGAGAGAGAGAGAGAGAGAGAGAGAGAGAGAGAGAGAGAGTGTGTGTGTGTGTGTGTGTGTGTGTGTGTGTGTGCACGCGCGCTTAATACTCTAATAAGTAAAGTGGCATGGAATCAATGTTTTTGTCATAGGGTTGCCAAGGGTTGGGTGAGATAATGCATTTTGGTGGGGTAAGCTCCTAAGTGTGGATCATCAAGGCACTTGTGAAGCAATGGTGTTTTAACTTTCTAGTGCACAAATTTTAAAAAAATTAAAAGTTGATCCAAGTATCTTAGGTATTTCATTTATGTCATCATGATGGTAATGTACTCGAGATAAAGAGAAGCCTAATGCCTAATCTTGGCATATATTAAGTGAGTGTGTGTGTGGTTGTGTGTGCACATATGCACATGCCCACATATGTATGTCTAGAATACAACTTGTAAATACATATTGCAAATGTGTGGATTTTAAGTATGTGTGTATACATGTCTATGTATATATGCAATGGATACCTAAGAATAATAGATACACATATTCTCTTATTATTGCCATCACACACATATAGAGTGTGGAGAGAGAGAGAGAGAGAGAGAGAGAGAGTGTGTGTGTGTGTGTGTGTGTATGTGTGCGTGCACGCGCTTAATACTCTAATAAGTAAAGTGGCATGGAATCAATGTTTTTGTCATAGGGTTGCCAAGGGTTGGGTAAGATAATGCATTTTGGTGGGGTTAAGCTCCTAATTGCCAATGTTTATTGAGCCTAAGCTACACTAAGATTCCTATCGAGGGTTGAAATGATTATATTCTTAACTATTTTTTGTTGGATTTTGGGTTTTTTTTTATTGATTTGAGGTATGATTGATTGGTTTTTTATGATTTTGGAATTGTTTTAGGTATTTCAGGATTTGTTGAATATGTTTTATTAGCTCATGTGATGGTTTTTGAATGACTATTGATATGTTTATGTGTTTTATCTTATCATTGCTTGGTTCTAATAAGTCTATTATTGCCTTTGTTTTGACTTGTTTTCTTTATATTTGAGAGGTTGAGATAGTAGATGATTATTCTAGAGATTGATTGAGAGTGTTTTGGATGGTTTTTGATGGGTTGAGTTGGTTTTAGTATGAGTTATATGATTTTTATACCTTTTGTAGACTGTTGTAGTGTACTATTGAGCTTTTATATGCCTAGCTTTTATATGCCTTTTGTTGTCTTTTGTATACTTTTGTGAGTGTTTTTTTTAATGGGTCAATCTTGGAAGGAGATGAATACAAGTTCAAAATAGCTCTAAGAAGTAAAAGAAGTAGCTGTTGAAGACTTGAAGTGAAGACTGAAGTGACAGTGACACTACTGAGCTCTAAAAGGACACTGTAGTGGCTTTGGTGACTCTTCATATCAAACATACCTCTTAGTAGGTGTATCCATGACCAAGAGATGATTTTTTAGAGTTATTATTTGTTATCCTCATGTACTATTGAAAGAAAGAATATGTGAGAGAGATGATGTGTGAGAGATTTAAAAAAATAATGTATATACATGTGAGAGATTGAGAGAAAGACTATGAAGACTATGAAGATGATGAAATATGAATACTATATTATGAATTCCATTCAAGTTGATCATTCCTTTGTGTTTCTTTGCTTCTTTGATGGTTTCTATGAAAAATATGTGAAGATTTGTTGTAATAAATCTATCGAAGATTCTACATATGCATGTTGCATGAAGATTTGTTGTTTTTGGTGTTTGTTTTCTTCTTGTAGTTGATTTAAATACAAAGAACATGCTTGTTGGTATTACACGATAGATTTTCTTATAGTAGTTTTCATGTTTTCTTAGTGTTTCTCTTGGGGCTCCATGTTTTTTGGTGCACAACCGAGGAATTATTGCCATCAACAAGCACTAACAAAGGCTGAAAATGGAAGCATTAGCACTGTTGAAGAGAAAACAAAGCAATGAAAGAGTGTAAAATTAATACCATTGTTGAAAAATTGGAGATGTTCATTGCAAAAGCCACTTTTTACAAGAAGTTCATTCCTCAACGACAAAAACATATCACTATCTTGATGCGGGCTCTTTGTGTGACAGATTGATCCTATTGTCTTCTGAATCTATCCCATTGTCTTCTGAATGTATAGAAAGTTATATCACTATAGCCAACTATTTTCTACAAAATTGAAGAGTCAAATAGAAAGAATGAGTATCAATGGAAGATTTGGCCTTCATTGAATAAATTCCAAACATCATCAAGTGAGAGATCGTGAAGAAGCTTTAAGAGTTGTGGTCAATAGAGATTCACAAGAATAAGAAGGAAAAGAGCTGGGACTTATTCGTAGATGCACAAGAGCTAGACACATGGGCCACTTGGGACACTTGGTGTAGGGATAATCTTCTAATTTGCTCAATTAGCAACCCACTAAAAGTTGATAGATAGAGTGTTGTTTACAATATATACCATTGAGACCCTCCAAAATTGGTACTATTAGGACCATGGCACTATGGCGATCCTCAAAAGAATGGATTTTGATACTTTCAGAACTGAATATCTTCCCCTATGTAGTAACCTTTAAAAAACTTCAAAGACGTTGAAAAGAAAGAAGTAGAAGAAATGTTGACAAGAGATTCCTCCAAAGACTAAAGCCCTATGTTTCCTTCTGTTGAGCACAATCAAATTGGATGGAGCTAACTCCCTAGCAAATGATGTGATAAAGAGGCAAGCTCTAGAACGAATCCAAAGGTATGTGAGAATAAAGAAAGCAAAAATCAAAGTTGAGAATAAGAAGTCTCCTTTGATACTCTTTACAAAAGTCCCAATGGCAAACCAAGGTTCCCTTCCGAGCCAGATCTATCCTAGAAATATTGATGATAGGCCAATGAATATAGTCCCATTTCCAACCTTTAAGGGAGAGTACAATTAAGACCCTAATCTTTATGTAGTCAAATTCATGGTAGCATATGTGGCTAACAATACCAGAACCCTAAAGCATTGGTTGGCGATATTCCCTACAACTTTCAAAGGCATGATGTTTCAATGGTATGAGAGACAAGAAATATGAACTTTTGGCATATGGGACAAACTGAGGGTGGCCTTTCTCAACAAATTTAGATATGAAGGTTTTGAAGAGCAAACGGGAAACAATTTCATGAATTTTAGTCCTTTGAAGAACAGGTGGAAACGTATATCTCTAGAATGGAATCCATATACTGAAGAGATGGACCAACCATAACTTGGATGAAGGCATTCACAAGGGAGTTTTTCTTAGAGGCCTACAACCAGATGTTTCTAAGTTTGTAGAACTAAGAAGACGAATTAACCTGCAAGCTATAGTAAAATGTGTAAGATTGTTTGATAAAGTTGAAGCAAGTTTGTCTATGACCTTCGAAAGAGGAGTCCTATAGCCTCCAATGCCAAGAATGGTGTATTCACTAAATGTAGTCCCATGGATTGTTTCCTATCCTAGTCCTCAGATGCAAATAGTACCACAATATAGTGCACCAAATCCATAGTGGCCATAAACAATGCTTCAAATGATGGTTCAACCACAACAGTAGTGGCATCAAGTAGTTCTCCTAATGGCAAATCAATAATAACAGTGAAACACTAACAATTGGAACTAGCAACCAATAGTTCCAACAAGAGCTATGAACCAGAATCAAAAGAGAGGACCCTCCATTGTATCAACCCAAGCAGTCTATGTGGTGATTATAGAGACTTCTGAAAACCCTACTCCAAGTGCTCCAGGAGAATAAAATTTGAAGGACTACCTATCCAACTCAGTTGCAACAAGTATCAAAAAGGAGCTGATGGATGTAATCACAGAGCAGCTACAAACATTGAAAGTGAATACTGCTAGCATATCCAATACTGCAAGAGTAGGAAGAGATATGATGCGATTGAATACCTAGTGCTGAAAGTGCCATCAAGTGAGACATTTAGCAATTGAATGTATTCAAAAGCTAACTATCCCTGGAGCATTCTATTCTTACTGCCTAAGGAAGAGCCATACAAAATACATTTACTATATGAAGGAGATGCATGACAAAAGGAAGAAAGATGAGGAACTAATATTTAACCTACTAGAATCCAAGATGAAAACCTAAGATATCATACCAAAGCCTAGAGAATTTGGCCCTAATTTTGGTCCAAGGAGGTTTCTCCGCCCAAAGTTACAGAGAAAGATAGTCTGGTGGTGGTTAGAGATTAGAAGTGAAATGCTACAGATGTGAAGAAAATGGTCATATCTCCCCAAACTATCCAAACCCCTAGAAGATTCGTGGATTTCAAGACATTATATAGTCAATGCAAAGGAGAAGGCCACACTGCTAAAGACTATCTTAGTCCAGGCTGCCCTGCAAAGGCTAATGCCGCTAATACCCAACAAAAAGCTTAGGAGCTAGCCTCCAACTTGATGGAATTAGAAGTAGCTATAGTTATGCATGCCAAGAAAAGAGAACCTATAGTTCCAAAAGAGAATGTTCAACCTACAAAAGTTGTGAAGTTCAAGCTCCCAACAAAGCCATAGAACAGTACAATACATGATGGTATAGTGTAGAGCAGTCCAGTGCCACAAAAGAATACAGAGCCAATCAGATGCAAAACCAAAGGTCCAAGAGACAAAAGAGGTGGATGTATCTCCAATGATAGAAGAAGTGGTGATGCAACCCTTGATTAAAGAAAGAAGAAAAATGAAAGTGGATATAGCCCTATTTTCCAACCTTTGGAGAAGCTTGTGGATCCCATAAAAGAATATGACTTGGTGAAGGACCTAAATACCTTTTGTCCTAACTTGACATTTTGGCAATTGTTGATGTTCTCTCCTAGTTATAGAAAAAGATTCAAAAGCATTCTCATGTAAAGATGTAATCTAAGGATTGCCAACCCTGCAACTACTACCAAGACTAACAATACCCCAGAGCCTATGAAAGAAGTAGATGTGGCTAATGCCTTCCTGGATCCTAGCACTCCAAAGACTTGCATCTACATAGAAGGATATTTCATTGCAAGTGCTTTGATTGATGGAGGTTTCTCAGTGAACATAATGATTAATGTGACTATTGACACACTTACCTAGTGGTAAAGCCAAACTCTTATGGAACATCTTACTCTTTGTTGCTTGGAAGACCATGGTTGTTTGAAGCTCAAGCAAGGACTAATTGGTTCAAATGAACTCTGACCCTAAGCAAGGGACCAAACAAAGTGGTGTTGAACATGGATCCACCTCCATAGAGATCTCACCTAACTCTTCTAATGAAGCTATACATGAAACATCAACAAAAGAAGATGCTACTAAACAAATTTTCCCAAAGTAAATAGAAGCACAATTCCTAACAGTGGACACTGTAAGCCATCTCATGAAAGCTACAAAGGCACTGTCAATGGATGAATACATTTACTTGAACTAGAAATGACTTCTAAAATTACCTATGGCAATGAGATAGAGGCATAGATGTATTACTCCCCAGGCTACATGGCCTCAAAAAGTCAAAGGCAAATACATAAGTAGAAGATGCAATAGAGAGCTTTTTTTTCTCATACACTACCCCTTCAAATGTAGAAACAGAGATAGAAAGGGAAGATAACAAAATTAAAGATCAAGATTTAGATAGTGAAGAGGAAGAGCCTGCTTGATCAAAAGTGGATATAAATAACAATGAAGTCCCATAAACCTTAGAAGCTAAAGAGCCCCTCTTGTGTTGGATGGCTGACAATGGTCCCTTTTGATTTATTCAATGGTCCTCAAAGTGCAGAAGGTGTACAAGAAGTAGATTAAGCAAAACAAGACTTTCTTTCACAATGGTTCTTGTTGTGCTCAACTACCTTTCTCAAGAGAAGAAGATGATGATGCCCCCTATCAATAGGCACCAAATCCACCAAGGCAAAGGAACATAGAAGGTTCATGTTATGTGACATTCCTAGATGCATCCTCAGAGGATGAATCCTCAAATCAAGAGGTGAGTATCTCTCAAACTAGATAAAAAACAACCCTCATTCCTTTTTAGCATAAAAAAGAATCAGAAAATTGCAAGCAAGGAAAGAATATGGTAGTCCCAGCAAATCATTAGAAGAGCATGCCACTCACTTAAAGGAGTTTGACCTTTATCCATAAGTAGTATAGGTAGTATAAGGCACATTTATTAAAGAAGTAAAAGGTGAAAAACAACTTATTTTTGTAGATGTAGATGGCCCTAAACATCATCTGAAGATGGGTAGCAGTCTTCTTGATGAAGAAAGAGTGGCCCTTCGTGACCTACTAAATGAGAATTTGGATGTGTTTGCTTGGTCATATAAATACTTAAAGGGGATTCATCCCACTCTATCTCAACATCACATCAACTTGGAGCATGATGCTAAGCTAATACTGCAATGTCAAAGGTACATGAACCCTAACTATTCAACCCTAGTCAAGACAGAGTTGCTAAAGCTCCTGGAAGCTAAGTTCATCTACCAAGTAGCCAACAATGAATGGGTTTCACCCATCGTACTTGTATCTAAGAAGAATTTCTAAGAAGAATGGAAAGTTGTGGATTTGTGTGGACTTCCAAAAGCTCAATTCCAAGACAAAGAAAGATTGCTCTATCCCTTTCACGCATACCAACTCTTAGACACAGTGGCAAGACATGAGTTGTACTCTCTATTGGATTGATTCAGTGAATATAATCAGGTGCAAATCACCAAAGAGGACTAGTCCAAAACAACCTTCATAGCAGAATGGGGCACTATACCTACAGAGTGATGCCATTTGGGCTCTACAATGCCCCAACTATCCTTTAGTGAGTGATGATGGTTGCATTCCAGAACCACATGTATGATTTCATTGAGGTATATTTAGATTATTTTTATGTCTTCAATATGCTCTACAGGCATTGGGGATACCTAGAGCAATGCTTTGAGTGATGTCAAGAGTATGGAATCTCCCCGAAACTTGACAAATGCATCATTAGAGTCTCCTTGGGAGTCCTGTTGAGCCACTTTGTCTTTGTGCAGGGGATAGCAATAGATTAGCGAATATTGTGAATATTGCAACCATGACAGCACCAACCAATCTTAAATAACTCAGAGGATTTCTTGGCCATATGGGCTACTATACATGAGGTTCATAGCACATTTCATAACAAAGGCAGCCCCTTTGCATAATCTCGTCATTGAGGAAAGATGCAAAGTTCATTTGGACAAATGATTGCGAAGAAGCCTTTAACACTCTAAAGTAGTGTCTCATTAAAGCACCCATCCTAGACCTCCTACTTAGATGAAGGAATTCCAAGAGCACACTAATACGTGTGTAGTAGAAGGCCTAGGTGCAACAGTCCTCTACCAACAAGGCACCTCAAAGTCCAACCAAACAAAAGCAAAACAATTGCATTTTGGTATGTACTGATTATGTGACAAAGTGGTGTAAAGCCAAAGCTCTCAAGCAAGATTATGACAAAAGCATGGCTTTATTCCTATATGAAAACATTATCACTCGCTTTGGTAGTCCCTTAGAGTTGGTAAGTGATCGTGGCACTCACTTTCTAAACAAGATCATGAAGGAGCTCACAAAGCTCACTTGCTTTGGTAGTCCCTTAGAGTTGGTAAGTGATCATGGCACTCACTTTCTAAACAAGATCATGAAGGAGCTCACAAAGCTCTATAAGGTTAGGCATCACAAGTCCACTCCATACTTCCCCAAAGTCAAAGTCACCAATCACATCTTCTATTTGATCTTGGCAAGGACAATTATAGCACAATGTTGTGATTGGAATGATTGACTTACAGAGGCCCTCTGGACATATAGAACCTTTCATAAGATAGTTACAAGACAAACCCCCTTCTAGTTGGTGTACAATACCAAAGTTGTTTTTCCTATTGAGCTGGAGTTTCCCTCTTTATGAGTGGCTATCAAAGAGTGGTTAAGAGATTATGAGTCTCTGTAGCATCATCTCCTTCATTTAGAATGTTTGGACAAGATCCAAAGGATGGCCTTACAGTGCATGGAAGCTGCATATGCTTGACACAAAGCTTACCATGACAGCTTCATCAAGCATAAAGAATTTAAAGAAAGTGACCTCATTCTCGCCTACAATTCGCGTTTTGGAAAATTTATTGGAAAGCTCTAACAACATTGGATGGGCCCTTACAAAGTGTTAGCAATCAACCTAATGGCTTTGCCATTGATGCCTCTGATGATTCCTTCCTAATGGCTATCACTTGAAGAAGTACTTATCTCCCTAGGAATCCTAACAATCATAGCAGTTAGCTGATAGTCCCTCAAGGTGGATGCCTAAATTTCACCTCCCACCCCTATTGTGTTACCTTCTTATCTAATTTAGCAGAGGTAGCATTGATGGTTCTAACAAATATGTTTCAATTAACAAAAGACAAAAAAAAAGTATTGGCTATGGGAAATAAAGGCTTCAATCCTTGCTATACCAACCTACTTTTCCAAAAAAGATGGAAACACCTTTGGGAGGAGGAAAAGATAAATAAATAAATAAATCATTAAAATATAATCTTTTATGGGAGAAAGGGAAGAAATTCCATGTCATAGTAGGCCTCGCTCCAAGAAAAGTTAGTAAACACCCTTGGGCAGGAAGCTAGCTATGGAAAAGGTGGCAACACCCTGTAGTTTAGATTAGTTGACTCATTAGTCAAACTCTTCATGATACAATTGCCTCCCTTGGTGTATTGTATCTTATCACTTCCAAAAGGGTACCTAACTCCTACAACACATGAAATCTCCTACACCTAAACCAAGTTCCACATTTGTTGGCTACCACCTTGGGTTAGTCTTTGTATGAAGACCCTAACGTCACTGACACGTGATCTTTATTAGTAACCCCCTAAGTGACATGAGATTTCATCCTAACTAAATGCATCAAAAGAGTGTAGAGAGAGGGTGGGGCAAGTGACCAATCAATCATTCACCTTTAATTCAAATGAGAGGTGAGCTATGTGAATAGAGTCTTGTATGCATAGACTGGGCCTCTCAATGCACAAAGCATGATATATTCTATGCACAGCACAATAAGGCTCCCTAGCCTTCCTTCTTGTGCCATAAGCCAGCACAGGGTGAGATGCAGTATTACACCATCAACTACACAAGGCATACAAATTCGCACAAGTGACCGTGAGGAGTACATCAATGGGTTTCCAGAATCATGATAACTTCCTTCATCTATCAACAGAGCATGAGATAGAGGGGAGGCAGAGCATGATAGTCTTCTTTCAATGAATTAAGAGGTGAGGTCTGAGGGACGTTACAACAGTTGGTGAGCAGATATGTTCTTATCTCATTCTTGTTTTTCCCTACACACACAAGATAAGTCATTGTTGCCACCATAAGACACGTCACTCTATTTTGTGCACTATACTATGAGACTCCCTAGCCTTCCTTCTTGTATCTATGCCAATCAGGCTGGGGCACATAGACACACCATCAATTGCACATGTTGACATACTCTATTTAAGCCTCTCCATCTTGTCAAATTCTAAACGAGGTGTAAGATATGGGTCCTTCATGAGCAATGTGGGTGATTGGGGCAAGTGAATGATCTCTCCTTTCAACTTGAGTGCCTGGTAAGAGTCAGGGCAATGTGCTTTGGTAATGACAACTTGCCGGCCTTCATTGACAACACTACCTCCTTGGGTATTGTTGCATGGCCCCTTGCCATGTGTACACATGTTGTACTGAGTTATGGCACCTCTTGTAATCAACTACGACACCTCGTACCACAATGATTGTCTACTTCGACCACCTACTAAATAATCCAAGGGTTTCTAACCCTACTCTTGTGTATATGTGTGTAGGTAATCTCTTAAGTATGGGGACATCAAGGTCTAGTCATATGTCAATGTATAGGTTTTGTAGGTCGTCATCACATGATCTAACAAAGTCATAAGTGTGGGGATATGTCCCTGTGCATCTATCTTGCATGCATCCATGTGAATATCCTCTACACTTGACTGATTGCATTTTTTTTTTTTTAACCCTGTTGGGGTCCTTGTCCCACCCATCCATAATATCATGCCCCTCTCCCAGGGGGTTTTCCCTTTTCTTTTTGTATTTTTCTTATTTTGTTGCACTTTCTATGTGAACATATCCCAAATTTTTCAAAACTAGAATCTAATATCAGAGTTATGTTCATCCCTTTGAACTAGATAACTTTTTCCTTTTACAACACTCTATGTTCCAAGCAATGATTCATAAGTTATTAATTTTTGAAGGATTTTATGTAAATCACATGTGTTTCCATGCAAACATATCTTTCTCACATCGCAAATGAAGCACGGATTGGCTATTCTTAATTTTGTGTGTTTGCTTGGCGGGTATTTTTTTTAAATTATTTTTACTTGTTAACCTCAGAATAAGAAAAAAGTGAAAAAAGTGGAGAAGCACAAGTTAGAGCTAAAAGAGGCAGCCTAGAAAGAAATTGGACACAATGGAAGAAGCAAGAAAGAAAACAGCCAAAAGCGCAAGGGCGGCCTTAAAAGCTAAGTCAAAGCCAAAAGCATATTTTTAAATGCAAGGCGCTCCTAAAACTTTTTGTAAAAGAGCTCCAGGCTCCCTCCTATGCAAATTGTAAAGGTAGATGGACAGTAGAAAGGAAGCTAGGATGATAGGAGGACAATAGGAAAGAGGGTCTAGGCCGGCCATGTAAAAAAGGGGATAAGGGGGTGACCACCCAAAGGAAATTAGGGTTAGGGTTTTGTATAAAAGGCAAAGAGTGAATGAAGAAGCTCATTCTTGTGTGTGGCCAAAAGTAGCTCTCTTCTTCTTCTTCTTCTTCTTCTTCTTCTTCTTCTTCTTCTTCTTCTTGTTCTTCTTCTTCTTCTTCTTGCTTGCTTGAGCTTGTGCTTGAGAGAGGGAATGTGAGAGTGTAAGGGAGTGAGTGTGTGAGGTTGAGGGACCGTGGTGGAGAAGCTCTCCATCTTCTCCTCTCTTCTTCTCTTCTCTTCTCTTGCTCACATAGGAGCAATGGAGCTTGGAGTTTGGAGCTTGAGGATCGAGCTTGCGTGAAGCTTGCACTTGGATCGTAGAGCTACCAGAGTGCTTGGGAGAGGAACCAACTCGATCGGGCATGGAGGTAAGCTCACTACACTCATAGAGAGAGATAGCGAGTTGGCTATGTGAGAGGTAGCCATTAGTGCTTGGCTTAAAATGCTTGAAAGAGTAAGTGGTCCTAAGTCTTGGCGGTTGTGAGCTCGCCTCTACATTGCTATTTTTTCATTTGAATATCATCAATTCTCAATGAAACTACGCTTTGAGAGGATAGCCCTTTGCGGTTCGTCAAACTAGACATTTTCTCTTTTTTTGCACCCTATTTTAGTACACATATTTCTTGTTATTCATTTTCGATTGTGTTTTTGTATGTGTTTTTGTTGTCTTTTCCATGTGAACATACTCCATTGCCATCAAAACTGTGTCTTGACTTGACAGCATTGTCAAATGTTTCAATCCCAACATTTTTCCTTTTCACTGCATTCTACTCCGACTCATGGATCTTCTTGAATTAATTTTTAATCCCTCTTGTGTGTGTTTTTTTTAATGTTTTTCCATGTGAATTCACCCCTCCTATGTTCGAACCATGTTTCAACTAGATGATCATGTGCTTCTCATCAAATCAGATATTTTTTCTTTTACTCTCACTTTATTCTAGTGGATTTTTCCAATTCTATTACGTGTGCCTTTTTCTTCTATTTTCCATGTGAGCGCCTTTACGACATCAAAGCACAATTTTAATTGCCCGCGTCTTGCGTCACCTTGACTACTTTTCTTTGTTTTCGCATATTAATTCAACATTTGATTTGTTTGAAATTTATTTTCAAAAAAAAAACCAAACAAACACACAATCCAAGAAAAGAACTCCCCTCCTTATAACCACCCACCCCCATTCTCTCTCTCTCCTCTCTCTTTTTCTTTCTCTCTCTCCCTTTCTTTCCTTATGTCCTCTCTTTCTCTGTCCCTGTAACCTCACCCCTCCCTACCTTCCTCTTCTCTCTCCTCCCCCCACCCCTACAATTACCCACATCCCCCCTCCCTCCTTCCTCCTTTTTCTTCTTCTTCGTCATCCTCCTTCTTCTTTTTCTCCTTCTTCTCTCTTTTCCCTCCTCCTCCTCCTTCTTTGTCATCTCCTTCTCCTTCTTTCTCCCCTACTTCCTCCTCCCTACCCTACTCCACCCTCTTTCTTGGCTCCTTGGCCCCACCTCCACCTCACATTGGTTAGCTGTAACGTGCCCACTCCTCAAATCGCGGGACATGTCTTAGCAGTCCATCGAGAGATATATCTAGAAGACGCCGCCTGGCACTCCCAAGGAATGACACGGGGTTTGCCAACTAGGGTCTCTCGAGTCTGCCCCGCAACGGAACTTATCCGACCGTTCCCACTAGAATCGACCTGAAGTCCAGGTTCCTTGTAATCGGATCTTCCTAACAGCCTTCTAGCATCTGTCTACAACTGCTCCACTTTGCGCAGACACAACTGGGCCAAAGTAGACTCATACCGCACTTGGTTCAAAGAGAATGGAAAACAAGAGGGATGCATTGCTCGACTCTCTACCCGTAGGGCATAGTCCCATTCCGGTCCCCTAAAACGGTATGAATCAGGTTTTTAACTTACGAGTTCTATAGTCCTTGTCTATCTAACGTTCGCATGAAATAAATTCCATTGAGGAAAGCTCTTGGCTAACTGAGACCACCCTGCCGTAAGATGGACCCGACAGTCACATCCACCACGCTTCCCTCGGGGGTTGTTTAAGTTATCTAATTACCTACCACATTATGTTTGACACATAAAAGCAGCTTTCTTAATTAACCTGTTAATCACAGGTTCCCTTACGTAATTTAGGGTACAAACATGAAGACAAGATAAAACAAGATCAAACACTTCCTTAACTTATCTGCAGATTGATGTTTGTCTCCGCCCATACAGGAGAATTAAGTGTCCCTTTCTTCCTCCGCAGAAAAATCCTTCTCTCTCCTGGCAATAAAACCAGAAGGTTTATCCTACCAAGATTCTACCCTATAACTAGTATCCAGAACCTCAGGATCCCATTCTGAGTCACGTAGAACACTTGTGTAGGGTCCGAAGGCATTGGGATTTACAGCCAGAGCCCCCCTAGCACCTAAGTGTCCTCGTACGCCAAGTAATTTCCATGGAGAGACCTCTCGCGGTGGGTTCGGTCCACATTCCCAGCGCAGATTCATAACCCCCTTGGTTAGGGTTTGGCGGTTCGCAGGGGTATCTAGCGCCATCCTTCCTTAATTATCCCTTTAGGAAATCATCCATAGCTGGAGCAACCAGCCTAGTAACATTTACTAGGGAAAACATCCCTTTTGTTCTCATGGCAATTTATACTTACAGTTCCCGCCATGAAAATATAATCACTTGGATATTCATCCAAAACCACAACCAATCCTTAAGTATCCTTTCGGAAACAATCAAGCTGAAACAACCAACCTAACATCCTTTAATTAGGAAAACATCCTTTTGGTTCCCATGGCAATCAGTCATCATAGACCCAGCCATGAAATCATCAATCACAAACAACTTGGTTTGGATTAGCATCCAAAACCACATCAAGCAATCACCTTGCTTATGATTCACCTATCCTTAGTAAGATTCTCTCCTCTTACCAACACAACCAACCGATATTCACTTGGAGATACCCTTTTCAAACAACCAAGCATAACTTGGATCAACTATCCATTTAGAGTTAGGTCACTAGCTTCTATTAAGCTAGGAATGTATCCATTTGCGAGTCTACAGCAAGATCGATAAAACAATTCGCAGTCAATTATACTTGACCTCTTAACTTCTTTTAAAGCTCTTTTCCCCTTGGGCATTTCCTTGTGGTAACTTAGTCCTAACTCAAAGCATTGACTGGTAAACCAAGGCAACGGACAAGCCTTATTCGCAACCCATCCAAGAGCCTTTTATTCTTCCAGTTCTTTTCTCTCTAACCAAGTTCAGTTAACACACTTGGCAACGCAAGACTTTTCACCTAGGCCTTCAGGATACAGTCTAGATGCATGCATCCCTTCCATCTCTCTTAGTGCGGTACTATGCAAAATTCTCCAATCAAACTTACCCATCATGCACATGGTGCGTCTAATATATTAGTACATCCTAAACGACCTTTAACTCTCTTCATTCCTGGCAACGAATACTTTTTCCTAATGCACCGGATCTCATCAGACTTGCGTATATGAAAGTCTAGGTTTCTATCCATCGGTACAATTGCATCCTATGAACGAAAACTAACATTTCGTGTGTTTAATTTTTATCCAGATGCAAATCGTGATTTTTATTGGTTAATTTAAGCATTGCTCTACGTAAAGGTCTATCATTTTATGTAAAAATTTATGAAAACCTAATCATTTTATGTGCGTCAATCCATGCAGAATCCATTCTATTTGTCCACTTGACTCCCATACAATCATCCCGTATTTGCAATATTTCATGCAACAATATTTCATGTACTAGGCTAGTCAATATTTCATGCAACTCATGCACTTGATTTTTCATAATCATGCACTTTAAGTATGGAAGAAAACCATGAACAGCCATATAGTGTGCCACAACTCCCATTGCAATATCAAGTTGTTCTCTACATATGCATATGAAACCTTGGCCATCTTAGTCTTCTCATCATCTAGCTGGGGATAACGATATCTAACTAACCTTCACATGAGAAGGTAAAGGATAGCCAATAGGCTTACCATCCTACATATGGAATTACTCAAGTAGTCTCTGTAAATGTACTCCTTCTACGACAAGTAGAGAAGTCCCTTCAAGTGATTGCACATAATGCACATACCAAGTATGTGTGAGGCATGTCCCATATCTTTCATCTCACAGCTCTCCTTGAGGTAAGTCTTTAAAGCATCTAGCTTAGCATGAGTACCCTCCCTAAAGAATCACCAAAAGATACATGGTACATGTCATCATCCAACTATCCAACTGTAATAAGGCTTTTTGTCAAAGATGGGTCATGACATACATCATGAGGCACAAAAGGAGCACTAGTATCACCTATGCCAATGGTGTCCAATGTACTGTCATCTCCTAGTCTAAGAGAACCTATAACAGTATGATAGCTATGAAAGTAATGCCAATGTGGGGTAACATGGAATGAAGTCCCGAAATCAATAAGCCAGTACTGAGAATAAGAAGATGCTACACCAGTAAACTAAGTAGCATAAAGAGATGAAGCTGCAAGGATGTAATCATTTGAAGTACATTCCAAGACATTTTATCTCCTCTATCTTCACACTAGACTTAGGCACAATCTTAGTGGACTTTGCATATTCTTGTACTTTCTCATTGCCTTTCTCATTATGCCTATCATTGCACATTTTATGGCACTCTAGCCTAACGTGATCCTATTGCCCACAATAATGACATGTCAAAGAGGACTTATGATTGGAAGACTTACTACAAGATTGTCCATGATACTAAGACTTTCCTGTGTTGGACTATGAGTCTCTACCATGGTTATTATTACCATTTTTGCCATTACAATCTCTCACTATAAGTGTATGATAAGTGCAAGCTACATCAATATTCTTCCAATTTACTTGTATTAAAAAAAGCACTCTCTACATCACTATATCTAAAAGCATCCTTAGAAGGATTAGCACTCATAGTAGTACGAGATGTATCCCATGACTCTTAGTGTGACAAGCAAGAGCAAAGACTTTATGTTATTCTCAAACTTGATGTTCCATGATATAGGTTGGCTGAAAATAGAGTGGAACTCATTCTAATGAGTAGACATAGGGGTCCCCTCCTTCATGCATAGTTCCACAAGCTTATTCAACCAATACAACTAAGATGCAAGACTACTTGTCATAATGATCACATATTTTCTTCCATAAATCATATGCACCACCAGTAGTAAAGATAACATTGAAATACACTTGCTTAGACAAAGACAGTGGACTTGAATAACTCGTCAAACTTATCCCAATCATCTCTATCCAAACCTTATGCTTTATGCCCTTGCTCTTCAATGGCCTAATGTGCTTCTTTTGCACCAATACCTGCCATGTTTGTGTCTTTCAATATTGGAACTTGTTACCATTAAGCTTTTCAATGTTAAAAATAGCATTATTGACCAATGCATTAGATGTACCTACCATAATGACTACAAATGAGTACAAAGTACAAGCTTATGAGCTGCTATAATTATAGCAAACAACTCCAAATTTGAGCCAAAAGAGTGGGCAAGAGGTGGGAACAAAAGACTATATAGTTGTCCATAAACAATAGGCAATAGAGTTCTCAAACAATATGTTAGTGCTTAAAGAAACTGCGCGTAGTATTCATCATTTCTGTCCATAAAATTGCAGTAAATAGCTATACATCAGTAGCCAAATGACCAAGGGAGTAAGCTCCCACTACTAGGAATATCCCAGTAGCAATCTAGGATATATAGAATGAAACTAGCAGTGTAACAACTAAGTACCAAGAACTATCAAAGTATATGGAATTTCATATACAGAAATACATACAACCAATGTATATCAAGCATCTACTAGTGACAACCCACTAACAATTATAGGTATAGGGTATCCAAATGCTCAAAAGCAAATCAGTCTACAAGAGTTGATATCTACAAGAACAATGTATGCATATATGAATTGAGCATATACATGAGCAAGAAACCTCCACTGTCTATAAAGAACCAAGCTCTATAAGAAAAAATGAAAGTCTCCCACTAATACCATATTAGAGAATTTGGAAATTTCTCAAGTCCCAATTTCAAATAAGTAATAAATATTTGATCACATTGCTAAATCTTGATCCATATTTGAAAGTGAGATTTGGGAAGGTGGATTATATAACATTTAGGGTAGACTCCACCTTTAAGTAAGACAACAAGATTTGACCATGTGGTCAAATAATAAAGGTATTGGGGGTTCCCAAAGTGCATGGAAATTCCCAAATTCCCTAACATAGTGTTCACTAAAAATGAATTTGAGATGTCCAAGATCCAAGAAAAGCTCTATACATAATGCTCATAACATCGGGCCCACAACCAATATACATTATAAGTACATTTAGGAGTATATACATCCAATATGTCTTCAGCCCACAAGTGAATGATTAATGGAGCAAATGTCGAAAGTCGAAATACATCCAATATATCTCAAATGCAAAGGATCAAAGTGCATCAAAAGCATATCTGCACACATACATTAATGCCAAGCATCCACATAAGCATATGGAGTACCTAAAGCACTTGTAGGCATTGAAAGCATAAGATCGCAGTTGTATGCTTGCTATCCAAACTATTGATATAGTGATAAACCCTTCAATAATTGAGCTATTCGAGCTCTAAACAATCCAAGAAATATCTCAAAGTATCCCCATAACATTTGGGCACCAAAATAACATTGTCGAAGCATTATACGAGCATTATGGAACGCATTTTTTGCTTTCCATAGGTTATACAACAGTTATGTGCCAAATTGTGACTGTATTACTGATCAATAACTCTTCAAAGAGTGCTCAAAAGCAAGCCAAACAATGTTGAAATTATTGTCAAAGAGTAGGGAAAGCACATAGGAGCCAAGAATGATTGAACTACGAGCTATAGATATGAAAACAAGGGTTGAAAATTCAACACAATTTTCCCTAGCTACTATTGTGCCCTTCCCCAATGTTTCACCACTCAACCACCAATAAACAATGCTCAATGGGTCCCTTTGAAGCCCTAGAACAAGTCTTGAAAGACCTAGAGCAAGCTAAGACTCAATGGATAACTCGAATGTATGAAGGGTGGGCAGTCATGAAAGCTTGGAGAGAAGCTCTTCTTCTCACTAAAGCAAGTGACAATGAAGCTCCTTGAATGCTAGCTTTGATAACATTTGAAAGGTGGAGCAAAAGTGGAAGCACAAGCGAAAGCAAGAAGAGAACAAGAGCTATGGAAGCTTAAGGAATAAGATAGAGACAAGTATGTGACTAGTATGTGGGAACTCCAACAATCATAATATGTGACCTTCCTTCCCTTATTCTATTGCCACTAAAATAATAAAGAATAAAGTGATAATGATGGGTGCTCGCCACCTACAATGTACAGGTGTGTAGGTATTGTATATAAGTAAATGTAGGCGACCTTTAATCCCCAACATTTAACTTATGCTTAACATGGAGTAATGAACATTATCTAGATTGAGAAAATACATGTTTTATACATAGCTATGCGTGACATTGAGTAATTGAAGAGTATTTAGATTGGGAAAATACATGTTGTGAAGTTTGCAAACAATGATTACATAGTATAATTACATATGATTACATATATGTTTTGGTTTTGGAACTCACACCCATTACATAGTATAATTACATATGACTACATATATGTTTTGGATTTGGAACTCACACCCATGCTAAGAAGAGTGAGATGGGAGTGTCACTAAGTTGAAGATAGTGGGATTGCAAGACCTTGTGAAAGGTAAGGCATCATTGTTGATAGTAAGGTTGAAGCTATGGGCCCTAGGGTCCATTTTGCCTAGTCAAATTTTATGCATGTTTTTAACATTAACTCTAAAGCTACATGAAATATATCAATAAATCATTTGCCTAATGTAATGATTCCTCAAGAGTACTCACATATGTTTATAAAGGCATTCCCCTCCATGACAGATCCACACATCTCTCTCTCTCTCTCTCTCTCTCTCTCTCTCTCTCTCTCTCTCTCTCTCTCTCTCTCTCTCTCTCTCTCTCTCTCTCTCTCTCTCTCTCTCTCTCTCTCTCTCTCTCTCTCTCTCTCTCTCTCTCTCTCTCTCTCTCTCTCTCTCTCTCTCTCTCTCTCTCTCTCTCTCTCTCTCTCTCTCTCTCTCTCTCTCTCTCTCTCTCTCCATGACCAGTGACAAAATGCTTGCTGAAATGAAGTGATGTAATGCTCTTTACCATGATTGAATGCTTAGGCATATTGGAATACATAGGCATGTCTAAATGCTAAGGCCTAAATGGTCCATGTGTGTAACCAAATGTCAAGTGTGACTAGAATGCTCAAGAAGAACCAAATACTCAAGTTGTGACTAAATGTTGTGAATTCTTGTGTGATTGAATACTCAAGTCATGGCTGAATACTGATGTGAAGGGAATACAAATGCAAGCAACATCAAAATTGAACTTGATGAGAATCGAAATGCAAATAACTATAGATTATTTGAAGAGAAAATTCTTGCAATTAAAAGAAGAACTAAATGCACATAAGATACAAGAAAAGAAAGTACAATGGGAAGTGCCAACTATACTTGAGCTAAAAATAGAGATAAAGGGATTGAAAAAGGATGTCATACATGGGTACATATGGTAGCTGGAGCAAAGAAAAAGATGGAAAATGTGAAAATGTAATGAAGGAGAGTGCTCCATGGATAAAAGTAGTCAAGAAACACAAAGGAGTTTCAACCTTGAAGGAGTTGGTGTGGCCTATGGAGGGCATTTCGACTCATGGTCTCTAGAACTTCTTCCCCACCTCAGGGCATAGCATCATATCAGTTGAAACCCTGACATTGGCAATGCAAGAGCCCGGTGACATTATCAGATTCACAAATTTGGTGCAATCTGGGATAGCATTTTACTTCATGTGGCATCCTGGACAAGGGCACAATAATGGCGGCTACCATAGGGATTTGGTAGCCCCCAAGAGGGTTAACTCCACCTAAGAGGTCTTGCCAAAATTCCTTCTCTAGTACTCACACTTCTCTACAGCTCACACTAGCTGAAGCACCAACTGTCAGTCTTCATCATGATAGCCAACCATAACCAAAAAGCTTCAAGCTCACTTCTTTCAACCTTAATCATCCTAGTTCACACTAACAGTGATTCTAATCACTAATTAAACTTGTCTTGAGTGCATTGCAAATCTGGAAGCTCCATCTTAGGACTAGACACACTTGGTGGACATCACTAATTCCACCAAAAGACTAACATTTCACATCTCAAGTGAAGTGTAAACTATGAGATGAGTGCTTATAAGCACTAATGCTATATTTCTCAATCATTTCTTGTGATGTTAATTAGAAATTTGAATATTAAGTTTGAGATATAAACTTCATTTAGCATTTTAGCATGATCATTAAGTGCTTATCTCACTAAGTGACATTGTAAGACTATATGTACAACTATAAACACGTAGACCATGTCATTGCTCCCCTCCAAATGTTATCTTGCTGCTTTTCTTAATCAAATTTTAAATCACTTTCAACCTATTACCTATTTCATTTAAGCATCATTTCATTTTCTTCTGCCCTTATTGCCCTCTTTGTAGAGGATTAGACACTGCCATCGCCCTGCATAATCGGTAAGACCTTTCTATCATGGCTAATATGGATGTAAAACCTCAAATCCACAAGTTTGATGAGAGAGATTTCCATCCATGCAAGTATTGGTGAAATATAAAATGATGGAGAGGGGTTATCGTCCCTTCATTAAAGGGACCAAGGTCACTAACCCGTCCAATCCTATAGATGTAGAAGATGGTGAAAGAGCCCAAGCCATAATAATGTTGCACCTAGATGAATCCTTAATCAACCACATTGATCAACTTGCAACTGCAAAGAATAAGTGGGATGAGCTTGAGAAATTGTATGGTGCACGAGGAAATAACTCCAAAATTTTCCTCAAAATAGAGTTCTTCAACTTGGTATACAAGCAAGGAGAAGACTTGCGAAAATTCATTTCCCACATGAAGGGGCTAATGGCCCTACTAGCTTTAGTCCAAGCTCAAGTTGTTGAAGAAGATGCCATCACAATACTGTTAAAGGATGTAAGGAAAGTCTTCACAACTCTTGTAACTACTCTAACAAACATACTAAATCCTACACTTGAAGGTGTCATTCAGTCTTGTCTAGATGAGGAGAAAAGAAATCAAAAGGAAGGCATTACTAGTTCAATATCTACCTCAACAACCCGTGATCAACTCTTAGTTCATACCATTTCCACTAAATGTTCCTTTTGCAATAAAAAGGGACATATTGTAAGAAACTATTGGAAAATATATCCCAACAATATGAAGTGCAACAAATGTCAACAACCGGATAGATCACCAGTAAATGTCCTAACTATCCTAACTCCCTTGAAGCACCAAAAGAATTGGAGGTCAACTATGTCTCCAAAGCACCTGATGACCACCTTTTTTAGTATCCTTTGTATCATCTTTCCATAAAATCCTTGTAGCCTACTTTATAAAGGCATCCCACTAATCGATTGAGGGGGGGGCATTTCCATGCTATGTGATCCAATGCCACCTTGGCATTTGGGGGGGGGGGGGGGGGGGTGGAAGTATAGCATGAGAACCCTATCTAAGCAAGGGTGCATGAGGGAAGGTGAGGTGTGAAAGGACTAGAGGACAAGGAAAACCCTAATGCTAGCTCCCTTAGAGGCTATATAAACATGGCCAAAGGTCACTCTTTGTAGATGAGAGAGTGTACCAGTTGTACTTTCATGAGCAACTAAATAAACAAGATCTTCTTCTTGTACTTTGTGAGCTCTCTTCTCCCCCTTGTGCACGCTCTTCCATGTTGCAACTCTAGTATTCCAACATGATGCATAGAGATACTGAAGCAAGATACATATGGATTAGAGTGCTCATAGATAGGCCTAAGGATATCTATATTGCAATATGTTAGTTTTCCCCAACATTGTCTAGATTCGCCACACTACAAAGAGATCTTTGTATACATCACTTTATGAGGACCTCATGAGATTCGGGTGAGTATTGGGGATGTCTTACTATAGTAGGAGATTTCAATGTTCACATAGGGAAATGGCCAATTTGCTTTCTACGACACAAGTACTAAGATGTTTTGAGCATTTGCACTGGATGAGGCAGGGATACTCAAATCAACCCAAGATAGAGGGTTGACAGAGTGCACATAGCATGGTTATCCTTAATGGACTATCGTAGTGGCGAAGACCAGATGGTTTCACATGTTGAAATAATAAGAAAGGAGCGAATACTATGGACTACTTATTCACCGAGCTTAATACCAAATGTCAAGAGTTTTAAGATCTCAGGTAGACTGATTGGCTTAGCAATAGACCATGCTATCCTAACTTTCACATTGGCATGTGGTTGTGTATACAAAAGGCACAATCATATCTACCTGGATTTCCACAATATGAATTTATGGAGGTAGCTTCATGTGTATACAACACTACATTCAAAACTAATTGATGGTGCTAGATTTGCAGACTCCATCAAATAAGTTCACGAGACATCTAATTGAAATACTACATACTTCAGCAACCCATGCCTTCCCACATATGATTCCATCAACCATACCACCAAGTTGCTTAGGTCCACAAAATGGGTTGGTATGATGATGATTGTAGAGAGACATGCACACATCTCCAGTGAGAAATGAAACCTAGTGTATGCACAATGAGAATTCTCGTACACTTTTCAAGTGCATAATGAGGGAAAAGAAACGAGAATGCTTGGCTAGATTGGAGATAGAGATGCTTTATAATGTTCCAAGTCAAGACCCTACACCCCTCCCATCAATCTCAAGGCCAACATATTGCAATTTTTTCATAGAAAAGAAAGTGAAATAGGCCATACAAAAGTTAAAGAATGAGACAACTCATGATCATGATGGCTTAGTGGTTAAACACTTTTTGCACATGTTTGTGATATATTGGCACCAATGTTGGCTCATATTTTCAATAGAGCAATTGTGAGGGATTTTCAAGCTCATTATTTAGACCATACGATTATACCCCTCTTTAAGAGTACCCCTATTAAATAATGGAGACACTATGATACCCCTCTTTAAGAGTGGAGACCCTATGATACCAAATAATTACAAAACAATAGTTATTGGCCACACGATAACCAAGATATACAAATCTACTATGGAGAAATCCTTGAATGACTAAGATGAGATGCATGGCATAAGATCAAGAGGTCAAGCTAGTTTCAAACAAGGATGTACCACACTCGACCATATCTTCACTCTAAGGGCTATTATTGAGGAAGGTCAAGCTTGCATAAAAAATATATATTGTTGCTCTATGGATTTCTGTGAGGCATTTGATACACTATCACATGCCAAAATCATGAGGAGATTACATGATATTAGTGTCCTAGAGGAGATATAATGAAGTATGTAGGCTCTATATGAGATATTGAGAGACAGAGGGTATCTCAAACTTAGCTAGCAGTACCATCGAAGCGAACAAGGATGCCCACTCTCACCCACCTTGTTTGGGCTCTATATAAATGATGTCTCAGATTATATTGATAGAGAAGGAGGGGTTGGAGCCAAATTAGCTAGAGTGTTGGTCTCAATATTGCTTTATGTAGATGACATTATGCTTATATCTAAGTCACTACTTGAGGGAGTGTACACAAATGTTTGGATGCACTATCAATTTTTTGCAAATATAGAGACCGCAAGGTGAACCTTGAGAAAACCAAGGTTATGATATTCAACACCTATGCCACCTGGGTGACGAGATTTGAGCACCAATTTAATTTCCATGGAGAGCTAGTGGAGTCTATTAGATAGTACGCATACTTGGGAGTCACTTTCACAAAGGGCCACGAAGAGAGACATTGGAGACTCAACTAGTACGAGTATATGCAACAATGGGTATATTAAAGAGATAGT
Source organism: Lygodium microphyllum (assembly GCF_053477565.2). Lineage (NCBI taxonomy): Eukaryota > Viridiplantae > Streptophyta > Polypodiopsida > Schizaeales > Lygodiaceae > Lygodium > Lygodium microphyllum. The sequence goes on along the minus strand of NC_141139.1, from coordinate 23,155,807 downwards.
GTGCAAGCATACATTTTCATGAACCACATACCAAATTTGGCTCTTTGATACACTTGTTACACCCACACTCCTCTATGGGGCAACCATTTGGGGCCCAAGCCTCTATCATATGAGAAGACAACTACTAATAAGACATGATGGACTAGAGAGGGAGCTTTATGATGGATGGGAGCATATGGAGCAAGCATTAGTCATGAAGGTATCATGTATGATATGAGAAAAGAGCTCAACCCATAGGAAATCATCATAGCAAAGATGGGAGGAGCACCTATGGTGGTTGAGGCCCTTCTCCAACCATTGAATTTTTTACATAGATTATGGGAGCTACCTTAGAATATATACCCATGACTAACATTGCTTCATGTAGATAGTTAGCAATGGAGTGTGATAGACAATGTTGATATGCTCAGGTGGTTGTATCGATGAGTTTTCATAGCCTGCAAATTAATAGATTACCCCCCTTTGATTATAGTTTGGATTTGAACCATGTGATCAAAGTAGACATACTGAGATTTGACACATAGAGGACTTGGGTTAGACCTCTTTCCTTACATAGTATGAGGATGGCACACTATCAAAGCCATTTCCTTCAACTCTTTGAAGACGGTTTTGTCACCCAACTGAGCTATATGGATACTCAACTACCACATGGGTTACATACAACCATTAGGCAAATTTGAACCTCAATGTATCACTTAAGGATTGAGACAGTGAGAGTGGAGGGTATTGAGATTGAGGACCACATGTGCCAACTTTGTGATAGAGAGCTAGAGATTGAGGCTCATTACATCTATCAATGCACAATGTATAATGTTATTCCCACATCCATGCATGATTAGAAAGAAAGCTATCACCAACTTTTTCATTACCAACAACAACTAAGCATAGGATTGGTTGCCATCGCTTGATAGACATCCAACAAGGCCAAGTCGTAGAGAAGCTTCACCTTTAGAGGGCATTTCCTTGGATAAAGAATTGGCAATTAGTTGAATGAGATGCCCATGACCACCTAGGAGGCCCACATGCCCTTATCATAGACAAATGGGAGCTATTATTGAGCACCACAAAAGATAAATGATGAGGCACCTAAACCATAGATAGTCTTTTTTAAGGAGAAGGCGTGAAATTATATTAAAAATATATGGAAATTTACAGTGATGGGGAAGAGAACTTTATGGAAGAACCAAAAGAGTCATTGAGAAAGGTAGGTCACACTTGGTGACTCCACGAGCCAAAGCCTTGGAACTAAGACCATTTACAATATGTCTTCCAAGCATAGACTTGGTAGGACCTAGGACCCTATGATTGGTTCTTTTGTTGTCAAAACCCATTGCTATTATGGCAGAAAAGGAGCCAAATTCAATGCTCTGTCAAGAATGCCTCATGCCTTTCCATCTGGATTCTATCCTCTTTGTGGACTTTGAATTTCTTTAGGGAGAAGGATTCCTCTTTCCTTGTGGTCCTTACTCATCTAGGCCAACAAGTCCTTAGCTATCTCTTCCAAGGACACTCTTGCAAAGATGGATTTCTCCATGTTGGTAATGATTTACACCACTTCCTTGACTTTTATCTTTAGGATGGAATCCTTCTTGGCCTTTACTTAGCATGTGTTGAAGCCATTTGATTTTAATTTCCATGGATTTACAAGTAATGTGCTGAGCATTGCATAATACATGCAAATAGAAGTCTAAAGTTAGATTATGGGAACTATTAATTGGTATACTTGAAAAAAAAAATCATTTCTAGTAATCCATATATACCAAAGGTAGAGGTCTTGAATGTATGTCCATGTAAGGGGTAGTAATCCATTAGCTTCCCCTAGTATCAACTCTTTCCAATTGAAAGGGTAGGAGTGATATATCCAAGTGATAGTGTGCAACCAACTTAGTTTTTATTCTTAGGGCATCCAATGAATAGGTAGGGAATTGTTTCTTTTTCCTTTCCACACCGAGGGCATAGCACAAAGCTAGGCTGGTTGCTTTCTCTCAAGTCCATACGTTTTTGTGTAAGAGAAGCTAAAGTAAACATGAGATCTTTGGCTGCATGCAAGGGGACAAAATTTGTTGAAATTTTCATTCTCATTGTCTCCTATCCCATTGGATATGCCACTTGTTGTTTAGTATTGGTGCACAAATCAAATGTTGTATGCGCGCATAGTGAGCACCTGAAGGTCCCCAAGAACAAAAGAACTCTACTTTTGCACAAAAAACAAGAGAGAAGACTTGCACGACATGATGCAAAAGACCAATTGGATATAATCTCCCCCCATGCCTTGTGTGAGCACTCCACAAAGCATGTATTTGATATATTATTCATCTCCAAGCTCAAAAAATAGCCCAATTTACAATTAGCATGCTTTAGCTTTTGTGTTTGCTTTTTTCCCACTAAAGAATTAAAGCTATGGGTGCCCAAAGAGTCGGGCGGTGCCCAAATACAATGTCCAATAACAAATATTTAAATCATGCATCCATGCGCATACAAAATAATAAATAAATATCAGGCGCTTCAATAAATAAGGGTGTCAAAATAAACATTGATGCGCGCCCATCAAAAATGATAATTTCTTCTAAATAACTTGAATACACGCTATCGCCCAGTGCTTCCCAACGCCACTGCTGCATGCTCTACACATCAATTGAAGCATTCACAATTGTTAGAAAATAATAAAATTAAACCGACAAAAGTGAATACCTAGCAGTCTTCAGCTACAAAATAAATAAATTGGTTAGAACTCAATCCTAACCTTAATTTATTACGAAAACTCATAAACGTCTATTAATTTAAATATGTATTTTGTGGAATCACCTCTGCTATGGAATCACCCACTTGCACATTAAATTAACAAGACTCCCGAAAAGGACAAGCGTCCCCATCGACTTTTTGCATAAGGAATCCACCTTGTGTATGAGCCCCGGTAATAAATCTCGATTGCTATTAGCTCAATGTGGAGCCAGCAGTGAGGGGTAAGCACTTAGGTCTTGAGCGTGGATCCATTGGGCCTCTTCAACAGGATGATTTTTAAACTTAACCAGATATCTAGAATATCTATGGCCAGTTCTAGTGATCATAAAGTCAGTATCTAGAATAGTTTCAGGCTCAAGGATTTCAGTTTCTTCTTCTAGCAAAGGAGGGTTTTCATAAACAGGATGTACAGGTAATTGGCCTCTAAAAGGTCGTAATAAACTGATATGAAAAGTGTTGTGGATTTTCCAATGTTGTGGTAATTCTAGTTTAAATGCATTGTCATTGATTTTGTGAATGATCTTGAAAGGTCCATAAAATCTAGGAGCTAACTTTAGTTTGTCAACACTTTGTAATCTTCGCTTTTCAATACGTAACCAAATATAATCATCAACTTTGAAGCTCATAGCTTTTCTTTTCTTGTTGGCTTGTTTTGTATATGATTGCTAGGCTTTGGCAATCATATCTTTAACTTCATCAAAAATAGTAGCATGCATGTTAGCAATATCATCAGCAGCTTGAACTTTGTTTGACAATGATGTAACATGTGTAAGCAATCTATATCCATAAATAATTTCAAATGGTGCTTTCTCTATAGCTGTATGTGGTGTGTTATTGTATGTAAACTGAAGTAAATGTAAATGTGTATCCCATGTTTGTGGTTTTGAAATTGTGTATGCATGCAAAAGATCTAAAATGGTACTGTTAGTAGCTTCTGTTTGCCCATTTGTTTCAGGATGAAATGTAGATGAAAAATCAATATTTGTTCCTAAATTAGCAAACAAAGTAATCCAAAAATTATTGCAGAATCTAGAATCAGGGTCAGAAATAATAACTTTTGGCAAACCATGATTAGTGAAAATAGTTTTCAAGAAAATTGAGGAGCTTGAGATGCAGTTAACGTTTTCTTGCATGGAATGAAATATGCTTGTTTGCTAAACCTATCGACTATAGTCCAAATCATGTCATGATCAGCTTTAGTGTTAGGCAAACCAGTGATAAAATCCATTGAGATATGTTCCCATGGTTGTTCTGGATTTGGTAAAGGCATTAATAAACCATATTGTTTACCATGATGTCGTCTAACTCTTTGGCAAATAAAGCATTCAGATACAAAGTTAGATACATCAGATTCCATGTGTGGCCAATAAAAATCTTTAATCAGTGTAGGCAAAGTAGAAATAATTCCTCTATGGCCTTGGTATCAGGGACAATGAATTTTATGTAAAACAAATGATCGAAATGGAATAGTTACATATAATCTTTTTTTATAAAACATAAATCCATCAGTGTAAGACAATGAATCGATGGGAATCCAATTATTTGCAACTAATTTATTCCAATCAGCTTGAAAACTAGGGTCTTGGTCATAACTATCTTTCATAGGGAGAAGAGAGTCAAAAGATATCATAGAGATATTATGAATAGTCGGTCTTCTACTTAAAGCATCGGCAACAACATTCTCTTTTCCGGGTTGATATTGTATGAGTGGATGAAAACTTTGAATAAAAGCAGCTCATTTAATATGTCAGTCATATATTTGTGGTTGACTCAGGAGATGTTTAATACTTTGTTGGTCTGTTTTGATCATGAATTCAGATCCCATTAAATAGTATTTCCATTAACGTAAAGCTTGTACTACAGCTAGCAATTCCTTATCATAGGTAGAATACTTAAGTTCAGAGGTTTAAGTTTGCAGCTAGAGTAGGCTATGGGATGAGAATCTTGCATAAGGACTGCTCCTATTCCAGATCCACTAGCATCAGTGACTACTAGGAAAAATGGTCTATTGAAGTTAGATAATCGCAATACAGGAGCATGAGTTAACAGTAAATCAAAGGACTTTTGTTGATTGTCGGACCAATGATACACAATGCCTTTCTTTAATAATTTTGTCAAAGCTAATGCAAGCAATGAAAAATTTCTCACAAATTTTCTGTAAAAGCTAGCAAGACTTAAGAAAGAATGTAATTCGCGCACATTTTTAGGTATCAGCCACTTCAAAATTGCTTCTATCTTTTTAGGGTCAACTCCAATACCTTCAGATGAAACAATATGTCCTAGGTATTCAAATTGTGTTTGGATAAATTCACTCTTTTCAGGATTAGTATATACTTGATTCTCTTTCAATAATTTAAAAACCAAAGATAAATGTTCATAATGCTCGTTCTCATTCCTACTAAAAACCAATATGTCATCAAAGAAAACAATGACACAATGCTGATACTTCAAAAATATGCGATTCATCATACGACTGAATGTGGCTGGTGCATTAGTTAAACCAAAAGGCATAACAAGAAAGATAGTGTCCAAATTGTGTTCTAAATGTAGTTTTGAATATATCAAATGTATCCAGTCTTACTTGATGGTATCTAGATTTAAGATCTATCTTGCTAAATATTATAGATCCTTGTAGTTTGTCCATAAGATCATCTACCCTAGGAATTGGATATCTATTCTTAACAGTGATCTTATTTAGGGCAAGATAATCAATGCACATGCGATAGGTATTATTTTTCTTCTTTACTAATAAGACAGGTGCACCAAATGGAGAACTACTAGGTCTAATGAGTCATCGGGTTAACAATTATTCAACTTGGGCTTGAATTTCTTTCTATTCAATTTGGTTATGTCTATATGGTGCTTTACATGGTGGTTGTGATCCATGAATTAGGTCTATTTTGTGATCTTCGGGACTTATAGGTAGTAAGCCATGTGGTAAATCAACAGCAAAACAATCTTGAAATTGTGAAAGAAATTGTGCGTACTTAGGATGCATCTGATTTTCTTTAACTTCAATTTCATTTACCCATATTAATAGGATTTGCTACCTTTTCATAATGCATGTTTAGCTTGAGTATGACTAAGCAATGGAAAATTATCGAAAGTGCGCATACCATGCAATGTGATTTGTTTCCCATTAGAATGAATCTTCATTGAATGTGTGGAATAATCTATATCAGGATTGTACTGATGACGCCAAGGCATTCCTAAGATAATGTCACTATATTGAAAAGGCACAACTAAGAAATTTCTATGTTCGACATAATCACCAATTTTAATTTCCAAGTCATGCACTTCTTGTGTTTCATTATATCTAATGCCTAAGAATGCAGCCTTGATGCGATAATGTGTAGAAATAGTATGTAAATTCAATTCTTTGACCAATTTTGCAAAAATAAAGTCATGTGTGCTCCCATCATCATGTAAAATAGTCTTTTCTTTACCATGTACAAAACATTTCATTGTTAATAAAGAATGGGGATTTGGCATACCTGGTAAAGTATCTGAAGTTATACCAATATCGTCATCGTCTTCCGTGAAATTTGGCATTTCTTCATGTTCTTCATCTTCTGTCGCTCCCAAATAATTGATATGAACAGTTGGCTTTTTGGTTTGACAATGTGCCACTAGATGTCCAGATTGATGACATTTGTAACAAACTATGGATTTGGCTTTAGATACATTATTGATAATAGCGGGAAGTTTAAGAATGTTGGGATTTGGCTGGAGAGATGGCTTGGGTTTTGGATTTGTGTTTGATAGTAAAGCAGGTGATCGTATCCAAGATTTACGGAATGAAGATGGAAGGAAACGGTTTTGATTGAATCTTCGAAAATTTGAATTGAATTGTTTTGAACCAAAGTTACCATTAGTTTGAAATTGTTGTGGTTGCTTCTCTTATCCTCGAATATTGTCTTCAGTGTCATGGGCCAAGGAAATTTCATCTTCGAGAGTCGTTGGCTTGAACATGTTGACCTCCGCATAAAAATGTCCAAGTAAGCCATACATAAACTTGTGTTTATGGGTTGCCTCAGGTACATCTTCAAGCATTCGTAGTTGCAACAAAGCATTCCAAAAACGCTCGGTATATTGTGAAATAGGCTCACAATCCCTCTGTTGCAGAAGATCCCATTGTTTGATTGCTTTTTCGTAGAATTGGGGTGGAATGAAATTCTGTAAAAATTTCTTTTGGAAAGTCTCCCAGGTAGTAGGACAATCAATGCTCTTGCGGAGAACAATCCACCATAGGGATGCTTGGTCCACTAGATGATTAATGACACACTTAATTTTGTCTTTCTCAGCATACTGTTCTTCATGGAAATAATCATCAAATTGACTGATAAAAGCAAGTACAGCCTTTCCATCGCGTGATCCATTGAAGGTACGAAATTTGAAATTTCTTTTACTTATCTTTGTTTCTTTCCGAATAGATTGCGCTTCAAGTGTTGCATCGATCATACGTCGTATAAGATCTTCAAATTGCGGTCCATGTTGGTCGGCAGTAGATCGTTGCAGATTGGCCAATTAAGCTTGCAAAGTTTGACGTGCTCTTCGTTCCTCTTGAAGCTGCATCATAATCAAATCTAGTTTTTGCTTCATCGTTGGTTCAGGTAGGTCACCTTCAACCATAAAATCTTCCATAGTTTGATCGGACATCTTGTAAAATTCCAAAAGACCTCACACACTCGAAATCTTATTAGCGGGATGAGCGTAGCTCAAAGTCGGGTTTACAAGGCTTATTTCTCTCTTTTTTTTAAAATGGCTTTTTGTAGTATTTCTTCTTTGCGGATGTGGAATTTGATGTCATGGTCATCTTCCAAGAAGATAATTCATGTGTGCAGACTGCGTGTTGCAAACTGTTTGCTAGAATTTGGCTCTGTAAGTCCACATGTGTGAACAGGGGCTTGCAGAGAGGGTTGAAGACGAGTTCAGGATTGACCCAGTGTGAATGCTTGCTAAGGAGGGATTTTATGATTGACTTTGAAGCTTTAGGAACCTTAGAGTATTAAGCTTTATTTAAAAAGCTTAAATTTTTTTGTGAAATGAATCAGGACAAGAAGACGTTGATGGCGAAATCGACGCCTAGAATTACACACCGCCGTCGTCGTCGCTGAGATTTAGGGATTAAGCTTTACTAAAAAGCTTATTAAGCTTTTAAGCTAAATTTCACTTATTTGTCTCCTTTGGTCTTGAAAAAAAAAATGTGTTGATGAAGAAGCTTCCCACGTGGTCCTCCGCTTGTAGAGGCCGGTCCTTCGCGATCCGACAACGTAGCAGGGGGTTCTTCACTACCAGGAACACGCTAGTATTGACGGATTATCGCGAGACTGACTGTAGAGCTCGATCATTCCAGGAGCTTCACCTTCGCGCGAGATGGTAAGCGATTGGAAGCTCTTGATCTCAACTTCGCTCTGATACCAATAGCTTGACTCGAAGGTTAGGATGTCTAGTATCAAGTAGAAATCTTGATTTGAATTTAGGAGTAGCAATACCCCTCTCTGTTTAAGAATTTTCAGAACTGTCCACAGTGAACTGCTAGTGAACTGCCTGCACAAAATTGGCTCTAATTTGAGAAATATGTGTCCAAATGAAGCATTTGATAGCTCCGCTCGAAGCTTGTGATGCCTAATATCCACTCCAAGTGTTCTTTTCTCGTTATAATGAGTTGACAAATTTCAGTAGCAAAATTACCAAATCTGTCCTGTTATTACAACACCCTGGCTGAAACAGAGCAACTCAAATGCCAATAAGCTAAAGCAAAGAAATTCTCCAAGTGCAAAAGAAAAGCATGTGGTATGGGAGGTTGAGCTGAAAGTTGCTCAACAACAGCACATGACACTTGTGACTGAGAAATCAAGCTCACTCTCTGAAATCTCAAGGTCCCTTGAAACACATGATCTAGCTCAATTTGAAGCCTTGGGAGCTCTTGTTGTTACATGCTTTGTAAGCTCGGTCAACTTCATAGCAACAGAGCAAGTCATGGATGTGCTTTGGAGTGTATGTAAACATAGGAGAAACCACCACTCAGATCAAACTTTTGGGTAAACAAGCCTTCTATAAAAGTGAGAGCTGCAACATTGTCAGCATGGTCCTTCCTTTTTAACTACTATGCCTTCTAGTCAAATAGTAATCCATCACATGCCAGAGTGCTTGTCAATCTTGTCATAACAGCTAGGAAAGCAACCTGCATTTACAGAATATTTATGCAATTATTCAGAGCATGCTGGTAATGACATTCTTTGCAAAAAGTTGTCTCTGCATGAGGTAAAGTCCAGTGGCCATCAAAGAAGAAGCAGTTTCAAAAATCAAATCCGAAACTGGAAATACAGAAGCGTTTCTTAAACTGTTGTTGCCTTCACTTGAGAAGGAAGTTACATCTATCATAATAGATGAGTCTCTAACTTTCTCTTTACCTTTTCTTGACATCTGTGATGTATTTGGTGGAGTGACTTGTGACCTTAATGTGCTACTTGAAGGTCTATCAAGATGACCACGACTAGGAGACTCTTGTGGTCCACTCAATGTGTGTGATTGCTGACGTGTTTTTTGCATAGCTATACATAGGGCTGCAAAAGAGTCTATGTCTTCTTGAAGATGAGTCTTCAAAAGACAATAGAGAGATTGCTAAATCTGATGGGTCAGAAGACATTGAAGAGATTTCAGCCCGTGCATGACATTGGAGCTCAAATGGAAGGATTATTTTGGGGCTTTTCATCAAGGAGCTTGAATCTTTGATGTTCAAGTGTTCAAGCAAGGCTAGAGCATTGATTCTTCAAGGATTTCATCATATTGGAGCTTGTATGGATTGATTCTATGGAGATTTCAAGCTTTATGACGCATTTATGATGGATTATGAAGAACTTTTGCATCAATGGGATTAAAGCTGATATCCATCATATTCTTCAAGCTTAATGGAGGTATTCCCTTTTGCTAATCTCTGAAATCTCTCAATAATCCAATTGCTAATGGCTTTTCCACTTGTTGATGGGAGATTATTGATCAATTAATTCACTGGATTGATCAATAGATTAGAGATTAGTGTTAATTCTCATTGATTCCAGCCTATTTCATTGAATTTCATTTCGATTCAAACCATTACTTCATCGTAGGTATCATTTGATCAGCTTGATGCATAACTTTGGTTTGTTTTGTTGAATTTCTCTCACCCAAGCTGAAATATTGTAAAAGGGTAAGTACTAGCAATCAGTGAGTCATTGAATTGCATCAGTAAGACCCTTCTCCTATCCCAATTTTTCCAAATCTCATTCAATTGCATTTCATGAAAGGCTGAATGAATATTTCAAAAATGCATATCATGCTGATTGCTTAGAACACTAGCCTCTGCCATGTTGATAATCCACCGAGGAAAAAGGTGGTTGCCGGGGGAGATAGTGGGACAAAAGAGAGGTGGCCCTCCCTCACTATCGAAGATCTCGAAGGGGTGCAACCAACCGACCCGGGGGGAACTTTGCCCACCTCCCGATGATTCGGAGCCCGTGTAGGGAGCCTGTCATGCCGTTTTATCCCTCACACAGGTACAGTGAGTGGAGAATTGAAGATTAAAGACTTTCCAAGGACTCAAGTACCTACATGACCAAAGCAAGGTAAAACAGGGAATTTACAGGTCACTTACAGGGTATTTACAGGTGGTTACAGGTACACCATTTATTACTGAAGCACAGGTGCATGTACTACAGGGTACCCACAGGTCCTATATACCCTTTTGCAGGGTTTGGTAGCCATTTGGGATTACTATCTTGCATTACAGGGTCAAAACAGGGCACTTACAGGTCTAGACAGGGTGCAGGACTGGACAGTTCAGACTCTAAAATTTAGCTACAGAATTTTATGTTCTAAACCTATTATAGCGTGCTATAGCTCATCTTGAAGAGGGCATTCTTAGCTTCGATTTGCATAAAAAAGTTCTGAAATCGGAGCTTCCTAGCCAAAGTTATAGCCGTTTTTCTGACAGGGGGTACTGCAGGACTGCACTAATATGGCAGGACATAAAGGCAAAAATAAGGTCCAAGAAGATTATGCTCAGCAAATCAGGGATTCAATGATGGATAGTAAACTTCAAGAGAACCCTGAAGAGCTTCAACAACAATGATAAGTCAGTATACTCAATAATACTTTGTGTGCCCATGAACAAAGACATAGGGAACGACATGAGGCCATCTTGTCAAGAATGGAGTAGATGGTTCTATCTATTGATCAGACCAAGGCTTCTATTGATAAGTTGGTGGAATCCAATGAAAAACTCATGGCACAAATCTCTAAATTCATGCAGTTGCAAATGGCATTAAGAGAAGTTAATGAGAAGGCTTGTTTAAACAGTGGCCCTTCAGTCCCACTTCAGCCACCTAACCAAAATGGTCATGGAAATGGGATTATTGGAAGAAGAGGCATTCCAAATAGTCAGTATGAAGTAGGAGAAGCTTCACAAAGGCATGATGAATATTTGGGCAGTTTGAATGGGGCCAATGCTCAAGCTTTTGGACTGCATATTCAAAATTCCAGGGGTACTCTACCAACAGGAAGACTACATAATAATTCTCAACTACCTATTGGAAGATTTCAGTCTCAATTTGGAGGCTCTGTACTTGGTAATCCTGATCAGCCAATTTTGGGACAGCAACCCTTTCATGAAAGGGAGTTTAAGGATAAAATTGTTTTAGCCAAATTTAATGGCCAGTCATCTTCACCATCAGACTTAGAGGAATGGACCTTTAAGATGGAGTCCTACTTTGATATATACCCTAAAACTGATTATATGAAGATTCACTTTGCTTCCTTGCATCTAGAAGGATTTGCCCATACTTGGTGGAGGTATATAAAAAAAGAGAATATACTTGTAGAGAATTGGGAAGCTTTCAAGATACTTATGGATGAAGTCTTTGTTTCGCCTCTTAAGAAAGAGAAGTTAGCACGGAGATGGTATGGTTTGGAACAAAGGGGCCTAAGTGTAAGAGAGTATACAAACCAATTCCTCAACTTGATCATGTATGTGGAAAGCATCAGTGATGAGGCTAAGCTTCACAAGTTTATGTATGGTTTGGAACCGTCTTTATCAGCTGATGTTATGGCACAAAATCCTACTTCAATTTTCAAGGCTATTGAGCTTGCGGAGCGCTATGGAAGAAAGTATAGGAAAGAATCTTCATTTCGGCCTAGTTATGGATAGCCAAGGACTGTTTTAAAGCAGGGACAAGTTGGTAACACTTATGGTAGTAATCATGTGCCTAATGGGAGCTTACGGGTACTGACTTATCCTCCATTTAATGCTTCTAGGCCTCAAAGTAATTTCAGGACAGCAAATAGTCCAAAAGTTGAATTCAAACAGGGGGACAGCAAGCCTAAGTCCATTTCAGCTAATACAAATCCCAAATCTATTCCCATGGATCTTTACAAGGAAAGGAAGGACAAGGGCTTATGTTTCAAGTGTGGAGAAAAGTATACACATGATCATGCTTCAAAGTGTGTATACAAAAATGTCAAGCCTAAGCTTCAGAGTATGCTGGTTTTTGAGGACTTTGAAGATGACATAGATGAAGCTAATGCAGTGGCAATTAATGCTAAAAATGAAGAACTTGAGGAGGAAGTTAGACAGGAGTACTTTTATGATCCAGCCGACTCTTTTCCTTTTGATCGAGGTGGAAATGTTCCGTTTAACCCTGGTGGATCTTGTGATGAGTCACTTGCTGCCACTATTTGTTTTATCTCTATGGATGCTTGGACGGGATCTAAGAGCCCTAATACACTTCGTATGAAGGGAAGCATATGTGGAAAGCCAGTGTTCATCCTGATAGACAGTGACAGTACTCATAGTTTTGCCAATAAGTCCATCATGGACAAGTTAAATTGTGTTCCCACAGACTTATAGCAGCCCATTAGAGTACAAGTGGCTAATGGTGAAGAAGAAATCAGCACACAGATTTGCCCATAGGTTTCTTTGCAGTTGGCTGAAAATTTTGAAGCCAAAGTAAACCTGGTCACTCTAGAAATGGGGCCCATAGATATTATACTTGGTTGTGATTGGTTAATGATATTAGGCAGGATCACTATAGATTTCTCACAGCTATATATGGAGTTTATCTCCAATGGACAGCTTATCCATTTACAGGGAATTCCTAGTAGATCTGATTTTCAGCTTATCACCATTCAACAACTCAAAAGAGAGTACAAGAAGCACTCACAAATATTTGTTTTGCATTTGAACAAAGAAACACAGGATCAGTCCAATAATTCAGCAAACCATCCAGCCTTGACAGCTCTTATTGAGGAGTATAGAGATTTGTTTGAAGTACCTACTTCATTGCCTCCTAAGAGAGCGGTGGATCACCCTATTGATTTGGAGCCCAACTCAAAGACAATCAATAAGCCACCTTACAGATTATCAAAGTGTGAACGAGAGGAAGTAGCCAGGCAAATCAAAGAACTTCTTGAAATGGGATTCATTGAACCAAGTTCTTCACCTTACGTATCTCCAGTCCTGTTAGTCAAAAAGAAAGATGGATCTTTTAGAATGTGCATTGACTACAGGGATCTCAATAAGATAACAGTGAAGAACATGTATCCTATACCGAGGATTGATGATTTGCTTGATGAGCTTAAGGGGGCTCGATTCTTCACGAAGATTGATTTGAGATCAGGGTATCATCAGATTCATATGCGAGAGGGTGATGAAGTCAAGACTGCTTTTAGGACCGATCGTAGGCTCTATCATTTCTTGGTGATGCCATTTGGGCTTACAAACGCTCCAGCTACCTTTCAAAGCCTGATGAATAAGATCTTGCAACCTTTCCTCTTTCAGTTTGTCTTGGTGTTCTTTGATGACATTTTGATCTATAGCAAGACTTTACAGGATCACTTGGCACATATGAGGAGGGTTTTTGATGTATTGAGACATCATAAGCTTTTTGCTAAGGAGAAGAAGTGATCTTTCATGCAGACTGAAGTGGAATACTTGGGACATATAGTCAGTGAAAAAGGAATACAGGCTGATCCCAAGAAGGTGCAATGCATAAGAGATTGGCCAACGCCTACTACTACTACCTCTCTTAGAGGATTCCTTGGTCTATCTTCATTCTATCGCCGATTTATAAAGCATTATGCGGCAATTGCAGCTCCTTTGATTGACGGGTTGAAGAAGGAGGCTTTCTTTTGGGATGCTCTTGCAGATAGCAGCTTCAACCAGTTAAAGGAGCTCCTTACTTCTGCTCCTATCTTAGTATACCCGGATTTCTCCAAAGAGTTTACTATACAGTGTGATGCTAGTGGCCGTGGCATTGGGGCTGTTTTGCTTTAGGAGCATGGAGTAATTGCATTTGAGAGCTGTAAGCTTACAAATAAGGAGATGACCATGAATGTTTACGACTAGGAGATGTTGGCTATCCTGCATGCAATCAAGAAGTGGCACCATTACTTATATGGAAGCCGATTCAGAGTACATAGTGATCACCGGGTACTCAAGTATTTCCTTACTCAGTCAAATCTCACTCCAAAGCAACGTCGTTGGGTAGCTACATTACAGAATTATGATTTTGACATCACTCATACAAGGGGCAAAGATAACATAGTGGCTGATTCTCTTTCTCATATGTGAGTCTGCAAAGTGTTAGCTATGACAGAATTACATAATGACTGGATTGAAGAACTACAGGAGGCCTATATTTTAGATGAGGAATTTAGCCAAATCTTTCAGAAATTACAGCAAGGTCTTATGGAAGAAAACTCACATTACCAGCTTAAAAATGGTCTTATTTGGTGGAAAGGCAAGATTGTTATTCCCTCTACTTCTTCTTTTAAGCGGAAAATTATGGAGGAGTTACATTCTTCGCCTTTAGCCGGACACTTGGGAGTTTTCAAGACTTATGACAGGATCATCAAAAGCTTTTATTGGAAAGGACTGTGGAAAGATGTCAAGGACTTCGTTATGAAGTGTATGCCTTGTCAGCAAAATAAGGATAGCACCCATAAGCCAGGAGGTTTGTTACAACCATTGCCTATTCCTATGGGTAAATGGACTCATATTACTATGGATTTCATTAGTGGCTTACCTACTACTAAGAAGGGGAAGCCATAGAAGCTGTGAGCAAGAAGGGAGAGAAAAACTGCAATTGTATTAATGTGTCAAAAAGATCTGAAAAATTACATCTTCTCTCTTTTTATACCAATGTCAGTGTGACATGGCATAATATCAATATTATTAACACTAATTTGTTATTCCTAGCTTCTTACAAAAATAATAAATAAATGTCAGGCACTTCAATAAATAAGCGCGTCAAAATAAATATTGGCGCCATACCTAAGATGCGTGCCCATAAAAAATGATAATTTCTTCTAAATAACTTGAATACACGCTATCGCCCAGTGCTTCCCAACACCACCACTGCCTGCTTTACACATCAACTGAAGCATTCACAATTGTTAGAAAATAATAAAATTAAACCAGCAAAAGTGAATACCTAACAGTCTTCAGCTACAAAATAAACAAATTAGTTAGAACTCAATTCTAACCTTAATTTATTACGAGTGCGCACTCTAAACTCATAAACATCTATTAATTTAAATATGTATTTTGTGGAATCACCCGCTATGGAATCACCCACTTGCACATTAAATTAAAAAGACACCCAAAAAGGACAGGCGTCCCCATCGACTTTTCGCATAAGGAATCCACCTTGTGTATGAGCTCGGCAATAAATAAAATTTTACGGAATCCACCGTGGAATATGCCTCCTGGCATCAAGTATCATAGTCATAGTTGATTTGCTAGAAGGAAGAGTAGGCAATGGAAAGAGTTTAGCCTGCATTGACCAACATAATTTGTTAGTATTGCTTCCACATTACATTGAATAATTTTGGGGTTGTTGGACTCAACCCATAAGTCTTTCCTTGTATTAATCACTCAAAGGACCATATCATTGAGTCTATATTTAGCATTGATTATACCTTCTTGTAGCCATATCAATTATTTTTAAAGTTCCACAAATCCCCCATGTCCACATACCTTTTCGGTTTAATCGGGCTATTGCCTTCATAGTCTCCTCTTCAATTGGTGCCACTATGCTGTTGCACCACATTGAGTCTTTCATTGACCACACACTATCTTGGAGTTTAATCAGAATTTTAGCCAAGGCTTATGCCATGCCTCCCAAATGCATTTTATGATGAGGGAGGAGGCTTCCTTTATGGAGAAGCAAGTCCTTGAGAAGATGACAATGTGAATAGGCAGCTGGCTTAGTCTGGGACATTTATCGATTGTAAAGTTGGAAATATCATAAAAGAAAAGGATGGCCCATTCTTCTTCTAGTTGTTTCCAACATCTAAACACCCATTTGGCTGCTAGTTTGTCAGCCATTTTCTAAAGGTCCATAATGCCTAGGCCTCCTTGCTTCTTAGGTAGTGTGCAAGTCAGCCATGCCCCTTTTGGGATTTTGAACTAAGTCGAGTTGCCACCCTATAGATAGTTTTTTCCAAGTGGTTCTAGTTGTTTAAGGCATTGTAGGGGAGAGTGCTAGTAGGCTAGGAAATAGATGCATGAGGGGAAGTTTATGTGGTTGAGTATGACAACTCAGGATGCTAGATTCAACCTTAGGTCATTCCATCTATTACGTTTACCCTAAAGTTTGTTCATAACCCATTCCCATATTTGTTTCATTGTGACTTTGAACCCATTAGAATACCAAGTAGTCTAAATATTTTTCCCTCTTTAATTGGTTCGTACCCTTCTTTTAATAGCCAATCCAGCAATTAATTTGGGATATTTTTGACTTTGGTTTGCTGTGATTGACTTTAGACCAAATACTAGATAGAATATCTCAAGGCAGTCCCAAAAGGTAGCCAGAGAACTGGAGTCATTGTTTACATGGTGTTAGTGCCATCAACAAACAAGTTGAGGATCATTTCCTTGGCCCCTTAGGGAGGTTAGGACCCTTGATGCTTTCTAATTCAACATGTTCCTTAATGAGCTAGCCTAGTCCATCCAATGCAATGGCAAACAACATTGATGTGAGGGGGCAGCCTTGTCTAATGCACCTATGGAGAGGGAAGGATGCTGCAAGGTCTCCATTGATTGAAATCCTTATAGAGGCGTTGTTAAAGAGTACCAAGACAAATTTAATGAAACATTTTCCCAAGCCCATATCTAATAGGGATTGAGGATAAAATCCTAGTTGAGCCAATCACACACTTTGTCAAAGTCAGATCTTCAAGAAGATGTAGTCTTGATTTTGTTTTTTTGTATAGTTTATGCCCTCCCATAGATTTATAATTGCATCAAGGGTATATCTTCATTTAATGAACCCCTTTTGTTCCTTATGTATCCATTGATTCATATGTAGGGTAAGTCTACATGAGAGGGCTTGGGCAATAATTTTATAGGCCATGTTTAGGCATGTGATTAGTCTCCAATCACTGAGAACGTCCTTTTGTTATTTCTTGTGAATTAGCTTCACTACTCTCTCGTTAATGAAGGCAGAGAGGGCAAAAATACAACGACATACATGTGGCCAATCTCTAATTACTGAGATTGTCCTTTTCCTCTTTCTTGTGAATTAGTTTCACTACTCCTTCATTAATGAAGGTAGGAAAATGTACTAGTCTTTCTAGATTTCTACGAGCGGTGGGGGATAAGGACTTCCTGGAAAGTTTGGTAGAATTCATTAGGGAGACCATTAGGTCTTGGGGACTTTCCTTTAGCCAAGGATTTGATTGTGTCCTCAAGTTTAGACTTGAATAGAACCAAGTCTAGCGAGGTTGCCAACTTTGCATGGACCACCTTTTTGCGATGCATGGAAATCTTGGCTTTGGTGTTTGCAAGATGGGGTGTAGGTGGTCTAGGCCGGCTAAAAATGGAATAAATGTGATCATGAACAATGATAAGATTTTCATCTTGGGATTGAGCATGTGATCCATCCTCCTTTTTTTAAGGACCTTTTTTTAAGGAGGGGGATTCCCTCTTATGAAAATTTTCCT
This sequence comes from Lygodium microphyllum, assembly GCF_053477565.2. Lineage (NCBI taxonomy): Eukaryota > Viridiplantae > Streptophyta > Polypodiopsida > Schizaeales > Lygodiaceae > Lygodium > Lygodium microphyllum. Next base: position 23,138,083 of record NC_141139.1, on the reverse strand, counting down.
TGGATGGTTTGGCTAATTTGTGAGACCACCAGTCCAAACTTATTTAAAGGCTCTCAGCCTCCATCATCTCTTTCTCTTCTGCTGGCCTTGGCTGCCCTCTTGTCAAGTCAAGCATGAGTTGGAACAATACTGGCATCAGCCATATTTTCATACTATGCTGCGTTTTTTGCGAGGGAAAAGGAAGGAGTGTGTCGCGACACCCTTTGCGAGAGTGCCACTGTTGTCAATCGTCCGAAAGTGGCGCCCGCTCTGATCAGCTTATCGAGTTGAGTCTCGCATGCTCCATCAAAATGCAAAGCAAACTAAGGCTAATCTCACAAGCTTGTAAACTGTAATAGCGCTGTGCCAAGTATGGCGTATCGGCTCCCAGGCCGGATGCTAATCAACGGACCCTGAAATTTACCCTTGGAGATGCTGAGAGCATGTCGCACGGAGAGACTATGCGACACTTGTTACACAGAGAGAGAGAGAGAGAGAGAGAGAGAGAGAGAGAGAGAGAGAGAGAGAGTGTGTGTGTGTGTGTGTGTGTGTGTGTGTCCTCGGAGACATCTGATAAAATTGGTACGATATAGAGAAGATTTGCATGGCCCCTGCGCAAGGAGCGCGCCCGGGGGGGGGGGGGGGGGCGCCGGGGGGAACCCGTGTCGACGATGGTATATGCTAGTCCAGGTTGGCTGATGTATGGAACGGTCGTGTGGGCATGGCTCACGCTAGTGCCATCGATAGCGTCCTGACAGCATGTTTCCTGCTCAGGTGTCGATTCCGGTCAGAACCGTATGCGCCAGGATCATCATCACTCCCGCGCAGCGCAGATCATCTTGGTTTCACGTGCGGACCGTCACTCTGTGTGTCCAACAGACCGTACGACCAATGATTCAATGGAGACAAGAGGACGTGTGCCTGGAGGCTGTCCGTATGTATGCCTTGCCCGAATCTGGTATGGATCTCGATGCACACGCCCATAGCCTCCGCTCTTTCAGTAGTGCAAAGGACCTGCTGGGAGGCAGGCTTACACATGATCATATCTGCAGACGTGGACTTGAATGGGAACCCTACCTCCAGAGCCTCCTGATTCAAATGTATGCTAGCACGGGTTCCCTTGATGATGCTTTGGTTTTATTTGCCAGTATGCACCCAAGAAAGGCATTCGTTTTGAACTGTGTCATCCGGGCACTCACACAACATGGCCATGTGGACGATGCTGTGCAGCTTTTTGAACAAATGCATATCGAAGGGGTCATGCCTGACAAATTCACATTTTTGGGTATTCTGTCTGTTTGTGGCAGGGTGGAACTCCTGGACAAGGTGAAGCAAATACACACCATCAGTGAGAACTGTGGAATAAAGGAAGAGGTTGTGCTGGCAACTTCTCTTATCAGTACGTATGGAAAATGTGGCAGCCTAGAGAGTGCTCAGGCTACATTTCAGAAAATTCGCAGGCAAGATGCAATATCTTGGACTGCCATGCTGTCTGTTTATGTGCATCAAGGTCGTACAAAGCAAGCTTTACAACTTTTTGCCCAGATGTTGCACGAAGGTATTTGCCCTACCAGTGTTACCTTTGTGTGTGTATTTGTTGCTTGTTCAAGGTCCATATTACTAGCAGAAGCTATGCTCATGCATGCTTGTGTGGAGGAGTTTGATTTAATAGAAGATCTTGTGCTGGGCAACTCTCTTGTTAAGATGTATGATGAGTGTGGCAGTGTGGATGATGCTTGCTGTGTATTTTGTAGATTACAGCAGAAAGATATTGTTTCGTGGAACTCTATGATCGGAGCATATGTTAACCATGGATGTGGTAAAGAAGCCTTGCAGCTATTTGCATGCATGTTAAAGGATGGTATCATGCCAAATCAAGTGTCCTTTGTCTGCATTCTTGATGCTTATACCAGCTCAACTGCACTAATTGAAGGAAAGCAGATGCATAGTTACATCGTACATGCACAATTTGATTCAGATTGTATGGTGCTGACTGCACTTCTAAACATGTATGGAAAATGTGGCAGCACCGAAGATGCAAGAACTTTGTTTGACAAAATGGAAGAGCATAGTGTTGTCTCATGGACCACTATTATTGGAATATATGCTCAGCATGGAATGAGTGCAGAGGCACTCAAGCTATTTGACACAATGCAGCTAGAAGGAATTCAGCCAAACACTATCACTTTTGTTTGCTTGCTCGAGACATGTGCTTGTCAAGCAGTGCTAGTAAAGGGCAAATATATGCACACTCTAATCTTGAGTAATACATTAATGTCAGATCCTTTCATTGGCAATGCTCTTATCAACATGTATGGTAAGTGTGGAAGCATTGTGGATGCCAGAAATGTATTCTATGCCATGCCTCAGCATGACTTGATTTCATGGACTACATTGATTGGGGTGTGTGCTGAGCATGGCCAGAGTAAGCAAGCACTGCTGCTCTTCAATAAAATGAGACAGGAAAAAGTAAGTCCAAACAAGGTGACTTTTATTTGCATTCTTGATGCATGTTCTGGGGCTAGACTTCTTGGAGAAGGTAGACAGGTGCATGATTTGATTATCAAGAGTGAGGTAGAGCTGGATATTGACATTGTTACAGCACTTATGCTTATGTATAGTAAATGTGGTAGCTTAAAAGATGCTGTGGTGATGTCTGAGAACTTGTCTGAACATTGCGTGATTTCATGGACAGCTGTGATTGGAGCTTACACCCAAAGTGGGCTGGCTAATGAGGCACTACGACTATTTGAGGAAATGCAGCAGCAAGGTGTGATGCCAAATAAAGCCACATTTGTCAGCCTTCTTGATGCTTATGATGGTGAGGCATTGCTGCTTGATGCGAAGCAAATGCATGCTCGAATAATGGATTGTGGCTTTGAGTCAGATGGCATTATGAGTAATGCCCTCTTAAACATGTATGGCAGGTGTCACAGCATCAGAGATGCATGGAAGATGTTTGATAAAATGTGTAAAAAAGATGTTGTTTCATGGACAACCATGATTGCAGTGTGTGCACAGCATGGGCAAGGGAAAAAGGCTTTACAATTATTTGATGAGATGCAGCATGTAGGCTTGCACCCCAACAAGGTCACATTTCTCTGTGCCCTTGATGCATGTGCAAGTCTTGCAGCATTAGGAAGAGGACAGTACATTCATCATCTGATTGCACGGAACAAGTTGGAAATGGATGTAGTCATTGGTACTGCTCTACTGAACATGTATGGTAAGTGTGGAAGCATAGATCGTGCTCAAGCTGTGTTTGACATGATTCCTGAGAAAAATTTGGTTTGTTGGACTGCGATGATTGCAGTTTATGCTGAATATGGAAGAGATAAAGAGGCATTATATTTTTGTGAACAGATGCAACAAGAAGGATTCAAGCCGGGCGACGTCACCTTCCTCAATCTTCTTGCTGCATGCAGCCATTCTGGTTTGGTCGAAGAAGCCAGCCACTTTTTCACTTCAATTATCAAGGATCATGTTGCTTCTGTACCTGTGAATTATTATGCCTGCATGATTGACCTGCTTGGGCGAGCAGGACGGTTGAAGGAGGCAGAGATCTTGATGAATGCAATGCCATTCAGACCTACAATTGCTACCTCGATGGCGATACTCGGTGCCTGCAGATACCAAGCTGACATAGAAAGAGGTGAACGTGTTGCGACACAACTGTTTGAACTCGACTGCCAGCATCCTGCAATGTATGTCATGCTGTCAAATATTCATGCTACTCCTGCATGGGAAGATGGTATGGTCCATGGTTGAAGCAATAAGTAGCAGAATTTATCCACCTAATGTTCATGTTACCACCGAGTCAAGTAGTCATGCCTTGATTATTGCTACATCAATTGCAAAATGGTTCACCTCAGTGTAAAAGAAGACAATTCCTGGTTTGTTGAGGTCTTCGGGAGGCCTGTGTTGGAGAAAGGATTTTAACTGGGGTTCTGTTTTTGATACCCAGAGCAGCAGGTAGATACATCTAACCACACAAAGAAGCCTTGAAAGATCGTTTATGCCTCAAAAGTTGGGACATGGAAAATGGAAACCAAAAAAAAAGGCACCTTGATCCTTATCTTTTCAGCTCTGTTTTAAAGCATGCAGGGAATACAAGTCCATCCTGGTGTTGAAAGGATTGAGGAGCTCTTTACACATTTTGCAAACTAAAAGCATGGAAGGGCATGGACTTCAGAGTATGAGCAAGTTAAAAGTGTTTTTATCAAGTATACTTGCTTTCAAGGTTTCAAGTCTTTATAAGTTGAGCCAAGTGTAAAGTTGTTGGTCTTTCTTTGTGTGTTGTGCAGGGGCAAAAAACCAAAAAAAAAGAGAGGAAAAGAAAGAAAGAAAGAAAAAAAATCCACATGTTCCAGTCAAAGTAGCATTCTCAAGCGTAAGTAAATTGCAGCTTCTAAAGCTTTCTTATTGCTATATTTTGATCTTTTTCTGGGATTGGATAATAGCATCTAAAAACAGTGTTCTTGTTTGTAGGATCATTGGTCCTTGGCAGCTCGACTACGTATAGAATTGAATCAGTACTGGAAGTCATAAAATTCTTTTGGAGCAAATACAAGTTCTTTTCACTTCACGTATCTCCATCTAAGGTTTTTCATGCACTTGGGTTGTTGGCTTTTGGGGCCCAACTTACTTTACTCCAATCATTTCCAAGGTTTCAATAGTCCTTATGAGTGGAGACTAACATAGTGTTCTTGGTCTTCTTGTTAGTAGGATCATCGATCCTTGGAAACTCAATTACGTACAATCAGCACTGGGAGTCACCAGATTCTTTTGGAGCAAAATAAAGTTTTTTCACTTCACAGCTCCAGTGAAGATATTCCATGCACGTTGTCTCATTTTGGGGTCAAACATAGAATGATGAAGTCTGATCTTAATTCCACTATAGCTATAGAGTCACAGGGAGTATGAGTTGCTGCTTATGTGGCTCTTTTGGAGTCATTAAGTTATTACTTGTGTGGGTCCTTTGCACTCGTGTGGTTTGACCATGGAGTGGAGAAATCTAGTCTTTTGATTTTGTCCCTTTCTGTGCAATGTACTTCCTGCACGTTTCTTTACTTTTTGTTAACCTCGTTTAGGTGTTTAAGATTGTTTTTGACTATATAGGACCTAGAAAAGATGAAAAGAGGTGTTAAACATCGACAAGACACTTGAATGCTTGGTGATGGATCAAGCCATAGCCATAACTAAAGGCTTGATAGGCAAAATTAAAAGAGTTAGAACAAGATTTGGGGTTTGATCAAAGATTATTAAGCACCAGGGCAGTCCAATGCTTTTCGGACTTTTGGTAACTTTTCAAATAAGTCTTTACCTGTTGTGCACAAAGGATGATCAAATGTAGGCTTTAAGTCAACTAGTTGAGTATCAAAAGTGGACTATACATTTCCCTGTGACTCTCTTTTATCAATCATCTCAAAAGGGATGTGATTATTAGCATTGACTTTGGACTTCTTGCTAGGTTTATCTTTCCATTTCTGTTGTCCCATGCATCCATAAATTAGCCTTCTTCCATGAATTGTTCTTTCTATTGACAAGTCAAGTTTGACTTTGTGGTTGGCCTGCAAGACATATATTGATACTTTTCTGTTAATACAAGCCTTTAACTTTATCACTTGAACCTTGGGCTTCCTTGCCCTTTGAGGGCACTACAACTTTTTGCATATGTCGGGGCCAGTTGTCTAGTGAATTACTACTCCTTTATTTCTCAACTAAGTCAGCTGAATATGAAACCTTCTGCCATCTTCTAAAACCAGTGCTAGCTCTATGGTTCTACCAAGGTAGTACTCTTCTCTTTTCACAACAAGAGATCCTAGGGGTTCTCTCAAACCAAGTGCAGACTCGTGCATCTGAAGGAAGTCTGGATATGCTTAGGTACTTAATCACTTTCTTGCAATATATGTTTGCACATCTCTGGAATATCATGTGTGCGCCCTACCTGACTATGAAGATATGGTAGGGTTTGTTGAGAAATCACCGAGTGTGTGAACGCAACTAACAGTCAATGAACTCAGACAAGAATGCAAAAACCAAAGAAGAAATTAATGAATGAATGAAGGTTTAAGTGAGAGAATGATGAAAGGAAGAGATACAGATATGAGAGCTCAAGGAGTAGAGACTATCCAATTGGAAGTAGACTGAGGGGAAGTATCAGAGAGTGTTGTCTAGAAATGATTCTGGAAACAGATCCAAGTGTAGCAAACCACCAATGCCGAAGTAGAAAATTGCTTAGAGGCCTGAATACAGCACAGCATGCCATTTGACAAAACATAGCAATGTAGTGCCTGGCCACAATCTTCTTTAGAGATGCAGAAGCTGGCAGGAAAAACATAGCCATTTGGGCAGCAAATGTAGGCAATTGATCAGGATGATGTGGTAGATGGATGGAGGGCAGCAGCCAAGATAAGAAAAAAAGCCTCTAAATGAAGCAAATGGCTAGGGACAGCAGGTGCAAATGATGGAAGGGTGCTGGACAGTAAATGCAGCTAGCAGGATGTCCACCAGGGGCAGGCATCACCACCAGGCAGCAGGCAGAGCCCACTAGTAGTAGGGGCGACACACTAATAACAGGGGTGTTGTTAAGCTTAAAAAATACATTACAAAGTTAAACCTTAATTAGCTCTTTAAAACAGCCCCAAAACTTAAATTACCAAACTTTTCCGAGAGATTACTTAAGTGCATGTGTCCGGTAAACCAAAACCCTAATTTTGGGAGGATCCACATCTATAAATGCGAGGCTGCCCTACCACTCAGCCTAACCTTGTCTTGTAGATTGTTGGCACCATATTCATTGGTGTCTACACACCTCTCCAAGCAGATACCTCAGTCTGTGGTGCTGTTCATCAGCTAGGCACCTGCTGTTGCATTTGCTGCTGCTCCATCTTCTCCAGCCAGTTTTCAGCCAGCTGACACCAGCCTGGGCTTCATATTGCTGGCCAGAGCTGTCGTACACTACTGACATCATCAGATAAGCTGTGGCTTGGTGGTTTCCAGCCTGCATTTGCTGTTGGCTGCTGTTTCCCTGTTTATTCTCTGCCTCCAAGAGTGGTTGATTGCTATCCAAGTGCTTTCGTCTTCATCAGGTCAGTTATCTTCAACTTACCCTTGGATTTTTTGGGAAAGTGCAGCATGCATCGCTGCTTATAGCAGCTGGTTATTGTTTGGAGGTTGCTTGCTATGATTTGGGATCTGTTCAAAGAATGGCATAGCTCATCTCTATCTTGGTTCTTTTTGAGACACGAGAGTTTGAGGTTTTGTATTCACTCTTGTATTGTGTGTTTATAACATTCAATATTATTCATTCATTCAATTTTCTTTATCTCCAAGTAACTTTTCACCTTTGAGTTCTATTGTTGTTGCTTTGTGTTTTGTCATACACTTGGGTTTTATCTTTTGTATTTGAGTGCTTTTTTACATGGTATCAGAGCCAGGTGTTTTTTGAAGAAATCTAGGGCTTGATTTGAAAGCTCGATATCAATGACACGAGCTCTCAAAGGAAAGATGGCTTCAAATATATCTTCACCACTTCAATCGCCAAAATAGCATGTACTGAAAACCACTAGAAGTGGGTCTTACAACTTGCTCTTGGAGATTATGACATTGGCAAAGAAACATCTCACCATTATGGTTTTTACTAACCATTCAAGATCTTAGAGGTTGAGTATGACTTGATTTATGTATCGGGCTCAGGAAGCCATTGAAGACAAATATGACTTGATTTATGTATCGAGCTCAACAAGCCATTGAAGACAAATATAACTTTCCCTTTAAATGATGTGCATAAGTCTAAAGATGTTGCAAGATCGATAGAGCCATCAATTGGGATGGTTTTTCTATTAGAGAAAAAAACATGAAGTAACACTCTTTTAATACAAGTTTTTGCTTTTGTTTCTTTATCTCTCTTCTACTTTAAATGCAAGATTTTGGAACAAGTTATAAAAAAGACAAGTTTTAGGTTGATGACTATGAGATCAATCTTGAAGAGAATTCTTTTCTATATGTTAAGACATGAAGAGATAGTTATGAAAAAAAAATCAAGTTTTTTTTTTTTTTGGGTTTTTTGTCTCCTAGTTAATTTAATGCTGGTGTCTTATCTTCATTTCCATCTTTATCTACATTTTAGTTTTTACCATGAAGTGTTAAAATTGGTCTAATACTTGTCCTTTCATTTAATCTATACTACAACTTTTAAATCCCACCCATCACACGTTTCTTTTGTTACTTATACAGATTTATTTATACCATTATCCACACAATCCTTTATCATTCCACCTATTATACTACATATTACAATGGGGGGATTCTCAAACATACACATCTCCTTTTAGGTTCTTAGCTTTTGTACACTTGAATGATGGAGGTGTTTTGATGATGGAGGCTTGTTTTTCAAACCAAGCACTTTTGGGATATTGTTTTTCATGGCATTGTCTTTTTATGCATTCCTTCTCTAAAGTATTGATCATTTGGTATGGGAGTTTGTTGGCATGGCATTATTTAGTAGACGTTTTGGTTGTCTTTGTGCCTTAGCCAACAATTAGGCAAGGGTATTGGATTCTAGTGCCTCGTGTTATGATACCCTATGAAAATTCTAATCCTATTTATGTCTTTCCATCTTACCCATCTTATACTCTTGATCCCTTTTACCCTTATTATCCTTCTTACCTAACACCTCACAATTTTGGCTTTCATTTGCATATTTTAGGATTGCATTTATTGATAAAACTCATTTCAACAAGTCTAATTATACTACTTAGTCATTTGATGAGGCACATCTCTACGAAAGAAAAAAAGCTCAAAATCAAAATCAAAATAGTGACTCACAAGCAAACACGGAGTCATAGCTTAAATTAGGATAATTAAATATACCTAAGAAAAAAAGGTACTAATAAAAGGTTGGCCATTTTGATGACAAGTGTTGCTCAAAAGCTAAAGGTACACAATCCAAACAAAAGCAAAATTAAACTTTCATTTCTAAGTCTTAGAGTAATCTTCAATAAGGGAGGCAAGGTGGTGGGAATCAACAAAATTAGAAACACTAGATATCTTAGAATCATAATGGCTTTTGATCAACCATCACAATTGGTGACACTCTCAATTTCAATGAGTATGTTAGATTAGTTTATTGGATCTTTGATCAACTTTCATCCTTAATTTCAACTCATCTATAGACATTTGAGGTTGTGAGCTTGGTCCATATTCGCAAGTTCTCTTGATGAGATGACTGTATATGTCCACCCTATGCAACTTGTGGCTCTCCAACAGCTTGGATTGTGGACAACGGAGCCATACATTATATTATCTTACATGGTGGCATCTTCATGTCCCAAGACCTTGCAATCATGAATATATAATGTGAAAATTACTCCTCAGTTAAGATCTAGGGTCTCAATCACGTCAAGTTTAATACTGTTGATGGCCTTGATCTCACTTTATTGGACTGTTCATTATGTCTTTCACCTTGGAATGAATCTATGATCCATCTAGCAACTTTGTCAATTGAGGCAAGTAGTTTTCTTTATAGCGACCACTACCAGGATACTTGTGTTAGCATACATATGCATCCTCTATAGTCATCTCTTGCCTACAAGCCTTAGTTTGAGTTAGATGAGGACATTAGGAGCTTTGACATTATCATTGTTTGTCATTTTATATGCTTTAGATACTTTATATGGATGCTATATTAATGCATATCCTTTTGGGTATTGTATGCTGTCATCAATACCCATATTATGGATCTCACCATTCGATTATTAATTGTGGCCCCAATTTGTCTATTTATATGTGACTTGTTCTCTTATTCATTCATTGTGATCATTGAGCTAGCCTTCCTTATTCTCTCACCCTCTATTACTATCTGATACTTAATGTTGTGTGTTGGGGCCATGGCTAATCATTGTAGCTTTGTATCTTTTAACCATTGCATTTCTTATTGCTACGCACTCTCACAACTTGATGCCACCATTGATTATTGATTGCTTGCAATGAGATATAGGCTAGTGGTCTCTATATGATGTTGTACTCTCTCTCCTAGTCAACGTCTAGGCGCTTTGAGTTCCATTGGCTTTATATCCTAGCATACTACTAGAGAGCTTATGCTTATGAATGATATCTCTAGTACTTTTATTTTGAATACCTTGTGTGCAACTATTTTTATGAGTTGTCACATTATGAGATGGTTGAGGACATTCCACACTTGAAACTATCCAATGGCATTTATAAAGCTTATCAATCTGGGAAACAACATTGAACTTCATTTTCTTAGAAATCTTCTCATAGTATTGAGGGGTCTCTTAGATTGATTCACATTGACATTTCTACATTAATATTTGTGGACTAGCATCCTTTGCATATTTCTCTACTTATGGTGAGCCTTGTGCAAAATCAAATGGGTGTTTGTATAGAGACAATGAGGAGTGATAGGGATAATGAGTTAGTCTCTCACCAAATTTCTATGTTCTTACATGAGCATTGCATTCAATGCCAGCTCACCTCTAACAATTCCCCTTTATAGAATGGAGTCATAGAGGGTAGAAACTAGATTGTGATGAATAAAGAACACTATGTTTGTAGTAGAGCTCCTTGAGCATCTATGAATTGATGTTGTTAACAATTTGATATACATCCTCAATTGATGCTCAACTACGACTGGCGCTCACAAAAGAACCCCTTTGAGGTATTCTTTGATACTTGGTTTGTCATCTCCCATCTTTGAGAGTTGTATGTACACATGTACTGATGATAAGATAAGAAAGCTCATGCCCTAAGCAAAGCTCTCGATGCTTATGGGCTACTCTTTTCAGGCTAAAGCATACTAATTGTTTGATAATAAAAAAAACTAATTCATTAATGAAAAGATGTTTTTGATGAGAGAAATATTGTGCTAGCTTTTGTTAAGACTTCAAGCTCGATCTACTATCTTTGGTATGACCATACCCGACACTTAAGTTATCCAGCTGTACCACACTATGCGGACATTAAATAAGTCGGTGCTTAGGACTTAACTGATTTGGTGTGAATGGTCCTTTGTGACCTTAGGTTGTACATTCACTAAGTAGTGTGTGAAATGATAACGATAGAGTGAGAGCACACTGCTCTACTTAGTTGACTTCAACTCGTCTTTGTCTCTAAATCTTAACATGGTATCAGAGCCTCATCCATGAGGCTGTGGGAGAATGGGCATGACCACTTGCAGTGCAGAGGCAATGAAGTTAGAAATGAAGAAGGAGCTGCAGACCTGCAGATGAAGCCATAGCTAAATGGAAGATATGTATCAATGTCTGTATGCATACAATTGATAGGAGGTCATCAAGGTTTGAAGGAAGGGTTGAAGAACTTGATTTGGATCATGTTATGGAGTCCATTACAACCAACATTGGAAGCAACAAACAGCGTGAACATCTTTGAAAATCACGCCTGTTCTTGTGGTCAAAGTGAAGAAGCATTCATCCATATACTTAGGCATCAATGGTGGCATTTAACTTGGTTTTTGAAGTACAGTGAGCACTGATTAGTGCTTGGCATCTTTCATACCAGAAGCAGTAGTAAAAAACGTGATCATACTCAGCGTGCATACCACGTGACTCCCAAGAAAATGCGCCTGAAATTTGGATAAACTGGTAGCACCATAGCTCCTCAAGATAACACACAAAGGTCATGCTGGTTGAAGGCTATTGAGTCTATACAATAAGTTCAGTATTATGGGTAGCATTAGCAGCCCCATTTTCAGCCTGCATACAGACATGGACTGCATTCTGCACTTCGAATTTGGAAGCATATAGATGCTTACTTGGTCACCATAAATGCTAGGTGGGTCTTCGTAAATGCAAGGTACTTGTGAAGTACCGAGAGCATTGAATGCTCAAATCTGGACTGATTTGAAGCTAAATGAAAACTGTCATTGACTGGCTGCAACCTGTATGCAGTCCGCTTGATCACTGTCACTAATGTGTGTACTAGCAATGATGCTCTATGGTCATATATCGACTTCCAAATGTTGATATACATGTCTCGAGTGATTAGAGACTATTTGGAGCAGGAAATACCCTTGTTTTGACAGTAAAGTTCATGTTGGAAATTACAGACTGAAGTCTGTCTACTATAGTTGAGACATATGTATGTACTTACAGTGCCATCTGAAGTCACCTATATGCAATGTCACTTAACCCAGATGGAATGACAAATGCTTAGACATGTTTGGCACTATTTTGAATTGAAATTTTACTATAGTTGCAGAAATTTACTGACATTAACTCTTGCAATCAGTGAACTAATGTTATCATTGCTATTTAGAACCCGACATGCATGATGACAGAGAGTTTCATGGTGAAATTTGCAGACTGAAGTCTGTCAATGGATGTTAAGGCATATGTATATGCAGTGAATGTAGTCAATGACATCCACATGTATTGTGAGTGTTCATAGATGTATGAACTGATGTATGGACAGCTTGACATGCTAATAAGCTGAAAATTCACTGCTGTTGCAGAGTTTTTTACTCTCGTGTACCTTGGACTGAACTATCATAAATCAGATACATTATGGGCATGATATATGAGTGGATATATGAACATACAGATTGCAGATCTGATCACTGTTAGTACTCTGAACAGAGGTGCATAGTTCATTGACTGCAGGTTCAACAAGAACTTTGGTCAGTAAATAGAAGTTGGCTTGTAGGAAGTCAGGCAGTATTGACATCATGGCAAATGCAGATAGAACCAACAACATAACCCAGATTGTGGGGGAAAAGCTTGACAGTAACAATTATGCCATATGGAAGTTCCGCATGGAGAACTTCTTAATAGGGAAAGGCTACTGGGAGTTGGTGACTAGAGTGGAAGTTGAACCTGAGCTCCCAGATCGATCTACGGCTGATCAGAGACGATTACACTGAGCTTGGACAGAAAGAGCTCGTAGAGTCTTGCACTGGCTCTCTTTATGTATCTCAGATGCCCTGGTAATGCAGATAATGAATTGCAGCTCTCCTAAGAATGCATGGGACATTTTGGTCAAGTACTATGGCACAACCACAAGTGCCAGGAAGATATAGTTGAAGCAGAAGTTCAACAACATGGAGAGAAAGAGCAGATCTATACAGGATTATGTCACGGAGGTTAAGACCATTGCGGATCAGCTGGCATCTGTTGGTTTACAGGTTGAAGATGAAGACATGGTTGCTGTGACTTTGAATGGCTTGGGGCCTGAGTATAAGTCTTTTGACACTTCCGTGTCTGTGAGGGCTGAAATGCCCGATTTTAATGAGCTGGTTGCATTGCTTATCCATGAGGAGGTTAAACTTGGCCTGGCTATAGGGTCAAGCAGTTCTAAAAACAAGGATGCAGTTTTCTATGGCAATCAACGCGGCCGTGGTAGTTGGCATCTGTTGGTTCATAGGTTGAAGATGAAGACATGGTTGATGTGACTTTGAATGGCTTGGGACCTGAGTATAAGTCTTTTGACACTTCTGTGTCTGTAAGGGCTGAAATGTCTGATTTTAATGAGTTGGTTGCATTGCTTATCCATGAGGAGGTTAAACTTGGCTTGGCTACAGGATCAAGCAATTCTAAAAACAAGGGTGCAATTTTCTATTCCAATCAACTCTGCCGTGGCAGCTGTGGTAGAGGCTATGGATTTGGTAGAGGAGGCCAGCAGAATGCATCCTATGGCAATAACAACCAACAGGTATCAAACACAAAGAGGTGGTGGAAACTTTAGAAGCAGGGGGAGATCTAGCCCTAGAGGCAAAGGCTCCTGGCAACAGCAGCATCCATCTGACAATCCCAATATAGGGATAAGGATTGTCACTACTGTAGGAAGTATGGGCATATTGCCAAGGACTGCTGGAAGAAGCAGGGCAATCAAAAGGGCAAACAACATGGACATTTTGCTACGTCTAGTCAGGGAGATGATTTCTCAGGTGATAGACCATTTGCCATGCAGTATGTAAAAGATAGGGCTACTGAAAAATGCATTGATGATGCAGTTTGGTATATTGATTTAGGGGCATCAAACCACATGGCCCCTCACGGTGATTGGTTCACTGATATGGTGGCTGAAAAACATGGGTATGTCTGTACAGGTGATGACACGCAGCATAGCATTGAACATAAAGGCAAAGTGTCTCTTGTGGTTCATGATGGCAGAAAGAAAAATTTGCATGATGTATTGCACGTTTCTTCGATTACGAAGAACTTACTGTCTGTCGGGAGCAGAACTTGCAGGTTAGATTCAATAAGCATGGCTGCTTTATTGGAGAGTTTGGCAATGGATGCAAGTTGATAGCTCGCAGTCACAGGAATGGCAGAATGTTTACTCTTGATGCTACCTTGCCAGAGCTGAATTCAGCTATGTTTGCCCATGGTTCTGGCACTATCAGAGATTTGGAAATATGACACAAGAGAGTGGGGCATGTGAATTTGCAAAGGCTGTAAATTATGCAGAAAAAACAGCTCGTTACAGGTTTACCCAAGTTCCAATACTCAGATATTGGTCATGTATGCGATGCTTGCCAGTTTGGTAAGCAATTCCAGGTTGCCATTCGTCAGGCATGTAAGGCAGAGTACACGTCCATTGCAGTTAGTGCACTCTGATGTTTGGGGGCCAGCCCATAATGCATCTATGGGAGGCTCGAAATATTATGTGACATTCATTGATGGTTATAGTCGCTATACTTGAGTTTATATTCTGAAGACAAAGGATGAAGTGTTTGCTGTTTTTCAGCAGTTTAAAAAGCATGTTGAAAAGGAATTTGACTGCTATATCTCTTGCTTGAGATCAGATAGCGGTGGGGAGTATGTATCAAATGAGTTTGACAATTTTCTGGCTGAAAATGACATACGTAGGCAGCTTACCTGCAGCTACACTCCTCAGTAAAATGGGGTAGTTGAAAGAAAGAACAGGGTCTTGATGGAAGCTGCTCATGCCATGATGAATGAGAAGAAGATGCCACTCTATTATTGGGCTGAGGCTGTCACCATAGCCATGTATATCTTGAGTCGGACTCCCACTGCAGGTATTCATGAGATGACATCGTTTGAGAGGCTGTATGGCTATAAGCCAGATGTAAGTCACATGAAAGTCTTTGGCTGTCTTACTTATGTGCACATTCCAAATGAGAAAAGGAAGAAGCTGGATCCAAAAGTGCATAAGTGTGTTTTCATTGGATATTCGCAGGAGAAGAAGGTATACAAATGCTATGATCCCTCTACCAGGGAGACTTTGGTGAGCAGGGATGTTATTTTTTATGAGATGGGTTCTTGTATGTATCACCGGCTACAGTGCCATCGGATATGCCTTCCACTCATGTACCTACAGTTGATTTGTAGTAGAGCATTGCTATGACAGGATCTAGCAGTCAGACAGTATCCCCATGGACAGGGAGATTGAGGAGCTCACTGTCCCCGCTGACACCAGTATGTCAGTGAGGGGGAGATATGATGTCTTGGACATCAAAGGAAAAGAGAAAGCTACTGAGGATGCATCTGGTATGATGATACCTGGTAGAATGACTTTTGGATATGAGTTTGCTGACACTTTAGATAGTGAACTTGGTATTCCGACTGTCTATACGCCTGGCACAAGGCAGAGCAGGTACATTCCGCCTCATGAGAGAGGGGAATCGAGCAGTGCACCACAACCTAGATGCTCGCAGAGGGTTAGATACCTTGTTGACATGTTGACATACAGTGGCTACTCTGCAAAGCATTATGCTTACATGACAAAAGTTATGGAGATCAAAGAACCAGATACATATGCTGAAGCAGTGAAAGATGAGAGCTGGTGTGCAACTATGGATGAAGAAATGAATGCCTTGGCTGAAAATAAGACATGGGATCTTGTGCCACTGCCTCAAGGGAAAAAGATCATTGGCTGCAAATGGGTCTACAAACTCAAATGCAAGTCAGATGGCAGTGTGGAGAGATATAAAGCCAGGCTCGTCGCAAAGGGGTACGCCCAACAGTATGAACTTGATTATGAGGAAATGTTCAGCCCTGTTGCCAAGATGGCAACCATACGCACCATGATTGCTTTGGCTGCTGCTAGAGGCTGGAAATTGTAGCAGATGGACGTGAAGAATGCATTTCTTAATGGTGACTTAGCAGAGGATGTCTATATGGTTCATCCGGAAGGGTGTGTTCACCCTGATTTTCAGCATTATGTATGCGGGTTGAAAAATGCATTGTACGGGCTGAAGTAGGCTCCGAGAGCTTGGCATGCTAGGATCAATAATTACTTGCAGAGATTGGGATTTGCTGTTGGTAGGGTTGATCACAGCCTATTTACAAAGAAGACTGACAGTGGCTTGGTAGTGTTGGTCATATATGTTGATGATTTGATAATCACTGTTGATGATGACTTGGACATACAGCATGTAATGAAGATGCTGAAATTTGAATTTGACATGAAGAACCTAGGAGAACTGAAGTATTTCTTGGGCATTGAGGTAGTTTTAGCTAAAAATGGTTTATGACTGATGCAGAAGCACTATGCCATGGAAATGCTGAAGAAGTATGGCATGGTTGAATGCAAACCATTGGATACACCTCTTGATCAGAATGTCAAGCTAGACATGAGCACTGGAGCTAAAGTAGAGGATGTGACTATGTATAGGCAGATGGTTGGCAACCTGATTTACTTGACCATCACTAGGCCTGACTTGAGCTATGCTGTAGGGCTCATAAGCTAGTTTATGCAGAAGCCTAGAAAGCCGCATTTGGATGCAGTTAGACACATTATGAGATATGTTAAGTCCATTGTAGAGTATGGGCTGTTTTATGTCAGAGATAAGCCCTTGAAACTCATTGGATACACGGATGCAGATTGGGTAGGATGCTCATATGACCATAGATCTACGAGTGGATATGCTTTTGGATTTGGTAGCGGCGTGATTAGCTGGAGTAGCAAGAAGCAGCCTACGGTTGCTTTGTCTAGTACTCAGGCAGAGTACAGGGGTGCTGCATTGGCAGCATGTGAGATTTCATGGCTGCTCAAGCTTATGGCTGATTTAGATATTTAGGTGGATACTCCAGTGACCTTATTATGTAACAATCTCAGTAGTGTACTCCTAGCAACGAATCCAGTATACCGTGCCATAACGAAACACATAGAGGTACACTACCACTTCATCAGAGAGATGGTTCTTGCAGGACGAGTTGATCTCATGCATGTAAAGACTGATGAGCAGGTTGCGGATATCTTTACCAAGTCCTTGGGTAAAGATAAGTTCAGTGTTTTTAGACAGCTGCTTGGTGTGTAGATGTTGTCTTGAGCTTGAGGGGTAGTGTTAAGACTTCAAGCTCGATCTATTATCTTTGGTATGACCATACTCGACACTTAAGTTGTCCAGCTGTACCACATTATGCGGACATTAAATAAGTCGGTGCTTAGGACTTAACTGCTTTGGTGTGAATGGTCCTTTGTGACCTTAGGTTATACATTCACTAAGTAGTGTGTGGAATGATAATGAT
Source organism: Lygodium microphyllum (assembly GCF_053477565.2). Lineage (NCBI taxonomy): Eukaryota > Viridiplantae > Streptophyta > Polypodiopsida > Schizaeales > Lygodiaceae > Lygodium > Lygodium microphyllum. The sequence continues at coordinate 23,120,630 of NC_141139.1, read as the reverse complement.
AGAGTGAGAGTACATTGCTCTACTTAGTTGACTTCAACCCTTGTCTCTGTCTCTGAATCTTAACAGCTTTTGAGCCAGTTTCTCATTGCTTATGATAGTATCATTTAAGCTTGGTCGAGATAATGGATTCTTGGATTATTAATGGGGTTTTGAGGTCTTAAATTAGTATTGTAATAAATCCTAGAGACCTTAGTTAAGATAGGCATAGGATGACTATGATCATAGAGCTGCTTCACCCATCGTAGCAATGGCTTTTTTGGTGGTGTCATTGCAGGTTGGTGAACTTTTTTCTCATAATGTGAAGATGATACTTCTCCTTAAGGGTAGGGACAACTTGGGGGATATGTTCATAGTGGACTATTTTTCACTGGATGGTAAAGTGAAAGAACTTATATTCTCCTCCTTCATTGTATGTGGTTGCTCCTTGAATACCACATCATGACTTGATATGATCTTCTTTGCTCTTGGGGTCATACAATTTGTAAGCCTTTTGCCAATTACTATAATCCAAGAAGACACATTTTGTGCTTTTTGGATTTAACTTGTTTCTCTTTTCCTTTGGAACATGTGCCTATTCACATCCAAAAGTTTTAAAATGTGAAAAACATGGTTTCTTACTTGAATAGGCCTCATGAGGAGTTTTTTCCTTGAGAGCCTTTGTGTAACTATGATTGAGAATGTAGACTATAGTAGTAATAGCTTCTTCCCAAAACTGTTTAGACAATCCCTTGCCCTTAAGCATGTACCTACCATTTCCACAATGGTGCGATTTCGATGTTCAACAATGCCATTCTGTTGAGGTGTACGAGGTGTTATCAATTGACGCTTAATCCCTTTGCTCTTGCAAAAGTCTTTAAACTCCTTTGACTTGAACTCACCACCACCAAGTATATTATGTCAACTAGCAATATGTAGTCTACCTCATCTAACATGATGTAGGTAGGCAAGCATGAGATGGGCATGCTTCCTTCCTCACATGCGTCAATCTCATGTGTAGTCTTGAGGCCATCAAGGATACTAACCAAGGTTGACTCGAAACTTTGTAAAGTGGCATCTACTCTCTCTTATTTTAGATCAAATGGTATTATCTCTTCTAGATCTTCATCATCTCTAACCTAAACGATAGGCTAGCTATTATCCTCAACATGCATCACACATGATATCTCTAAGTTGTCTATTTGAAGATGCAAATAATATAAAAATACAAATGAAGATTTAAAGAAATGTCACTTCTCTGAGTGCATTGGGTGGTAATTGATGACTTTGATGGCATTTCTAGTATCTTTTCGAGTGATCAAGACAACTTTCTCTTTTGACATTATCGGATGTAAAGTCATTTGCGTGAACATATTGCTTGCATTAAATGTGGTTGGCTATGCTACTCGAAACAATCCTTGAATACTCCCCTACCTATCTAGCTAGAATAATCCTATAGGAGCAAATAACTTATCTAGGGGGAAAGGCACATTAAACATGGTTGACAACTCAAGAGCTCTACCATAAGCACAAGCATAGAGAAACACAAAGTTTCTCGCCAATTGTCTCTTCCACCTGATCATCCTCTAGCTCCAATGGAGACTTTATTCTTTTAAATGTTCCTACGAGAGAATTTTGACATTCAAATGTCATCGTGTAAAGTTCTCCAGGCCCACTTAGCAAAGCATGAGGGTCACCACCAAGCAATAAGAGGTCTCTCCCCACCTTCAAGTAGACCCTCTTGATTGACAATGTCCCTTGTCAGGGGTTACCCCACACAAGGGTCACCATTAAGTGATAAGTGGCATCTTTTCTCCTTGTGCAAGAACCTCCTATCACTCAACAATGAACCTTGTGAAGGGCTACCCCACATGAGGGTTACCATCGTGTGATAAGAGGTCTCTCCCCACCTCGGAGGGGCTCCTATTGCTCGACAAAGATCCTCCTCAAGGGTTATCCCATATGAGGGTTACCACAAAGCAATAAGAGGTATGTCCCCACCTCAAAGGGGTGTCTTATCACTCAATGATGACCCTAATGAAAGTCACTTCTAAGTGATAGAAGGCTTCTCCCCACCTAAGACATCGTATTGCTCAATGGTGAGGCTCATGTAGGGTAACCCCTAATGAGTGTTACAATATAGGCATGAGAATCCACCCTAAGAAATGGTCTATGAGGATAGATGCATGTGAATGGACTTAAGGGGCAGGGGAAACCCTAACCCCAGCTTGGCAAAGGCTATATAAACAGCCTATGGGTCACTATCAAGGGTGAGAGGGTGTACCCAAGTTGTACTCTAAGCAACTTAGTAAGCAAGATTTTATTCTTGTACTTTGAGCTCTCATCTCCCTCTTGTGCATATTCTTCCTGCTGCAAACTTGAATTTCCACATGGTATCAGATCCTCCTCTAATCCTTTAAGCTTCCTCTATCCTTAGCTTCACTAAGTGCACATGATTTTCCATCATCTTCATCTTTTCCTTCTTACCTCCATAGCCAAACCTTGACCCCCTGACCTTGGAGGACCTAGGGAAGCCAAAGGAGAGCATTTTAGCTTCTGATTTCTATTGAAGACTTCTTCCCCAACACAAGGCGACTTGGCGTGGCACATCAGAGGCCAACATTGGGTGTTGTGGAATGCAACATTGTGAAAATCGTAAATCAAGTGCAGATTTTGTAGCCTCCTGTTTAGCTCCTTGGTGTGGCCTGTAGAAGGTGCAATCATGGCGGGTGTCTTGGGGCAATGATAGCCCCCCAAGTGGGCTTCCTAACCCTAAAAGGGTTGGACAAAATTCCTTTTGTGCTGGCCACATAGAGGCAAACCCGAACTACGTGTTCCTGGCATCCATAGCTAGACCTCAAGCTTTCTTCACATTTCAAATTTTTCACACTACTGCTATCACTAACAATGATTCTAATCACTGATTGATCTTCTCCAAAGTTAGTTGAAGGTTTGAAAGCTCTATTTCAAAGTCTCTTACCCTCGGTGGACCTCCTTAGTTTATAAAACAACCCACATCTCACATCTCAAGTGGCATAAGCTTTGAGATGAGTGCTTGTAAGCACTAATGTTGCATTTTACAATCATGCTGTTAGTTGGATATTGATTCAATTTGGTTTTTTATTAGGAAATTAAATCCATCAAGTGCTTTATATCATTTACCTCTTCTTACTTGGTTGTAAGGCTATGTGTACAACTATAAACACATAGACCATATCCCAATATTAGTTTGCTGCTGGTACATTAGAGATATGAGTGTTATTGTACTCTCCTCTGATTCATCCCATAGCATAGAGTTGATTGATAAGCCATGCTCCACCAAGAACTCCTCTAATAGGCCACATTATCAGGAAGAGCCTGAAGTCCAGTCAAAGCTCACCTTGTTGAAACCTAGGAAAACAATAAAGCTTAAATCAAGAGTTGTTCGAAGAACAAGACCTCCTAAATCCTATCATGAGATATTGCATATGTATGATTTCCAACCGTTTTCAACTCTACAACTTTAAAAGTTGGCTATCAGTTCTGCTATTTGGTTGTACTTGGCCACCTGTAATGGACTAGACACTGCCATTGCTTAAGGCAATAGGTAAGACCTTCCTATAATGGCCATGACCTATGAAGATGTAAGGCCTCAAATTCGCAAGTTCAATGGAAAATATTTCCATCCTTGGCAAGTCCTGGTAAAATACAAAATGATGGAAAGAGGCTACTGGCCCTTCATAAAAGGGACCAAAACTATTGACCCATCCAATCCCCTTGATGTAGAAGATGATGAAAGAGCTCAAGCCATCATCATGCTTTATTTAGATGAATCTTTAATTCATCATATTGACCAACTCTCGACCCACTACCAAGGAGAAGTGGGATGAACTTGAAAGGCTCTATGGTGCTATAGGAAAGAACTCCAAGATCTTTCTAAAGATTGAGTTTTTCAACTTGGAATACAAATATGGAGAAGATCTAAGCAAGTTTATTTCACATATGAAGGGGCTTATGGCACATCTTGCCTCCGTTCAAGCACCCATTCATGATGAAGATGCCATTTCCATTCTTCTGAAGTCTGTGAATAATGTTTTTCCAACCCTTGTGACTACCTAACTAATATTCCAAACCCAACCTTGGCAAGTACCATCTAGTCTTTCCTGGATGAAGAGAAGAGAAACCATACTGAAGGAACTTTAGCATTCACTTCCCGTGAGCAAGTGTTAGTCCATACCACTTCTACTGAGTGTTCATTTTGTCACAAAAAAGGGCATATTGTAAGCAATTGTTGGAAGAAATATCCTAACAAAATGAAGTTTTTATAAATGCAAAAAGACCGGGCCAATAAATGTCCCAGTGCTTCAGAAGTAACTAAGGAATTGGAGGCCAACTTTGTCTCCCAATCCACAGATGACCGACTCTTTTGATTCTTGTAACATCCTCTACCTATGAATATCCTTGTAGCCTGATTTATAAAGGCATCCCATTTGATTGAGGGGGGAGGTGTTAGAATATAGGCATGAGAATCCACCCTAA